>NC_092715.1:268287361-268887361 GCF_047496885.1 Scyliorhinus torazame | reverse complement strand
ACCCACGGGCAATGTCGCCCCCCCCCCCCCCCCACACACACACGGGTATCACCACCCCCTCTCCAAATGAGGACACCCCACTATGGGGTCACCGAGAATCCCCCTTTTCAGGCCTCCCACCCATTCTTTTCAGGCCCCCCCTTTCAGAACCCCCACCCTTCAAACCCCAACCTTTATGAGGCCCCTTCATACTCGCCCTTCACTCCCCCAGTCTTCATAACCCCCTCATCCTCCCTTTCTTGGCCATGGTCCCCTCAGGCCCTGACGCTTGGCAATGCCACCCTGGCACCTGGACACTCTGCCACTGCCACCCAGGCATCCTGACAGTGCCAGGGTGGCAGGCTGGTGGTGCCAAGGTGCATGAGGGAGAGCCAGAGTGCCACCCTGCGACTCTCCTGGACCACCCGGGGGTCCCCAATGGCCTGGGATACCCCCGCCAGGTGCTGTTACGCCTGGTCCAAGTTTGGGTGGATCAGCACTAAATGGTGGTCAGCCGAGGCCTCGGCAGGAGGCCTCTCACGAGATTCAACAGCGTTGGTGCGCCACCATGTTGGACGGGCGAGGCTGGTAGATGAGGTCCTTAGTCTCAGAATGCAGTCAGCACTGGCAAAACCAGCAGCTCTTACCCTTCCTAGAGGTCTAAGTGCTGTAGGTACACTCACACTGCTGTTCGGGAGCAGGTTCCAGGATTTTGATCCAGCGATAGTGAAGGAATGGTGATAAGGTGCTGACTAGGGGTTGACGGTACAGGTCATGTTCCCATGCGCCTTCTCCCCTCATTCTCCTAACCAGGTTTCGAAGGCGCTGTTGAAGAAGTGCATTCCGTAGATAGCACACATTACGGACACATTGCACGATGGATGGATATGTCACCGGGGAGATAATGGAGCAGTGGTACTTTCACTGGACTAGTAATGTCCCGGGGACATGGGTTTGAATAACATATAGTGGAATTTAAATGTGATTAACGGAGTGCGGTTTTGAGCCCGTGTTGGCCGTCAGTGAGAACGGCGAATTGGGCAGAAAGCATGGCGAGAATCGGAAAAAGCAGTTCTCAATGGCGAGGTTAGAACAGCTGTATAAATACGGGAACCTGGCAATCTCACCTCGAAGGTGATATCGGAGGTGATCGCTCAGGTCACCATTAACATCCAGAGTGCCAATCGGAGAGGGGATTTCAGAGAAGACGCAGGCACCCCAGATCAGCTCAACTTGGGGCTGGGGGTGCATTATCGACATCTCGGGTGGGGGAGAGGGGTGAGGTTCCCTCGCAGGCCTTAGCTGCCCTTCATGTCTGTGAGTCTCTTGGTTTAAGGGGGTATGGCGGCTGGTTTACCGGCAGCTCTTCCCGAGTCCTCCATGCTTTTTTGCACTGAATGCTGAATTTGGTGCATTTGAGTGCTGCAGTGAGAGTTTGGTGACTGAGGGAGTGCTGAATTTGGTGCATTTGAGTGCTATAGTGAGAGTTTGGTGACTGAGGGAGTGCTGAATTTGGTGCATTTGAGTGCTGTAGTGAGAGTTTGGTGACTGAGGGAGTGCTGAATTTGGTGCATTTGAGTGCTATAGTGAGAGTTTGGTGACTGAGGGAGTGCTGAATTTGGTGCATTTCAGTGCTATAGTGAGAGTCTGGTGACCGAGGGAGTTAGGTGAGGAGGGAGTAAGGTGCTCCTTTCATTTCATTTCCTACATTTCCGCAAAGAGCGAGAAGAGAGCCAGGAGTTTACAGAGAGTGCAGCTGACTGGGAGCAGAGTCAGAGGGCGGAGATCCAGTTGGTCCACAGGGCAGCTATATTCTGTAAGGTAAGAGGGGATGGAGGCTAGGCCAGTTGCATGCTCCTCCTGTAGGATGTGGGTGGTGAGGGATACCACTGGTGTCCCCGCTGACTATACCTGCGGGAAGTGCACCCAACTCCAGCTCCTCAGAGACCGTGTTAGGGAACTGGAGCTGGAGCTGGATGAACTTCGGATCATCTGGGAGGCAGAGGGGGTGATAGAGAGGAATTACAGGGAGGTAACCACACCCAAGGTACAGGACAAGAGTAGCTGGGTTACAGTCAGGGAAAGAAAACAAACAGGCAGACAGTGCAGGGATCCCTCGTGGCCATTCCCCTTCAAAGCGAGTATACCATTTTGGATGCTGTTGGGGGGGATGACCTACCGGGGGAAGGCCCTAGCGGCCAGGTCTCTGGCACTGAGTCTGGCTCTGGGGCTCAGAATGGAAGGGGGGAGAATAGAAAAGCAATAGTTGTAGGAGATTCAATGGTTAGG
The DNA here is from genome assembly GCF_047496885.1 of Scyliorhinus torazame. Lineage (NCBI taxonomy): Eukaryota > Metazoa > Chordata > Chondrichthyes > Carcharhiniformes > Scyliorhinidae > Scyliorhinus > Scyliorhinus torazame. The sequence goes on along the minus strand of NC_092715.1, from coordinate 268,885,093 downwards.
GGAATAGATAGGAGAATCTGTGGTCACGAGCGAGACTCCCGGAAGGTATGTTGCCTCCCAGGTGCCAGGGCCAGGGATGTCTCGGATCGTGTCTTCAGGTTCCTTAAGGGGGAGGGGGAGCAGCCGGAAGTCGTGGTGCACAATGGTACCAACGACGTAGGTAGGAAAAGGGGTGTGGAGGTAATAAACGAGTTCAGGGAGTTAGGCTGGAAGTTAAAAGCCAGGACAGACAGAGTTGTCATCTCTGGTTTGTTGCCGGTGCCACGTGATAGAGAGGCTAGGAATAGGGAGAGAGTGCAGTTGAACACGTGGCGGCAGGAATGGTGTAGGAGGGAGGGCTTCAGGTATTTGGATAATTGGAGTGCATTCTGGGGAAGGTGGGACCTGTACAAGCAGGATGGGTTGCATCTGAACCAGAGGGGCACCAATATCCTGGGAGGGAGGTTTTCTAGTACTCTTCGGGAGGGTATAAACTAATTTGGCAGGGGAATGGGAACCGGATTTGTAGTCCAGCAACTAAGGTAGCCGATATTCAGGACGCCAAAGCGTGTAGTGAGGCAGTGGGGAAGGTAACACTGACAAAGGAGAGTACTTGCAGGCACGGAGATGGGTTGAAGTGTGTATACTTCAACGCAAGAAGCATCAGGAATAAGGTGGGTGAACTTCAGGCATGGATCGGTACTTGGGACTACGATGTGGTGGCCATCACGGAAACTTGGATAGAAGAGGGGCAGAAATGGTTGTTGGAGGTCCCTGGTTATAGATGTTTCAATAAGATTAGGGAGGGTGGTAAAAGAGGTGGGGAGGGGGGGGGTGGCATTGTTAATTAGAGATAGTATAACAGCTGCAGAAAGGCAGTTCGAGGAGTATCTGCCTACTGAGGTAGTATGGGTTGAAGTCAGAAATAGGAAAGGAGCAGTCACCTTGTTGGGAGTTTTCTATAGGCCCCCCAATAGTAGCAGAGATGTGGAGGAACAGATTGGGAAACAGATTTTGGAAAGGTGCAGAAGTCACAGGGTAGTAGTCATGGGTGACTTCAACTTCCCAAACATTGAGTGGAAACTCTTTAGATCAAATAGTTTGGATGGGGTGGTGTTTGTGCAGTGTGTCCAGGAAGCTTTTCTAACACAGTATGTAGATTGTCCGACCAGAGGGGAGGCTATATTGGATTTGGGACTTGGTAATGAACCAGGGCAAGTGATAGATTTGTTAGTGGGGGAGCATTTTGGAGATAGTGACCACAATTCTGTGACTTTCAATTTAGTAATGGAGAGGGATAGGTGCGTGCAACAGGGCAAGGTTTACAATTGGGGGGAGGGTAAATATGATGTTGTCAGACAAGAATTGAAGTGCATAAGTTGGGAACATAGGCTGTCAGGGAAGGACACAAGTGAAATGTGGAACTTGTTCAAGGAACAGGTACTACGTGTCCTTGATATGTATGTCCCTGTCAGGCAGGGAAGAGATGGTCGAGTGAGGGAACCATGGTTGACAAGAGAGGTTGAATGTCTTGTTAAGAGGAAGAAGGAGACTTATGTAAGGCTGAGGAAACAAGATTCAGACAGGGCGCTGGAAGGACACAAGATAGCCAGGAGGGAACTGAAGAAAGGGATTAGGAGAGCTAAGAGAGGGCATGAACAATCTTTGGCAGGTAGGATCAAGGAAAACCCCAAGGCCTTTTACACATATGTGAGAAATATAAGAATGACCAGAGCGAGGGTAGGTCCGATCAAGGACAGTAGCGGGTGATTGTGTATTGAGTCTGAAGAGATAGGAGAGGTCTTGAACGAGTACTTTTCTTCTGTATTTACAAATGAGAGAGGCCATATTGTTGGAGAGGACAGTGTGAAACAGACTGGTAAGCTCGAGGAAATACTTGTTAGGAAGGAAGATGTGTTGGGCATTTTGAAAAACTTGAGGATAGACAAGTCCCCCGGGCCTGACAGGATATATCCAAGGATTCTATGGGAAGCAAGAGATGAAATTGCAGAGCCGTTGGCAATGATCTTTTCGTCCTCACTGTCAACAGGGGTGGTACCAAGGGATTGGAGAGTGGCGAATGTCGTGCCCCTATTCAAAAAAGGGACTACGGATAACCCTGGGAATTACAGGCCAGTTAGTCTTACTTCGGTGGTAGGCAAAGTAATGGAAAGGGTACTGAAGGATAGGATTTCTGAGCATCTGGAAAGACACTGCTTGATTAGGGATAGTCAGCACGGATTTGTGAGGGGTAGGTCTTGCCTTACAAGTCTTATTGAATACTTTGAGGAGGTGACCAAGCATGTGGTTGAAGGTAAAGCAATGGATGTAGTGTACATGGATTTTAGTAAGGCATTTGATAAGGTTCCCCATGGTAGGCTTATGCAGAAAGTAAGGAGGCATGGGATAGTGGGAAATTTGGCCAGTTGGATAACAAATTGGCTAACCAATAGAAGTCAGAGAGTGGTGGTGGATGGCAAATATTCAGCCTGGAACCCAGTTACCAGTGGCATACCGCAGGGATCAGATCTGGGTCCTCTTCTGTTTGTGATTTTCATTAATGACTTGGATGAGGGAGTTGAAGGGTGGGTCAGTAAATTTGCAGACGATACGAAGATTGGTGGAGTTGTGGATAGTGAGGAGGGCTGTTGTCGGCTGCATAGAGATATAGATAGGATGCAGAGCTGGGCTGAGAAGTGGCAGATGGAGTTTAACCTTGAAAAGTGTGAGGTTGTCCATTTTGGAAGGACAGATATGAATGCGGAATACAGGGTTAACGGTAGAGTTCTTGGCAATGTGGAGGAGCAGAAAGATCTTGGGGTCTATGTTCATACATCTTTGAAAGTTGCCACTCAAGTGGATAGAGCTGTGAAGAAGGCCTATGGTGTGCTCGCGTTCATTAACAGAGGGATTGAATTTAAGAGCCGTGAGGTGATGATGCAGCTGTACAAAACTTTGGTAAGGCCACATTTGGAGTACTGTGTACAGTTCTGGTCGCCTCATTTTAGGAAGGATGTGGAAGCTTTGGAAAAGGTGCAAAGGAGATTTCCCAGGATGTTGCCTGGAATGGAGAGTAGATCTTACGAGGAAAGGTTGAGGGTGCTAGGCTTTTTCTCATTCGAATGGAGAAGGATGAGGGGCGACTTGATAGAGGTTTATAAGATGATCAGGGGAATAGATAGAGTAGACAGTCAGAGACTTTTTCCCCGGGTGGAACAAACCATTACAAGGGGACATAAATTTAAGGTGAATGGTGGAAGATATAGGGGGGATGTCAGAGGTAGGTTCTTTACCCAGAGAGTAGTGGGGGCATGGAATGCACTGCCTGTGGAAGTAGTTAAGTCGGAAACATTAGGGACCTTCAAGCAGCTATTGGATAGGTACATGGATTACGGTAGAATGATATAGTGTAGATTAATTTGTTCTTAAGGGCAGCACGGTAGCATTGTGGCTAGCACGATTGCTTCACAGCTCCAGGGTCCCAGGTTCGATTCCGGCTTGGGTCACTGTCTGTGCGGAGTCTGCACGTCCTCCCCGTGTGTGCGTGGGTTTCCTCCGGGTGCTCCGGTTTCCTCCCACAGTCCAAAGATGTGCAGGTTAGGTGGATTGGCCGTGATAAATTGCCCTTAGTGTCCAAAATTGCCCTTAGTGTTTGGTGGGGTTGCTGGGTTGTGGGGATGGGGTGGAGGTGTTGACCTTGGGTAGGGTGCTCTTTCCAGGAGCTGGTGCAGACTCGATGGGCCGAATGGCCTCCTTCTGCACTGTAAATTCTATGATAATCTATGATTAATCTACGACAAAGGTTCGGCACAACATCGTGGGCCGAAGGGCCTGTTCTGTGCTGTATTTTTATGTTCTATGTTCTATGCAGGGATTGTGGTGATATCACCGCTGAGGGATTGCCCTTTCCAAGCAGCAGCTGGGATGTGGGTGGGAGCGGGTGAATCCACAGGGTTAGCACTGGGGGAGACTGTGAGGTTCTTGGCTGGGGTCCCATGAGAGACCAGGCTGAATGGGCAGAATGGGGTTTGCTGGCCATGGGTGTTTTCCAGCCTCATGAGGCCTGACGACTCTCACACAGGGGGGAGGCCAACTGCGATGAGAATGAACCCTCACACTCAGGCAGCACTGTGAAGCCAGAGGGCAAGAGCTGTGTGGAAGTTCAGGCCACTGGTTATGGAGGCCAGACTGGTGTCCGGGTGGCAGACTGTTCAAAGGCTTTTTTAGTCCGCAGCCCATGTGAGCTGGGAGAATGATCGTGCCCTCTGAGGATGAGGTTGACAGGCTAATTGCAGTCTCCATATGCATCAGGTGTGTCTCACCAGCACAAGGGGAAGCCAGTTGCCTAATCAGTTCCCTGACCCTTCCTTAATGAGTCAATTTTGCCAGTTTAGTCAGCATTGCAATGCATGAGTGTGCCACTGATTGGCGCCCAATGTTTTACTTTTTGGAAGCCTAGCCCACCAACATTGAACATCCATATTTACATAACAGAGAGATGACACAGGTGTGGCTCCCAATGCAAGGCATTATTGTGAAATCGCCTATCAGTCACCCCATTCAAGGGACGATGGGGGCAGCATCTTGTTCCCCGTGAGGTTCGAATGCAGGTCCATTAATTGCACTCAACTGCCCTCACTCCTCACCCTTGGGAAGGTATACGAGGTTCTCAAGGGTTGAAGCTCTTCATTCAGGTGGTATTGAGAGGACAACTGTGGGGAGATGGCTATTGTGTAACAGGAGAGGGAGGGAGGCTTAGAGCAAAGGCTCTCACAGAGGGGGATGCGCAAGGGTGGATGTCCCAGATCCGGAGAGGGCTGTGGGCCAGGGCATTGCCAGGACTCCTCATCACTCACCTTGATGTTCTCGTCCTTTCAGCTTGTGACTAAAATCATGGAGCCAGTCAGGCTGGCAATTCTTTAGATTGCAATCGACCAGCCGCAGCGAGATCGACATGCCGCTGCAGACGGACAGGAACAGCGCCCTGCAGAAGAGCAGCTCCCACATAGCTCTGCGATCCTTATGGGGCACCAGCTTTGAACCGCAAGGGATTTGACTCCCTCAATGTCCGGATCATCTGTGACCAAGCAATGCTCAGCATGCACTTGTACGTCCGTTTCCCGAGGAGTATCCCTGATAGTTACATCTTGGGATACTCACAGATCCCTGCTGTTTTTGAGGGAGAGCAGCAGCTGGAGGGAAGGCTCCTCGGGAACAAAGGATGCCCACTCAGGAGGTGGCTGATGACTCCAGTGTGAAGGTCACAAACACCCGCTGAGACTCGCTACAATGGCACTCATGTGTTCATGTGTGCGCTGATTGAGCGGGCGACTGGACTGCGCAAGATGTGGTTCCAGTGCCTGGACGGGTCAGGGGGAGCCCTATAATACAACCCCCAGAGGGTGTCCCACATCACGGTGGTCTGCTGTGCTCTGTACATCATTGCACTGCAGTGGGGAGAGGAATTGGACCTGGAGGACCTGGAGAAACGCCACATCTCCTCAGATGAGGAGGATGCTGAGAAGGGCAAAGGGCAACTCACGGAGGAGGAGGAAGAAGGACCTCGGGTGATGGCCAGGGCCTGAATGGGGCCCAGGGCCTGGGAAGCCCTCATTGACTCTTGGTTTGATGATATTCAGGACAAGGGACTGAAGACCTCTACCACCACGAGGTCTGACATCCACTCAGTACTGAGGTGCGTGGGGGAGGTCATCGTGATGGTGACTACATTCATGGGCAGGGTGCCAAAGCTATTGGCCGGACTCTGCAGGAGAATGATGATGACTTGCAGTGAGGACAGAGCAATGCTCCTCTCATCCTCAGCGACATGTCTGCCTCCTGCCTGATGGAGAGCTGAACACGTCCTGTCAATGAATGGGCTTATCATGGGGCCCAGAGACGCTGGACGACAAATCTCAGCCGCGACTGCCTCCTCTGAGGTCAGGAATCCTGGTGCTTTTCTCCACCTACGTATCAGGCGCACAGGCTCTCAACACATTTCCAGCTCTTGACGTCCTCCTCACTGGAGGATCCTGTCAAACATGAGAGGCCTGACTGTTTTAATGTTGGGGATGAGGAGGGGTTTGATTTTCCATGAATATTGGGGAGGGGGGGAGGGGGTGCAGCTGTGGGGTCAGTGTGGGAGGAGGGAGAGACAGCGCTGTCATTCTCACAGTCCACAGGGATGAAGTGTGTGTGCGGGGGATTTGTAGAGCAGGACACCGTGACGTGACTGCGAAGAGGATCTGTATGGGTGAACAAATGATTTTTAATTATTATGATCCCAGACCAGACCCCACGAGGATACCGGACAGAATCTCCAATATTTTATTCAACTTGTAAAACTGTGAGGAAAGGTTAATTCACTGCAGGAGTGATTCCACACACAAATAGGGATATGGTATATTAAAACAAACTTTATTATTGACACAAGATTAAACTAACTTTCACATCATAAAGAAAATAGCTTAAAATTACCAGTTAAACATTCCTTAACAATGACAATGAAACACTAACTCCTAGATGCTACCTTTGATTTCCAATCAAGCAAAACCCTAATGGCTCATTTAAATATATATATCTGGGTCATGCCCAGTGAGGGCGAGATCCAGATCATGACATCTTGCGGGATTTCGTTAAATCTCGCGAGGCATTTCAAGCGTTGCGAATCTCACAAGATGCGTCTTGTGAGTATCAATGGCCTCGTCTTGACACCAAGACAGGTGCGACAAGGCCACTAAATCATGCCTCAACAGCTCTTATTATCTGCTCCCTAGGGAACCTCGCCCAACTTTTGCAATGCTTATATTGCACCTCTGTCTCCAAAAAGCCTAACTGCCCTTCAAACCAGGATTTTTGTAAACATGATGGCAGCAGTCATATACACATGAACCATGTGAGTGCTGTACTGCTATCTCTCTCCAGAACGCCTGTGAGTGCTGTACTGCTATCTCTACCCGGAAAGCCTGTGAGTGCTGTACTGCTATCTCTCTCCAGAATGCCTGTGAGTGCTGGACTGCTATCTCTCTCCAGAAAGCCTGTGAGTGCTGTACTGCTATCTCTGCCCGGAAAGCCTGTGAGTGCTGTACTGCTATCTCTCTACAGAAAGCCTGTGAGTGCAGTACTGCTATCTCTCTCCAGAAAGCCTGTGAGTGCTGTACTGCTATCTCTCTCCAGAAAGCCTGTAAGTGCTGTACTGCTATCTCTCCCCGGAATGCCTGTGAGTGCTGTACTGCTATCTCTCTACAGAAAGCCTATGAGTGCTGTACTGCTATCTCTCTCCAGAAAGCCTGTGAGTGCTGTACTGCTATCTCTCTCCAGAAAACCTGTGAGTGCTGAACTGCTATTTCTCCCTGGAATCCCTGTGAGTGCTGTACTGCTATCTCTCTCCAGAAAGCCTGTGACTGCTGTACTGCTATCTCTCTCCAGAACGCCTGTGAGTGCTGTACTGCTATCTCGCTCCAGAAAGCCCGTGAGTGCTGTACTGCTATCTCTCTCTGGAAAGCCTGTGAGTGCTGTACTGCTATCTCTCTCCAGAAAGCCTGTGAGTGCTGTACTGCTATCTCTCTACAGAAAGCCTGTGAGTGCTGTACTGCTATCTCTCCACAGAAAACCTGTGAATGCTGTACTGCTATCTCTCTACAGAAAGCCTGTGAGTGCTCTACTGCTATCTCTCTACGGAAAGCCTGTGAGTGCTGTACTGCTATCTCTCCATGGAAAGCCTGTGAGTGCTGTACTGCTATCTCTCTACAGAAAGCCTGTGAGTGCTGTTCTGCTCTCTCCCCGGAAAGCCTGTGAGTGCTGTACTGCTATCTCTCTACAGAAAGCCTGTGAGTTCTGTACTGCTATCTCTCCACAGAAAGCCTGTGAGTGCTGTCCTGCTATCTCTCCCCGGAAAGCCTGTGGGTGCTGTACTGCTATCTCTCTACAGAAAGCCTGTGAGTGCTGCTGATATCTCTCCACAGAAAGCCTGTGAGTGCTGTACTGCTATCTCTCCCCGGAAAGCCTGTGAGTGCTGCTGCTATCTCTCTACAGAAAGCCTGTGAGTGCTGTACTGCTATCTCTCTCCGGAAAGCCTGTGAGTGCTGTACTGCTATCTCTCTCCAGAAAGCCTGTGAGTGCTGTACTGCTATCTCACTCCAGAAAGCCTGTGAGTGCTGTACTGCTATCTCTCTCCAGAAAGCCTGTGAGTGCTGTACTGCTATCTCTCTGCAGAAAGCCTGTGAGTGCTGTACTGCTATCTCTCTACAGAAAGCCTGTGAATTCTGTACTGCTATCTCTCCACAGAAAGCCTGTGAGTGCTGTCCTGCTATCTCTCCCCGGAAAGCCTGTAGGTGCTGTACTGCTATCTCTCTACAGAAAGCCTGTGAGTGCTGCTGCTATCTCTCCACAGAAAGCCTGTGAGTGCTGTACTGCTATCTCTCCCCGGAAAGCCTGTGAGTGCTGTACTGCTATCTCTCTCCAGAAAGCCTGTGAGTGCTGTACTGCTATCTCTCTCCAGAAAGCCTGTGAGTGCTGTACTGCTATCTCACTCCAGAAAGCCTGTGAGTGCTGTACTGCTATCTCTCTCCAGAAAGCCTGTGAGTGCTGTACTGCTATCTCTCTCCAGAAAGCCTGTGAGTGCTGTACTGCTATCTCACTCCAGAAAGCCTGTGAGTGCTGTACTGCTATCTCTCTCCAGAAAGCCTGTGAGTGCTGTACTGCTATCTCTCTGCAGAAAGCCTGTGAGTGCTGTACTGCTATCTCTCTACAGAAAGCCTGTGAGTTCTGTACTGCTATCTCTCCACAGAAAGCCTGTGAGTGCTGTCCTGCTATCTCTCCCCGGAAAGCCTGTGGGTGCTGTACTGCTATCTCTCTACAGAAAGCCTGTGAGTGCTGCTGCTATCTCTCCACAGAAAGCCTGTGAGTGCTGTACTGCTATCTCTCCCCGGAAAGCCTGTGAGTGCTGTACTGCTATCTCTCTTCGGAAAGCCTGTGAGTGCTGTACTGCTATCTCTCTCCAGAAAGCCTGTGAGTGCTGTACTGCTATCTCACTCCAGAAAGCCTGTGAGTGCTGTACTGCTATCTCTCTCCAGAAAGCCTGTGAGTGCTGTAGTGCTATCTCTTCCCGGAATGCCTGTGAGTGCTGTACTGCTATCTCTCTACAGAAAGCCTATGAGTGCTGTACTGCTATCTCTCTCCAGAAAGCCTGTGAGTGCTGTGCTGCTATCTCTCTCCAGAAAGCCTGTGAGTGCTGTACTGCTATTTCTCCCCGGAATGCCTGTGAGTGCTGTACTGCTATCTCTCTCCAGAAAGCCTGTGAGTGCTGTACTGCTATCTCTCTCCAGAACGCCTGTGAGTGCTGAATTTGATTCCCTTTTACTTATGCCTGGTACCCCTTTCCACCCCTCTCTGTTTGTCTGCATTGTGTGTGTGCGTATGTGTGTGTGAATGTGAATTTGTTTGTGTGTGTGCGTGTATATGTGTGCGAGTGTGTGCACATGTGTGTGTGTTGGTGCGTGTGAATGTATGTGTGTGTGAGAGCGTTTGTGTGTGTGTGTGTGTGCATGTGTGTGTGTGTGAGAGAGTGTGTGTGTGTTCGTGTGAAGAGGGTGGGGGAAGGTTAAGGTGGAGATTAAGAATTTGATAATAGTTAACAAGTTGTACTTGCTGCATATTCATTGTACTTTGTGTTAAAAGAAAACAGTAATTGTGTTTACATTTACAAACCTGGTGACTGTAACTATTGGGCAGCCAAGGGCCAAAGACCTTGGGTATTTTTATAAGAATTGTTGGCTAATTCACTTGTGTTGGGACTCCGGGACCTGTGGGGCAGGAATTGACCGCACGCCAGCCCAAGGTGACGTAACACTACCTCCTCGGACAGAAGGACTCCACCAGTCAGCCTTGCAGTCCAATGAAGGATGCAGTCATCCGTTTCTGATGCTTGCGACTCTGCCTTTGTAGCTCCAGCAGCTCCGTAATGACCAGACCCAGGGGCACGTCATTGGCCAGGGGCTCGGCAGATGCCTGGGAACCGGCATCCCTCCGAGTGCCGGTTGTCCGGGAAGTTCCTCCCCCCACCTGCTGTGGATCCTCAGCTGTGAGATGTTCAGCTGTGAGTGACCCTGAAGCCTGCCTACTCGTCAATCAACACTAGGGTGTGAGTAACTGTGCTGGTGGAGGGTGTAAGTGACAGCTTTGACGCCTTCTCGATGGTGGTCTCTAAGATGTCTCCCTCAGAACTGCTTGGGCCTGTGGCGGCCAGCGGGCACGAGGATGGTCTGTGCTGGTCAACTGATTGACCAGCAAGGGAAGAGAGATGGCATTAGTGCATCACAGAGGCAGACTGATGGGACAAGATTAACTCACGCGAGTCAGTGCTAAGACTGGATGTGTTGAGGGTTCTCACTTCTGTCTGCTGCCCCCACCTCGCCATCTGCACAGTTGGGGTCCTTCTCCTCACCTGCCAGCTCAAGGACTCTCTCCTCATAGGGCGTTGGGCTTCTCAGCTCGGGCATGCCTCTGGCAAGCTGTGCCCGCTCACAATGGTTGTGTTCGAGTAGGCGGGTGTCCTGCCAGTTCAGATGGTGATGAAGACTGGCATGCATGGGACGGGAGCGGGAGTGGTGATGTGAGGAGCAGATTATCTACTGGGGGGACCTTGGGGTGTGGGGTGGGGGAGGAGGACACCATGACAAGTGTTGGGAATCAGTGAGGTGGCTGGGTGAGAGATCACCGTGAAGGTGTGATAGGTATCTGAAGGGGTTCAGTGGAAGACCTGAGGGGGCAGACCTACCCTGGCTGCGTGAAGGTCATTCATCTTCTCCCAGCACTGTTGCCCCGTCCTCTTATGGAGTGAGCTGGCACTCACTATTGTGACCACAGCCTCCCAGGCGGGGGTGGTGACCTTGCTTGATGGACATTTGTGCGATCGCAGGTAGAAGGTGGCATTCCTCTGCCCCATACCACCCAGGGGTTTGGTGAGGACTCCCTATGTGAATCATGTACTGTCTCACTGGCCATCATCCCCACGACTGGCCATGGGGTAAGTGCTGTGGAGGCTTTCAAAAGGAAAATCCCACTGATTACAGGGATTAGACTTTCCCAGGACGAACATATCAGAGGCATGTCGCCCCGAGTGGAGTGAATCATGTGGGAGATTATTTGTTTTTGTTAAAAATGTAAGGAACCTCTTTTAAATCCTTCTCTGATCCTTGTTTCCCTTTTTAATTTCTGTTATGCTGAATTCCTCAATCCTGCAGACTTTGGTTTTAGGCTGAAACAACCCCGTCTAATGTGCCATTTGGACTGGGCCAAACATCCCCCTCGGTCCAGTGTGCTATTTGGCATAGTCCAGTGATGTTATTCACCTGAGGAAGGAGCAGTGCTCCGAAAGCTAGTGATTCGAAACATACCTGTTGGACTTTAACCTGGTGCTGTAAGACTTCTTACTGTGCTCACCCCAGCCCAACACCGGCATCTCCACATCATCGTTATTTTGATGGACTTGGCCAGCAGCCAATCAACTCTTCTGGAATTCCAGGACTTATTTTGTTCTCGATTCTGATTGATAGAGCACTTCAGAACATCTACGGAGTCTGCACGTTCTCCCCGCGTGTGCGTGGGTTTCCTCCAGGTGCTCCGGGTTCCTCCCAGTCCAAAGATGTGCAGGTTAGGTGGATTGGCCATGATAAATTGTGCTTAGTGTCCAAAATTGCCCTTAGTGTTGGGTGGGGCTACTGTGTAATGGGGATAGGGTGGAGGAGTGGGCTTGGGTAGGGTGCTCTTTCCAAGAGCTGGTGCAGACTCGATGGGCCGAATGGCCTCCTTCTGCACTGTAAATTCTATGATTCTATGATCTGGAGAAGAAGGAAGACTCCATTTTAATTCAACTCTGGTTAGACCCAGGAACAGGGAGCAGGGTTGAACTCTCTTTATCATATCTCGGCCTGGCGATTTAAATGCTTTCCAGGCAGCCTGTGGAAGCTCCACTCCTGATCAACAGGCTGGGAGGCTAAGTCACATCTCTCACTCATCTGAAGACTTGCGACTAAATACCTTTCTCTTTCTACACAGCCTGTGAGCTCTTGGAAAGTAGCCATTTATATTCTGATCTGGCAACTGGGAAACCAGAGCCCTGAATTCTCTCACCTGATGGATTCTTCCTGAGGTTCAGGGTAAAGACCTTTCTCTCTGCAGTCATTTTAACCTGCAGGAGGCTCCAGTCCAGTGCCACCTGCAGGGGGAGGGGCTGTTTGAAAACCCATTTAAATTCTCACGTTGAAAACCCTAGATTTAACTCAATGAGGCTGATAGTCTATCTGGTGGACGCAAGTTAGAATTGAACAGACCTGAGTGGGATTTTTCTGTGTGAAATCCCAGGTCAGCAAAAGTGAAGGTGACATCCCAGAGGAAAACTTGCAGCCTGAGAGTTCTAATTGAAGGTTCCAGCCAGAAGTTCCGACCCAACCGATGGATTTGTGTGTCAAGAAGATCATCGCCTAGAAAGACCACAACCTCAGCAGCGAAGATACTCAGCTCTCATTCCCAATTTAATCCCTTTTATTTTTATCCTTCCCTACCCCCACTGTGTGTCTGTCTTGTGTGTGTGTGTGGAGGTTGAGATGGTGTAATGGGAATAATTAGTGTAGTAGACTATTGTTCTGTCATTACCATTCAATGTCTGTCTCTTCTCTTGTTATGAATAAACAGCTTTTTAAAAATGCTTTACTTACAAATCTGGTGCCTGTAAGTCATTGGAGCAGTCATGGGTCAAAGATCTCAGGAAAATATGCAAATTATTGGTTAATTCACTTGTGTGGGACTCCGGGGACTGTGGGACTGGAATTGACCGAGCACGAGCCCAGGGTGTCAGAACAAAGAGGATGAATATTCGGTGCCTTTTCCCACCATTGGGATTCTCACTGGTTTTCTCACCGGAACCAACATTTGAAAGGCTCGGGTAAGATTCCACACATAAAATCTGGAGTTGAAAGCTAGCCTCAGTAATGGCAGCCATGAAGTGAACATTGTAAAAACCCACCTGGTTCACTAATGTCCTTTAAGGAAGGAAATCTGTCGCCTCCACCTGGTCTGACCTACAGGTGACTCCATATGCACAGTCCCGGGGGTGCGATTTCAGACTGGCTGGCCAGTCATTGCGGAGTTCTCCCTGTGAAAAAAATAAGTATCAGCAGGAAATCTGTTTCCAGTGTCGAGGCAGCATACTCATACACAGACCTCTCTCCCCAGGCACATTTGTTAATCTTATTTAAGGAAATTAGAACCTCTGAATGTGTCTAATTTCCTTAAAGATTCCTGGTAGTAGGAAAGGGTGTTGAAGATGCCAATGTGATTTGAAACATTATTAATGTCGCTGTCCAAACTCATACCAATCAAATGGGAGGATGGAATAAGTACTTGCGGGTTTCATTCTACTGAAAATAAATAATCCCTGTTCTTGCCTTAAAGGGTAAATCAATCAATCCTTGTCAGAAAACTACCCACATCTATACCTGCCTACAGCCTTTTCTCTTAATTACTTCAATGACGCCGCTTAGCAACAGAGAATATACGCTGTTATAGAGTAAAAGAAAACTTCTCCTTTCTCACCCTCAAAATAACAGCATTAACTTTGAGATGCCAACTGTAAAATGCAGAATATGCAGAATATAAATTCAACAGTAAAATGTGTGTTATCTGGCACCCTGCCAACAGGAATTCTCCTGCTCGCCTAATTATAAAATTATCCAGAACCCTTACCTGTACACTGTATTACTTTATACTTTAACTTATGTTTTAATGTACTGTTGAAGATTAGAAATAGAATATTGTGCAGGATTCTCCGTCGGCCGAATCTGGAATCAGGAAACGTGATTGGGCAGAAAGTCAGTTCCGGTGCCGAAATCACGGCAGCCGCCTATTTGACGCCAAATCGCAATTCCCCGTCATCTCAACAGCAGTGCAATGCGCTCCGGAACGCACGTACAATAAACACTGTTCGCATATCATTCGCGGGCCTGACCGGGTATCCGCCGGGTCGCCGAGGTGCTCCGCCTCCGATGGGCCGAGTTGCCAACGGCCCGGTTCACCTGTGCTTTTAAAAATCATGAAACCGGCGTTGAGGCTGCTGAGGGAGAGAGAGGGGGGACGGGAAGTGTCCAACATTGCCAGCTTGCTGACAGTTCTGCCGTTGGCCGAGGGGCTTTTGCCAGGGCCGGGGTGAGTAGCGGGGGGTGGCCCGGAGGTGGGCTGTGGGGTCGGTGTGGACGGCCATGGAACACCATTGCCGCAGCCGGCAAGGTGCCAAGTAGCTGCGCACGCTCACTGTGAACTTATGGTCACGAGTCGTATGGGTGTTCCCCCAGGCCACCCCCCTAGGTGCCCTCTGGCCCCAGCCGACCTATCGGCTGTATGGGCGCGCTCCAGCGCAACCAGTGCCAGCTTGTTGTCTGGGATGGTGAGTGTGGAGTGTGAAGTGTGCCTATGCGGCTGCAGCTTCTCAGCCTCCCGAGTGTCAAGCGTGAATCCGACGAATCGGGCACCGTTTCTCATTGGAATCGATTGTGATCCATGTGGTGCCGGTGCCAGCCTCTTACAGTCGCTGAATCGGTCCAACTGTGGCGCCGATTTCGCTGTCGTGAATGTCCACGAATCCTGTCCCTGCGTCAGCACTTAGTCTCAGGAACGGAGAATCCTCCCGAGTGTTCTTTACTTCAGGAATACTCGCATTTTAGTTCACGTCACAAGTATTGTGCTGCATTCCACTGATAAGTGGAACTCTCTGTTAACCGCCATCACCCATTCCCCATGCAGGCTCGATAATAAAAATGTACTATATTTATATATCTTACCACTTTAATGGCACATTAATGACATTTAGCCGGGGGATTAGATGACATTAGACAATGGCAGTATTCTGTACATCTGAAGGAGAGATTGCCAAAACAAACATTCAAATCCCGTCAAACTGGGTAAGCAGCCCCTCTAGACATAAATGAAGGATCGCTGTTTATGGCGTGCTAACTCAGAACACAAACATTGAAAGGACATTTGAAAAGTACGCTTGATGCTAACCCGAAATGCCGGGTCTGTGCAGGTGTGTAGGATGAAGCCAGAGGCATTGCAGTTTTACTTTCATCTGTAATTTACAGAAAGGTACCAAGCTTTATAGTACTCACTAATCTTCATTTTAAGGAGATGGTTGTGTGAAAACCATTCTCACTTTAGATTAAAACCTTCACGAGAGTCACTTTTTCAATTGCAAAAAGAATATAAAGGAAAGCAAACAAACAGAGTTCTGTCAAAGGGTTTTCTGTGCCAATCAGATTGGGAAACTGTAAATAAGTTACCAGCCCTGACAGCTCTCAATATCAGAATCAGTGGGCAGAATTTAAACCAAGGTGGGCTTGCTGGCAGGGAGGGCATTTAATCGGGCAGGGGGGTGATGGATGGGCACCCCACCATCACCCCCACCTCCGCCAAAGCCAGGTACGTGCTGGGAAGGATCATGGTCGCCTCGCGCAACTCTTACCAACCTGCTGCCAGTTGAGGCCCTTAAATGGACAATTAATGTCCACAGTTCATGCCTTATTCTGCCACCACTGAGAGCCACCCCTTTGCACTTTCTGTCCCCCCCCCCCCCCCCCCCCCCCATCCCCTCGGAACCACTACTCAGTGACCCTCTCCCCATGACTCCCCATCCCTCACTCACCTGTTGACCTGGGATCCAAAGCGAATTCTCAGCCTCTCCTGTGAGGTCAGCAGCCACCTTTGGCATTGATTTTCAGGCAGCTTTCTGCAGCTGGGACCTCTGCACCATGGGTCCTGTATCTCAGAGAAAGACTAGGTGCTGCCCAGTTAAGCACCTGAATGACACTTTAATCAGTGTCACTTTATTCCCGGGTAGAGTAGGTGACGTTGCGCCCTTGCTGGCTCTCCTGTAGATGGCTGAGACCCCCATCACCTCCATTACAAACCACCCAGCGTGCGCAAGAACTGGGCAAGGACATATGTTTTAAGGCCTCATTTCTATAGCATCTTTATCCACAGCAGGATGTCCCAAAGCACCTTACAGCCAGTGAACTACCTTGATGTTCAGTCATTCTATTAATGTGTGAAACACAGCAACTAATTTTCACACAACATGTCACAGAGTCCAATGTATTAATGACCAGATAACATTTTCTTTATTAATGTTGGCTGAGGAATAAATATTGATCAGGAGAGCATGAGGTACCCCACCGCACTTCTTCAAAATACCGTCAAGTTGGACTTAAACCCTCCCGCCTACTCGCTCAGAGACATAAATGCTAACTGATTCTGTAAACTGGGTTTGGGTGGGTTGTGGGGTGGTGCGGAAGGAAGGTAATTGATTGCTTAGGATCTTAGGCTAAGATTGGACCATATTGGGTGGGCGAATTTAGGTGGGATGTCTTGCCTTTCTCATTCATGCCCCACGCCTATCTTGTGCACAGTTGCGTGCCAAGACTCAGACAACCAGTGTGTAATGTTACAGGGGATTCATTAGCAAATTGGAAAATCTAAAGTTTGGAGAGATCAGTGAGGAGTCATCTTCATTGCTAAGTAAAGCATTGTCCTAAGGTTCTGCAAGCTGCGACAGAAATACTGAATTCTTGTCCAAATTATCAGTCTGAGAATCTAAGGAGCACACTGCAATTATACATATGCCGAACTATGAGGCAGCGAGGATTCCGAAGTTGGACAATGAGTGCAAAGGGCGATTTTATTTGTACATCGTGGTTTGTACGCCAAGGGGAGGACGCAGAAGCATCAAAGTTATAAAAGATGGAAAAATAATTGAAAAATAAGTTGGTTCAAGCTCCTGAACGAGATGATCCATAAAGTGACGCTCCAGATGGAGAACTGTGGCCAGTTCTGGGCACAGCACTTTAAGGAGGGTGAGGAGTATTTGGAGGGGATACAGAAGAGATTGGCGAGAATGGTTCCAAGGTTGAGGGATTAAATTTATGTGGATAGATTAGCGAAGCAGAGGTTGTTCTCCTTGGGGTAAGGAAGGCCAAGAGGAGATTTGATGGAGGTGTTAAAAATTACGATAGGATCAGAAAGGGTCAATAAAGAGAAACTGTTTCCATTGGCTGAAGGGTTGATATCTAAAGGGCCCAGATTTAAGATAATGGGCAAAAAAGCAGAGACGGCATGAGGGAAAACAATTTTAATAGAACAGCAGATTAGGATCGAGAATGCCTTGGGTGATGGTGTGGTGAAAGGTTCAACAGTTGCCTCAAAAAGGGCATTGGATAAGTGCTTGAGGAAGGAAAAATGGAAGGGATATGGAGAAAGAGGGGGACGTTAGGCCAACTGGATTGCTCCAAGAAAATGCTACTGGAGACTAGATGGCCTGAATGGCTGCCCTCATTGCTGTACTATCTATGACTGTGGTTATATTAAAGTACCCGGCTTTAGGCTGGGCCAAATTCCTGGTCAGCAGATTGTCGCGATGAGGTCCGTTTCACAAGGAAGTGAAGACATCCACATCTTTTATTTTGCAAAGTAAAAAGCTTTGAAATGTAAAATGCCTGGAAAGGGAAGGAAAATGAAGCAAGGTTTAATTGGAATTGGGACAGACACCTCTTCCCAATCGAAAACCACAAATTGTGAGGCCGTCGGGTTTAAACATGTCAATTAATTATCATTGTTGTATTATTGCATACTTCACAATTGTATGTTCAGCATAAAGTCTGACAAACCTGACATGAAAATCACTTATTGTCACAAGTAGGCTTCAAATGAAGTCACTGTGAAAAGCCCCTCGTCGCCACATTCCAGCGCCTGTTCAGGGAGGCTGTGTCGGGAATCGAACCGTGCTGCTGGCCTGCCTTGGTCTGCTTTCAAAGCCAGAGATTTAGCCCTGTGCTAAACCAGCTCCTATCATCATCTATGACTTTGTTACCTCTAGAGCTTGCTATTTCGTAACCAAACTCCATATTTTACACTCTGTAAACTTAAGGACATCCAAACCTCATCCGAATTTGCACCAAGTCCCATTCACCCATCAGTCGCCCTGCGCTTGCTGAACCTTCATTGGCTCCCGTCAAGCAAAATCTTGGTTTTAAAACTCTCAAAACCCTCCACGACATCACCCTTTCCTATCACTGTAATCTCTTCCAGCCCTGCACACTCTTTGCTCTTCGGATTCTGGTCACCTGAATCTAGTCACTAGTTTTAACTGGTGCCCCCCCCTCCCCCCCTCCCCCCCCCCACCCCCGGGCCACTCTCTCCCCCCCCCCCCACTTGTCTTCGGCTGTCTGGACCCTAAGCCATGGAATTCCCTCCCACCACCTACCCACGTCACCTTTTCCTTGAAGGCACTGCTTTCAAACTCACTGACCAAGGTCAATATTGGCGACGAGGATGGGACCAATTGAATGGCTCAGCCTGCCTGTCAATGCCCCATTTCATTGAAGTTTGGAAAAGAGGGACAACTGGCCCGGGTGCCTGTTTTGGGGCGACTGGACTCGGGGAGAGCTGGCGAGGCAGTGCCAGACCCTGAGGGGCAGACGAAGTAATGAACTCGGCCGGCCATTCAAGAGGTTTGGAAAGATGTGGAAAATATCCAGGAGCAAGGGAAATAAAACGTGACCTAAAAAGAGACTTTAAAAAAAAGGACAGGAGTGTTTGGAGTAAAAGAAGATGTACCCAGCTGGAAGGGAGCAGTGGTCCAGGTTTACAATGAGGAAATGGAAGGTAGAGGTTTTCCACAGCTAAATAGGTTCAGAGGCTAAACAGAGAATAAGGGGAAGAAAATCCTCAGGGAGCAACTGCAGGTTTCCCGCCCTGGACAGAAGCTGCAGGGGGTCCGGGGAGAGAGACCCCTGCATTGAGGGACTGCAGGCAGTGAGGTTCTGGAGTTTTGAGGAGAAGAGAAGTCCGTTACCCGCTGTTATAACCCCAAGGGAGGCCCCGGGATCAGGACTATGCGATTTCCCGTGACCTCCCCGGAAGAGGGAGCCACATTTAAATTGGTGAAAAGATCCATATTGGAACAAGGAGATGAAAAACGGACTTTCCAGCCAGACAGGAAAAGTGGGAAAACTGTAGAAAACAATGAGAAATCTTCCACCAGAAAAAAAAAGCGAAGTTAAACCTCCCACAGTCCAAAGATGTGCGGGTTAGGTGGATTGGCCAAAGATAAATTGCCCTAATATCCAAAATTGCCCTTGGTGTTGGGTGGAGGTGTTGAGTTTGGGTAGGGTGCTCTTTCCAAGAGCCGGTGCAGACTCAAAGGACCGAATGGCCTCCTTCTGCACTGTAAGTTCTATGATAATCTATGATTAATCTAGGACAAAGGTTCGGCACAACATCGTGGGCCGAAGGGCCTGTTCTGTGCTGTATTTTCTATGTTCTATGTTCTATGTTAAAAAAGGGTCCACAAAGAAGGAGCTGCCGTTTCCCGCCAAAACCCAAAAGCGCGGGAAAAGCACAGAGAGAGAGACAACTGCTGTGACAGCCTTAAAGCGGTAATGCATTTAAAGTTGTACAACATTGAATGCAACAACCACAAGATGGAGCAAAGGATAAGGGACCGGAAAATCAGCAAAGACCCCAGATAGAGGGAAATTCTAAAAATGGGGTCCGCAAGTGAGGTAAGACATAAAAGGAGGCAATGAAGACCTCAAAGAAGTGACAATGTGGGAGCTCAGAGGAGGTAATAATCCCGAAAGGACGAGACAATGCCAGATTCAGAGTAGGCAGTGAAAGACTCTCTGGAAGGGGTCACCACTGGGCCACAGAGCGAGGGCACCCAAAGACCGTAAATGGCGGAACAAAGAGCTGAATGCAAGTGACTCAGTTGCGCCCATCCCTTTGAATTGTAATGAGAAGTTTGAGCAATAAATTACAAGCAAACGATAAAGCTGTAATCAGTCAGACAGTAAGACAAGCTACAGCGGAAGCAGATGTAAGAGTTGGATCAACGTCACCGAGGACTGCTGTTTTGGGAGGAATAACAGCAGAATGGATTATTATTTAAACGGTAAGATGTTAAAACATGCTGCTGTGCAGAGGGACCTGGGTGTGCTGGTGCACGAGTCGCAAAAAGTTGGTGTGCAGGTGCAACAGGTGATTAAGAAGGCTAATCGAGTTTTGTCTTTCATTGCTAGAGGAATGGAGTTCAAGACTGGGGAGGTTATGCTGCAATTGTATAGGGTGTTGGTGAGGCCACATCTGGAGTATTGTGTTCAGTTTTGGTCTCCTTACCTGAGAAAGGATATATTGGCATTGGAGGGAGTGCAGAGGAGATTCACTCGGTTGATCCCAGAGTTGAGGGGATTACATTATGACGAGAGGTTGAGTAGACTGGGACTGTACTCATTGGAGTTTAGAAGGATGCGGGGGGGACCTTATTGAAACATATAAAATTATGAAGGGAATAGATAGGATAGATGCGGGCAGGTTGTTTCCACTGGCGGGTGAAAGCAGAACTAGGCGGCATAGCCTCAAAATAAGGGGAAGTAGATTTAGGACCGAGTTTAGGAGGAACTTCTTCACCCAAAGGGTTGTGAATCTCTGGAATTCCTTGCCCAGTGAAGCAGATGAGGCTCCTTCTTTAAACGTTTTTAAGAAAAAGATAGATACCTTTCTAAAGAATAAAGGGATTCGGGGATATGGTGTTCGGGCCTGAGAGTGGAGCGGAGTCCACAAAGATCAGCCATGATCTCATTGAATGGCGGAGCAGGCTCGAGGGGCCAGATGGCCTACTCCTGCTCCTAGTTCTTATGTTTATGGATCAACGTCACCGAGGACTGCAGCCAATAGAAAATCAGTTAAAAGTTTGTGATCTTGAGTCTAAATGCGAAGCAGCTCAGTGATAGCAAAGATAAGAAAAAAAATAAGTACCATGAAAAAGGTGGAAGTAGCTGGAAAATCTATGAGGGTCAGTAAGAAACATTACAACATTCACCAGCAAGTGGTGAAGACTGTGTCGTTCGGGCATGGAGATGTGAATAAAAGATCAAAAGACTTGAGAGAAGGCGGCATGGTGGCACAGCGGTTAGCACTGCTGCCTCACAGCGCCAGGGACCCGGGTTCAATTCCGGCCTGGGGTCACTGTCTGTGCGGAGTCTGCACGTTCTCCCCGTGTCTGCGTGGGTTTCTTCCGGGTGCCCCGGTTTCCTCCCACAGTCCAAAGATGGGCAGGTTAGGTGGACTGGCCGTGTTAAATTGCCCATTAATGTCCAAAGTTTATGCAAGGTTATGGGGAGAGGGCGAGGGAGTGGGCCTCGGTAGGGTGCTCTTTTACAGGGTCGGTGCAGAGCAGATTGGCCGAATGGCCTCCTTCTGCACTGCAGGGGTTCTATGACTCTGATTCTATGACGCTATAAAGTGTAGCCATGTAAAATGGCTAACTCCCGATTAGAATGGCCAAACCCCGATTTAAAATGGCGGACGGAAGAGGCTGATGGGAAAATCAGCCAACAGGACTCAAACAGGCAGCTGCAGGCAAAACTGTGTATTCGCCTCTGGGGAGGCCAGACAGAATCGATACCTGCAGCCATCAACACAACAACACACCAGCCATCTGAATACTAATTAGCAATCCCCGGGAACAATATGCTACAAATTAGACACACAAAGCCAATCCAGACTTTTCGGCGCCAGCAGGAGCTTACACAAAGAGAGGTGAATGACCACCTCGAAACCGCCCATCGATCAAGGAATCGCTCCAGCATTGGAGAATATCGAACCAAGTGATTGGGACCAATTCCAATCACTTGGAACCAGGGTCAAGGTCCGCCCCGAGAGGCGGGAAGCCCCTGGGGACTATAAGAATAGGGGCCAAGTTCAAATCGACCCTTCTTCTCCTCTCCGCACACTTCGAGACCCTTCTGCTGACCCTCTACAACAGACTCAAGAAACAGTAAGTCTTACTCCAACGCTCGCTACGAGATAGGCACTCCTGACTATCGACCTGTACCAGCTTTGAATCCCACAGGCTCAGAACCCATACAAAAGGCCATTCATTTCCCTGACCTGGTGGGCCATTTCCAAAGTTAAGTATTGGCCTGTTAGTTGTAGGAAGTAGCTTAGAAGTAGAATTAATGTATAAGTATTGATTGCTGTATAGAATAAATGTGCGTTGATTTAACTCTTACTAAGCGGTGTGTTGGATTATTGATCATTACTCGGACTTGAACCACGTGGCGGTATCAGAAAGATACCTGGCGACTCAAGAGCAAAGGTGATAGAACAAGAGCAATTAAACTAAGGCT
The DNA here is from genome assembly GCF_047496885.1 of Scyliorhinus torazame. NCBI lineage: Eukaryota > Metazoa > Chordata > Chondrichthyes > Carcharhiniformes > Scyliorhinidae > Scyliorhinus > Scyliorhinus torazame. The sequence goes on along the minus strand of NC_092715.1, from coordinate 268,862,882 downwards.
AAAACGAGCAACAAAAGCACAAGCAGAACTCAGCAACAGAGGTCATAGCCTGGAACTCGGGAAGAGCCGAGGAAATTCTACGTAATGGATGCTATCAGTTTTGTGATGGTGAGAGATCTACTAGTCTCAGAATGAAATGCATCAAAGAATTAATCCATCGCTCTCATGCAGGACATCCTGCACCAAGAGTCACCGTCCTGTTGAAGCAGAAACCAGAGCAGTGTTATCATTTAGCAGAGCCATTATTGGGAATTATCCAGAGATCCAATTGAATGATCAAACTGCCAGTCATGTGGAAAACATAAAGGAACCGGAGAAATTGGCATTCTGCGGAGAGGCAGAAATTGTCCGGTTTGAGGATGCTGAGGAGGACTTAGTGATGGACAACCTCAAAGGCAGAACACAACTGTTGGGACAAGTTAGCAATTCAGGAGAATCGTCCAATAAATATAACAAGAAGGAGGAAGACATGTTGAATGTGGAACAAGAGTTTGACTCAATCACAAAAGGAATGTGTCAGTTCTCTGAAAATATGTAAAGCACGAGAATGGAGAGATCGTTATCAAATGTTGTTCGAAGGGAATAATGGATTCACCTTGGAAGAAACTCAGAAACGAATAAACTTGCCAGAGCAGACGATGGGCTGTGACTGTGATTCTGTTCAACAAGAGAAAGTTATTCTGACAGAAACAAGGAGCTGGATTCTCCGATTCTGCGGCTAAGTGCCGTCGCGGCGTGGGAACTGTGGCGTTTTACGATGGCAAAAGTGTCACCAAACCCTCACTGATTCCAGGACCAGTGAGGGGCCAGCAGTGGCACTGAGTAGAACTCCCGGCTCCAGCGTCAAAAACGGTTCCGTGGCCGTGCATGCGCACGGCGATGACCGTACAACATGGCACCGGCCACGCGCGGACCCGATCTGCCAGATAGTGCCCCCCTGGACCACCCCTCGCCACTCCTGGACCACCCCCACCAGTCCCCCCAGCCCTCGCCAAAGTCCCCCAGGCCAGCGGCACGGCTCCCCCCCCCTCCTCCCGACTGTGGCGGTACTGGACACGAATAAACGTCACCACGCGGGATTGACAAAAAAGGAGAGCACACGTGCCCCACGCCATCGTGAACGCGCCCCGTCGGGGGCGGAGCATCAGGAGAGGGCCGTCCCAACGATGTGCGGCCTATTCCCCGATGATGCCGTTTTGGAGGGGGCGGAGCATCCAAAAACAGGCGCTGCCCGCGGCGTAAAAGGGATTCTCCGCCCGATCACCGATTACAAAATCGCCATCGGCAAGCGGAGAGTCCCGCCCAAAAACTCCAGTGGTTTGAGGAGGAACTCCGATGTGCTCAGTAACAGAGTTAAACTGGCGTAAAATGTCAGTCGACTGGAGATGTCTTGCCAAGAGCTGGAAATCAAGGTTGTAACGCTGACGGAGCAGCGTTTACACGAGACAAATGGACTAAGAGTAAAACCTGCGCATTCTGAGAATGAGAATCAGAAAGTAAGAATAACAGTTTCATCGTCGCAAACAAACAGATCAGCTCTGGCCTGAGTGAGAGATCGGGAAGGCAACAGCTGGGACATAAAGCTGAGTAGGAACAAATTCAGAAACAGGTTGAAGACGGTGATCGTTGCAGAGAACCTTTTTAACAAAGATGGGCCAGTTAAAGCTGTCAGTTCATCGCAGGTTTTCAGATGAATATCTAGATAAAGGAGTTGGAGCTGGAACTGGCTCAGACTAAACTGCAACTACTGGAGGCTGAGTGCAAAGCACAGGCGGAGGAGAAAATGGATGTGTTAAATAAAGACCTGCCCAGGTCCAAGCAGAAGATTGGCTGATGCAGAAGACGGAAGGAAGAGATTGGAAAATGAAGCCGTCCAGTTGAAGGAAGTTGTGCCGAGAGAGCCGGACAAACAACAATTCAGGCAGAGAAGGAAACTGAGATTGCACGCAGAACAAGATTGCTGAAATGGTCAGACTAATAGAAAAGCACAAGAACTAATATAACATGGTCGATGGAAAAGATGCTGGAAGGAGAAGGAACATTGTCACATGGCCTAAGCACCAGAAACAGAGAACCACGATCGTTCCTTCACATGTGACAGACCGAGTCTGTGAATGAGCTGTCAAGACATAAGACTGTGTTGTGCTGATGGTACCTGCATGCACTGTGGAGTAAGGTGTTTAACAGAGAAAAGGATCAATGGAGGATTGGAGAGTGACACCATCCGCAGAGTAAAATATGTCGTCCTTGATCAGCGCAGAGTCTAGAACAGAACTCGGAAAGGAGCAGCCGATGTGGAAATATCCGATACCAGACCATGGGCTGGATTCTCCGCTGGATTCTCTGCTGGATTCTCCGCACCCCGGCGCTGAAATCGCGGTTGGAGCCGGGTCGCAGAATCCATTTCCCTGCACGGAATCGGGACCGGTGCCGGTTCCCAGATTCTGCGGGCCCCGAAAGGCGGCGCACCTGGAGAGTACGCCGCGCCGCACAGCACCGCCCTGGGGTCATTGCCACTCCGCCATTCTCCGCCCCCGACCGGCCGAAGTCCCGACGGCGTGGATCTAACGTGGTCCTGCCAGTAGGGAAACTAGTGTGGCGGCTGCGGACTCAGTCCATGGCCGCCCTGGTCGGGGGCGGGCCAATTGGAGGGCAGGGGGGGCCTTATACTCGGCCTGGCAATGTTTGTGCGGGCGTTGAGGGTTGGGTGCGCGGCCGATCGGGGTTTTTTTTCAGGGTCCAGCTCCACGGTCCGACTCCGCCTTGGAGCTGGGCGGGGCCCCGGTAGGGCGGGGCCCCTATCTGCAGCAAAAGCTGCTAGACTTACGCCAGGTCCCTGCTAGTCCCCTGCAGGGCTAGAAATACGTGGCCCTTTCATGCCAGTTATTCTGGTGTGAAAGTCCACAGTTCTGATGCTGGCGTGGGGACATAGTCCCAATAACGGAGAATCCAGCCCCCTATTTGGAACTGTGCATAGTTGACGCGGCCTAGTAGAAGTGTTATGTTAAATGCAAGCCTCAAGATTTCATCATTGAACAATCGATACATTGATTTACAAAATGTCTAACATGTGTGTATAATGTTTATTTAGAATTTGGGTTTGAGTAAACCGATTTTAAAGATTTTATTTAAAAAACTTAAAGGGGAAAGAATGTAATGATTGCGGTGGCTGTCTCTTTAAGACAGTACAGTTGAAAAGGGTCATCTGACTGGAGGGACCAATGGGAACCGAGACCGAGCGATCACCCCAGAGGATGGAATCTTTTCCTGGGTAGAATATATCTAGTAGCTGTGTAGTTAGCATGCAAGGACGGGAGCTGTTGCCCCAAGCAGCCTCGTGCAGCAAAACCTCCTGTACCAAGTTACCCTTTATCACCTTCTCGCACCGAACAAAGTCTGGAGTCTCTTGACGACGCCAGAATTGGCCACAATATGTAACAATTGGGATTTTCCAACCCCCCTCCTCTTCACGGCGGATCTCCCCGCAGCAGATGCAGCAAAGCCATTGGCCAGCGGGATCTCCTGGTTCTGCTGAAGTCTACGTATGTTTAAATGGCTCGGCTGCCCTGCTGATGGGGGAGCCGCCGGTAGGGGTCGGGTTGGGAGGTGGGGATGGGGGGGAGGAGCGGGGGGAGGGGAGTATCTTTGACAGGGCCGGGGGGGCCGGAAAATCCTGCCCCAAGTGTTTGATCAGCTGTCCCCATATCTCCTTTAGTGGCTCATTGTCAAATTTTGCTTCATCGTCCTCCGGTGGAACATTTCATTAAATTAAAGTCACTTATAACTGTATGTTATTGACGTTGCTCGATTCATATCAAGACGTTTGCCCTTAAATTGATTAAGTACGAGGTTTAGGGGTCCCTCTGGTTTCTTTCCCTGTAATCCCGACATGAGTTTCCAGCAGGAAAGGATTTATGTCTGGAGCTTGTATTCTTAATAAAAGACAATAAAGTTAATTGTGCTTGGCCAGCAATATGCAGCATTGGCAAATCGGAATATAACTTGGTTCAGTGAAATGCTTGAGTATTTAAACATTATGTCAGATTTGTCAAAGTCTTGGATTAGACTCGGTTCAAGTGGTGTAAAGGAGTGAGTGATTGTTCTCTTACGTTGCGGCTGCCCATCAATGATTCATTTGTAGGAAATGATCCAGATGCAATTTCACAGGTTCAATCCGAACCCACTAAATTGTATTGTTGCAGAATCGTAAATCAATCCCTCTGAATAAATGGCACCAGGGTGTACCTGAGTGGCATCTTCAGCCTAGCGACAGTGTGCAAACCTCCAAGGCGAACATCAATATTCTAACTTCAGTGCCTCTGGCACCTGTATGAAAATGGACAAACCTGTTCATTTGCTTACAAACATGCAAAGTGTCGCTTTGAAGAATGCGGCCACGCAAATTGCTGACAATGTCACTTTGATAAAGCTAATGAACAGTTGCAAAGCCTTGTGAGCACATTCAAAATGTTTGTCAAATGCTTTACATAATAGCAGCATCCTGTTGAAGATAACATGAGGGTTACCTCTGTACGCGGGTTCCTCGACACTAAAAATAAATGGTGCAAAGTTCAGTTAGATTGTTCCCCAAGTCAGAGCTACCTGCAGTAAATACTCAGCCTGCAGTAAATACTCAGCAGGTCGTACAGCATCCTAAACACAGTTAAGATTTCAACTTGACGACCCCAGAACTCACAGACCCGAAACATTAACTCGGTTTCTCTCTCCATAGATAATCCCACAGCTGCTCAGTATTACCAGAACTTTTATAAATTTTATTTCAGAGTTCCATCACCTGAAGGATTAGGATTTTATATTATTGAAGTTTTCTGCAGTTTGAATTCTTGGACTGTGTATCAGAGATACAGGGGGCGGCATTCTCCCATTTAGAGACTGTGCAGTGGCGGGCTGCTCCCAGGCCTTTCCCTCTGGTCGGAACGTCGGGATCCCGCACCAGATTCTGCGTTTGGAATCTCATTAATTAAGCACAGGTGAGTCCCGCTCTGAGTCACCTGGCGGGCTGGCAGCTGATTTGTCCACCTGCCCTCAGCTGCTCGGTTGGAAGGTCCCATCGCCATATTTAAACACCGGTCCAGGACACTCGTATCGCTCTCTCCAGCCCACCTCTCTCCATCAGACCGCGCAGGATGTCAGCGAACCAGAGGCAAAAGGCTAACAGCCTCAAGACGAAGCTTTTCCTCGATTCCACCCCCACACACCCCGAGCCCCTCAGCTACCATGCCCGGCAGCACGGTAGCATTGTGGATAGCACAATTGCTTCACAGCTCCAGGGTCCCAGGTTCGATTCCGGCTTGGGTCACTGTCTGTGCGGAGTTTGAACATCCTCCCCTTGTGTGCGTGGGTTTCCTCCGGGTGCTCCGGTTTCCTCCCACAGTCCAAAAATGTGCAGGTCAGGTGGATTGGCCATGCTAAATTGCCCTTAGTGTCCAAAATTGCCCTTAGTGTTGGGTGGGGTTACTGGGTAATGGGGATAGGGTGTAGGAGTTGACCTTGGGTGGGGTGCTCTTTCCTAAGAGCCGGTGCAGACTCGATGGGCCAAATGGCCTCCTTCTGCACTGTAAATTCTATTCTATGACTTCTACCAGCGCCCCCCCCCCCTCTCCCCGACACAGACCTCCTACTATATTGCCCCCTTGTCTTTAGCAGGTTGCCACCCCCTCCGACCCCCCTGTCTCACCTCGCACTCCACCCCGGGACCTTTGTTGTGGTGGCTGTGTGAGTCCCACTGCACAGTCCTGTCCAGAGAGACCCTGTTGTGTGGCACCAGGGGGGGGAACGAGATCCCTGTACACCCCAACCCCAGGTGCAGTACTGCTCCGAGAGGGCGACACAGGAGGATCGATGTGTCCAGCAGCACAGTGCTGCCCAAGACGACCAGCTCGGCGTGGAGATGGAGGCAGGAGCCGGGCTGTCCCGGCAGAGAGGTGAACAGGGCATCGGGAGTGGCACACAGCACCGTGGCAGGACGGCAGCGTTGCGCTCACCTCAAAGTCCCCTGAGGACTACGGATTGATTTGTGCATGGCATTCAGCATCAGGTTTCAGACTGATTAGCAACTTCTCACTGGGGTGATACAGGATTGGACAGCCTGACCGGATAACGGCAGGCAGCTGTTTTAATGAGAATTTCTGAGATGCAAATTAATACAGAGGGGATTCACACCACCAGCCAGTGGGGAGAGCCCCCCGCCCACCCTGCCATTAACACGCCATTGGGAGAATGACTACCTGATTTCAAGCCTGTGGGTTTCTGAATGTTTGTCTCCTGCTGGAATCTCTGCTCCCACCCATCATCAAACCAGTGCAGGCGGGTCTGCCTGTCTGTCTGTATCACTGACACTCAGAAACAGACCAGCTGGAAATCCAGCACTTTCAATACTGCTGCCCCCTCTCACAGGATGCAGGATGCAGCCTCAATGGTCTTCGCTGTGAAGTGAGTGTAGCCACACTGAGCCCGTTCTGAGGACGCCGCACAATCAAGTGAATTTGTCATTGTGATTCCAACCCGGCGCTCTCTGTGTTTCCACACCCCTGCAACAGGACTTCAGCTTCCTTCCACACGCAGCCAGGGAATAATTCAATTTTACTTTTACTCTGCACAAGTCCTCAGAAACCAGGCAGGGCACTTACAGAGAGCAGCCAGTGGGTGTCCTCCGAAGTCACAATGACTTCAACTTGGAAACTGTCCTGAAAAATCAAACCTGGCCCAATTCGGAATCATCTGTACCTGGGAATGAAGTCAGCCAGGCTGCTTTGTTCGTGTACAGCAACTCTCTGCAACGTTCAGCCACACACAGTCATTGCAACATGACAGCATTGTAACCTTTCCTCACGACTGGGTGAGGAGGGACAGACCTTCTTTGCTTTATTCTGTCCACTCTGTTGGTCGCAACTAAAGCTTTTTAATTTATTTTCCCCATCGCTGCCTTTTCCAATCCAAATGTCTTTACTTTTCGATAAGAAGCCAAACAAGCCAGGTTTTCTTGAGACAGAAATGTAGCTCCCAGATCCGGCCGGCAGTTCCCGATATTCCTGAGTGGGGACGTTTGTTTTGTCAGTCGCAGTAGCGGCTTTATATTCAGTTTAAACTAAACCAGTTTGACATTTCGCCCCGCGCCGCCTGGAATTGTTACATTGGCGACGAGGATCAAGTACGGGATTCGGAGCAGCCTTTTCGAAATTCCCTGGCAACAACTTCCGTAAGAAACGAAGCAATCAGGAAACCCGGGAATGCCCTTGTTTGACAAGCTCGAGTCTTATGATGTGGACCTGGAGGCCTTGCCCCAGCATGGCGAACATATGCGCTACTTCTTCCACGCCAAGGGTCTAGAAGGGGGACATAAAGTAATCCTTTTGACAGCATGCGGGGCCCCACCGTTCAGGATTATTAACAGTTTCATTTAACCTGCAGCCCCGACACTAAAACATTCAATGAGCTTGTGATCTATTAAATAACCATTATGACCCAAAGCCATCCATAATCCTCCAGCGTTACTGATTCAGTATGGCTGGGAGGACCCCTGGGGAACAGAATTCCTGGCTAGGTTAAGGAAGCTGGCCGAATATTGCGAGTTTGGCCCATCCCTGACTGAGATGCTACGCGACCGGCTAGTGTGCGGGATCAATAGTATCATGATACAAAAATAATTGTTGGCAGAACCCATCTTTGGCCTCAAAAGAGCTGTAGAATTAGCACTATCCTTGGAGAAAGAGGCCCACAAACTCCAAGGGATGATGGACAGTCGCGATCTCAGGCTGGGCTGGGGGAGGACCCTCATGCAGAAAAGCCAACGTTCTCAGCGAAGAATCCCACCTGCCTCGCCCACCACCAACTCAACATTCAGCTAGAACATTCTGACCTTTCAACAGATGGCCAGATAACCCCAGAAGTCCCAAGGAACCCACCCCGGAGACTACAAGTGTCAACCTCAAGGCTGCTGTAAGTGTGGCCAAAGGACACGGCCCAGAAAAGGCTGCCAGAATCAGCAGTATGCTTGTCGCCCGGGCTGGAAGCCAAAGTCACCTCAAGCCCGGGCCTTGCAAGTCTATTAGCCCATAGAAGAGGAGGTAATGCAGCTAAAGTGCATCATCACCCCTATGGCTGCCTCGTTAAAGATAGCACACTTGGTCCATTGCCATTCCCTAGAAATAGTGATGGATACGGAAGCTGCCATCTCCACCCTCGGGGGAACAGACATAACGGCATTTCCTGTGAGACACTAGGGCCGAGTTGACCACATACACAGGGGAATCTTTGAAGATTATGGGGACCACTATGACCCCGGTTACCTATGGGCAGCACACGGCCTGACTCCCGCTCATAGTTGTACAAGGACCAGGAACCCAGCCTCTTGGGCATGGATTGGCTCCAGGGGATCCGTCTGGACTGACTACAAACTTATAAACTAAGAATGGGTGGAATGAATGAGGTCATTGGCAAATACCCCAAGGTTCCAAGAAGGCCTTGGTAGAAGGAATGGAGCAAGGACAAAGATTTATGTGGATCCCAACTCCCTACCAAATATTTCAGGCAGAGCAAGTCCCAGACACTTTACTTACCAACGTGGAGACCGAACCCGAGAGGTTACAGAGCTACAGGATAATACAACCAGTGCAGCTCGCAGAGTGCTCTGCACCAGGAGTCCAATCGCCTTGGCCTCAACTACGTTCGGTGGTAGCGAATTCCACAGATTCCCCGCTCTCTGGGTGAAGAAATTTCTCCTCACCACAGTCCTAAAAGGTTTAGCCCTTATCCTAAAACTATGACCCTTAGTTCTGGACTCCCCCACCATCGGGAATATTCTTTCTGAATCTACCCTGTCTAATTCTGTAAGAACTTTATAAGTATCTATGAGATCCCCTCTCACTCTTCGAAACTCCAATGAATATAATCCTATCCGATTTAGTCTCTCCTCAGATGACAGTCCTGCAATCCCAGGAATCAGCCTGGTAAACCTTCGCTGCGCTTCCTCCACAGCAAGAACATCCTTCCTCAGAGAAGGACACCAAAACTGCTCACAATACTCCAGGTGTGGCCTCACCAATGCTCTTAACAATTGCAGTAAAACATCCCTATTCCTGTACTCTAATCCTCTCGCTATGAAGGCCAACATACCATTTGCCTTCTTTACTGCCTGCTGTACCTGCCGCTTACTTTCAGCGACTGATGCACGAGGACACCAAGGTCTCGCTGAGTATCCGCCTCTCTCAATTTACACCCATTCAAAAAATAATCTGCCTTCCTATTTTTGCAACCGAAGCGGATAACCTCACATTTATCCAAATTATACTGTATCTGCCGTGCATGTGCCCACTCACTCAGCCTGTCCAAATCCCGCTGAAGCATCTCTGTATCCTCCTCACAGCTCACCCTCCCACCCAACTTTGTCTCATCTGCAAATTTGGAGATAATACATTTAGTTCTCTCATCCAAATCTTATATATAATGTGTACAGTTGGGGTCCCAGCACAGATCCCTGCGGTACCCCACTAGTCACTGCCTGCCAATCAGAAAAAAAAACTTTTATTCCAACCCTTTGCTTCCTGTTCGCTAACCATCTTAAGACACTGCCTTTCCCATGCGCTTTAACTTTACATATTAATCTGCTACGTGAGACCTTGTCGAAAGCCTCTGAAAGTCTAAATATACCACATCCACCAGGTTTCCCTGGTCAACTCTACTAGTTACATCTTCAAAGAATTTTAGTAGATTTGTCAAGCATGATTTTCCTTTCATAAATCCATGTTGACTTTGTCTGATTACACCACTGCTTCCCAAATGCTGTGCTATGAAATCCTTGATAATGGACTCCAGCAACTTCCCTACTACCAACATTAGGCTCACTGGTCCATAGTTCCCTATTTTCTCTCTACCTCCGTTTTTGAATAGTGAGGTCACATTCGCTACCCCCCAATCTGTAGGAAATGAAATGAAATGAAAATGCAAATCGCGTATTGTCACAAGTAGGCTTCAAATGAAGTTACTGTGAAAAGCCCCTAGTCGCCACATTCCGGCGCTTGTTCAGGGAGGCTGGTACGGGAATTGAACCGTGCTGCTGGCCTGCCTTAGTCTGCTTTCAAAGCCAGCGATTTAGCCCAGTGTGCTAAACCAGCCCCTCTACTGTTCCAGAGTCCAAAGAATTTTGGAAAATGACCACCAATGGATCCACTATTTCTAGGGCCACTTCCTCAAGTACTCTGGGATGAAGATTATCGGGCCCTGGAGATTTATCTGCCTTCAATCCCATTAATTTCCCCAAAAACATTTCTTTGCTAATACTAATTTCCTTCAGCTCCTCATTGAAACCTGTGCTTCTCAGAGCTTCCGGTACACTATTCATGTCTTCCTTTGTGACGACAGGAGCAAAGTACGAATTTAGTTCCTCTGCCATTTCTTTGTTCTCTGTTATGAATTCCCCAGTTTCTCGCTGTAAGGGGTCTACATTAGTTTTTATTGATCTTTTTCTCTTTACATACCTATAGAAACTTTCACAGTCAGTTTTTATGTTCCCAGTTAGTTTACTTTCAAATTGTATTTTCCCCTTCTTAACCAATCCTTTGGTCCGCCTTTGCTGAATTTTAAACTGCTCCCAATCCTCAGGTCTATTGCTTTTTCTTGCTAATTTGTTTGTTCTCGTATCCCCATAACCAGTGGATAATGTCAGTCATTCATGACCATACCATCGATCGTCTAATGGTCTTGTCAAACGGGCAGTTCAAACATCCAAAACCAGGATGAAGAAACAGCTGGCTGGCACCATGGAAACGATATTGGCCGGATTCCTCATTGATTATCGGACCACACACAAGGACGGGGGTCGCACCAATGGAATTGTCCATGGATGACGACTGCGTGCCTGGTTCAGCCTGCTGTTTCCCAACTTGGGGAGGAAGGTGGAGTCAAAGAAGAAGACCCGAAAAAGGAACTCTGATGCAAGAAGACCCGAAAGGACTTTCGGGACAGGAGATGCCGACTAAGTGCGGAACTTTGGAGATGGTTCCCAATGGATCGCAGGAGCCGTGCTGGAAAAGATTGATCTGGTTTCTTACAAAGTCCAAGGGAAGGCCGTGAAAAAAACACCTGGACCACCTGAGAATGGGGAACCCACTCCAGCGGAGGCAATTTCAGCAGAGGCGATGTCCTTCACACTCGTTGCGACTACCTCCGGCAAGGAGACTCAGTCTATGGGGCATCCCAGGTCCCCCCCCTCCCCCCCCCCCACCCATCCCCCCCACCCCACGACAATGAAGATTCGGATCCGAAATGGAGACTGAGGAGACTGACCCTGCGAAGACGAGCCTCCGCCTGTGACTCTTCAGCGCCCAACAAGGATGCAACGAACCTCAGTCCACTCCACACACCCCGATCCGGCTCGAGGCCTTGTGCCAAGCGACGAAAGAAGCCTCATCACCGTGGGAGTGAGGGGGATGGCTCGGACTTGCTGGGGAGGAATGTGATAACCCTCACCAGGACCACGGGGGATCGCTGATTGATCTCCTCGTGGGCTTCATAGAATACGAGTTCCTGGGCTGGGCAGGCAACGGCCCGACCCGCTGGGGCTCGTTAGCACGACCTTCAAATGTGGCTCGCACACCCAGAACGGCAGGTCCCAATAGTCACGGGCTGGGACGTTTTGTTTGTGTGTCGTGGTGGGGGCTTTTTGCCTTCTTGACTACCTTCTCCACCTGTGTTGCCCCTTTCAGTGACCTGTGGACCTGTACACCAAGATCTCTTTGACTTTCAATACTCTTGAGGGTTCTACCATTCACTGTATATTCCCTACCTGTATTAGACCTTCTAAAATGCATCACCTCACAGTTGTCCGGATTAAACTCCATCTGGCATCTCTCCGCCCAAGTCTCCAAACTCACCTCACGGTGAGTTGCTGTCTTTTTACAACAGTAATGGGAGGTGCAGCCACAGCACCCCGAATCTGAGGGACACCCCAACTCCACACTTTAGTCACTCGTGAAAAATATGCTCACCTTTTTTCTCCCCGTCAAAGGCCATTGGGCCACGATCCTGTGTGTAAATACTTGTACCAAATCATACCGTCCTGACTGGCGGCTGGGAGGGGGGGGGGGGGGGAGGGGAGATTCGGACTTACAGTTGTTAATTGCATAAAGAATGTATAAGAGATGTTTGCATGTTCCTGCCGTACGCGGGGTGGGAAGGCTGCTATGGCCGACGGGGCGAGACCCGAGACCAGGGGTGCATCTGCCACCTGGCGTTGATCCGGTTTTTGGGCTGACGCGGGATTCTCCGCCCGATCGAGATTCCCGGGGCTGGAATCTCCGCCGGCGGGATGCTCCGTTTTGCCGGCGTCCGGGGGGTTTCCCGACGGCGCGGGGCTGCCCCACAATGCGAAACCCCATTGACCGGCCGGTGTAACGGAGAATCCCGCCGGCGGGGTGAGGTAGAAATGTGGTGCGGAGGGACGGAGAATCCAGCCCCTGATCTTAACAGCGAATAACAGACTATTCCGCCCATTGTCTTTATCTTTGATTAAAACTCATCACTTTGCATTTTTAATCTCTTCCTTGGCTATAGCGTGGGTTTGGATATCTGTAAGTTTCCTTTGAAATGTCTCTTCACACTTCCTTCAGTTTATCTTTGCTTTTCTCACCTTCACCCTGGAAGGCGGTCTCAAATTTTAAAGCGGTTTTGCTGTCTCACCGTTTTAAAATACCAAGTTCCCAGTCAGTTGAAAGTTTTTTTAAAAAACTGGTTTTTTTTTCAAAAATAAAGAGGTACTTTGGTGACAAGATGAAGTTTAAGTGGGCCTCTGCAGTGGGCAGTATCCCTTCCGCTGTGCCAGGGTATCTGGTGGATTGATATGCAGACAGGCACAGTCAGGCAGCTAATGGACACAGAGAACAGGACCTGACCAATGAGCAGGCAGGACACTCAGGGGAGGTGTCTCACTATAAAAGACACGAGGCACTCACACTCCACCACTTTCCACTGATGAACATCTACAGAGTGAGTCAGGGTGTATGTACAGCATCACACCTCCAGCACGTGGCTAAGAGCTAGTCTGGTTCAGTCAGACAGAGCAACCACACTTAGGTTAGCAGAGAGTCAAACTCATAGAGATCTGTGCTAACTGTGCTACTGGTTCATAAATCAGATTGAACAAACTTCAAGGTCTGGAGTATCTTTTGGTTAAAGCTGCATCCAGTTGCAGCCTGTGTTATCCCAGAGTACATAACACGACATCTGGGTTCCAGTCCCACTCCAGGACTCGGTGACCAAGGAAGGTGCATTCAGCATGTGGCCAAACAGGATGATTATCCATCTGCAAATCTTTCCAGTGCTAATGGCAGCTGGTAATTGTGACAGAAAGTCCTGGTCAGTCACGCGATGGAAAGAAATTGAAGCCTCTCTATTTATAGCTCTACAATCTGCAGGTAAAAATTCAGGTAAGCCACAGCAACTCTAGCTGTATCACACCGCCACCAAGTTTATGTTTCATTCCCACGAACGTATAAAAATTGGTAATAGAGAGATTGTTCAGAATTGGGCAGCATTATGGGCTTTCAATATTGATGTATTGGTTAACCCATCTCTGGGTTCCTCTGATAGATCATTCACTATCACCGGGTCAATGAAATCACTCATGAAAATGAAGCCTCACTTCCTACAAGATCGACCTTTGCCGCTGACAACTGTACCAATTGATTAATTTATCCTTTTGTGTTTCAGATTTAGACATACAGCCCTCACTAGAATCCTGATTTACTTCGAGTAACAGCACTCCGCTGACTGATTGTGGCTTTCAAAAGAGAAGTGGATCATTATCTCAAGAGTAAGGGAGGCAGTGGCATTGTCATTGGGCTAGTAATCCAGAGTCCCAGGGAAATCCTCCAGGGTCCAGGGTTCAAACCCCAAAAGCACCAGAATTCCTAACAAAAGAAAATCTGGAATTAAAAGCCTAATGACGATCAATGAAACCATTGTCGATTGTTGGGAAAACCCCACCTGGTTCACTGGTACCCCTTCAGGGAAGGAAATCTGCCGTCCTTACCCGGTCTGGCCTACACGTGACTCCAGGCCTAAAACAATGTGGGTGACTCTGAAATGACCACTGTTTGGGCAATTAGGGATGGGGGCAATAAAAATAAAAAAACATTCGCAGGGCTCCAGGGAAAAGGTTGGATTAGGTGAGTAAATCTTACAGAGAGCTAGCATGCTCATTATTTTATTCGATCGTGTGGTTGTCGCTGTCTGGGCCAGCATTTATTTTATTAAAGAGCAATTGCTGTGGATACGGAGTCATGCAGGCGAGGACGGCAGATTTCCTTCCCTGAAGGACATTAGTGACCGAGGGCCGGGGTCTTTACAATAATGGTTTCACAGTCATTATTGGACTTGTAATTCCAGATTTATTTTTATTGGATTCAAATTTCACCATCTGCCAGGGTGGGATTTGAACCCAGGTACGGGGAGCATGACTCTGGATCTCTGGATTATTAGTCCAGCACCACTGCCTCCCCTGGGGCCAAATGGCCTTTTTCGGTGCTGTAACCATTCTATCGTTCTATAAATGTCTCATCTGTTTCAGTTACAGACATTCTCCTCACCTCTCTGTAAGGGACTGACCCACGCTGGGCAGACATCACCAATTGCCCGTTTCATTTGTGGTGCTCCCAGCCAGGTCAATTTTGGGCAATGTTTTCTTATCCAATGTCCACTCTGGTGCAGTACGGAGAGTGTGACTTTCGACTGATTTAATTCCACCTGCCTAGCCCGTGGACATTAACACCTCCACCAGCTCACTGGCAGATTCCACATACTCAGGGGCTGGACCCGTAACCTTCCTGGACTGTATGTATCAGAACCACAACATCTTTCCATGCCCCGATCAGAGTCGCATCAGGCAAAATACTTTGTCTTGCCCCCAGCTCCGTCCAGCAACAGTGGACTGACAAGATCACCGTACATGCAACCAATGGCCCCAAGAATCCAGCTTCTGCGTGTTTAGGTTAGACTCCAGAAGAGTGGTTTGTGTGAGCCAGCTCCAAGTCTTTACTCTGCTAAATCCAGCTCCTGAAAAGTGGCGACAGACCCGTGTAAAAACCCACAAAAAAAAAACAGAGTTAGAATCGTGCACCAGTGTAAGAAATGGCAGTGAAGAGGTCATGAACCCAGCTCACCAATACGGTTTTCCAATCCAACCTAAACAGTTGTCAAAAGAAAAACAACATTTGACTTCCTTGGCTTCTGGTTTTATACAAGGTCACTTACAGTAACAGCCCGCTATCAAAACACATCAACAGTCCCATCCAGCTAAAGAGGTCTCACGTTAAACCATTGTCATGCTCTCTATGGTTCTTAATGTTATTGCGTTTTAAAGACTTTATCTTAATATATAAATAAGGGTTCATTTGGTTGGAGTTACAAGCTGGTAGGGGTGCGTCCATGCTGTTGGAGTGTGTCAAAGGCTCAGTGTATGAGAGGACTTGCTGTCGTAAACTGGGTGGTTAAGGATTGGCCCCAGGAATTGAGGTGTAGAACCTCAGAAATCACAAGTGAGTGAAGAGACAGTGAAATTACAGAGCAAAGAAAAACCTGTTAACTTCCTTTGGACAGAAGTTATAAAGATCACCCCCTCACCCAAACACAAACATCTACACCGCAAGCATATTATAGCAACCTGCATAGAAACATAGAAAACATTGCAGCCCACAAGGAGGCCATTCAGCCCATTGCTGCTGCGCTGGTTGAGGAAAGCCTATCCCATCTAACCCTGCCTTCCAGCTCCCGGTCTGTAGATCTTCGGGTTATGAGGTATCCAAGTGTTTTTCAAATGCGGCGGAGGTTTCTGCTGCGACTACCCTTTTAACAGCAAGTTCCAGACCACATCTCCATCTCGGTGAAAAAAAAATCTCCTCAACTCTTTTCTAATTAATCCTCTGCCAATGATATTAAATCTCTGCACTCTGACCCTTTTGTTTATGGAGTTAGGTTCCTCCTATTCAGTCGGTCCAGGATGCTCAACATTGTACAATTAAATCTCCCCTTCGCCTCTTCCATTCCACAGGAAACAATCCCAGTCTCTCCAATCTTTCCTCATCATTGCTGATCATCCAACTCAGTAACCTGGGGTTCTGCCTTCCCCCCATATCCCTTGATCCCTTTAGCCCCAAGAGCGATATCTAATTTCTCCTTGAAACCATAAACTGTTGTGGCCTCAACTGGTTTCTGCGGTTTCGGGGGCGGCACGGTGGCGCAGTGGTTAGCACTGCTGCCTCACGTGGCTGAGGACCCGGGTTCGATCCCGGCTCCGGGTCACACTCCTTTGGGTTGTGGGGGTGAGACCCACGCAGACACGGGGAGAATGTGCAAACTCCACACGGACAGTGACCCGGGGCCAGGATTGAACCCAGGTCCTCGGCGCCGTGAGGCAGCAGTGCTAACCACTGTGACACCGTGCCACCCTGGTTGTGATCTTATTGTCACAATAACCTGCTAAAACTCACCGTCAGGCATGCCGCTGGTAATAGGCTTTAGGGCGAGCTATCAGGATCCAGGATGAGATTTTCCAGTGTCTGTGCTGGCTAGATTGCCCAGTCCCGCTGGTATCGCGCCCCCTGCTGTGGGTTTCCTGGCGGCGAGGGGTGTGTGCAATGGGAGACCCCCTTGACAACGACGGGACCAGCAGATCCCTCCACCGGCCAATGGGGTGCTACCTCCCGCCACCACGAAACACGCGTCGGGCTGCCCGGTAAATCCCAGTGCCCGAGGGATCAAGCCCCAGTGGGAGCTGTTGCATTTTGATTGGGAGAAAGAGTAATTGAGAAAGAAAATTCCTAACACAACATAGTGGGATCAGTCCTGGTGGGTAATGTGGAAAAAGAAAGACCTCTGCACTCAGCTGAATGGCCTCATCCTGTGCGAAGTTTGACAGTTGCACTAGAGCAGCCACTGTCCCTGTTCTATTTTTTGCGAGAATATTGTGGTGATCACTTGGTTATTTTAGGATGGCTTTGAACCAGGAGGCTGCAATTCAACTGAAATTACAGCTGAAAACCTTCAAAAGGTTAAAAACTTTGGCATCCATCCGAAATGCTCCTTCACTTAGGACCAAGTTAAGGTCCTTGCTGGAAGCCACAGAAAATGCGTGCCATACCATCACACCACCACAAACCACAATTACTATTCTCCCTACAAAAATCACACAATCTGCACAGTAAACAGCAGAATCTTATAGTCAGCTTGCCCAAGCTGTGGCACAGGAAAACAGTCACCTCTTTTTTCCCAGCAAGAGTCAAGGTTCTGTTTTCCTTTACCCAACTTTCAAAGGGCTTACTTTCTTGAAAGGGGTTGGCTATGTTATTGAGCTTATTTTGGACTTTATTTCCAGCTGGTCTATCGCGAATTATATAGAATTTACAGCTCATTACTCGGCTAATGGCTCCACCCACTCAATATCTTCATGCTTCCCATGAATCTCCTCCCACCTGATTTAATTTCACCTTCTCAACATATCCTTCTATTCCTTTCTCCCTCTTACTATTATCCGGCTTCCACTTCAATGCTTTCGTGCCGCTCCTCTCAAGCACCTTTTGTGGGAGTAAGTTCCACATTCTCACCACTCTCTGGGTAAAGAGGATTCTCTGCGTTCTCTGTTGAATTTATTCATAAGCATTATTTATGATCCCTTCTTTTGGATTTCCTCACAAGGCTCTACGTTTACTGTATCATTTCTTGGCTGCAAGCCCAGACATCCATTACTCTGTTGAAACAGCTCCACCCAAGGGAAAACATTACTTGATTGACAGCTATTACTCCATGAGCTATTATTTTAATTGCACAATGTTTATATATGTAGGATGAAGAGATTTTAAAGTGTTTTCAGTTTGTGCAATGGATATTTTAAAGGGTCTGAATGATTGACACATTTATCGGCTCGGGCTGGGGGGACTGTGGGGGGGCCGGGGTGGTGAAGGCGGGGGGGGTGGCCCGGGGTGGCGAGGGGGGGTGGCCCGGGGTGGCGAGGGGGGGGGTGGCCCGGGGTGGCGAGGGGGGCACTATCTGGCAGGTCGGGTCCACGCGCGGTCGGCGCCATGTTGTACGGTGTGACCGCTGCAGGTCGTCACCATGCGCAAGCGCGGCCATGGGCCCGGCAATGCTCCAGGCGTTAATATCGGGAAGGCCGTGCATTTTATGTGGCGCGGCTGCTAGCCCCTCTCTGGACATACCCTCAAAATCGGATAATCCGGTGGCCTTTACCTGGAAGGGGTTGGGTGGGGGTGCCATGCCTAAATAGAAACCAGTGAAGGGATTAGCACTTGCCTGCTGGCTTTGAGATGGAGGGAAACTTGTAAAGGTCACATTCACTTAATGTATCATTTCTATTTGCTCCTGAGGTGTCTGGTGCAGGCTGCAGGCAACCCAGCCCTGGTAATATCTCTCACCCAGTTGAGGGGAATGAGTTCCCATCGCTGGTTGGCACAAGACGAGTGGGGACAAAGACTGGAGCAGCAAGAGGCAGTGGGACATCTAGAAGGTCACGAGGCTGGTAAACATGGGCCACTGCAACGTCACGCATTTGGCTGATGATGGGTGGATCTGCTTTCTGCTTCCATCAAGGGGTAAGCGAAAACTAATGCCGGAGCTGCCCTCCTATGTCCTGGGATGGAGTTGCTCACACCTGCAAGCATCTCCAATACGGGTTCCGGACACAAGAGTCTGTAGGAGTAATGTGGAGCTCCTGGCCTTCAATGAGCAATAGTGTGTAGGGGCGACCTTTAAATGTGGCACCAGGGCCTTTGACTCCCATTAGATGATGGCGGGGTGTGCAAGCTCCTGTCTGTCCTCACACAAAATTCACCAAGCTCCTCACTGATGCATAATTACTGAGCTGAAAAGCGAAAGATCGTGTGTGTTCACCCACGCACAGCCCAGCGGGAAGCGCGCCAGTTTTCCCGTGTGCCACCGGACTTAGTCTATAGAATGGAAACTTTTGCTTTGTGACTTTAGTGTTTCCAACATTGACATGGTCAAGGTGTCTAAGGAGATTGGAAATCCTAAGGATAGGAAGGGGAGCAAAGAGTCTCCCCAATAATGAAGCTCGACATTCTATAAGTACTTTATGGAAATCTGATACAATCTGTTTCCCAGCAAAGCCCGAGATTGAAATTGAGGAACGTTTCAGTAGCTTTCCAGAGACGAGCTTGCTACATGTCAACGTACACAAAGGATATGGCAAGGCCTGCCGTGGAAAATAACAAATCTGTTCAAGAGGCCAAGGCCAGCATCATTAATGGAACTGTTGTTACATTGTTGGTCATTCTACCGTCCAGTTATATCAACTGCAAATGGACTTTCAGCTTTCTGAGAGAATAATGAAGTTACCTTGGATATGACAGAATCAGAATGGTAGTAATACATTAGCTCACCAGATACGAGTAGTGGATTGGAAACCCAGAGACATCAACCAATTGATTCCAGCAATACGAGTTCAAATCCCAGCAGGGAAGCTGAAAAGTTTAAATTCAATTGAATAATTACGGAATTAAGTAAAAAGCTAGCATCGGTAATGTAACGACTGCATTGCTCTGACAAGACATCTGGGGTGGGATTCACCCCAACTGGCAGGGCGGGGGGTCCCGGCGGGACATAGTGGCATGAACCAAGGGGGCTAGGCCCGACCCGGAGTGGTTGGCGCCCCGTCTGCCAGCAGGAAAGGGGCTTGGCGCCGCGCCGAAGGGCCTCCGCTGGCCGGCGCGAGTCGGCACATGCGCGGGAGCGCCAGCACGTGCTGGCATCATCCCCGTGCATGCGCAGAGGGATTCGCCTCCACACCGGGAATGGCGGAGGACCACGGCCTCCGGTGCGGAACAATAGAGTGCCCCCACGGCACAGGCCCGCCCGCGGATCGGTGGGCCCCGATCATGGGCCAGGCCGCCGTGGGGGCACCTCCGGGGGCCAGATCCCCCCGTACCCCGGAGCCCGCCCGCGCTGCCAGGTCCCACCGGTAAGGGACCTACTCTAATTTACGTCGACGGGACCGGCAACAGACGGGCGGGACTTCGGCCCATCGCGGGCCGGAGATTTCGGGCAGCCCCGGCGCCCACTGAGTCGCGCCGGAACCCGCTATTCTCCGAGGCGGGCGGCACGACTCACGCCAGGCCGGTTTTTGGGGGGGCGGTAGAATTAGGAGGACGGTGGGGGCGGGATTCACGCCGACCCCTGGCGATACTCCCACCCAGCGGGGGGTTGGTGAACCCCGACCCTGGTTCTGTAATGCCCTTTAAGAAGGAAATCTGCCATCCTTACCCAGCCTGGCCTGTGTGTGACTCTAGACCCAGGGCAATGCTTTTGTCTCTTACCTGCCGTCTGACAGGATCTAACAAGGCAGCGAAATACAAGGCGAATTAGTGATGGGTAATAAATGCTGGCCTTGCCAGTGACACCATATCCCACAAATGAAGAAACATTAAGTGAGATATTGTGAGATCATAATTGTGCGCGGGATGTTTTGAAATTGAATTCCATCTCCAGGTGGTTCGTTGTGAAAACAATCTCTATCGAATAAGAATGTCCCACAATCACCTTCTTGGAGCAGCTGGGGTTGATCAATAAAAGGAATGTTTCTGATACCCTGAAATCGAGAAAAAAATGGATGGCTTTTATAATTTACCAAAAACTCATCGCAATAAACCTGTGAAGGAATAACTTCATTTTCAATGGTATCATTTCACGCGACTGTGATAAAGCAAGACATCAATCACATTGTGTGAGTACACCACGTCACTTGTTATAATTATTGTTTTACTGGATGAGACACGGCTCGTGCGCCCGACTTTCCACTGGGTTGCAGTGTCTGTAAGACATTTTCTCAACCATAAACTAATCAAGGATCAGTTTTGTTTCTCGAAGAAACACGAACATTTCTTCGCTTGGAGTGCCGGCCAGTGTAGTCAATACATTGTAAAAATGGTCACCCAGGATGAATTAGAAAATGGGGGCACTGGGCTTTTTTTTATAGTAGTCTGATCATTTCATAGGCTTCACAAAGATACAAAATTGACTGGAACGGAAAGGTCAGCTGAATGACCTTGCCTGCCTCACACCTGATGATGCCGGGAGCGTTGCCACTCGGCACACCTCACTCACTCCACAACTTTGTCATTTCCTGAGAGAGATGAAGAAAACAGAAAGATCCAGGACTAGTAAGCGGAATAAAATTCCACTCCTATCCGCTCAGGCATTCAAAACCAGTCCAGGCTTTCAGGCTGACCAAGAGCTTTCCATAAAAAGCTTCTATAAGGTCCACACTCTGAGTCAGTCAGGTACTGGTCCAGCGCCCAGGTGATGGTTAACGTCATCACCTGTAACAGCAGCCAACACCATAACCCTTAAAGGAATTTACTCCCATCCAGTGATCCACCTTTACCAAACAATATTGTTAGGGAAAAGTACGATAAGTGCCTCGGGAATGTTTCATGAATGCTTAGAATTTACAGTGCAGAAGGAGGCTATTCGGCCCATTGAGTCTTCACCGGCCCTTGAACGAGCATCCTACTTAAGCCCATAACTCCACCCTAATAATAATAACTTATTGTCACAAGTAGGCTTCAATGAAGTTACTGTGAAAAGCCCCTAGTCACCACATTCCGGCGCCTGTTCGGGGAGGCTGGTACGGGAATTGAACCCGCGCTGCTGCCTTGTTCTGCATTACAAGCCAGCTGTTTAGCCCACTGTGCTAAACCAACCCCTGTCCCCGTAACCCAGAAACTTCACCTAACCTTGGGACACTATTGGCAATTTAGCGTGGCCAATCCACCTAACCTGCACATCTTTGGACTGTGGGAGGAAACCGGAGCACCCGGAGGAAACCCACGCACACACGGGGAGGATGTGCAGACTCCGCACAGACAGTGACCCAAGCCGGAATCGAACCTGGGATCCTGGCGCTGTGAGGCAGCAGTGCTAACCACTGTGCCGTCCCTGGAAAAAAACATTCCCGTCAGGACGGGGAAAATTGCAGATGCGCTGTCCATGATTTGCCCACACTGTATAAAACCCGTGAGAGCTGCGCCTGCAATTTTCCATTTACAGTTTCTAAATGGACACAATTCCATGCTGGGAACTTGTACTTGCCAAATCTCCCCTCTAATCTTCCTCGACTGTGCCCGGTTCCGATATTCTGAACTGTGCAGCACAAGATATTGAACAGATGCTCGGGGACGTTGCCAACCTCCCCTGCTCTGCTCCCCTGCTGGCCTAGCTGTGGGATTGAGTAATATAGACAAGGTAAATCCACAATCTGATCTGGCAGTTAGGCTGGATGGTTGTGACGATTGCCCACAGAAACCCGGGACTAGGAAAGCGAATATTAAACCATTCAACGATTCAGGGAGGTCTACGGTGTGGACATTGGGCAAGGAAAGAACAGGATATGGAGCCTTCCTAGTAACTCACTGATATGGTTGCACCAACCTTTTAACAAAACATTAATAATAAATCCTTTTTATGAGACAATGTGCTGAAAAAGAGCAATAATTCACTCCACCATCTAACCATGCAGTGCTGCACATCCATATATCTTCATTCATAAGACTTTGTAATACATCCAACAAATATTTTCTTGATTAGTTTCACGGGATTGACATGAAAAAAATATTAGGAAAAATAGTCATTATGATGTTTCTCCGTGCAGAGTAAACAGAGAATGTTTATCTTACAATAAACTTGTTTTTAATTATGAGCTTGTGAACATTGTGTCAACTTTTAAGCTCATGGAGAGCAAATCACAACTGCTTATTATATTAATAAAGATTGTCTACATAATATTCACAGGTCACTAATAACAAGGGCAGGCCGCCAATATACATTCAGCAAACCAAAGGAAAAGCGCCAAGCGTGGACTGATCTCCAAGCACTTCATTTATCCGGAAAGGTCACTCTAAGTTCTGATCTATTTCTCTAAATTGAAAAAAGTCTCTGCGGCATTTACATTACATTTCTTTACTAAATGAGTTTTTGTTTAAATCGAGAGGGTGTTTAGTTAAAGTCCATGCGAGGACGATATGGTTTACCACAGGGACGGGGAGCATCGTGGATTCAGGTTACTTTAAAGCAAACACCAGCCCAAGTGAATTCCCTCACTTTCAAATTGATATCCAGAAGATGATTTTTCTTTCAACTAAGATTGGCCCAAACAGATTTTTCTGGCTCTTAATTCAAGGCAGCGGTGAATTCAGAAAGAAATCACTTTTGCAGCTGATGAGTAAATATTCTCTCTCACCCAGCAGAAATCAAACTTCTCAACGGGATTATCAATTTTGCCATCCAGTGCTGACAAATTTTGAAAACGGTTTTGTTAAAGTGTAAGTGTTGGTAACATTATGGGACTATCAGTTTTGATTGGATCGGGTTGGATTTGTTTATTGTTACGTGTACCGAGGTACAGTGAAAAGTATTTTTCTGCGAGCAGCTCAACAGATCATTAAGTACATGGGAAGAAAAGGGAATAAAAGAAAATACATAATAGGGCAACACAACATATACAATGTAACTACATAAGCACTGGCATCGGATGAAGCATACAGGGTGTAGTGTTAATGAGGTCAGTCCATAAGAGGGTCATTTAGGAGTCTGGTGACAGCGGGAAAGAAGCTGTTTTTGAGTCTGTTCGTGCGTGTTCTCAGACTTCTGTATCTCCTGCCCGATGGAAGAAGTTGGAAGAGTAAGTAAGCCGGGTGGGAGGGGTCTTTGATTATACTGCCCGCTTTCCCCAGGCAGCGGGAGGTGTAGATGGAGTCAATGGATGGGAGGCAGGTTCGTGTGATGGACTGGGCGGTGTTCACGACTCTCTGAAGTTTCTTGCGGTCCTTGGCCGAGCAGTTGCCATACCAGGCTGTGATGCAGCCCGATAGGATGCTTTCTATGGTGCATCTGTAAAGGTTGGTAAGGGTTAATGTGGACATGCCGAATTTCCTTAGTTTCCTGAGGAAGTATAGGCGCTGTTGTGCTTTCTTGGTGGTAGCGTCGACGTGGGTGGACCAGGACAGATTTTTGGAGATGTGCACCCCTAGGAATTTGAAATTGCTGACCATCTCCACCTAGATGCTGACAGGGATGTGTACAGTACTTTGCTTCCTGAAGTCAATGACCAGCTCTTTAGTTTTGCTGGCATTGAGGGAGAGATTGTTGTCGCTACACCACTCCACTAGGTTCTCTCGCTCCCTCCTGTATTCTGACTCGTCGTTATTCGAGATCCGGCCCACTATGGTCGTATCGTCAGCAAACTTGGAGATGGAGTTGGAACCAAGTTTTGCCATGCAGTCGTATGTGTACAGGGAGTAGAGTAGGGGGCTAAGTACGAGCCTTGCGGGGTCCCGGTGTTGAGGACTATTGTGGAGGAGATGTTGTTGTTCATTCTTACTGATTGTGGTCTGTTGGTCAGAAAATCGAGGATCCAGTTGCAGAGTGGGGAGCCAAGTCCTAGGTTTTGGAGCTTTGATATGAGCTTGGCTGGGATTATGGTGTTGAAGGCGGAGCTGTAGTCAATAAATAGGAGTCTGATGTTGGAGTCCTTGTTTTCGAGATGCTCTAGGGATGAGTGTAGGGCCAGGGAAATGGTGTCTGATGTGGACTGGTTGCAACGGTATGCGAATTGCAGTGGATCAAGGCGATCTGGGAGTATGGAGGTGATGTGCTTCATGATCAACCTCTCGAAGCACTTCATTACGACTGAAGTCAGGGCCACCGGACGGTAGTCATTGAGGCACGTTGCCTGGTTCTTCTTTGGCATCGGTATGATGGTGGTCTTCTTGAAGCAGATGGGGACCTCGAAGTGGAGTAGGGACAGGTTAAAGATGTCCGCGAATACCTCTGCCAGCTGGTCCGCGCAGGCTCTGAGTGCACGACCAGAGATCCCGTCCGGGCCCGTTGCCTTCCGGGGGTTCACTTTCAGGAAGGCCGATCTGACTTCGGAAACTGTGATGGTGGGTATGGATGAATTATGGGCTGCTGGGGCACTCGACAGCAGATTGCTGGTTACCTGCTCGAACCGAGCACAGGATGCATTGAGTTCATCGGGGAGGGGTGCACTGCTGCCAGAGATACTGCTCGGCTTCGCTTTGTAGCCCATTATGTTGTTTAGTCCTTGCCACAACCGCCGAGAGTCTGTCTGTGACTCTAGCTTGGTTTGATATTCTCTCTTGGCATTCCGGATGGCTTTGCGGAGGTTGTACTTGGATTTCTTGTATAGGTCAGGGTCGTCTGCCTTGAACGCCTCAGCTCTATCCTTCAGTAGGGAGTCAATCTCGCGATTGAGCCATGGTTTCCGGTTGGGGAACGCACGTACTGCTTTCTTTGGCACGCAGTCGTCCACACATTTGCTGATGAAGTCTGTGACGGTGGTGGCATACTCATTTAAGTTGGTCGCTGAGTTCTTAAATATGGACCAGTCCACTGTCTCTAAGCAGTCACGTAAGAGCTCTTCTGTCTCCTCGGACCAGCACTGCACAACCTTCTTCGCTGGATTCTCCCGCTTGAGTTTCTGCTTGTATGCCGGGAGAAGGAGCACCGTCTTATGGTCTGATTTCCCAAAGTGCGGTCGGGGGATGGAACGGTAGGCGGCCTTGATTTTTGAGTAGCAGTGGTCAAGAGTGTTGTCGCCCCTGGTGGGACAGGAGATGTGCTGGTGGAATTTTGGCAGTACACTCTTGAGGTTGGCCTTGTTGAAGTCTCCGGCCATGATGAACAAGGCCTCCGTGTTTTCTGTCTCGTAGTTGTTTATTACTGTGTACAGTTCGTCCAGCGCCTTTCTCACTACTGCCTGGGGTGGGATGTAGACCGCTGTGGTAATGGCTGAAGTGAACTCACGTGGAAGATAATATGGGCGGCACTTCACGGTCAGGTATTCCAGGTCTGGGGAGCAGTAGGTCACCAGGGTCACCACATCCAGGCACCAGGAGGAGTTGATGAGGAGGCAAACCCCTCCACCCTTCGCTTTGCCTGATGTTGCCGTGCGGTCCGTCCGGTGAATTGAGAAGCCTTCAGGTTGTATGGCACAGTCCGATGAGGCGGTGGTGAGCCATGTCTCTGTGAAACAGAGCACACAGCAGTCTCTTACTTCCCTCTGAGAGGTAAGTCTGGCGTTAAGTTCATCCAGCTTGTTTTCGATCGCTTGGATGTTTGCCAGGAGTATGCTGGGGAGAGGGGTCTTGAAACCGCATTGCTTCAGTCTAACCTGCAGATCACCGCGTTTCCCTCGCTTCCTCGGTCGGCGGTTACTGCTGGATGATCTGGCGGGGTCCAGGGCGCTGGTGAGGACCAGGGCGCTGGTTACGTTTCCGGGGTCACGTCTGGCAGGGTCCCGGGCTCTGGTTGAGGTAGAGGGATTGCTAGGGGGGCATGTTTGCGATCCGGATGGGTCACGGCGTTCTGCGGGCGCGGTAATACCTTGCAGCGCGTTCGGGTCCTTGCGCGGGGTCTCCGCCATTTCTGGGATCCTGGGTCATGGGCAGGGGCTTCCTGAGGCAGGTTGGGCTGGTTCCCGTGGTCTGTTCCCTCCCTGGGTGCTCCTGGGGTCGGATCTTGAAGTAGGCCCGGTCGGGCCTCCATGTGGATTTTTCTTTCTTCCATCACCAGGTAGGTCGGGTTGTTGGGCAGGCCTCTCCTGGTCGGGTCACTGGGCGGGTCTCTCGGGGTCGTGTTGGGCTGGGTCTTGCCGTCGGGGGGCGGGTCAGGAGCTCCGGGGACTGGGCCGGGCGATCCGGGGGCTTGTGTCGGTAGTTAGGCAGGGTTCGGAGCTCCGAGGTCCGGGTCGGCTCCAAATTGAGGTCGGGGCTTCATTTCCGGTTTGGGCCCGATCTTCTTCCAGGTCGCGGAGGTCAGGTCGGGTCGGGTCAAAAGGTCTCCAAGGGCCTCGGAGGATGCTCAAGCCTGCAAGAGAAGATAAAAGAGAGAGGTTGGTAATAATGTTAGTTTTAGAATTAATTTTTAAAAGATTAGAACGAGTATAAGGTAAGTAAAAAGTGGATGTGTTGGGGAGAGCTCACAGGGAGTCGCCTCGCTCCATTGCCATCTTGGAAAAGCTATGGAAAAGATATGGGCTGGGGTTTAAAAAACTCCAAAGTATATTATGGAGTTCACCTGACCTGTAACTGATTGTTGTATTTGGTTACGATGAGCACAAGAACCTGCCTTTCAGAGGTTAGTCAACAGACTTCTTAGGTGCTTTTAATCAAAAAAACAAGCTTTATTCTAAGAATTGAATTAATATTTGTATAAACACACACAGCAAGAATTTTTATCAACTACAAACATAAAGACCTCCACACAGCTCCAGTAATATATGTATAACCCTGAATGAATTCCCCCTTAACTGTTCCAATTCAATAACAAAATCCAAGTAAAACCAGAACCCCTTTTCAAAGGCCCAGCACATTGTTTTCTCACTGGTATAACAATTGTTATTGATACTCTGTTCCCCTTTTCAAACAGCAGGTTTGAATTCCTTCCAGAGAGCAATTATCTCTTTTAAGTTACGAAGTAGTCTGGAAATAGCTTTTAAAATGAAGATAGAGAAACACTTCTTTCAACCTGTGCAGTTCAAAACCAGTCGATCTCAAAGCGAAAGTAAAAACTCCCAGAGCCACAGCCCACCTCCACCAACACAATGACATCACTGAGGCCATGTGATAAGACAAAAACCTTTCTTCAAGGGACACTCCCCTGACAGTTTGCAGAAGTTACCAAATGTGATAAGATATTTCAATAGATCTTTTGGTTTCAGCTCAACTGTGACACTGGCCTTGTAGGTCACACACCCATGATATAAATACCCCGCCCTCTCCCTCTAACCCCCCTTCAATCTTTCTGCTCTCCTCCCCTAATGTTCCCCTCTCCCTCTCCTTCACTTCTCTCCCATCTCAATGTCACCCCCGCGCTGTCCCTTCCCTCCTATCCTTTTCCTCCATCCGTCTCTTTTCCTCTCCTCTTCCTCACCTTCCCAACTCCTCCAATACTCCCAGCTCGCCATCTCCTCCCCCTCTCCTCCCGCTCTCTCTCAATTCCCTCCATCTCTTTCCCTCTCCCACTCCTTCTTTCCTCTATGTTTTCACTTTGTCTTAGGTGGATTGGCCGCGCTAAATTGCCCTTAGTGTCCAAAATTGCCCTTAGCGTTGGTTGAGTGGGGTTACTGGGTTATGGGGGTAGGGTGGTGTGGGCTTGGGCAGGGTGCTCTAGGGGCTGGTTTAGCACACTGGGCTAAATCGCTGGCTTTTAAAGCAGACCAAGGCAGGCCAGCAGCACGGTTCGATTCCCGTACCAGCCTCCCCGAACAGGTGCCGGAATGTAGTGACTAGGGGCTTTTCACAGTAACTTCATTGAAGCCTACTCATGACAAGAAGCGATTTTCATTTCATTTCAAGTGCCGGTGCAGACTCGATGGGCCGAATGGCCTCCTTCTGCACTGTAAATTCTATGATAATCATGTCCCCCCTCAGTCTCCTCTGCTCCAAGGAAAACAACCCCTCTATCCAATCTTTCGTCATAGCTAAAACTCTCCAGCCCAGGCAACATGCTGGTAAATCTCCTCTGCACCCTTTCCAGTGGCTATCACCCCCCCCCCCCCCCCCCCCCCCCTCCCCCTGTAATGTAGATTCCGGATTTACACACAATACTCTAGCTGTGGCCTGGGGACTGCAGGGATTCTGTGGCCAGTCTGTGAACAATGCCAAAGTCCTTCATTGGAAATGTCGGTGCCTCAGCCTTCTCTCCACGTATGTTTTTAATCAACGTTCACAGCCTTTTTATGAGTTGCAATTCTAAAATTTATTGTTTTTTTATTTCATGGAGGCTTTCAGTTTGCAGGATGACCGTCTTCCCTGATAAAATCATTCCATTCTATCCCAATGGTCTTTTCTCTTGCTTCCCCTTTCCACTGGCCTCTGATCGTTGATCCGCCCATAGTGGGCAACCAGTAAAACAGCCAGAGGTGATCAAACATGTTTACCTTTTTATTCACGCTGTAATCTATCTTAATCGAAAGCCTCATTCCGTCCATTCTCCAGGCTTTGATTTCCTCCTCTGTATCCTGGTGATGTGATGACACCCTCCTGTAGACAGTTTCTCAATAACATGAGATAGCAATTCAAATCAGGTACCCTGTTCTCCAATTCACCCTCTTACCCTCTCCTGCCCCTCTTCTTTTCTCTACTGCTCTCTGACTTCCCTCTCCTAGATCCTACTTTTCTAACTTTTTCCATTCTTCTCATTATCCACCCCCTCCTTTATTTTCTCCTCTCACTCCGGCTTCTCATTCCTCCTCTTTTCTGCACGCCTTTCTATCCTCTCTCCTACACCAAGCTCTCTTATTTGTCCTTCCCCATCTCTCCCTTCATCCTCAGCCTCCCCTCTTCTCCGCCCATTCTCCCTCCTTCCTCTACCTCTTCATCCCCCCCTCCTCCAGCCACCCTACCTTCCTTCCGAATTGCTCCTTATCTTCTCTGATCTTGTTTGACCTCAAAACTGCACCTGGAACTGACATGTTTAACACCACAACAGTCATTTAGTGATAAATTAAAAAATGGGCTTGATAGATTGAAGGATCCTTAACTGTTCCACACTCTAATGTATATAAAACATATCAGGCCGTTAATTACACCCATCCTTTCAATGAAACAGCACAAGGAGTGGGAGTGCAGCACAATGCGATTCATCAAGGCAGTTTCCATTATAACTGCGGACATGGGAATTTAAAATGAAAATACAGATATCAGGACAGAAGTTGAAACAAAAATTGAATCATTGCCCAACAATCCCTCACCGGCTAACACCATCTGACCTGAAAATCAGTTGGTCTGTGTGTCATCTATTTATGAAATTATAATCACTGTGCTATGATTTGAAAAGTATATCTGGCGTCCTAACCAATGATTATTTCCATGTAAAGTACTCACTGATTTCTCTTTCCTGAATATTGTCGACTGATTCGGACACCACAGAGTGCTTCTTCGCTGCCCATGTTGCTTCGCTTGCAGTTCATTTTTCTCAATACAAATGATGCAGGTCGATCCTTTGAGAATGGAATGGACAGATAAGCAGATGGGATGCTATGAAGGAGGTTGGGAAGAGGGATGAGTGAAGCATCTAGGCTCTGCTTCCCGACAGTAAATTATACACAATGCAGAATGATGCACAAACAGGAGGGCAACAACTGTCTATGGGTTTGGAATTGGCTGCCATGATGAGACATCTGGGGCGTCATTCTCCGACTCCCCACCGGGTCGGAGAATGGCCGTTGGCCACCGTGAATTCCGCCCCCGCCCCCGCCGAAGTCTCCGGTACCGGAGATTGGGCGGGGGCGGGAATCGGGCCGCGCCGGTTGGCGGGCCCCCCCGCTCAATTCTCCGGCCCGGATGGGCCGAAGTCCCGCCCAGAAATTGCCTGTCCCGCCGGCGTAAATCAAAGCTGGTATTTACCGGCGGGACCAGGTGGTGTGGGCGGGCTCCGGGGTCCTGGGGGGGGCGCGGGGCGATCTGGCCCCGGGGGCTGCCCCCACGGTGGCCTGGCCCGCGATCGGGGCCCACCGATCCACGGGCGGGCCTGTGCCGTGGGGGCACTCTTTCCCTTCCGCCTCCGCCACGGCCTCCACCATGGCGGAGGCGGAAGAGACTCTCCCCACTGCGCATGCGCGGGAAACTGTCGACGGCCGCTGACGCTCCCGCGCATGCGCCGCATTTCCGCGCCAGCTGGCGGGGCAACAAACGCCATTTCCGCCAGCTGGCGGGGCGGAAATCCCTCCGGCGTCGGCCTAGCCCCTCAATGTTGGGGCTCGGCCCCCAAAGATGCGGAGCATTCCGCACCTTTGGGCCGGCGCGATGCCCGTCTGATTGGCGCCGTTTTTGGCGCCAGTCGGCGGACATCGCGCCGTTGGGGGAGAATTTCGCCCCTGGTTTTCCGCAATGTTGCGCTGGACAAACAGCAAGTGGAGGGATTAACCCATGGAGAGCACGGTAGCGCAGTGGTTAGCACTGTTGCTTCACAGCTCCAGGGTCACAGGTTCGATTCCCGGCTTGGTTCACTGTCTGTGCGGAGTCTGCCCGTTCTCCCCGTGTGTGCGTGGGTTTCCTCCGGGTGCTCCAGTTTCCTCCCACAGTCCAAAGATGTGCGGGTTAGGTGGATTGGCCATGATAAATTGCCCTTAGTGTCCAGAAAGGTTAGGTGGGGTTGCTGGGTTATGGGGATAGGGTGGAGGTGTGTGCTTCGGTAGGGTGCCCTTTCCAAGGGCCGTGCAGACTTGATGGACCGAATGGGCTCCTTTTGCACTGTAAATTCTACTAAATCTATGAAACCCGGGGAAGGAACTGCCCACTGTAGACAAAGAAGAAATCGAAGCTTGCCAATTTGTCTAATAATGACAAGGAAGAAATTGTTCAATTCCGGGGACAGAGTGTGGAGGTACTTCTGATCAAAAGGACTGTTGCAGTTTGGTTTGGTAAATCTGCTTGGGACTGTGCAGAGGGGGGGGGGGGGGGGGGGGGTGCTAGTTAGCTTTGTTGGCTGGGTGGCTAGCACCTGGTTCAAAATAACACCAGTAGCGTAGCTTCAAATCCCATTCTGGGAGAAATGAACCTGAGAGTTGCCTCCTTGCCCTGTCCCTGAGAGTGGAAGACCATAGTGAAGTGCCAAGGAAGTAGCTCAGGGTGAAATGTCAGCAGACAATGGGCCAAGGACCTGCCTTTGGGCAGAGCGCACAAGCAAGACTATTCAATAGAACTCTCAGCTCACTCGCCATTGCTAACCCAACCAATGGTGGTCGCTGGGCAGAGGCACACCAGGAATAACCGAAACACTAGGGGCGAAATTCTCCTACCCGCCCCGCCACATTTCTGCCCCGACCGGCCGGCGGGAGTCTCCGTAACACCGGCCGGTCAATGGGGTTTCCCATTGTGGGGCAGCCCCACGCCGTCGGGAAACCCCCGGGCGCCGGCAAAACGGAGACTCCCGCCGGCGGAGAATGACGCCCTAGAAGTGAGCCTTGAGCATTTCCGTTTTATTTATTAATTCACCGTGTGTAGGTGAATTGCCGAACTCTACTAGCAGGCGGGAAATACAATTGATTTACACTCAGATGTCACCCTTGCATCTTCTCCAAGAACTTTATATCCCATGCATACTAAAGAATATGGGGGAGGGATGAAATACCATCATCCTTCCTAGACAAGGAGTATTAGACAAAGTATTGGGGCTAAAGGCAGTAAGTCCCTTTACTCTGATGGTTTGCAACATAGGATCGTACAAGGAGTAGCTACTAAGGTAGTGGCCGCATTGATTGTAATTTTTCAAAAGACACACCAACAGCTCAGCTCGACTGGCCAACATACAACATGGTGGCAGCAGTGATGGACCCGAAAATGCTGATTTATTGCAGGCTGTCGTACCGAGATAGCTAATCCACTTGTCCGGCCAACTTTTACATTGAGCCAAAAGCTGCCAATGTTTGAAGCTGTGCACGAATGTCATGAGAAAACTGGGCTATTTTCCAGTTGAGTTAATGGGATCTTAATGACTGTGGCTGTACTTTTCCCACTACTCATTATCGTGGATGGAAACTGCAAATTAAAGGTAATTCAAAAAAAAGGTGGAATGGCTCAAAAATTAACTTTTCCATTGAAACCTCCCAAAAACTATCAACTGAAAATTTTAAGTTTGTAGCTCAATTAGCCATTGAATCATGCAGAGCAGAATGAAACCATTGAGTACATTGTGCCTAAGAAGGTCTTTGAAAATGATCCAATTATTACCACTCCCTCCGTGCTTTCTCTATTGTCCTGCAAATTCTCAAATATGTACCAAATTTCCTTGCAGAAATTGCAACTTATTCCATCAGGGTATATAACACATCACAACAATCGCCAGGTGAAAGGTTAATTCTCCTCGTCTTCTCTCTGGTTTGTTTGCTATGTATCTGGGATACGCCGGGATCTGTGGTGCAACTGAGTAGCACAAGCTCTAATTTCTCGGACAGGCTCTGCACCTCTGAAGTTGGGGCACCCTTTTTAAAGGACGCGCTGATATCCATTAGCTGCTACAGCAACCCCCCCTCTCCCCTTCCCCTGATCACAGGCAGGGCACCACCCCTCTTTAACCGCTGGCAATGCCCCCCCCCCTCAGAACTCCCTTCAGTTCCCCATATCCCCCCCCCCGCCATCCAGCTCCCCACTCCACCCCAGATACCTCCCTTCAGACCCTGCCCCTTGGCAGTGCTGAGCTGGCACCCTGCAGTCCGGGGGGGGGCGCGGGGGGAGGGTGGCGAGGTGGTAAGTATCATTCCAACATTTGCTGCCAGGGTGCCGAGGAGGAGGGGGGGGGGGGCTTCACAGGTGGTGGAGGGCAGGGGGGCTTTTGCTCGGCTGGAGGGCCTCAGGTTGGGGATCTTCCCTGGGAAAGAGTCCCTTTTTCCACTCTCCCCACCTTCAGCTTTTGTAAAAACCATTAAACAGTCACTCTGTATGTAAAAGTTAAAGTTTTCCTATAATAAAGTGAAAATGTTCTCATCTGCCCCCTAAATGCTTTAAACAGTCAGCATGTAAGAAATAAAATTTTCTCATAATGAAGTGAAATTGATCTGTACTTCAAAACCCTTTAAAATGCCCATCAGTATGCCAAGTTTAAAGGTCTGTGAGATGAAGGTGAAAGTTATGCCTTTAAAGTGGTGGACACCTTTGAAGTGGTTTTCACACAACCAATTTCATTGCCTTTTAAAGCATTGAAGGCAGTGTACATGATTAGGAGTCAATGCTTTGAACTGGATTGTTCACATTGAAATTCACACTCCATTGCCAGCTTAAAGCACCGTGATTGACAGCTCACTGGAACTTCAAAGCAGAGAATCAGATTGGTTATCTTTATAGCTCTGCAGGGATCCATTGGCCGGGTCGGAGAATCCCGGGGGGACGCGAGAATCGCGCCCCGACGCCGGCTTCCCCATTCTTGAGCGTCCGGGGGGGGGGTCCATGGCGCGCCGGTCGGGGGCCGTTGACGGCGGCCCCTCTGACAGTTCTCCGGGCCCCGGTGGGCCGAGTGGCCGTCGAGTTCGGCCAAGGCCCGCTGGCGTGGGTTACTCAGGTTCCACACAGCGGGACCTGGAAGGTACGTCTGCGGGGGCCGTCCTGGAGGGGGGTGCGGGGGGATCCGACCCTGAGGTGGGGGACCCACGGTGGCCTGGCGTGCGATCGGGGCCGACCGATAGGTGGGCAGGCTGGTTCCGTGGGGGCCTATTTTACTCCCCTGGAGGGCTCCGCCATATTACCCGGGGGCCGTCGCGGAGAAGGGAATCCCTGCGCATGCATGGAAATACGCCGGCCATTCTGCGCATGCGCGGAAATAGGCCGACCGTTCCGTACATGCGTGAGCTTGTGCGGGCAGTTCCGTGCCGGCTGGAGCTGCGGGGCGCACTTAGGTGCTAACCTAGCCCCCAAAGAAGGGGAGCATTCCCCATTATCGGGGAGCGTTGACACCGGAGTGGTTGGCTCCGCTTTTCACGCCGGCCTGGAGACACAGCCCCATTATTGGAGAATCCCGCCCATGAAGTCAGGGTGGCAGCTGTTTCTCTAACCAGAGCTTTTTAACAAGTCTTTGTTCTCGGGAAAATTCTCCGCCTGATTCAGATTCCGATCTTTTTTTTTCAAATAAATTTAAAGTGTCCAATTATGTTCTTTCCAATTAAGGGGCAATTTAGCGTGGCCAATCCACCTACCCTACGCATCTTTGGATTGCGGGGGTGAGACCCACGCAGACACGGGGAGAATGTGCAAACTCCACACGGACCGTGACCCAGAGCAGGGATCGAACGCGGGTCCTCAACGCCGTGAGGCAGCAGTGCTAACCACCGCGCCACCGTGCCGTCCGAGGGATTCCCGATCTTAGCAGCGGGGAACAGGCATCGCAAGTAGTCCAGTCAGTCCAAAGACTGGTGTCACGCTACACCAAAATTATCCATCCAATCGGAAAAAAGCTACTGAAACCAGACCTATAGTAACAGGCTTTCGTGAAAAATCAAAATGAAATGGCAGAAAAACCAAATTTCATTTTGACAGGACTGCCAAACTATTGCCAGAGCTGAGCGCTGGGGAGGGAGCCAGTGAGTGCATAAACCATCAATCTTCTCAACAGGAGTCTGCCCACATAGAGACTTAGAGTGTGCTTGGGAAGATTGTTTCCCTGATTGCACGAAATGGAAGCGAAGAACCAAATATGCTGGTGCTATCGCAGCCATATCCAGATGACAAGCGAAACCGCTCCTTCATGGTCAGATGGAAGGCATCCCAGCAGCTGTACTGAGCACAGAACCAGCATCAATCCCAGAGGCACACAAGACCCCAACAACCGCAATGGAACAACAGTTACCACAGAAACATGTGTTACAGGAATAACACTCCCTGGACAAGGAACAACGCCCAAACAAACAGCTAATGACAACACACACACGTGTTTCATTAAGAGGCCTGAATAGTTTAATGATTAGGGGCAGTATTCCCTGTTTGGGAGATTATCTCCTCCCAGCGTAGCTGAATCATTCCTGGTCTATGCCGGCCCAAGGAGCCGTGCCCAGAAGCGATTCCCGTGACATATAAATTTCTATTATACCAGAGACCCCCATCAGAGACCCACATCAGGCCCTTCATCAGACCCTTTCCCATCAGACCCCCCCCCGCAGAAAAAATCCCCACCAGAAACCCCCACCAGAGACCCCTCAATCAGTGACCCTCCATAACAGAGACCCCATCACAGACCTCTGTCAGACCCCCCCCCCCCACCAGACCGCCCATTAGACCACCCCCAACAGTTCCCCATATTAGAGACCCCATACCAGAGAACCACCCATCAGAGACCTCCCATACCAGACACCCAATCATAGTCCCCCTTCATAGAGAGCTCCACCAGTGACCCCACATCAGAGAACCCCCATATTAGAGACCCCCCCATCAGAGACCCCACCAGAGACCCCCATCATTAAAGACCCCCACCAGAGACCTCCACCAAAGACCCCCCCATCAGAGACCCCCCAGAGATCCCCATCAGACCCCATCAAAGAATCCCCATCAGGCACCTCACCACCCACATCAGGCCCTCCATCAGAACCCCCCATCAAGCCACCCCCCACCAGAGGGCTCCACCATAGTCTCCCTTCATAGTGACCCCTCCAGAGACCCCATATTAGAGACCCCCAAACCAGAGAGCCACCCATCAGGAACCTCCCCATAGCAGAGACCCCCATCAGATTCCACATCAGAGAACCCCCATCTTAGAGACCCCCTCCCCATCAGAGACCCCCCTCCCCATCAGTCACCCCAGCTTGGAAGCCAAAGAGCGGTCCAGGCAGAAACAGTTAAAAATCACTACTTTTTCACTCACCTGTCCCTTACACCTGCTGCCTCAGGCAGAGGTGTAGAAACCAGCAGCTGTGACTTCATCGGAAGCCAAAACCACATCACAAGACTTTAAACCCCCTCAGATTTTTTGATCTGCCAGAAAAAGAAAAGTCTTTTAGTAGGCTGCAATTGATGGAGTAATAACCTCCCGACAGCCAGTCTGGATTGTTTATTTTCATTTCCCTTCATGCTTGAATACATCTCATGTATCTGCTTTGAATGTAACCTCAAAGTTAATAATATAGTATTATAATATTATAATATTTATTGTCACAAGTAGGCTTACATTAACACTGCATGAAGTTACTGTGAAAAGCCCCCAGTCGCCACACTCCAGCGCCTGTTCGGGTACACAGAGGGAGAATTCAGTCTGTCCAATTCACCTAACAAGCACATCTTTTGGGACTTTTGGGAGGAAACCGGAGCACCCGGAAGAACCCACGCAAACACAGGGAGAACATGCAGACTCCGCACAGACAGTGACTCAAGCCGGGAATTGAACCTGGAACCCTGGCGCTGTGAAGCAACAGTGCTAACCACTATGCTACCGTGCTGCCCGCTAACTATGATAGACAGCTCCTGATCACATCAAAAGCAGTTAATTACTTTCTGCTTAGGAAAAGGGGAAGTGAAAGTACCCTCCAATTGGGGGCCTTTGATATGGAGGGGTCTCTAATATTGAGGTTCTAGTGGAGGCCTGGTAAGTGTCTGATGGGTGCGCCTGGTGGGGGGGTGGGGGGGGGGTCTGATGAGCATCTCTGGTAAGGATCTCTGGTGGGGGGTGTCTGGTGGGAGACTCTGATGGGGGGGGGTCTCTCATGGGGGGTTTGATGGGAGAGTCTGATGGGGACTGGGGGTGAGGATTTGCACTATGGGGACAGGAGGTCCATGAACTTTGGGGGCACCTACCTTAAATCCTTACCCCCTTGGCCCACCTTGAGGTTCACCGCAAATACTTAGACCAATCACAAAGACTGGAGCATCACGGAGGTGTGGAGAATTTGGTGTCCATCCAGGATGAAATGACCCATTTGCAACCTCCCGCTAGTGCGGGGCACAAACCTCGATGCCGCCATCAACGTGGGACTGGAACATCGGAATGGGATTGGCGCCCGACATGAGATGGTACACAGAATCCCTCCTTTGGTGTACAATGCAGGGGCAGAGACTTCAGAATGAATGGTTGTTAATGCATGTAAATATGTTTCTCAGCTTGTTGGGGGAAAGGCGATGTTTGGATGTTTTGTTCATTTTGTAAAGGGAGCTGTCTGCGTTTGAAATGCAACAGTGCTGCTTACCCTAGTCATGTGACCTCTGCTTTGAGACAATCTCTGTCAGCTGCCCCCTGACAGTCAGCCCAATAAAGACCTTCCAATGTGAAAGCAGCGAGGAAACGCTGCTGTCTTTCAACACAAAACAAACCTTACGGATATTAGAAGCTCAATTACCTACAGCAAAGGGGCTGTTTAAACACCAGGCCAAAAGTCACCCAATAAATAAAATACAATTTTAAGAATGAATTGAGCTCCAGAGGGGTTTCTGAAAGGCAGCAGGGCTGAAAAGACTGGAAGTTGCCCATAAAATAACTTGTTAAACACTGCAGCAATTTCAGTCGTAAAAATATCTGTGTTCTTGCATCTCATTAAAAAAGGAGAAAGCCAGCATTGAGACCTCGAATTTTGGTCATTTATTTTATTACAAAATGACCAACGTAACAGCTGAGAGTTTCTTAACTGCATTATTTATATAGAATTACATAGAATTTACAGTCGAGCTCAGGAATAGACCATTTGGCCGACAGTGCAGAAGGAGGCCATTCAGCCCATCGAGTTGGCACCAACCCTCTGAAAGAGCATCCCACCTAGGCCCACTCTCCCGCCCTACTCCACGCATTGATCATGTCCAATCCACCTAACCGGCACATCTGTGGACTGGGAGGAAACCGGAGCCCTCGAAGGAGACCCACGCAGACACGGGGAGAACGTGCAGACTCCGCCCAGACAGTGACCCAAGCCGGGAATCAACCCCGGATCCCTGGCACTGTGCAGCAACAGTGCTAACCACTGTGCCCCTGTGTCGCCCTATGCTCCACCTCCCACTCTACTTGGGGCTGTTTAGCACAGGGCTAAATCGCTGGCTTTGAAAGCAGACCAGGGCAGGCCAGCAGCACGGTTCGATTCCTGTAACAGCCTCCCCGAACAGGCGCCGGAATGTGGCGACTAGGGGCTTTTCACAGTAACTTCATTTGAAGCCTACTTGTGACAATAAGCGATTTTCATTTCATTTCATTTCACTTAAACGTCTCACTTCATCAACATATTATTTCAGTCCCTTTCTCCCTCATTTGCTTACCTGGCTTTTTGGTAAATAATCTATACTATTCACAGCGCCCTGTGATGGCAAATTCCACACACTCACCACTTGGGAGGCTTCTCCTGAATTCCTGATTGGATGTATTTGTGACTATCTTATATTCATGGCCCTCTGGTTCTGCTCTTATCCTCGAATAGAAGCATCTCCTCTTGCGCCTGCCCCACCAAACCCTTTCCTAATTATAAAGGCCTCGAACAGGTCACCTCTCAATCTTCTCAAGAAATGAACGCCACCCAGTCGTGCTGTTCCTGCTAGTTTATAAAGGTTTGGGTGATCAGTACGTTAGCTGCCATCCTTTTGTCAGTACCTCCGGAATATTGTTGGTACAGTTTTCTGATATCCCTCTCATGAAATGAAAATGAAATGAAAATCGCTTATTGTCACAAGTAGGCTTCAAATGAAGTTACTGTGAAAAAGCCCCTCGTCGCCACATTCCGGCGCCTGTTCGGGCTGGTACGGGAATTGAACCGTGCTGCTGGCCTGCCTTGGTCTGCTTTCAAAGCCAGCGATTTATGTCCAGGCAGCTACATTGGGCACTTCCAGAGGTCAGGTGGGTGATAGATATTTGTCCGTATTTAGTGCATCAAGATGAATAAATTCTTCCCATGATGTTCATTAGTAACATTACCGAGTAACTAACCCTTAATTGTGTTTTGTAAGCATATCGGCATTATTTATTTACTGGAGGCTTCTTTAATCAAACTCCTGTTTGTCTAACTTCTGCATCACATCCCGCCTGACTTGCTGTCAGAAAGCAGGCTCCAGTTGCAAAACAAAATTAATAAGCAGCAGGAGTCTTGCAGCAACATTTTCTGTTTATTTTCACAGAAAATAACTGGAGCTGTTGCTCCACCAACTTTGTAAACTTGAACTCCAGCAGTTTGCTGGACTATTGATGTCGGGGAACGGCTGATTCTCTTCGACTGGGAATGATAATGGGCGGGATTCTCCGTCGGCCGAAGTCGGAATCGGGACATGCGATTGGGCGGAGAATCGGTTCCCGACGTAGAAATCACGGCAGCGCGCCGGTTTGATGTCAAATCGCAATTCTCCGGCGCCTCGTCAGCGTCCTCAGTGCGCTCCACTCCGCATGTACAGTAAATGCTGTTGGCATATCATTAGCGGGCCCGAGCCGGTATTCTCCGGGGCCTCCGGGATCCTCCGCCTCCGATGAGCCAAATTCCCGACAGCGAGGATCACTTGTGCTTTTAAAAATCATGAAACCGGCGTGGTGGCTGCTGAGGGAGAGAGAGGGGATAGGGATAGTGTCCAACATTGTCACAGTTTGCAGACAGTTGTGCCGTAACCGGGGGGAGCTTCTGCCAGAGGTGGGGGGGGGACTAGCGGGGGGGCGATTGGCCAGGAGGTGGGCTGTGGGGTTGGGGTGGACGGGCACGGAACACCATTGCAGCAGCCATGCAGCTGCACATGCCGTTGGCAG
The DNA here is from genome assembly GCF_047496885.1 of Scyliorhinus torazame. Lineage (NCBI taxonomy): Eukaryota > Metazoa > Chordata > Chondrichthyes > Carcharhiniformes > Scyliorhinidae > Scyliorhinus > Scyliorhinus torazame. Next base: position 268,822,646 of record NC_092715.1, on the reverse strand, counting down.
CCCACTGTGAACTTGGGGCCACGGGTCGCATTGTGTCCCAAACGGGCACTTCCCTAGGTTCCCTCTGGCCCCAGCCGACCCATCAGCTGTATGGGTGCATACCAGCGCATCCAGTAACATCTTGTTGGCTGGGATGGTGTGCGCGGGGAGTGTAATGTGTGTGTGTGGCTGGGATGAGTGTGTGTGGGGAGTGTAATGTGTGTGTGTGGCTGGGATGAGTGTGTGTGGGGAGTGTAATGTGTGTGTGTGGCTGGGATGAGTGTGTGTGGGGAGTGTAATGTGTGTGTGTGGCTGGGATGAGTGTGTGTGGGGAGTGTAATGTGTGTGTGCGGCTGGGATGAGTGTGTGTGGGGAGTGTAATGTGTGTGTGCGGCTGGGATGAGTGTGTGTGGGGAGTGTAATGTGTGTGTGTGGCTGGGATGAGTGTGTGTGGGGAGTGTAATGTGTGTGTGCGGCTGGGATGAGTGTGTGTGGGGAGTGTAATGTGTATGTGCAGCTGGGATGAGTGTGTGTGGGGAGTGTAATGTGTGTGTGTGGCTGGGATGAGTGTGTGTGGGGAGTGTAATGTGTGTGTGCGGCTGGGATGAGTGTGTGTGGGGAGTGTAATGTGTGTGTGCGGCTGGGATGAGTGTGTGTGGGGAGTGTAATGTGTGTGTCTGGCTGGGATGAGTGTGTGTGGGGAGTGTAATGTGTGTGTGCGGCTGGAATGAGTGTGTGTGGGGAGTGTAATGTGTGTGTGCGGCTGGGATGAGTGTGTGTGGGGAGTGTAATGTGTATGTGCGGCTGGGATGAGTGTGTGTGGGGAGTGTAATGTGTGTGTGCGGCTGGGATGAGTGTGTGTGGGAAATGTAATTGTGTATGTGCGGCTGGGATGGTGTGCGCGGGGAGTGTAATGTGTATGTGTGACTGGGATGGAGTGCGCGGGGAGTGTAATGTGTGTGCGGCTGGGATGAGTGTGCGCGGGGAGTGTAATGTGTATGTGCGGCTGGGATGAGTGTGTGTGGGGAGTGTAATGTGTGTGTGCGGCTGGGATGAGTGTGTGTGGGGAGTGTAATGTGTGTGTCTGGCTGGGATGAGTGTGTGTGGGGAGTGTAATGTGTGTGTGCGGCTGGAATGAGTGTGTGTGGCGAGTGTAATGTGTGTGTGCGGCTGGGATGAGTGTGTGTGGGGAGTGTAATGTGTATGTGCGGCTGGGATGAGTGTGTGTGGGGAGTGTAATGTGTGTGTGCGGCTGGGATGAGTGTGTGTGGGAAATGTAATTGTGTATGTGCGGCTGGGATGGTGTGCGCGGGGAGTGTAATGTGTATGTGTGACTGGGATGGAGTGCGCGGGGAGTGTAATGTGTGTGCGGCTGGGATGAGTGTGCGCGGGGAGTGTAATGTGTATGTGCGGCTGGGATGAGTGTGTGTGGGGAGTGTAATGTGTATGTGCGGCTGGGATGAGTGTGTGTGGGGAATGTAATGTGTGTGCGCGGCTGGGATGAGTGTGTGTGGGGAGTGTAATGTGTGTGTGCGGCTGGGATGAGTGTGGTGGGGAGTGTAATGTGTGTGTGCGGCTGGGATGAGTGTGCGCTGGGAGTGTAATGTGTGTGTGCGGCTGGGATGAGTGTGTGTGGGGAGTGTAATGTGTGTGTGCGGCTGGGATGAGTGTGTGTGGGGAGTGTAATATGTGTGTACGGCTGGGATGAGTGTGTGTGGGGAGTGTAATGTGTGTGCGGCTGGGATGAGTGTGTGTGGGGGGTGTAATGTGTGTGGGCGGCTGGGATGAGTGTGTGTGGGGAGTGTAATGTGTGTGTGTGACTGGGATGAGTGTGTGTGGGGAGTGTAATGTGTGTGTGCGGCTGGGATGAGTGTGTGTGGGGAGTGTAATGTGTGTGTGCGGCTGGGATGAGTGTGTGTGGGGAGTGTAATGTGTATGTGCGGCTGGGATGGTGTGCGCGGGGAGTGTAGTGTGTGTGTGCGGCTGGGTTGAGTGTGTGTGGGGAGTGTAATGTGTGTGTGCGGCTGGGATGAGTGTGTCTGGGGAGTGTAATGTATGTGCGCGGCTGGGATGAGTGTGTGTGGGGAGTGTAATGTGTGTGTGCGGCTGGGATGAGTGTGTGTGGGGAGTGTAATGTGTGTGTGCGGCTGGGATGAGTGTGTGTGGGGTGTGTAATGTGTATGTGCGGCTGGGAGGAGTGTGTGTGGGGAGTGTAATGTGTATGTGCGGCTGGGATGGTGTGTGCGGGGAGTGTAATGTGTGTGCGCGGCTGGGATGAGTGTGTGTGGGGAGTGTAATGTGTGTGTGCGGCTGGGATGAGTGTGTGTGGGGAGTGTAATGTGTGTGCGCGGCTGGGATGAGTGTGTGTGGGGAGTGTAATGTGTGTGCGCGGCTGGGATGAGTGTGTGTGGGGAGTGTAATGTGTGTGTGCGGCTGGGATGAGTGTGTGTGGGGAGTGTAATGTGTGTGTGCGGCTGGGATGAGTGTGTGTGGGGAGTGTAATGTGTATGTGCGGCTGGGATGGTGTGCGCGGGGAGTGTAATGTGTGTGCGGCTCGGATGAGTGTGTGTGGGGAGTGTAATGTGTATGTGCGGCTGGGATGAGTGTGTGTGGGGAATGTAATGTGTGTGTGCGGCTGGGATGAGTGTGCGCGGGGAGTGTAATGTGTATGTGCGGCTGGGATGAGTGTGTGTGGGGAGTGTAATGTGTATGTGCGGCTGGGATGAGTGTGTGTGGGGAGTGTAATGTGTGTGTGCGGCTGGGGTGAGTGTGCGTGGGGAGTGTAATGTGTGTGTGAGGCTGGGATGAGTGTGTGTGGGGAGTGTAATGTGTGTGTGCGGCTGGGATGAGTGTGTGTGGAGTGTAATGTGTGTGTGCGGCTGGGATGAGTGTGAGTGGGGAGTGTAATGTGTGTGTGCGGCTGGGATAAGTGTGTGTGGGGAGTGTAATGTGTGTGTGCGGCTGGGATGAGTGTGTGTGGGGAGTGTAATGTGTGTGTGCGGCTGGGATGAGTGTGTGTGTGGAGTGTAATGTGTGTGTGCGGCTGGGATGAGTGTGTGTGGGGAGTGTAATGTGTGTGTGCGGCTGGGGTGAGTGTGCGTGGGGAGTGTAATGTGTGTGTGAGGCTGGGATGAGTGTGTGTGGGGAGTGTAATGTGTGTGTGCGGCTGGGATGAGTGTGTGTGGGTAGTGTAATGTGTGTGTGCGGCTGGGATGAGTGTGTGTGGGGAGTGTAATGTGTGTGTGCGACTGGGATGAGTGTGTGTGTGGAGTGTAATGTGTGTGTGTGGCTGGGATGAGTGTGTGAGGGGAGTGTAATGTGTGTGTGCGGCTGGGATGAGTGTGTGTGGGGAGTGTAATGTGTGTGTGCGGCTGGGATGAGTGTGTGTGGGGAGTGTAATGTGTGTGCGGCTGGGATGAGTGTGTGTGGGGAGTGTAATGTGTATGTGCGGCTGGGATGGTGTGCGCGGGGAGTGTAATAGAACATAGAACATAGAACAATACAGCGCAGTACAGGCCCTTCGGCCCACGATGTTGCACCGAAACAAAAGCCATCTAACCTACACTATGCCATTATCATCCATATGTTTATCCAATAAACTTTTAAATGCCCTCAATGTTGGCGAGTTCACTACTGTAGCAGGTAGGGCATTCCACGGCCTCACTACTCTTTGCGTAAAGAACCTACCTCTGACCTCTGTCCTATATCTATTACCCCTCAGTTTAAAGTTATGTCCCCTCGTGCCAGCCATATCCATCCGCGGGAGAAGGCTCTCACTGTCCACCCTATCCAACCCCCTGATCATTTTGTATGCCTCTATTAAGTCTCCTCTTAACCTTCTTCTCTCCAACGAAAACAACCTCAAGTCCAAGAGCCTTTCCTCATAAGATTTTCCCTCCATACCAGGCAACATCCTGGTAAATCTCCTCTGCACCCGCTCCAAAGCCTCCACGTCCTTCCTATAATGCGGTGACCAGAACTGTACGCAATACTCCAAATGCGGCCGTACCAGAGTTCTGTACAGCTGCAACATGACCTCCCGACTCCGGAACTCAATCCCTCTACCAATAAAGGCCAACACTCCATAGGCCTTCGTCACAACCCTATCAACCTGGGTGGCAACTTTCAGGGATCTATGTACATGGACACCTAGATCCCTCTGCTCATCCACACTTTCAAGAACTTTACCATAAGCCAAATATTCCGCATTCCTGTTATTCCTTCCAAAGTGAATCACCTCACACTTCTCTACATTAAACTCCATTTGCCACCTCTCAGCCCAGCTCTGCAGCTTATCTATATCCCTCTGTAACCTGCTACATCCTTCCACACTATCGACAACACCACCGACTTTAGTATCATCTGCAAATTTACTCACCCACCCTTCTGCGCCTTCCTCCAGGTCATTGATAAAAATGACAAACAGCAACGGCCCCAGAACAGATCCTTGTGGTACTCCACTTGTGACTGTACTCCATTCTGAACATTTCCCATCAACCACCACCCTCTGTCTTCTTTCAGCTAGCCAATTTCTGATCCACATCTCTAAATCACCCTCAATCCCCAGCCTCCGTATTTTTTGCAATAGCCTACCGTGGGGAACCTTATCAAACGCTTTGCTGAAATCCATATACACCACATCAACTGCTCTACCCTCGTCTACCTGTTCAGTCACCTTCTCAAAGAACTCAATAAGGTTTGTGAGGCATGACCTACCCTTCACAAAGCCATGCTGACTATCCCTGATCATATTATTCCTATCTAGATGATTATAAATCTTGTCTCTTATAATCCCCTCCAAGACTTTACCCACTACAGACGAGAGGCTCACCGGTCTATAGTTGCCGGGGTTGTCTCTGCTCCCCTTTTTGAACAAAGGGACCACATTTGCTGTCCTCCAGTCCTCTGGCACTATTCCTGTAGCCAATGATGACATAAAAATCAAAGCCAAAGGTCCAGCAATCTCTTCCCTGGCCTCCCATAGAATCCTAGGATAAATCCCATCAGGTCCCGGGGACTTATCTATTTTTAGCCTGTCCAGAATTGCCAACACCTCTTCCCTACGTACCTCAATGCCATCTATTCTATTAGCCTGGGGCTCAGCATTCTCCTCCACAACATTATCTTTTTCCTGAGTGAATACTGACGAAAAATATTCATTTAGTATCTCGCCTATCTCTTCAGACTCCACACACAACTTCCCATCCCTGTCCTTGACTGGTCCTACTCTTTCCCTAGTCATTCGCTTATTCCTGACATACCTATAGAAAGCTTTTGGGTTTTCCTTGATCCTTCCTGCCAAATACTTCTCATGTCCCCTCCTTGCTCGTCTTAGCTCTCTCTTTAGATCCTTCCTCGCTACCTTGCAACTATCCATCGCCCCAACCGAAACTTCACACTTCATCTTCACATAGGCCTCCTTCTTCCTCTTAACAAGAGATTCCACTTTCTTGGTAAACCACGGTTCCCTCGCTCGACGCCTTCCTCCCTGTCTGACCGGTACATGCTTATCAAGAACACGCAGTAGCTGATCCTTGAACAAGCCCCACTTATCCAGTGTGCCCAACACTTGCAGCCTACTTCTCCACCTTATCCCCCCCAAGTCACATCTAATGGCATCATAATTGCCCTTCCCCCAGCTATAACTCTTGCCCTGCGGTGTATACTTATCCCTTTCCATCATTAACGTAAACGTCACCGAATTGTGGTCACTGTCCCCAAAGTGCTCTCCTAACTCCAAATCCAACACCTGGCCTGGTTCATTACCCAAAACCAAATCCAACGTGGCCTCGCCTCTTGTTGGCCTGTCAACATATTGTTTCAGGAAACCTTCCTGCACACACTGTACAAAAAACGACCCATCTATTGTACTCGAACTATATCTTTTCCAGTCAATATTTGGAAAGTTAAAGTCTCCCATAATAACTACCCTGTTACTTTCGCTCATATCCAGAATCACCTTCGCCATCCTTTCCTCTACATCCCTAGAACTATTAGGAGGCCTATAAAAAACTCCCAACAGGGTGACCTCTCCTTTCCTGTTTCTAACTTCAGCCCATACTACCTCGGAAGAAGAGTCCCCATCTAGCATCCTCTCCGCCACCGTAATACTGCTCTTGACTAGCAGCGCCACACCTCCCCCTCTTTTGCCTCCTTCTCTGAGCTTACTAAAACACCTAAACCCCGGAACCTGCAACATCCATTCCTGTCCCTGCTCTATCCATGTCTCCGATATGGCCACAACATCGAACTCCCAGGTACCAACCCACGCTGCCAGTTCCCCTACCTTATTTCGTATACTCCTGGCATTGAAGTAGACACACTTCAAACCACCTACCTGAACACTGGCCCCCTCCTGCGACGTCAAATCTGTGCTCCTGACCTCTATACTCTCATTCTCCCTTACCCTAAAACTACAACCCAGGTTCCCATGCCCCTGCTGCATTAGTTTAAATCCCCTCAAAGAGCACTAACAAATCTCCCCCCCAGGATATTTGTGCCCCTCAGGTTCAGATGTAGACCATCCTGTCTGTAGAGGTCCCACCTTCCCCAGAAAGAGCCCCAGTTATCCAAAAATCTGAATCCCTCCCGCCTGCACCATCCCTGTAGCCACGTGTTTAAATGCTCTCTCTCCCTATTCCTCATCTCACTATCACGTGGCACGGGCAACAACCCAGAGATAACAACTCTGTTTGTTCTAGTTCTGAGCTTCCATCCTAGCTCCCTGAAAGCCTGCCTGACATCCTTGTCCCCTTTCCTACCTATGTCGTTGGTGCCAATGTGGACCATGACTTGGGGCTGCTCCCCCTCCCCCCTAAGGACCTGGAAAACACGATCCGAGACATCACGTACCCTTGCACCTGGGAGGCAACATACCAAACGTGAGTCTCTCACGCTCCCACAAAATCTCCTATCTGTGCCCCTGACTATAGAGTCCCCAATTACTAATGCTCTGCTCCTCTCCCCCCTTCCCTTCTGAGCAACAGGGACAGACTCCGTTCCAGAGGCCCGTACCCCATGGCTTACCCCTGGTAAGTCCCGCCCCCCCACAAGTATCCAAAGTGGTATACTTGTTTCTCAGGGGAACGACCGCAGGGGATCCCTGCACTGACTGTTTTTTCCCAGTCCCTCTTACAGTTACCCACCTATCTCCAATCTTTGGTGTAACTAATTCCCTGAAGCTGCTATCTATGACCCCTTCTGCCTCCCGAATGATCCGAAGTTCTTCCAACTCCAGCTCCAGTTCCCTAACTCGGTCTTGGAGGAGCTGGAGATGGCAGCACTTCCTGCAGGTAAAATCAGCAGGGACACTAACTGCATCCCTCAGCTCAAACATCCTGCAGGAGGAACATTGCACTCCCTTCCCTGCCATTCCTCTAACTTTCTACCAAGATCTGGCTAACAACTAAATTAAATTTTTATAAAAAATAATAATAATATAATAAAATATGGTACTTACCTCAGACCAATGGGTTTTATTATTAGGTTAGAGGAGGAGGGCGGGTGGGAGACACTACACGTGTAGTGTCTCGGGTTTCCTCTCCACCAGAATTTATTGGTGAGGGTCTTCCCAGACGTCCGCGGGTCGACTTCCTGTTCCCGCCTAAAAAACTAATTTTTAAAAAAAAGAAAAATTCTCAGCTCCTGCTGAAATTGACTAACCAGCCAGCTCCACTCCCGCCGAAATCGACTGGCCTGCCCCTGCAAAGACAAGTGCTTTTAAAGGTTGACTTACCTCCCAGCAACCTCCTTCCGCAATGCTCCCGCTGAAACTGACTCACCAGCTGTTCTCACGCCGCCGAAATCGACTGGGATGAGTGTGTGTGGGGAGTGTAATATGTGTGCGCGGCTGGGATGAGTGTGTGTGGGGAGTGTAATGTGTGTGTGCGGCTGGGATGAGTGTGTGTGGGGAGTGTAATGTGTGTGTGCGGCTGGGATGAGTGTGTGTGGGGAGTGTAATGTGTGTGTGCGGCTGGGATGAGTGTGTGTGGGGCGTGTAATGTGTGTGTGCGGCTGGGATGAGTGTGTGTGGGGAGTGTAATGTGTGTGTGCGGCTGGGGTGAGTGTGTGTGGGGAGTGTAATGTGTGTGTGCGGCTGGGATGAGTGTGTGTGGGGAGTGTAATGTGTGTGAGCGGCTGGGATGAGTGTGTGTGGGGAGTGTAATGTGTGTGAGCGGCTGGGATGAGTATGTGTGGGGAGTGTAATGTGTGTGTGCGGCTGGGATGAGTGTGTGTGGGGAGTGTAATGTGTGTGTGCGGCTGGGATGAGTGTGTGTGGGGAGTGTAATGTGTGTGTGCGGCTGGGATGAGTGTGTGTGGGGAGTGTAATGTGTGTGTGCGGCTGGGATGAGTGTGTGTGGGGAGTGTAATGTGTGTGTGCGGCTGGGGTGAGTGTGTGTGGGGAGTGTAATGTGTGTGTGCGGCTGGGATGAGTGTGTGTGGGGAGTGTAATGTGTGTGAGCGGCTGGGATGAGTGTGTGTGGGGAGTGTAATGTGTGTGAGCGGCTGGGATGAGTGTGTGTGGGTAGTGTAATGTGTGTGTGCGGCTGGGATGAGTGTGTGTGGGGAGTGTAATGTGTGTGTGCGGCTGGGATGAGTGTGTGTGGGGAGTGTAATGTGTGTGAGCGGCTGGGATGAGTGTGTGTGAGTAGTGTAATGTGTGTGTGCGGCTGGGATGAGTGTGTGTGGGGAGTGTAATGTGTGTGAGCGGCTGGGATGAGTGTGTGTGGGTAGTGTAATGTGTGTGTGCGGCTGGGATGAGTGTGTGTGGGGAGTGTAATGTGTGTGTGCGGCTGCAGCTTGTCAGCCTCCCGAGTGTCAATGACGGACCCGGCGAATCCGGCACCGTTTCCCATTGGAATGGATTGTGTTCCCCGTGGCGCCGGTGCTGCCCCTCAACAATCGCTGAATCGGTCCAGGTGTGGCGCCGGTTTCGCTGTCGTGGAACTCCACGAATCCTGCCCCGGCGTCAACACTTAGTCTCAGGAACGGAGAATCCCGCCGAATGGCGCATCTAACCTGTCGCCCGCAATTGTACCTCGTGTATTGCAATGAATACACCCTCCACCCCACCCCCTCCCCACCCTCACCCCAGCTGAGACCCTTAAATGACTAATCAATGGCCACTCAAGGTGCACTTTCCACCAGGTCGCACATTTTCATCTGATTGGAGGAGGTCAATGATGGGAGGAAAGTACAACAGGTGGGAGTGGGGGCTGCCTTCTTCACAGGCCTCTTTTGGACGTGCACTTTTGCCTTCTTTCCAATGCCTTTCGGTGCCTCCTCCGCAGATCCCACCGAGAGCCCCTCGAACGTACCTGCCTTCCGGGTGCTTCCTCCCTCTTTTTCACCAGGAATGCGATGCAGTTCCAGCAATGGACACCACCCCAGACCACTCAGAGAGCTCCCAGACAATCAGGTTGCCCAGCGGCTCTCCGTGGCAGACATCCTCCCCAGATGGTGGCAGAAGTTTACCTTGAGCCATGTGACCCTCCGCAGGGCGTTAAGTGGCAGCCCGGCAGGGCAACCTGAGTGGGGGTAGATTTCACCGTGACTGTTTAGGCAACAGGATGGCAATCCTTGACCCCCTGAAATCCTGCCTCATGTGAATTGGAATGACATTCAGACGATCAAGATAAGCACGGCTGTGTTTTTTTTACCATAATGAAGCAGGATTAATGGCTATATCTTATAGTGTGAACCACAGATTATCAGCTTTATTGAATTCAGTTTAACTGTGGTGAGATTACTTGTCCAGAACCACAGCCACCTCTCCACCACTTCCAGAGTGTTGGTCACTGGAGCAATCTGTTTGGCTTTACAATTTAGATTATATTAATGTAGCTCCACTCTTTCTCCTTTGAACGATGCACTAGCGAGTAGCATTGCCATGGCTGCAATACTCTTGAACTGCCCATTCAGCTAATCATGCTCTTGCCTCTGACTTAGAAGGTCATGGGTTCAAGCTCAAATACAGACTGACACTCCCAGTCCAGTAAGGAGAGAGTGCTACATTGTCCAAGGTGTCAACTTTCAGATGAGACACTAAACTGAGGCTCTATCTGCCCTAACCTAAAATATTCCATGTATTATTTTAAAGAAGCTCTCTCTGGGGTCCTGGGCAATACTTACTCCAAACAAACAACTAGACCCCACCTTGGTCACAATTTGAACATAAGAAGCAGGAGAAGACCATTCAGCCCACCGAGGCTGCTGCACCATTCCAGGCTGATCTTAGGATTCAATTCCATTCTCCTGCCTGCTCTCATATCCCTTGATTTGTCTGGGCATCATCATTATTCTGTTTGTGGGATCTACATTGGCTACCACATTTCCTACATTGCAATGGTCACGGTAGCACAGTGGTTAGCACTGTCGCTTCACAGCTCCAGGGTCCTGGGTTCGATTCCCGCTTGGGCCACTGCCTGTGCGGAGTCTGCACCTTCTCCCCGTGTCTGCGCAGGTTTCCTCCGGGTGCTCCGGTTTCCTCCCACAAGTCCCGAAAGACGTGCTCATTGGGTGAATTGGACATTCTGAATTCGCCCTCTGTGTACCCGAACAGGCGCTGGAATGTGGCGACGAGGGGATTTTCACAGTAACTTCATTGCAGTGTTAATGTAAGCCTACTTGTGACAATAATAAAGATGATTATGACTTAAAATGTACTTAATTAGCTGAGAAGTACTTTGCGACATCCGGAGGTCATGCAAGGTGCTATATAAATGCCCATCTTTCTTTGCATGCACTGCTTTTAATCCATTAGAACATTGACATTAAAATATTTAAATTAAAAAATCATAATGCAACACTTGCTAATTTATTTTTCTTCATGAACCATTGAGTCTTCCTGCAAGACAAAATTCTGTGACGGAACTAAAAGCAAATCACGTCAGCAAGAAACACTACACTCAACTGCCCCGAAAGTATCTATCTGAAAATAATGCAGTGCAAATGACAAGCCAAAGTCACATTGACACACATTAGTAGTTGTAGAGATTTGTGAGTTTGGGGATGGGGCAGGAGTGTGATGAAGGCAGTGTCAATCCAGGGTCAGCTCTGCCTCCATGGTGAACTTCCCGTGTTCTTTCACATGAAAAAATATCTAATTTTTAACCGTAGCCATTTCTACAAATGAAAGCAAATAGCTGGACTCAGTGTTTCATGTCAGTGTTTCAGGGACACCAGTTGAGTATTTGTGGTGTACAAACTTGCACAATATACTCAAGCATTGTTCGCCCTTATTGCTACATTGCCACATAAAGCACTCCGAGCAAAAATAAGTTTGCTGTCCATTTAACTTTGTATTGAAGTGAGCAGAACCGCACTAATCTCTCTTTATATTGAATTCAGCTTCTGAGTTTCTCTGGTTTGGCAAGGTCAGCGGAAATTCATTTAATAAATGTATTAAATGCTGAGGAAACGATTTACTTTTCTCACTGGCTCATGTGTCTTGTACATTGTTCATGTAATAATGACACTTTTTCTGAAATTACACTTGAACAAGTTGTCAACTCTCAGCAGCTATGTTAATCAGCAATGCTTTTGTGCGAAGATTGTAACTCAATAATTGGCAAGGAACCAGGGAAACCATCCAAAAGCGGCTATTTAGAGAAGAGAAATTGAGCAAGTTGATGTATGCTTGGGTTAAACCACCATCGTTGTTGGACAGCAAGCCAACAACACCAGGTACTCTGTGTTCCCGAAGTTCATCAAGGAATGGTTTGACCTGACAGCAATGGATAGACCTGGCAGTAGAACACTGCCTTCCTGCTCTACCTGGCAGGAAAGAGCAGTTACAAGTTGTGCAGATAGGACTGTGAATGGAATGTGTGTAGGAGTCAATCCCTCACCATACAATGTTGAGGTTTCGCTTCTTCGAAGAAATACTGTAGGCCAAAAGCAGTGTTAAGTGGACAAACTTCCAGCAGTGCATTTATTTTTGTCAATGGTCATTCCAATAGGGAGTGGACAAGGGCACTGCGTCATGTGCAAGAGTTCATTCCCCCAGCTTCCGATCCTTATCAGGATAATGGGCAGACACACTGAGTGGACATGAAATACCTTCCCACAGAGCGGGAGCAAGGTTTAAAAAAATCAGAAGGGTCATTTACGTGACTGGCCCTTGTACATATCCATGAGCCAGATATAGGCTGTCATGCCGGAGAGATCAGGGAACAGGCCATTGTCACATTACCATAATTGCCCATAACACAAATAGTTTAAAACGTGGACAAAGCATAGAACTAAAACCTGGAGGAAGGGACGTAAAAGATGATTACAAGGGAGTACACTTGGACTAAGAATAGATTCTGAGTTAGTAACTAATAAAAAATGTTCCATGAAACTGTAAACTGACTTATCCTTGGTCAAAGCAAATCTTTGTTTTGGGGTTGTTTTTGAGAAAGATGAGGTTGTCTGGTGTTTTCCCCATAATTTTCCCTGTCCTTTCTCTGCATTTTCTGTAAGATTTACAGGATTCCCTGAATGAACTTCAGCGTTTCCTTTAGTTGCCTTTCGTGAAGGTGGTGACTCATTGTGCTGGAGTCGTGTCAAAATGGCCACAACCTGTCAGCTTGCCCGCTGCTGATGTGCACACGTTTCCTGATGGAGTGGGTGTGCCAAGGCTGTGCCCATGACCTTTATCAGAGTGTTGTGTGCGACTGGGTAATAGTCAGGAATGGGACCGACATACGGAACTGCCCCTGGAACTACTTATTGCTGTTGGGAGACCCGGATGTCTATCGGAGCATTTGGCATCTATGAGGTTACAAGGTCACTGCGGAGAAACAGCTGAGGCAAAGTTGGGCGGCACATTCTAGCTCAACCACTTAGAATAAAAAATACACCCCATCACCATGACAACATCCGGCTGTCAATTCAATGATTTTAATGAGGAAAGACTTGCACTCCCATAGCTCCTTCCTCAATCTTATGATATCCCAAAGTGTTTTACATTCATTAGGTACTTTTGAAATGTTCTCCTTCTTCTGTCATAGGAAATATGGCAGCCAATTTGCACACTGAAAACTCCCACAGTAGCAAAGAGGTAATGATCAAATAATTGGCTTTTAGCATGGTTTTTGAAGGATAAATATTGACCAGGACACCAAAATAGTCGTCAATCTCTGATGTCCACCTGAGAGGGGAGAGAGGGCCTCAGTTTAATTTGTCATCTTGAAAGATGTCATCTCCATCTTTCGGCATGGCTGCATCGACTCTCACAAACTTCGACGAATATGCCATAGAGAGCATCCTATCCGGCTGCATCACAGCCTGGTACGGCGACTGCTCGGCCCAAGATCGCAAGAAACTGCAGACTGGTGAACTCAGCCCGACACATCACACAAGCTTGCCACCCCCACATTGATTCTGTATTCACCTCTGGCTGCCTCAGGAAGGCAGACAGCATTATCAGAGACCCCTCCCACCCAAGCATTGCCTTCTTCCAGACCCTTCCATCAGGCAGAAGGTACAAAAGTCTGAAGACCCGCACATCCAGACATAGGGCCAGCTTCTTCCCCACAGCTACCAGACCCCTCAACGACTCCCCCTCGGGCTGATCTGTTCCCTGTAAGAACACTATTCACGACGCCCTATGCTGCTCTTGCTCAAGTATTTGCTTTGTTTGGCCCCTTGTTCCGCACTGTAACCAATCACTGTTCTGTCGATGTACCATTTGTCAATGTACTCTGTCGATTATTCTTTTTTGTTTACTATGTACATTTTTGTTTACTGTGTACATTCCCATAGCTGCAGAAAAATACATTTCACTGTACTTCAGTACATGTGACAATAAATCAAATCAAATCAAAATCAAATGCAACAGTGCAGCACTCGCTCAATATTACACTGGAACTGCAGCCTGGGAGACATGTTCAAGTGCCTGGAGTGGGACTTGAGTCCCGTGCGCTACTCACTGAGCCACAGATGATACCAAGCCAGCTCTAGTGTCTAGACTAACTGTCCCACCAGGATCTCTGTTCCAGATATTCACCAATCTTTGCTTGAGCAAGAGGATTCCCACATTAGGCCTAAACTTGACTTTCACCAGCCTGAACCCAAATTGCTTTTTCCCAAGGATTTGATTTGAAGTCATGTTTGGATGCACCTTTTCCATACCATTTCTTATCCTTTACACCTCTCTGAGCGCACCATTCAGATATCTTCTTTCTTGGATGAAAAGCCACACTTCTTCGTTCTTCACAACCTAGCCAATATCAGAGGTGAATCCAATAACCCTGGGCGGGATTCTCCACTCCCGCGCCGAAATGCCCACGCCATCGTGAACGCCGTCGAGGTCCACGACGGCGCGATACGGCCCCGATCCCGAACGATTCAGGCCCTGACAATGGGCTAGGATCGGGGCCGCGTCATCTACACGCGCCAGGCCTTGTCGCCGCGTAAAGGCGGCGCCACATAGATGACACGGCCGGCGCCGCATAACTAGCGTCACCCGCGCATGCGTGGTTGCCGTCCTCTCTAAGTCCGCCCCGCAAGAAAATGGCGGACGGATCTTGCGGGGCCGTGGCAGGAAGGAGGTCCTCCTTCAGAGAGGACGGCCCGACGATCGGTGGGCACCGATCGCGGGCCACCCCACATTTGAGGTACCCCCCGGTGCAGGATCAACCCTCGCCCCCCCCCGCAGGCCGCCCCCCCCAGCGTTCGAGCGCTGTTCCCGACGGCAGCGACCAGGTGTGGACAGCGCCGGGGGGAACCCGTCGTTTTGGCCTGGCCGCTCGGCCCTGAGAATAGCGGGGGTGCTGGAGAATCGCCATTTTGGGTGTCTCCGGCGATTCTCCAGCCTGCGGCCCGCGGAACTCGACCGGGCCGTTCCCGCCGCTTGGGAGAATCGCGGGAGGGCGTCGGAGCGGCCCAGGCGATTCTCCCAACTGGCGCGGGAGTGGAGAATCTCGCCCCCTATTCCCCAAATCTGGAATGTCGCTCTTTTGTTACTGACCAGGATTAGGTGGAGATCTGGAACGCTCAGAGTCCCCCATCGTGGTTTCCTACTCTCTAAGTGTGTTGAAACTGCCAGTAATGATTGTGACTCCGATTTGAAAAGTCAAAGCAGAAGTGCATTCATGAGAGGAATTCATCCTGTGCCCATGCCCTGTATAAAATAGGTTTCCAGTGCAAATGGCAATAACGGTGCCAGGTTTTCAATGGTCGACTGGAGCAAATACGAGTCCTCCTTGTGAAGAAGGTAACAGTGAATATCTGTGATGAACTTGTCACACTGCCCAAACCACCTTTAGGGTAGTGTCCAAGGGTGCGAGCGTTCCTGCAATACTACATTGTTGCTCTAACAGCCTGCATTGTAAAGTGGATCTTCATTTATTTGCCTCTGTGCTGTACCGGCTTCAATAGGACTGATTATCAATCAAGTGCGACAAGAGCAGACATTGCCTTCCATCACTTTAAAAGTGCGACATTGACACATTGCTTCTAGATTCGCTCACTGGACCCAAAATCTGCTCTTATTTCCCCATAATTGAGACTGCCACAACATAAACAGTCTCAGAGGTTAATCCACCTTCTCAACCTTGGAATCCAGCTATTTCAAAGAGTGCAGTTGCCACAGCTGCTGGAGTGAGTAAAAATTGAGAGTTTTACACTGGCAACATGACATCTTCGCTGCTTGAGGGGCATTAAAGGATCATTATGTGGGGTGGGGTGATTAGCTGCTAGCTTTCTCTGCCATTAACAAAATGGCATGCTCAGAAATCTCAAGGTTTGACTCCATGTACTGTAGCAGTTTTGTTAAGTATTCTGTTGTTTAAAAAGGAAAATATAGACCGAAAGGTCTGGATTGAATAAAGATGTATTTTTTATTGGGCAATTACACACTGACTTTTCCAATGTTTTCCCAATGAAGACGACAGGAATGTTGAATGTTACCCTTTCATGTTCAATCATTCCTCCTGGAATCTCAAAGGTAATTTCCCTCCTTTCGCCGTGGTTGGTAATTGAGTTATTCTGTTGGTGTTTCCATTTCTACATCCAGCCATTATCGTTACGAAATTCAACACAAACTCTTCTGACCTTAAACGACCATCATCACGATGATGACCCAGCAAAACTATTACCCTTTTACTTGTATATTTTTACAGGCATCTTAACAAAATTCCATTTCAGTTTCTGTCTGTACAACAGCATAAGTGCAAACATGGGTCTGATTTTAGCAATTTCATTGGGCGGATTTTGAACGAGTTAAAATCGGGTGCAAACATTCAAACGCACTTTATTAAGGTAGATGCAACTTTTAACTGATTTCTTTTGTTGGCTCGAAGGTAGAACAAATTTTGTACCTTAATCTGACTAATGATTCTCCCCTTGTGGAAAAGTGCCTTCCCTGCGAATGGTGGGAATGCAAAAATGTCCATTTTCTTTATTCTGCTGTCCCTTTCCTGGTGCAATTGTTCTGCTCCACATTCCTGTCTCCTCCACCTTTAACTTGCTCTCATTCTCGTGGGTTCTGTCTTTTCCCTTTTGTCAGGAGTTTACAGACAATAAGTTAATGAACTGCAAATTCTGTGGACAGGCTTTAAATGAAAGACTTCCTTTAAATACGCGGAGTAAATAAATTCCATGACACATGGAACCGCTTGCTTGAGCATATTTGGTAAGTGCGGAGATTCCAATTTGCGGTGTTTCTGAATATATAAAAATATAGAAATGATCATTGCCATCTGGTAACTTCTACTGAAATTGTATAAAGTACCACTAATTCAGCCTCATGTTAAAAATAGAACATTTTATTATAACTTCTTAACCCCAGATAATTCTGATAGTTTTTTCATGTTTGTCCTGAGAGAGTCATAGAGGCATACAGCACGGAGAGAGGCCCTTCGGCCCACCATCAATCTATACTAATCCCATTTCCCAGCACTTGGTCATAGGCCAGAGAATTTACAGCGCAGATTGGGGCCATTCAGCCAATGGAGTCTGCACCGGCCCTTGGAAAGAGCACTCCTTAAGCCCACACCTCCACCCTATCCTTGTAACCCAGTAACCCCACCTAATTCTTTTTGGATACTAAGGGGCAATTTAACATGGCCAATCCAACTAACCTGCACATCCTTGGACTGTGGGAGGAAACCGGAGCACCCGGAGGAAACCCACGCACACACGGGGAGGATGTGCAGAATCCGCACAGACAGTGACCCAAGCCGGGAATCGAACCTGGGTCCCTGACACTGTGAAACAACAGTGCTAACCACTGTGCTACCGTGCCACCCAGGCAACACGTTCCATATTCCCACCACCCTCTGGGTGAAAAAAACATCTCCTCAGGTACTCTCGAAACCACTTATCCCTCACCTTAAATCTGTGCCCTCTGGTCTTAGACATCTCTGTCATGGGGAAATTATTCTTACTATCTATGGCTCTCAAAATTTTGTACACCTCTATTCAGATCCCCCCTCAAGCTCCTATGCTCCAGGGTAAACGAGCCCAGCCTATCCACTCTCTCCTCATAGCTGAAACTTTCCAGACTCGGCAACATCCTGGTGAATCCCCTCTGCACCCTCTCCAGTGCGATCACGTCCTCCCAATGGTGTGGTGACCAGAACCTCAGTGTTCCCGCCGCAGCGCAGCCCCGCCACCGTGGTGGAGGGGGTGGATTTCAATGGGAAATCACATTGTCGATCAGCGGGGAGTTAAAATCACACCGCCAGCGACCGTCACACCTGCGAGAAACAGAAACATGCGGCTGAGGTACGGGAGAATCCCGCCCACTGTTCCAGGTTAGACTTACCCCCCAACATGAAAATGGAATGAGTCTATGCATTTATCTTCTTTGTGACATCAAACTACATGTATTCCTATTGGGAAACCCATGCTTGGAGTGCAAAGCTGTCCATGGAGGCGAAATGGTTAAAGGTAGCCACACAACACCTGCCTCTACCTCTGAAAAAAACACTGGTAAATTCAGGAGAACCTTCTTCACCTAGAGGGTGGTGAGAATGTGGAACTCGCTACTACAGGGAGTGGTTGGGAGAATATTATAGATCAAGGTAAGGGGCAAATAGACGGACACATGAGGCGGGAAAAGAATCAATGGATATGTTGCTAAGGTGATGTTATAGCCCCCATGAGACCCACGGGGGCGACCCGATTAATGTCTCCATGAGCCCGAGGAGTGCACGCTCCCCTGCTGAGGGGCAGACTCGTTAATTCCATAGGATAAAACCCCACCCTGGTAGGAGCCGGAGTTCCAGAATATTCCCGGCTGGGACCTGGACCGTCGCTTGTATATATTTCCTAAAACAAGGTTTGAAAACAAATTCTCCTTTCTGGACTCTTCCTTGATGACCATATTGGCGACGAGGATAAAGCGGAACTGCAGTCAGCACTGTTAGCCATTTGGAGTACAGCCACCTTCCTTCACATTAGGATAAAGTTTGCACCTATAGAACATTACAGCGCAGTACAGGCCCTTCAGCCCTCAATATTGTGCAAACCTGTGAAACCACTCTAAAGCCCATCTACACCATTCCCTTATCGTCCATATGTTTATCCAATGACCATTTAAATGCCCTTAGTGTTGGTGAGTCCACTACTGTTGCAGGCAGGGCATTCCACGCCCTTACTACTCTCTGAGTAAAGAACCTACCTCTGACATCTGTCCTATATATTTCTCCCCTCAATTTAAAGTTATGTCCCCTCGTGCTAGACATCACCATCCGAGGAAAAAGGCTCTCACTGTCCACCCTATCTAATCCACTGATCATCTTGTATGCCTCATTTAAGTCACCTCTTAACCTTCTTCTCTGTAACATGACCTGCTGACTCTTGTACTCAATACCCCGTCTGATGAAGGCAAGCATGCTGTATGCCTTCTTGACCACTCTATCGACCTGCGTTGCCACCTTCAGGGTACAATGGATCTGAACTCCCAGATCCCCCTGTACATCAATTTTCCCCAGGACTCTTCCATTGACCGTATAGTCCGCTCTTGAATTAGATCTTCCAAAATGCATCACCTCGCATTTGCCTGGATTGAACTCCATCTGCCATTTCTCTGCCCAACTCTCCAATCTATCTATATTTTGCTGTATTCTCTGACAGTCCTCCTCGCTATCTGTAACTCCACCAATCTTAGTATCATCTGAAAACTTGCTAATCAGACCACCTATACCTTCGTCCAGATCATTTATGTATATCACAAACAACAGTGGTCCGAGCACGGATCCCTGTGGAACACCACTACTCACCTTTCTCCATTTTGAGACACTCCCTTCCACCACTACTCTCTGTCTCCTGTTGCCCAGCCAGTTCTTTATCCAGCTTCATCTAGCTAGTACACCCTGAACCCCATACAACTTCGCTTTCTCCATCAACCTGCCATGGGAAACTTTATCAAACGCCTTATTGAAGTCCATGTATATGACATCTACAGCCATTCCCTTATCAATTAACTTTGTCACTTCCTCAAAGAATTCTATTAGGTTTGTAAGACATGACCTTCCCTGCACAAAACCATGCTGCCTATCACTGATAAGTCTATTTTCTTCCAAATGTGAATAGATCCTATCCCTCAGTATCTTCTCCAACAGTTTGCCTACCACTGACGTCAAGCTCACAGGTCTATAATTCCCTGGATTATCCCTGCGACCCTTCTTAAACAAATGGACAACATTAGCAATTCTCCAGTCCTCCAGGACCTCACCCATGCTCAAAGATGCTGCAAAGATATCTGTTAAGGCCCCAGCTATTTTGTCCCTCGCTTCCCTCAGTAACCTGGGATAGATCCCATCCGGACCTGGGGACTAATCCACCTTAATGCCTTTTAGAATGCCCAAAACTTCCCCCTTCCTTATGCCAACTTGACCTAGAGTATTTAAACATCCATCCCTAGCCTCAACATCCGTCATGTCCCTCTCCTTGGTGAATACCGATGCAAAGTACTCATTAAGAATCTCACCCATTTCCTCTGACTCCACGCATAAATTCCCTCTTTTGTTTTTGAGTGGGCCAATCTTTTCTCTAGTTACCCTCTTGCTCCTTATATACGAATAAAAGGCTTTGGGATTTTCCTCAACCCTGTTAGCCAAAGATATTTCATGACCCCTTTTAGCCCTCTTTATTGCGCGTTTGAGATTTGTCCTACTTTCCCGATATTCCTCCAAAGCTTCATCAGTTTTAAGTTGCCTAGATCTTATGTATGCTTCCTTTTTCATCTGAGCTAGTGTCACAATTCCACCCGTCATCCACGGTTCCCTAATCTTGCCATTTCTATCCCTCATTTTCACAGGGACATGTCTGTCCTGCACTCTAATCAACCTTTCCTTAAAAGACTCCCACATTTCAAATGTGGATTTACCTTTAAACAGCTGCTCCCAACCCACATTCCCCAGCTCCTGCCGAATTTTGTTATACTTGGCCTTTTCCCAATTTAGCACTCTTCCTTTAGGACCACTCTCGTCTTTGTCCAAGAGTATTCTAAAACGTACGGAATTGTAATTGCTATTCCCAAAGTAATCACCGACTGAAACTTCAACTACCTGGCCGGGATCATTCCCCAATACCAGGTCCAGTATGGCCCCTTCCCGAGATGGACTATTTACATACTGCTCTAAAAACCTCTCCTGGATGCTCCTTACAAATTCTGCTCCATCTACGCCTCCAACATTACATGAGTCCCATTCAATGTTGGGGAAGTTAAAATCTCCCATCACGACCACCCTATTGCTCCTACATTTTTCTATAATCTGTCTACATATTTGTACCTCTACTTCATGCTCGCTTTTGGGAGGCCTGTAGTAAAGACCCAACAATGTTACTGCACCCTTCCTATTTCTTAGCTCTACCAATATTGCCTCAGTGCTCGAATCCTCCATCGTGCCCTCCTTAATCACAGCTGTGATATCATCTCTGACCAGTAATCCAACTCCTCCACCCCTTTTACCTCCCTCTCTATCCCTCCTGAAGCATCTATACCCTGGGATATTTAGTTACCAGTCTTGCCCTTCCCTCAACCACGTCTCAGTAATACCAATAACATCATATTCCCAGGTACTAATCCAAGCCCTAAGTTCATCTGCCTTTCCTGCTACACTTCTCGCATTGAAACAAATGCACCTCAGACCACCTGTCCCTTTGCATTCATCATCTCTTCCCTGTCTACTCTTCCCCTTGGTCACATTGAGTTTATTATCTAATACCTTACTGGCTTTAGTTGCTGCCTCTTTACTGACTTCTAACTTCCTAATCTGGTTCCCATCTCCCTGCCACATTAGTTTAAAACCTCCCCAACAGTGTTAGCAAAAGCACCCCCTAGGGCATTGGTTCCAGTCCTGCCCAGGTGTAGACCAACCGATTTGTAATGGTCCCACCGTCCCCAGAACCGGTTCCAATGTCCCAAAAATCTGAACCTCCTCCGTCCTGCACCATCTCTCATTCTGACTATTCTTGAATTTCTACTCTGACTGTCTCGTGGCACTGGTAGCAACCTTTGAGGTCGTACTTTTTAACTTATCTCCTAACTCCCTAAATTCTGATTGTAGGGCCTCATCCCGTTTTTTACCTATATCGTTGGTGCCTATATGCACCACGACAACTGGCTATTCACCCTCCCCCTTCAGTATGTCCTGCAGCCGATCTGAGACATCCCTGACCCATGCACCAGGGAGGCAACATACCATTCGGGAGTCTCATTTTCGACCACAGAAACGCCTGTCTACTCCCCTTACGATTGAATCCCCTATGACTATAGCCCTGCCAGACTTTTTCCCGCCCTTCTGTGCAGCAGAGCCAGCCACGGTGCCATGAGCCTGGCTACTACTGCCTTCCCCTGGTGAGTCATCTCCCCTAACAGTATCCAAAACGGTATACCTGTTTTGGAGGGAGATGACAGCAGGGTACACCTGCACTGCCTTCCTGCTCTTTCTCTGCCTTTTGGTCACCCATTCCCTGTCTCCCTCACCAACCCTAATCTGCGGTGTGACCAACTCACTGAACGTGCTATCCACGACCTCCTCAGCATCGTGGATGCTCCAAAGTGAGTCCATCCGCAGGTCCAGAGCCATCATGCGGCCTGCAGCTGGGCACACTTCCCGCACATGAAGGAGTCAGGGGTTCCGGCCGCGTCCCTGAACTCCCACATTGAGCACGAGAAGCATAACACGGGTCTGGGATCTCCTGCCACTTTTACACTTTACCTTAACTGATTACAAATATAATATCAAATAATGAATAAGTGAAAGGAATGAAGATTTTACTTAGCAATCACAATACTTACCAACACACGAAGAGTTAAAGAGGAAATCTTATCTTCCCGACAGAACACTGGCCACTGCTCCCGGCGAAAATCTGAAGGCCGCTTCTCCGGCAGCTGTGACCCCGCCCCTCTCCTTGCGTTCTTTTATCCTGTGTCCCTGCCGCTCTCCTCGCTCGTTTCACTGATTCCCCGCCACTCTCCTCGCGCTCTTTCACTGTGTCTCCGCCGCTCTCCTCGCGCTCTTTCACTGAGTCTCCGCCGCTCTGCTCGCGCTCTTTTATTCCGTGTCCCAGCCGCTCTCCTCGCGCTCTTTCACTGAGTCTCCGCCGCTCTCCTCGCGCTCTTTCACTGAGTGTCCGCCGCTCTCCTCGCGCTCTTTCACTGTGTCTCTGCCGCTCTCCTCGCGCTCTTTCACTGAGTCTCCGCCGCTCTCCTCGCGCTCTTTCACTGTGTCTCTGCCGCTCTCCTCGCGCTCTTTCACTGAGTCTCCGCCGCTCTCCTCGCTCTCTTTCACTGAGTACCGCCACTCTCCTCACGCTCTTTCACTGAGTCTCCGCCGCTCTGCTCGCGCTCTTTTATCCCGTGTCCCCGCCGCTCTCCTCGCGCTCTTTCACTGTGTCTCCGCCGCTCTCCTCCACTGAGTCTCCGCCGCTCTCCTCGCGCTCTTTCACTCTGTCCCCGCCGCTCTCCTCGCGCTCTTTCACTGAGTCCCCGCCGCCCTCCTCGCGCTCTTTCACTGAGTCTCCGCCGCTCTCCTCGCGCTCTTTCACTGTGTCCCCCCCCCGCTCTCCTTGCGCTCTTTCACTGAGTCCCCGCCGCCCTCCTCGCGCTCTTTCACTGAGTCTCCGCCGCTCTCCTCGCGCTCTTTCACTGAGTCCCCGCCGCTCTCCTCGCGCTCTTTCACTGTGTCCCCGCCGGTCTCCTCGCGCTCTTTCACTGTGTCCCCGCCGCTCTCCTCGCGCTCTTTCACTGAGTCCTCGCCGCTCTCCTCGCGCTCTTTCACTGAGTCCCCGCCGCTCTCCTCGCGCTCTTTCACTGAGTCCCCGTCGCTTTCCTCGCGCTCTTTCACTGAGTCTCCGCCGCTCTCCTCGCGCTCTTTCACTGTGTCCCCGCCGCTCTCCTCGCGCTCTTTCACTGTGTCCCCTCCACTCTCCTCGCGCTCTTTCACTGACTCTCTGCCGCTCTCCTCGCGCTCTTTCACTGTGTCCCCGCCGCTCTCCTCGCGCTCTTTCACTGTGTCTCCGCCGCTCTCCTCGTGCTCTTTCACTGAGTCTCCGCCGCTCTCCTCGCGCTCTTTCACTGAGTCTCCGCCGCTCTCCTCGCGCTCTTTCACTGTGTCCACGCCGGTCTCCTCGAGCTCTTTCACTGAGTACCCGCCACTCTCCTTGCGCTCTTTCACTGAGTCCCCGTCGCTCTCCTCGCGCTCTTTTACTGAGTCTCTGCCGCTCTCCTCGCGCTCTTTCACTGAGTCTCCGCCGCTCTCCTCACGCTCTTTCACTGTGTCCCCGCCGCTCTCCTCGCGCTCTTTCACTGTGTCCGCTCCGCTCTCCTCGCGCTCTTTCACTTACTCTCCGCCGCTCTCCTCCCGCTCTTTCACTGAGTACCGCCACTCTCCTCGCGCTCTTTCACTGAGTCCCCGCCGCTCTTCTCGCGCTCTTTCACTGTATCTGCGCCGCTCTCCTCACGCTCTTTCACTGTGTCCCCTCCACTCTCCTTGCGCTCTTTCACTGAGTCTCTGCCGCTCTCCTCGCGCTCTTTCACTGAGTCTCCGCCGCTCTCCTCGCGCTCTTTCACTGAGTCCCCTCCACTCTCCTCACGCTCTTTCACTGAGTTCCCGTCGCTCTCCTCGCGCTCTTTCACTGAGTCTCCACCGCTCTCCTCGCGCTCTTTCACTGTGTCCGCGCCGCTCTCCTCACGCTCTTTCACTGTGTCCCCTCCACTCTCCTCGCGCTCTTTCACTGAGTCTCCGCCGCTCTCCTCGCGCTCTTTCACTGAGTCTCCGCCGCTCTCCTCGCGCTCTTTCACTGAGTCCCCTCCACTCTCCTCGCGCTCTTTCACTGAGTCCCCGTCGCTCTCCTCGCGCTCTTTCACTGAGTCTCCACCGCTCTCCTCACGCTCTTTCACTGAGTTTCCGCCGCTCTCCTCGCGCTCTTCCACTGAGTCATCGCCGCTCTCCTCGCGCTCTTTCATTGAGTCTCCGCCGCTCTCCTCGCTCTCTTTCACTGAGTACCGCCACTCTCCTCGCGCTCTATCACTGAGTCCCCGCCGCTCTCCTCGCGCACTTTCACTGAGTCTCCACCGCTCTTCTCGCGCTCTTTCACTGTGTCCGCGCCGCTCTCCTCACGCTCTTTCACTGTGTCCCCTCCACTCTCCTCGCGCTCTTTCACTGAGTCTCCGCCGCTCTCCTCGCGCTCTTTCACTGAGTCTCCGCCGCTCTCCTCGCGCTCTTTCACTGTGTCCCCTCCACTCTCCTCGCGCTCTTTCACTGAGTCCCCGTCGCTCTCCTCGCGCTCTTTCACTGAGTCTCCACCGCTCTCCTCGCGCTCTTTCACTGTGTCCCCGTCGCTCTCCTCGCGCTCTTTTACTGAGTCTCTGCCGCTCTCCTCGCGCTCTTTCACTGAGTCTCCGCCGCTCTCCTCGTGCTCTTTCACTGTGTCTCCTCCGCTCTCCTCGCGCTCTTTCAATTACTCTCCGCCGCTCTCCTTGCGCTCTTTCACTGAGTACCGCCACTCTCCTCGCGCTCTTTCACTGAGTCCCTGCCGCTCTCCTCGCGCTCTTTCACTGAGTCTCCGCCGCTCTCCTCGCGCTCTTTCACTGTGTCCCCGCCGCTCTCCTCGCGCTCTTTCACTGTGTCCCCTCCACTCTCCTCGCGCTCTTTCACTGACTCTCTGCCGCTCTCCTCGCGCTCTTTCACTGTGTCCCCGCCGCTCTCCTCGCGCTCTTTCACTGTGTCTCCGCCGCTCTCCTCGTGCTCTTTCACTGAGTCTCCGCCGCTCTCCTCGCGCTCTTTCACTGAGTCTCCGCCGCTCTCCTCGCGCTCTTTCACTGTGTCCACGCCGGTCTCCTCGAGCTCTTTCACTGAGTACCCGCCACTCTCCTTGCGCTCTTTCACTGAGTCCCCGTCGCTCTCCTCGCGCTCTTTTACTGAGTCTCTGCCGCTCTCCTCGCGCTCTTTCACTGAGTCTCCGCCGCTCTCCTCACGCTCTTTCACTGTGTCCCCGCCGCTCTCCTCGCGCTCTTTCACTGTGTCCCCTCCGCTCTCCTCGCGCTCTTTCACTTACTCTCCGCCGCTCTCCTTGCGCTCTTTCACTGAGTACCGCCACTCGCCTCGCGCTCTTTCACTGAGTCCCCGCCGCTCTCCTCGCGCTCTTTCACTGAGTCTCCACCGCTCTTCTCGCGCTCTTTCACTGTATCCACGCCGCTCTCCTCACGCTCTTTCACTGTGTCCCCTCCACTCTCCTCGCGCTCTTTCACTGAGTCTCTGCCGCTCTCCTCGCGCTCTTTCACTGAGTCTCCGCCGCTCTCCTCGCGCTCTTTCACTGAGTCCCCTCCACTCTCCTCACGCTCTTTCACTGAGTCCCCGTCGCTCTCCTCGCGCTCTTTCACTGAGTCTCCACCGCTCTCCTCGCGCTCTTTCACTGTGTCCGCGCCGCTCTCCTCACGCTCTTTCACTGTGTCCCCTCCACTCTCCTCGCGCTCTTTCACTGAGTCTCCGCCGCTCTCCTCGCGCTCTTTCACTGAGTCTCCGCCACTCTCCTCGCGCTCTTTCACTGAGTCCCCTCCACTCTCCTCGCGCTCTTTCACTGAGTCCCCGTCGCTCTCCTCGCGCTCTTTCACTGAGTCTCCACCGCTCTCCTCACGCTCTTTCACTGAGTTTCCGCCGCTCTCCTCGCGCTCTTCCACTGAGTCATCGCCGCTCTCCTCGCGCTCTTTCATTGAGTCTCCGCCGCTCTCCTCGCTCTCTTTCACTGAGTACCGCCACTCTCCTCGCGCTCTTTCACTGAGTCCCCGCCGCTCTCCTCGCGCACTTTCACTGAGTCTCCACCGCTCTTCTCGCGCTCTTTCACTGTGTCCGCGCCGCTCTCCTCACGCTCTTTCACTGTGTCCCCTCCACTCTCCTCGCGCTCTTTCACTGAGTCTCCGCCGCTCTCCTCGCGCTCTTTCACTGAGTCTCCGCCGCTCTCCTCGCGCTCTTTCACTGTGTCCCCTCCACTCTCCTCGCGCTCTTTCACTGAGTCCCCGTCGCTCTCCTCGCGCTCTTTCACTGAGTCTCCACCGCTCTCCTCGCGCTCTTTCACTGTGTCCCCGTCGCTCTCCTCGCGCTCTTTTACTGAGTCTCTGCCGCTCTCCTTGCGCTCTTTCACTGAGTCTCCGCCGCTCTCCTCGCGCTCTTTCACTGTGTCTCCTCCGCTCTCCTCGCGCTCTTTCACTTACTCTCCGCCGCTCTCCTTGCGCTCTTTCACTGAGTACCACCACTCTCCTCGCGCTCTTTCACTGAGTCCCTGCCGCTCTCCTCGCGCTCTTTCACTGAGTCTCCACCGCTCTTCTCGCGCTCTTTCACTGTGTCCGCGGCGCTCTCCTCACGCTCTTTCACTGTGTCCCCTCCACTGTCCTCGCGCTCTTTCACTGAGTCTCCACCGCTCTCCTCGCGCTCTTTCACTGTGTCTCCGCCGCTCTCCTCGCGCTCTTTCACTGTGTCCCCTCCACTCTCCTCACGCTCTTTCACTGAGTCCCCGTCGCTCTCCTCGCGCTCTTTCACTGAGTCTCCACCGCTCTCCTCGCGCTCTTTCACTGTGTCCGCGCCGCTCTCCTCACGCTCTTTCACTGTGTCCCCTCCACTCTCCTCGCGCTCTTTCACTGAGTCTCCGCCGCTCTCCTCGCACTCTTTCACTGAGTCTCCGCCGCTCTCCTCGCGCTCTTTCACTGAGTCCCCTCCACTCTCCTCGCGCTCTTTCACTGAGTCCCCGTCGCTCTCCTCGCGCTCTTTCACTGAGTCTCCACCGCTCTCCTCACGCTCTTTCACTGAGTTTCCGCCGCTCTCCTCGCGCTCTTCCACTGAGTCATCGCCGCTCTCCTCGCGCTCTTTCACTGTGTCTCCGCCGCTCTCCTCGCTCTCTTTCACTGAGTACCGCCACTCTCCTCGCGCTCTTTCACTGAGTCCCCGCCGCTCTCCTCGCGCACTTTCACTGAGTCCCTGCCGCTCTCCTCGCGCTCTTTCACTGAGTCTCCACCGCTCTTCTCGCGCTCTTTCACTGTGTCCGCGGCGCTCTCCTCACGCTCTTTCACTGTGTCCCCTCCACTGTCCTCGCGCTCTTTCACTGAGTCTCCACCGCTCTCCTCGCGCTCTTTCACTGTGTCTCCGCCGCTCTCCTCGCGCTCTTTCACTGTGTCCCCTCCACTCTCCTCACGCTCTTTCACTGAGTCCCCGTCGCTCTCCTCGCGCTCTTTCACTGAGTCTCCACCGCTCTCCTCGCGCTCTTTCACTGTGTCCGCGCCGCTCTCCTCACGCTCTTTCACTGTGTCCCCTCCACTCTCCTCGCGCTCTTTCACTGAGTCTCCGCCGCTCTCCTCGCGCTCTTTCACTGAGTCTCCGCCGCTCTCCTCGCGCTCTTTCACTGAGTCCCCTCCACTCTCCTCGCGCTCTTTCACTGAGTCCCCGTCGCTCTCCTCGCGCTCTTTCACTGAGTCTCCACCGCTCTCCTCACGCTCTTTCACTGAGTCTCCACCGCTCTTCTCGCGCTCTTTCACTGTGTCCGCGGCGCTCTCCTCACGCTCTTTCACTGTGTCCCCTCCACTGTCCTCGCGCTCTTTCACTGAGTCTCCACCGCTCTCCTCGCGCTCTTTCACTGTGTCTCCGCCGCTCTCCTCGCGCTCTTTCACTGTGTCCCCTCCACTCTCCTCACGCTCTTTCACTGAGTCCCCGTCGCTCTCCTCGCGCTCTTTCACTGAGTCTCCACCGCTCTCCTCGCGCTCTTTCACTGTGTCCGCGCCGCTCTCCTCACGCTCTTTCACTGTGTCCCCTCCACTCTCCTCGCGCTCTTTCACTGAGTCTCCGCCGCTCTCCTCGCACTCTTTCACTGAGTCTCCGCCGCTCTCCTCGCGCTCTTTCACTGAGTCCCCTCCACTCTCCTCGCGCTCTTTCACTGAGTCCCCGTCGCTCTCCTCGCGCTCTTTCACTGAGTCTCCACCGCTCTCCTCACGCTCTTTCACTGAGTTTCCGCCGCTCTCCTCGCGCTCTTCCACTGAGTCATCGCCGCTCTCCTCGCGCTCTTTCACTGTGTCTCCGCCGCTCTCCTCGCTCTCTTTCACTGAGTACCGCCACTCTCCTCGCGCTCTTTCACTGAGTCCCCGCCGCTCTCCTCGCGCACTTTCACTGAGTCCCTGCCGCTCTCCTCGCGCTCTTTCACTGAGTCTCCACCGCTCTTCTCGCGCTCTTTCACTGTGTCCGCGGCGCTCTCCTCACGCTCTTTCACTGTGTCCCCTCCACTGTCCTCGCGCTCTTTCACTGAGTCTCCACCGCTCTCCTCGCGCTCTTTCACTGTGTCTCCGCCGCTCTCCTCGCGCTCTTTCACTGTGTCCCCTCCACTCTCCTCACGCTCTTTCACTGAGTCCCCGTCGCTCTCCTCGCGCTCTTTCACTGAGTCTCCACCGCTCTCCTCGCGCTCTTTCACTGTGTCCGCGCCGCTCTCCTCACGCTCTTTCACTGTGTCCCCTCCACTCTCCTCGCGCTCTTTCACTGAGTCTCCGCCGCTCTCCTCGCGCTCTTTCACTGAGTCTCCGCCGCTCTCCTCGCGCTCTTTCACTGAGTCCCCTCCACTCTCCTCGCGCTCTTTCACTGAGTCCCCGTCGCTCTCCTCGCGCTCTTTCACTGAGTCTCCACCGCTCTCCTCACGCTCTTTCACTGAGTTTCCGCCGCTCTCCTCGCGCTCTTCCACTGAGTCATCGCCGCTCTCCTCGCGCTCTTTCACTGTGTCTCCGCCGCTCTCCTCGCTCTCTTTCACTGAGTACCGCCACTCTCCTCGCGCTCTTTCACTGAGTCCCCGCCGCTCTCCTCGCGCACTTTCACTGAGTCTCCACCGCTCTTCTCGCGCTCTTTCACTGTGTCCACGCCGCTCTACTCACGCTCTTTCACTGTGTCCCCTCCACTCTCCTCGCGCTCTTTCACTGAGTCTCCGCCGCTCTCCTCACGCTCTTTCACTGAGTCTCCGCCGCTCTCCTCGCGCTCTTTCACTGTGTCCCCTCCACTCTCCTCGCGCTCTTTCACTGAGTCCCCGTCGCTCTCCTCGCGCTCTTTCACTGAGTCTCCACCGCTCTCCTCGCGCTCTTTCACTGTGTCCGCGCCGCTCTGCTCACGCTCTTTCACTGTGTCCCCTCCACTCTCCTCGCGCTCTTTCACTGTGTCCACTCCACTCTCCGTGCGCTCTTTCACTGAGTCCCCGTCGCTCTCCTCGCGCTCTTTCACTCAGTCTCCACCGCTCCCCTCACGCTCTTTCACTGAGTCTCCGCCGCTCTCCTCGCGCTCTTCCACTGAGTCATCGCCGCTCTCCTCGCGCTCTTTCACTGAGTCTCCGCCGCTCTCCTCGCTCTCTTTCACTGAGTCCCCGCCGCTCTCCTCGCGCTCTTTCACTGTGTCACCGTCGCTCTCCTCGCGCTCTTTCACTGAGTCTCCGCCACTCTCCTCGCGTTCTTTCACTGTGTCTCCGCCACTCTCCTCGCGCTCTTTCACTGAGTCTCCGCCGCTCTCCTCGCGCTCTTTCACTGAGTCTCCGCCGCTCTCCTTGCGCTCTTTCACTGAGTCCCTGCCGCTCTCCTCTCGCTCTTTCAATGACTCTCCGCCGCTTTCCTCGCGCTCTCTCACCATGTCCCCGCCGCTCTCCTTGCGCTCTTTCACTGAGTCTCCGCCACTCTCCTCGCGCTCTTTCACTGTGTCCCCGCCACTCTCCTCGCGCTCTTTCACTGTGTCCCCGCCGCTCTCCTCGTGCTCTTTCACTGAGTCTCCGCCGCTCTCCTCGCGTTATTTCACTGAGTCCCCGCTGCTCTCCTCGTGCTCTTTCACTGTGTCCCCGCCGCTCTCCTCGCGCTCTTTTATCCTGTGTCCCCGCCGCTCTCCTCACGCTCTTTCACTGAGTCTCCGCCGCTCTCCTCCCGCTCTTTCACTGTGTCCCCCCCGCTCTCCTTGCGCTCTTTCACTGAGTCTCCGCCGCTCTCATCGCGCTCTTTCACTGAGTCCCCGCCGCTCTCCTTGCGCTCTTTCACTGCAGGCTGTCTGAGAAGGTCTTGTCTGAGAGCTACAGCTCTAATCAACAGACAGACCTTACACCTGCTTGCTTTTTCGGTATTGTCCAATTTTCCCTGCATTCTTTGCAAAGTGCCGATTTTGTAATCGGTGTGTGGCCATCCCAGACGGCCCCCAGCCATCAGTCATTATGTAAAGATACCCATATAACACGGGGAAGTCTGTTACTGGATTTCTGGTTCAATTGTGCAAACTGGCAGAGTTTGGGCCATGCCAAGGGTTGAAAATAAATCATTTTTGATCCCCCTTTCTGGCCTCCACCTTGACTACCACAGGTGAAATGAAATGGGTTAGGAGGAGGCTTGTGTGAAAGACAAACATTGTCTGGGTCGAACGCCCTGGTCTGTGCTGTAACATTTCCTGTGATCTGCTGGGAAAGGAATCCCAACTTTCACAAAGTAGCACAAATGACCCCCTCGCTGTGACATCCGCCTCTGGGACCCTTGCAGCTGCTTATTGCCACTGATGGGGTGATGCTGAATATTTGGGGTGAGTATTAAGTGAGTTTTAGCAGATTAAAGCAGAGAGATTAGCCACATTTCGTTCGCTGCCATGGTAAAGGTTTGCCTCAGACCTGGATGGAAATTGATATTATTTTTGGAAAGAGGGTTCAGGTGCAGTTTTTTTTAGCTGTGGATTAAGACCTTTACAATGCGTTCCATTGAGTTTACCCACCATCCGCTTCAAATCCACCCCAAAACAGGAGGCAATTCAGGGGAGAATCCAGGCCTACATTGTCTCCCCATTCAATTAAGTTACCAAAGAGGGGATGATATAATCAGTGATTTCATTCACAAAGATAAAAAGCTGTGTCCTTCCTCAGAAAAGGAGACAAAACTGCACACAATATTCCAGCTGTGACCTCACCAAGCCCCGTAGAATTTCAACAACACTGCTGCTGGACTCGAAACCTCTCGCAATGAAGGCCAACATACCATTAGCTTTCTTTACCGCCTGCTGCACCTGCATGCTTACCTTCAGCGACCAGCACACAAGAACACCCAGCTCCCGCTGCGCACGCCCCTCTCCCAATTTACAACCATTCAGGTAGTAATCTACCTTTCCTGTTTTTGCTTCCAAAGCAAAGTGTAAAGTGTATGGGAACAGTCAAGAGTTTGACTGACCTACCAGGCTATCTGTTCTGTCTAGGATTTTTCTGCATGGTCAGATGTTATCGGAGTGGAGGGCTGGGGGGGGGGCACGGGGGGAGGTGGGGGGGGGCGGGGGGGGGTGGCGGCACGAGGGGAGGGGCGATGCCGTGGGGGGTTTAGCTGATCACAGAATTTTGTAACTCTCTGATTAAATTCCAGTTTTCTACAAAAGCTCCAGCTGTAATTGCAGATTGGTGCCCCACAAACCTGCTTTGATTGGACATGCATCCTTGACTTTATTGAAATGCGTTTGCTTCTAGTAGTAAACTCAATATACAGTTAACACCGAAAGTGGTGTGTCGGAGTGAAAATAGGTCACGTCAGCTGCTTTACATCGCTTCAGTGCTGGTGATAATATTATAACATTGTTCCTTTGTAAATCGCTGGCAAAACCAGGATTTGTTTTTTATTTATATAATTTAACTTGGTAAATATCCACCCCATTTATCCACAGACATTAACTCAAACATGACACCTTTGGACAAAAGATGAATCTGCCTGGATTTGGATTCCGCCACATCACACACAAGGGATAAATTATGTTTGACATAATTATCTGCCCATGTTTGAATTTGTTAATAAAGGCCTTTAATTCAAGCTACCACAGCTGTGACTAAATTCCCACCTGTTAGACCAGCAGTGTCGGTGGGGTTGAGTTATGTCACTCTACTGTTGTCGGTTTTGAACTGATGGTGAATGTATTACTGCTACCGTTCACCATTGTAATTGCATTACATTGTATTGTATTATGTTGATGCCCTTGTGGGCTCCGCCTGTGGCTCCGCCCCCTTGGGGGAGGTATATAGATCTGCAGCCTGTAGGCGGCACTCAGTACAGAGCAGTCGCAGGCAGGCACAGTTCTAGTTGATTAAAACCACTGTTCACTTCAACTCTCCGTCTCGTGTGGATTGATGGGTGCATCAGAACTTGCTGAGCCACCTCACTGATCTGTAACTCTTCTGTGGCATGTTGCCCTTAACATTGTCCACCCGCGTTTCTCATCGCTCCAAAGGTCCAGCAGCCTCAGTGAACATACTCAAATGTCTGAGCGCGCTCAGTTCCCGGGGGTGGCCAATTCCAAAGATTCACAGTCCTCTCGAATGAAGAGAGTTCTCCTCATCTCAATGCTAAGTGACTGATCCCTTATCCTGGGACTGTGACCCCACATCTCAGACTCTCCAGCCAGTGGAAACATTTTCTCAGCATTTACCCTGTCAAAGCCCTTCAGGGTTTCAATGAGATTACCTCAAGGTTTTGTAAACTGATAGACCTAGGGATGAATTCCCCGCCTCCCTTCGCCGTCGCCGGCAGTGGAACTTCCTGTTCCGCCGGCGGCCAACGATTTTGGATTCTCTGGTCGCCGATGGCGAAATTGAGTTCGTCGACCGGCTGGAGAATCCAAGTTTCCGATGAAATCGGAGAGTACGCCACACCGTGTATTGACTGCCTCAGAACGTTGCCTGAGGCCCCCCCCCCCCACCCCCCCCGCTCCCCCCCCCCCCACCCCCCCCCCGCTCCCCCCCCGATGCTCCGCCCCCGACCATCCGAGTTCCCGACGGCGTCGGTCACGTGTGATCTCACCCGTCGGGAACTCGACGTGGCAGCTGCGGACTCAGCCCAGCGCTGCCACAGTCGGGGGGGGACGGGGGGGGACGATCTGCGGGCAGCGGGGGGGCATTATCCAGGGCTGGGGGCACTGTGGTGGGGCAGTCCAGGGCACACGAGCCGGCCGAGGGGGGCACTATTTCGCGGGCCGGGTTCGAGAGCGGCCGCCGCTCCGCGCATGCATGGCCACGGACCCGTCAATTTTCAGGGCCGTATCGGCAGTTAGAGGCTGCTCAAAATCAGAGAATCCAGGCCCTCATTTCGGCCCAAACCACACTGCTGGGGAAACCACGGGCGAAGGTACACTGCCGGTGGAATGTACATTCCCACCAGTGGAGGATTCACCCCTCGTCTACTCAAGCTCTTCTCTCAGGCCTGCCTCTGTGCGTATTGGGTTCGCTTTTTAACTCACATTTCTTACCGAAAAGCTTGTGTGAAAATCAGCTCAATTATGGAAACTGTTCAGGCAAAGAACCCTCTGCCACACCACACCACACAAGAACTCTTCAGCAGGGAATGTGGCCAATGATGTCCTCCATGGTGCCCTGAAAAACAGGAGAAATGCTCAGGTGATGGCGAGAGATTCCGGGGAAGAGGTTGGGGGAGAGAGTGGGATTACTGAGCGGGGAGAACAAACTTCTCAGTATTGTAAACCTGCCCGTGTTTTTGTTTCCATCATGACAACCCGTCAACATATTGCTTTTGTCATGTACGCTTCATATTAGTCAGTGAGTAAAATATGCAGTGGTGAAAAATTATTTTCCCACAATTTGTGGTTGTGTAATATCTTTTCCTATGAGTCTGTACTTTGTTAATATTCTGTGTTACAGAAGAACTGAAATAACTTCCTACATAGCCTGTGGATAACACTGCAAGTCTAAATTGGTCTTGTGTGGAGGCGCAATAAGACCCACACTTTGTTAGGCGTCAACCCTTGTGTATCTTTCTTGATCATATTCCATCTGCTATTGTTGGAAATTTTGAAGGAGTTTGTTCTGTGGATAATCACTAACAATGAAGCAGCAAAGTATGACAACTTGTTTACTGTAAATTGAGCCCTCGGTGAATAATTGATGTCATATACTCACATATACTTGCCTATGTGTTACTACATTGTATTTTTGATTGCCTATTCTTGAAGAAGAATGCCCGCAAGGCTGATTTCATTGGCAGCAACAACTTTAGGTTATGTTTCAGGCTCATTTGTTCAATGCAAAATGCAAATGTCCAAAGCACGGTCACAGAGAGAGAGGTCCAGGAGTTTGGAGCTTTGGGCATGGTCCAAAGGGTTTGTGCTGGCTAAAAATATACTTCTCAAAGGGAGTGCGAACCCCACATACTGTCACATTGATAAATATGAATGTGACATGAAATCTACGAAACTACATCACTGCATGGCAGTAGAATCGCAAAACACACCCACTCTCCAGCCCTCCTTTTGGCTACTTGCATGGTGGTAGTGTTAAGGATTCCTCTCTCTGATTATCAGAGAATGAATATAGGACATGAGCAAAGTAAATGTAAGGCTCACTCCAGAGGAATCTCTGATTTCAGCTTCAGTAAGATCACAGGGGTGTTTGGTGAGAAATATGTGACATCTCTCCCAGCCAGACCAAATTGGGTGGATATTATGACACCAGGCAAGGTTCCACGTCATCCCACTTTCCTATTTTCACACAAGAGATTTCCTTTCTTTTGCAGCAGGTTCGAGGGACCAAGTGGTCTACTCCTGTTCCTATTTCCTCTGCCCAATGTAATACTGAGATAGAGGTCCCAATTTTAACGTGTCGGCCTGATTATAATGTGATGGATCTGCCTCCCCACTGCATGATCTGCAGTTCGAGAGGGTCACTCTCCACCACACTTCGAAGGGCAATTAAGGATGGGCAATAAATGCTGGCCTAATCAGTGATGTTCACATTCCTACCATAGAAGTTTTAAAAAGCCAGCCCAATTCTAGTAGGTCAGCTCAAAACTCATCTAATTGCAGGAATGCAACTGGTTCAACAAAGCTTCATTCCCTTGTGACTTGCTTCATTTTGTGAGGTGATGGAAGATGAATCTCCGAAGCGGGTAGACTCCCAGGCTCTCTCCCTGGAGTTGCCTATGGAGGAGGTGAAGAGTGATCTCCCGTTCCCTAGAAGAGCCAGGCCGACTGTCAAACTCATTGCCCACCAGGTTTGGAGAGAGATTGCGGAGGTCATCAATTGCAGGTGTGTTCCCACCACAGCCGCAACCCCCCACCCTGACCAGCCCCCTCACCCTCATGCCCACAAACTCCGTACAGGGAAGGAACCGTTTCAAGACTGAGCCATCTTCTTCAGTTCTCCGTTCAAAGGCAGGTTCAACTCACAGCACCATGATCTTCACCACAGGTAGGGCAAGGAGGCAAGTCCTCAAAACCCACCCCAAGCCAGATTGGCGATCGGACCCTATGCTGTTGGCACTAACCTGATCCACATCGACCATCCAGCTGTGCCTTTGGCTGGTATCGCCAAGGGACAGGGTGTTAACCTTGACATTGAACTATAACTATTTCCTCAGCCATACCAGTAAAATAACATGTGGGTGAGAAAGGTAAGGATAAATTCTCGGAGGACACCCGAGATAACGGTCTGGTTGCATCATCATTTACACATGCGGAAGTTGGAGTTATGGCCTGTTCTCATTATGGTTAGCTTGCTCTGCATTGTTAATATGTCACTGATTTCGAGGTGAGCTGAGTGATTTCACTGTACATTTTCTCACAGTGAGAACAATGGCAGAGAGTGTTGAATCAGAGGAATGCTTTCCAGATCCAGTAAATCAAGGTGGGTCACCAAGTGCATCAACCAATCGCTGGCCAGCCTGTCTGCTCCCCACTCCCAAGCCCAGCTTCTGACTGGACTGCCTCTCGGCTCCTCTGCCTCCAACTCAACCCCTGGCATCCACAAAAAGCAGTGAGGACTCAGTAAGGGTGAGTGGTGCCAAGGCATGAGAGTTAGCAGCTTATAGACTGTGCATTGAACAAACTGAAGTAACTTTACAAACTTTAGCCTCCTGGTAAGCGTTCCTTGAAAGTCTCACATCTGCTCCCGTCAGTCAGTTTCTAAGCTCAATCTCATACATTTTTACTGAATGGGTTAGCCAATAAACGGGACTGCCAATGATATCATGGGCCCCCAATTTGCATATATTTATTCACCCACCTGCTGGGTGACCAGAACTGGACAGTGAAACAATTTCCCTCCCCAGATTGCATACTCCATGAAAAAAAACGAGTGTATTTGTTTTAAATTCCTCATTCCAAGAACTGTGATGCACTCCACCCTCATTGGCGCACAGCCTTTGGCAGACAGACATTTCACAAGTTACAGGAACACTGCAGTGAAAGTGTCAAACCCTTCCATAGAATCCCTACAGTGCAGGAGGAGGACTTCCGGCTCATCGAATCTGCACTGACCCTCTAGTGGACACCCCCCGTGGGCCCACCCCCCTTCCCTATCCCCGTGAACCCACCTACTCACTCGAGGTTTGGTGGAGCTGCCAGTTCAGGAACGCCTTGTGTTTGTGGTCTCACCTGTAGAGATAAAAGCAGAGTTAAAGCTTCCGTCCATATAGCTCATCTTCAGAACTGAAGAGAGATATAATGTGATGTACTTTATGCTGCTGAAGAGGGGGTGGAGCAGGTGGAGCAGAGTAGGTCAGGGATAGGTGGGAGCTAGCAGAGATTTGACAAAGATCTTCTGGACACAAGCCAAATGCGAGTGTTAAAGACTAAAGATGGTGCTGATAGTGGCACAAAGATTAGATAGCAGAATGTGCTAATAACAGAACAAAGGTCAGCGCTCTCTTACATGACACGTAAGAAATAGTTAACGACTGGCCCTGTGGGGAGAGGGGTTGGGAAAAACATATGGAAACAGAGTACAGAGTTCATAGTCTGACGTAATTGAGCTCAGTGATAATTCCAGGGGGCTGTGACATGCCGAATCGGAAGACAAGGTGCTGTTCCTCCAGTTTGCGTTGGACTTCACTGGAACATTGCATTTAATTTGCATCCTTCACAACAGGACATTCCACAGCGCTTCACAGCCAATGAAATTCTTTTGAATTGTTGTCAGTGTTGTAACTTAGGAAATGGAACAGCCAATTAGCAGACAGCAAGACTCCACAAAGAGCAATCGGATGACTGGATGTTTTTGTCATGTCGATTGAAGGATAACTATTGACCCCAGGAGACTTGAGAAAACTGCCCTGATCTTCAATGAGATGGTGCCATGGCTAATTTTACATCGAGATGAGGGGGCAGACAGGATTTTAGTTTGGCATCTCATCCAAAAGATAGCAGCACTCGCTCAGAACTACAAATCAGCAAGTCTTGGAGTTAGTATTGAACCTGCAACGCTCTCAGCCCAGAGCCACAGCTGGTATCCCATATCTCTGTCGGTGGTTTCAGCCCAGAGGTACTTTTGCAGGAGAAATGACTGGGCAGTAAATGTGGGGCGGGATTCTCTGATCCTGAGGCTAAGTGTTGACGCCGTCGTAAACGCCGTCGCGTTTCTTCACGGCGTCAACATGGCCTCAGGAGCAGCGATTCTGACCTCTACAGGGGGCCAGCACGACACTGGAGCGACCCAGTCAGATGGGCGGCGCGGGTCTGCGCATGCACAGTGGGACCGGCGCCGATGCGCGCATGCGCAGTGGCGTCCTTCTCCGCACTGGTCCCGATGCAGCATGGCATAGGGCTACAGGGCCAGTGCGGAGCAAAAGAGGCTCCCAGCCTGAGAGGCCGGCCCGCCGATCGGTAGGCCCCGATCATGAGCCAGGCCACAGCAGGGGCCCCCCCAGGGTTGCCCCCCCCCCCCCCACCAGGCCGCCCCCGGATGCATGCACGCCGAGGGCCCGTCGGGTAAGAGCACACGTGGACAGCGCCGGCGGGTCCCGGATTTTATGCACGGCCACTTGTCCCATCCCGGGCGGAGAATGGCCGAGGGGGCCCTGTCGAGCCGGCCCCGACCGGATCCGTGCCGAACGCACCAGCGCCAATGGCTCCAATTCTGTGCGCTCCGGAGAATTGGCGGACCGGCGTCGGGGCGGCATCGCGCGACTCGCGCCCGGCCGGCGATTCTCCTGCCTGGCCTGGGCTGAGAGAATCCCTCCCGTGGTGTTTCTGTGAACATCCAGAAATTAATTAGCGATTGAGGCAAGAAAAAAAAGAAAAGAATGACTTGCATTAACACCCTACATGACCACCTGATAAGTCAAGCAGGCAATAACATTCACTTTTGTAACGTAGGAAATGCAACATCCAATTTGCGCACAGCAAGCTCCCACAAGCAGCGACCTGATAAAACCCAGATCGCCTGTTTTATGTGGTGTCAACTGAGGGAGAAACGATGGGCGCAAGACTAGGGATAACTCCTCTAACCCCTCCTCACAATCGTGCCTCGGGATCTTTTACACAGGTGGATGGGGTCTCAGTTTAACATGCTATCTGAGAGACAGCCCCTCTCACGGGGCGGCACTCCCTCAGTCCTGCAGCGGAGAGCCAGTTCTGAGTTTTGTACTCAAGCTCTGAAGTACAACTTGAACCCAGGATGTGACTCAGAGGTGAGAGACCTCAGAGGTTGACACACTTATGCCAGGTTCCCAGGTAGGATAAAAGGTGGGGGTGAAATAATTGCAAACACAAAGGAAATAACCCAATATCCCACAAGTCAGCAATAGTAGAGCTGCTTTACCGTGTTGTGATGTGAGCAGTTCTGCAGGAGAAGCTCATTCACTACCGATATATCCTTCCGTCTGTCTTTAATTTCACTTGATTGGTGACCTTTCAGATACAACAAGCCCTCGAAACGCTGCCAAGATTAGAGCGACCATTCAAAACAACGTTAGAATTCCACAAAAGTGACAAGAATAACATCTCCAAACCCCCCCCTTTAATATTAAAATGTGTCTGACTCAGTCCTCCCAGCTGAGGGCATGAAGTAGGAACACTTCCATTGGGTTAACGCACAGAAATGCTGCATGTTTTGGAAAACTGTAATGTGGTGACAGCTGTAATGGGACATACGAAATCAGGAGAGATGGTGTCACCCGTTCCTCCGGATGCACTGCCACATTAGCTTGGCAGTGAGATGGTGACGCTAGTTACTCGTGTTTGAGCTGTGAGGGAGATCTCAACCACTCCGGATGCACTCACGTTTCCACAATACTGGTGATACCAACCCTATCATCAACATGAAAATCTCCCTCTCCCCCGCAAAGAATCTTTGGGGCTGGGGAGGTGGTGGTGGTGGGGTGGGGGGGGGGGGGGGGGGGGGGGGGTGTTGGGGGGGGGGGGGTGTTGGGGGGGGGGGGGTGTTGGGCGGGGGGGTGTTGGGGGGGGGTGTTGGGGGGGGTGTTGGGGGGGGGGGGTTTGGGGAGGGGGGTGTTGGGGGGGGTGTTGGGGGGGGTTGGGGGGGGTGTTGGGGGGGGCATCAAAGGGAAAATGAGATGGCGATTGACAGCTTTTGGCTGGGCAAGAGGGGAGTAAAGGTTAGGAACCAAGGCAAGCAGAAGGGGTCAAAGTGGGGCAGCAGGGTAGCACAAGTGGATAGCACTGTGGCTTCACAGCGTCAGGGTTCCAGGTTCGATTCCCCGCTGGGTCACTGTCTGTGCGGAGTCTGCACGTTCTCCCCGTGCCTGCGTGGGATTCCTCCGGGTGCTCCGGTTTCCTCCCACAGTCCAAAGACGTGCAGGTTAGGTGAATTGGCCATGATAAATTGCCCTTAGTGACCAAAAAGGTTAGGAGGGGTTGTTGGGTTACAGGGATAGGGTGGCAGTGAGGGCTTAAGTGGGTCGGTGCAGACTCGATGGGCCGAATGGCCTCCTTCTGCAATGTATGTTCTATGTACAGATCAGGCATGATCTCATGGGAAGGCAGAATCAGCTCAAAGGGCTGAATGGCCTCCTCCTGTTCCTACCAACAGCAAATGGAGAACATAAACGGAGAGCCGTTGCTTCTCTGGGAGACAGTAAAATGAAGCAAGAGACGTTGGAAGGATTTCCTCGATGTTTTCGGCACATTTGCTGCTTTTAGGAGTTTGTTTTGTGAAATCTGACTGCTACGTCTCATTGAAATAACGTCCGCACTTTGTGACGGTAAAACATTTTGTTCGTCAGGGAAATTAGGTGATCGCTATTCCCTCCCATTCTCCGCAATTATAACACTTTCGTCCTTCCCCGTGTACCCCGACACCGGGCTCGCACGGCCATGGGTCAGTTACGCAGTGATGCAGGAGGATCTGCAGCTACCAAGACGTGGAGATCGAGGTGAACTGAGAAGTTCCTTGTTTTAGCTCAGTGGGTCCAATTCCTGTACCGGCTGGGAATTCTGAATTCTCCCTCTGTGTACCCGAGCAGGCGCCGGCATGTGGGGACTAGGGGCTTTTCACAGTAACTTCATTACAGTGTTAATGTGAGACCACGTGTGACAATAAAAAAAAGATAAAGATAAAAATAAAAGTTTATAATATTTGGAAAATGTTCTTTTTTATAAATTTAGAGTACCAATTAAGGGGCAATTTAGCGCGGCCAATCCACCTACCCTGCACATCTTTAGGTTGTGGGGGCGAAACCCACGCAGACACGGGGAGAATGTGCAAACTCCACACGGACAGTGACCCAGAGCCGGGATCGAACCTGGGACCTCGGCGCCGTGAGGCAGCAGGAAATTTGGAGAATTCAAAAACAGATTGCGACAGCTGGGCAAGGCTTTTTAAATAGTGTCTTTTCTGTTGTGGATTTCTGACCACAGACTCCTTCACTGACGGGATTAAACACCCCCAAATGTCTGTTCTTCAAGGCAACATTATCATTTCTCCCAATAAAAATGGGCAGGGAGCCTCCTAAATGTTCCTTGCCCAATCTTTTGTCCCAACTTGCCTGTTACAGCCATTTTAACCACGGTGTGCCAAACGTCCATTTTGTAAGATGGTGGTTCGTGCCCTGGTTCTCAGCTTTAACAACACCTTAATGGGTCCCACTCTGGCACGGCAGTGCCTGCCGCATTTGCTGCAGGGGAGGTGCACGATTCGCTGGCCTCTGTTTTCTCTGGGTCCTCTTCTTGACCGGCTACCTATGGCCAGTACACCACACAGCACCCCTTGGGGTATATCGCTGTCGTCCATCCACCAAATAAAAGCAAAATGCTGAAATAAAAACTGATAATGCTGGAACTACTCAGCAGGTTTGTGTCAGCATCGGTGGAGAGAGAATCGAGCCAATGCTTCAAGTGAATACCACTCTTTTTCAGAACATCAATCCATCTGATGTACCAGGTTGAGGCAATGCAGACATTATTGGCTGAGTAATGAATGGATGTTGATGTAATTAGCATGCTCCAGGACCTCTAAGTTGGTGACCACATCCTACTAAGAGAACTGAGGATATATCTCAGGAAGTTGTGGCCATCTAAAATGGCCGCCCGCAAAGGATAACGGGAATTATGGTCAGGTTGGGACACAGACGATACACAGCCCCTGTGTATTGTGCAGAGGGAAACCAGACTTAACTGAAATCACACCTGCTGAAGGGCAATCACCGATTTCCCCAGGACAATGGGACTCAGATTGAAACATAGCAGCAGTAACAGACTCGGGGGCACCTATTCACCTTAGTTGGGAGTACATACGTGCCTTGGACAATAGCAGCAAGGACCTGCCCAGCCATCGAGGTACCCGCCCCTAAATGGCCAGAATCGATTAGGGTGATCAAAATACTATCGATCCATTGGATCCCGAGTTGGGACCACCCAAAAGAGTGCGAAAGATAGGGGGATAAGAAGAACTCTGCCTCTTTTGGGGGACCTGCCTCTGCCTCACCAATCGCAGCACATCGACCAGCCAAGTTTAAGGACGCGCGATCGCTACCTGAAGGACGAACCGCAGCAGAGACAAACCTGACGACATCCAGCCGCCACACGGGAGGATCCAGATAAAGGCCTTGTCTAACCTGCACAGAGCCGGTCACTTGGAAGTTAAGAAAAGGTCATTTCAGTTGTTAGGTATAGTTTAATGTGTAGCCGCGTGTAGATTATTACACATAGAACCAAGCCTATGTTTAATAATAAACAATAATTGAGCTAATATACTGGTTGTGTGGTCATTTGTCCAGTACTTGGAACGTACTCGCGTCTTGTGGTTCAGATA
This sequence comes from Scyliorhinus torazame, assembly GCF_047496885.1. Classification (NCBI taxonomy): domain Eukaryota; kingdom Metazoa; phylum Chordata; class Chondrichthyes; order Carcharhiniformes; family Scyliorhinidae; genus Scyliorhinus; species Scyliorhinus torazame. The sequence continues at coordinate 268,780,223 of NC_092715.1, read as the reverse complement.
AAAGAGCAACACAGTAAAGGTAGAAATTATTGTCCAGACTTTTCTCCTGTCCAGCATTTATTGCCCAGGTGTTACCATTATAGAGGGGAGCGCTGAGGACACAGTCTTGGTAAACTCACAGTTTGGTGTTCTCAGTCAGGTTGTAATTGTTCCAAACTCTCTTACTTATCTTGGACATAAACTCTGCAGCTTTTGTGATGTGGGTGTGTTGATTGCAACATCAAGTGACAGATTGTTGGTGATTGTGGAGCCTGGATATGTGAAGCTATCAGCAACCTCCAGCGTCACATTATCAATGCTGGTAGATAGCAATATGGCAACATCCTTGACCACAAACATTTGTCTTCCTGATGCTGATGATCAAAGCAGACTACAGGTGTGTGAGAGTCAGTCCCTTTGCTGTTGAAGGTGTTGCTCAGTGTGGAATGTTAGTGCGACATCACCAGTGTAGAGCAACTCTCTGATGAGGACTTTACACATTTTCTGTCATGGATCTCCATAGAATCCATAGAATCACAACAGTGCAGAAGGAGGCCATTCGGCCTATCAAGTCTGCATCAACCTTCTGAAAGAACACCCTACCTAGGCCCACTCCCCTGCCCGATCCATGAAACCCCACCTCACCTGCACATCCCTGGACACTAAGGGGCAATTTAGCATATCCAATTCACCTAACTTGCACACCTTTGAGACAGAACAAGACTAAAGAGCTTTCTGTAAGTTCTGGTATGTAAGTAAACACCCTCACTCGGTGACCTGCAGGCAAATGACAACAGCAAGCAGAAGGTGCCAAAGAGAGTCCGTGCCTGAACCCAAACCTGTTTGACCCCCACTGTGGATCTCAGAGGGTTCTGATGTTGTCCCAGTTGAGGTGACCTGACCCATCATGGTGCCATGGGAAGAGGAGATCACATTGAGCAGCTTCAGTGGGCAGCCAATCTCCTGATGCACCAAGGGCACCACCCAGCCCAAAGGCCATGTGCCTGGGGACCTCCGATCCCCTGGGAGACCCCCACAAATGCCGTTCTGTTTGGTCCCCGTTTGTGCTGAACGGCGCTTGCTGAGGTCTCCGAGGCGAAGTGGATAGATCCCAACGCCTCAGGTACCTCAGGAATCTGCACATTAGAGTAAGACTAACTGCTTCGCTCTAATATGCAGATTTGTCTGAAGGTGATCCTGCCCACAATGGGCGGGATTTACACCGCAACGTCTCGTGATATCGTGTTGGCTCTCTCGAGCTGAGTCGATCCCGGGAGGGGATTTTATTGGCCACGCCGCTCCACGACGGGCTGCGATTCATCGCGCCCCAAGTGCTGATGCCAGGACTGAATAGCTTGTGGCTCACGTTCCTGTTGCGCTATTCAGGGAGCAATTCAGGACATACTAATGGGACAGCACTCTGCTGGCTTGAATTTCGAGCAATTCCCAGCTGAACGGGCGTTCTAACCGCTGGGGCTGGAGTTAGCCGCAAACAGCCTGCAGCTGGGGCTGTTTTTTAAGCGCTCCACTTACCACACACTCACCGCAGCCACCAAGATGTCTCAGAGAAGACCTGCCCCCTGAGATCAGGAGTCCGAGGTGGACTCACAGCTCCATTCCAGTGAGGAGCGGAGGGACACCCTTTTCCCCAGCGTGGGCCGCAGCCTCAAGCCTGCCCTCCTGAACACTGCCTGGGAGGTGGTGGCAGAGGCAGTCAATGCTGCCAACCTCACCAGGAGGAGACAGCTGGTGGTCCAGAGGGGTGGGGGTCACTGGTGCGGTCTCTGCCCTGAGAGAGGCTGAGAACCAGGGAGGGTTCCAAAGGCTGCAGCGCAGGTGTCCTCTGGTTGGTGTGAGCTCCGCTGATCCCCAGCTTCCTCTGCAATGGGGCAGCGCTTCTGAGGAGTGCCAACACCTGGTGGCCTCCTGATTGAGCATGGCCCTTGATAATGCAGCTGGGGAATGAGGGTGTCTAGAGGGGCAACCTGGGAGGCCTTCTGATCATTTAATGGACAAAGGCAGCACTCAGCCGTGTGGGCAGCCAGCAGCCTGTAGCACCAAAGAGGTACAGACTATAATGGCCGTATGGACTGCATAATGGCATAATGGTGAGCCAGGCCACCCCGATCCCGAGGGGACATCCCAAGTCCACGGACCCGGCACCAATCACTACCCGCTACTGCCCCAGCCCGGGCAGCCATTTCCCAGCAAGCCCGACAGTTTCCAATGGTTTTTCGGTGTTTTTCTTTGTTTCCCGCTCCCCCTCCATAGCCATGGTGCCCATTCCATGTTTGTCAATACTTGTAGTAATTCACGCCCGTGAGATTTCCACCTTAGTGGAGCGTCAAACCCGCTAATCACATTTAAAAGCATGCAAATGCCAGTTTTGCATGTCACCGTCAGCGCCGGGTGCAAACCCCATTGTCGCCACTCGCAAGAGACCAGTGCATGATGCCCGAATTGGTGCTGGCCTCAAGCCCGATTCTCTGTCAGATGGCATTTGCGGCATCGTGAGGTGGCCAATTTTGTCCCACATATTTGTGGCAGTAATGTGAGTAAAAACTCAATTTAAAATACATGCAGGTAGTGTGTCTGATACAGCTGTAATTAAGGAGTCATAAAAGGTGAGGTCATGATTAATTTTTACCATTCATTCGTTTACAGAGAGATGGCTAATGGGATATTGTTTTGATTGCTGGAGATTCCCTAGATAATTTATGTGGGATTGTATTTAGTCCTAGCTAAGCAGGTGATGGGTCATCTTAGTTAAATACAGACAATGCCATTAATGTGAAAGGCCAGGTATGGCTGTGGTTTGCAGTTTTGCCAAATGCTGTCAGAGTATTAAATCTGCTCTTAAAAAGGGTCTCTCTCTTCAAAGTTCTGCACAGATAAGCAAACAACTTGTTTTGTTATCTTTATTTTTAAGTGGCATTTGAACTGTATTGGGTTGCTGTTAGTGTACTAAATCTGCTCTTAAAAAGGGTCTCTCTCTTCAAAGTACAGACAAGCAAATAAACTGTTTTGTTAACTTTATTTATAAGTGGCATTTGAACTGTATTGGGTTGCTCAATTGGAATTAGTGGCAGGTATAGATAACACTTTCAAGTTTTTCCTTTTATTTAAGAATTGTTTAACTGTTAATTGCAAAGCTATCTCTTTGATGTTAATATGGTTAATTCTGTTTCAATTAAAGTTTATTTTAACATAAAAGATACCCATTGATCTGAGTCACCACTCCTGAGGTGAAGAACCCTTTCCTCACAGTTTTAAAAGTTGAAAAGTTGTTTGAGGTACACGTCCGGTATCCGAACAAACGTTGGTGGGTGACCTGGTATCCTAACACATCCCACAGACACTCACATGCTGAGAATTACTTTTTAAAAAGCTTTCTGCTCATAGAATTATTATTTATAATATTCCTCCCCTTCCAAGTTCACCTTTATCTTGAATAATTCTTCCTCAAGCCTCTGAAGCTTTGACAAGCGGCCTCCAAATAGTGATGGCAGCTTTTCAATTAATAGGTATGAGCCCGATATTATCCTTTCCATGTTTGCAAAAAAAATGCCAGCTCCTTCAGATCCTTGCTCCAAGACAACATTTTAATTTAACTTTGGCGAATTTCATCTGAGATTTTAATGCATGTTCCTGTAATGTAACGTAATTTTGATGCAGCAATGAGCAGTCCCCATAGGGTTAATGTTCCGTATTAGAAAATGCTGTTTAAAAGGTCCGTAGGACACAGCTTAAGTCTTCCCCAATCTGATTTGAATCAACTTTTTTCCTGCAAGTTATTTTTGAACTAGCCTCAGGATGTGGGAGATTTTTTCAACCTCCAATTTAACATCAGAGGAAATGAATTTATCCCATTTGTATGGTGCATTTTAATTTAAAACAGTAGTACAAACAAAATATTTTGAAGCCATTTAATCATTTCTTTGTCTTTTGCAAAGTGGAGTCTGCATTACTCTGTTTTGTGCAGGTAGATAAGCCTCTCTCCCTATGGGACAAATAGCCTGCAGTATGCGGCAATACCACATTTCCCATTTGCTGGTTTGACAACTAGTTAAGATGGGAATCGGGTGATCCGAGTCAGCACTGGTTACGAAACAGTGGGAGAAGATGACTTTCCAGGAACTCACTGGAAGTTTATCATCATTAACAGGATTGGACTTCTAGTAACTCTAAACTAAACTGTGTTGAAATATATCATTGTATCAAAGGGTTAGTCAATCATAGCCGCTTTCTAAGTAGGTGTATTTCTGTCTAATTCATTCGCCTTTACTCAATCGCTTTCCAATTGCAATAGTGTTTTTGAGATTGGTTAACAGGTGAGCAGCGCAGGATGAGCACAGGATTGTGTCTGAGACACAGGGCACATCAGATGAGTTTGCTGATGTTCAAAGGCTACACAGTGTGTTACGTTCCATCGCTGCCCAGTCGGAAAGTGCTTTTTTTTCACCATCTTAGCTGAAACACATGAAAGTCTCACTTGTTTCCAGTCCCAGTTGTTATTCCTCACATTTCCCTGTGTGTGCATCATTGTATCGCTGTTACTATTCCCTTCAATGGGTTGCAATCTCTGCCAGCGTTCACCTCAGGGTAAGAAATCTCATTGTTCACTCTGTTTGAAAGCAAGAGAAAGGAGGCTGGACAAGGTGCTTGGAGTTTGCAAAGTTGAGACAAATCCATGCGCGGAACACACTGATATCTCATCTTAGAGGCCATCACTGCCATTACTCACTGTTTGATTTGTGTTAAAGAACTATAAAAGGGTTTCAATGGAAAATACCTGACATTTACAGCACAGAAATAGGCCATTCAGCCCAGCTGCTTGGTGCCAGCACATTAGACGACATGACTTGCGCGCAGTACAAGATATTTCAATATTGCGCACAATGTGTGAAATCACAACAACATCTTGTGTTCATATCACACCTGTACCAAGTACCATAAGATGTAGGAGACGAAGGGGGCCATTCGGCCCGTCGAGTCTGCTCTGGCATTCAGTGAGATCATGGCTGGTCTGATGTGACAATCCTCAACTCCACTTTCCCGCCGTAGCCCCATAACTCTGGATTCCTTTACTGATGAAAAATCACAGCCTTATTTTCAAAATATATTTTAGAGTACCCAATTCATTTTTTTTTTCCAATTAAGGGGCAATTTAGCGTGGTCAACCCACCTACCCTGCACATCTTTGGGTTGTGGGGGTGAGACCCACGCAGACACGGGGAGAATGTGCAAACTCCACGCGGACAGTGACCCGGGGCCGGGGTCAAACCTGGGAGCCTTGAACATTCTTAACGACCCAGCCTCTACAGCTCTCTGCAGTGAAGAATTCCACAGATTCAGTACCCTCTGAGAGAAGAAATTCCTCCTCATCTCTGTCTTAAATGGGCAACCCCTTACTCTGAGATTACACCCCCTGGTCCTAGATTCTCCCACGAGGGGAACAGCCTCTCAGCATCTACTCTGTCAAGCTCCCTGAGAATCCGATGTGTCTCAATACGGTCGTCTCGCATTCTTCTAAACTCCACTGAGCACAGGCCCAACCAACTTAACCTCTCCTCAGAAGAAAATCCCTCCATACCCAGGATCAACCTAGTGAACCCTCTCTGGACTGCCCTGGATGTCAGAATATCTCTCCTTAGGTAAGGGGACCAAAATTGCATGTTAGCATTTTGTGATTTATGCACGAGGACCCCCAGATCCCTCTGTGCTGCAGCTTTCTGCAGTCTCTCTCCATTTAAATAATATTCAGCTCCTTTATTCTTCCTACCAAAGTGCAGGGTTTCATATTTCCCGATGTTATATTGCAACTGCTAAGATTTTGCCCACACACCTAACCTGCCTATAATCCCTCTGTAGACTCTTTGTGTTATCCTCACCGCGTGCCTTCCGTTATATTTCTTTGTTGCTGCAAACAGAAAAGTTATAGAGGTGCCAACACTCTGGATTCTCGTAAAACACGATGAGAGGTTTGTTAAGGGCGTTGCTCATGCAATCAAGATGGTGACCTGCCCAAAGTCCGCGCAAACATTCTGCTGATGCCACTACGCATCACGTGATGTAGAACCAGCAGGAATGTATTCCCAGATACATATCACCCCTCCCTCTTTACTTCTTTAGTGCAACGACAACAAATAAGATTTATACAAGAGTCCTCGTTGACTTCATTATCGCGACCTCTGGCCATTTTGAGTGTGCATCCATAATCACTGAGAATTGTCACCCTCCAGTGGACCTGCAGAATCTATGTGTATTCTCTGCCACGGCTGAGTTGGCCATTCCCACGGATGTAATGTGGAGTATTCCTTGGGCGGGATTCTCCCCTACCCAGCGGTGCGGGCCGCACCGGTGCCGAGGAGTGGCGTGAATCACTCTGGCGTAGGGCCGCCTGGCAGGTGCAGAATCCTGCGCACCTTCAGGGGCTAGGCCGGCACCGGCGAGGTTGGCGGCGCGCCAGCCGGTGCCGAAGGGCCTCCGCCGGCCAGAACGAGTTGGCGCATGCGTGGCAGTGCCAGCGTGTGCTGGTGTCATCCCAGGGCATGCGCAGGGGGGTTCTTCTCCGCACCAGCCATGGCGGAGGTTGGCAGCAGCCGGTGCGGAGGGAGAAAGTGCCCCCACGGCACAGGTCCGCCCGCGGATCAGTGGGCCCCGATCGCGGGCCAGGCCACCATGGGGGCATTCCCCGGGGCCAGATCCCCCCCGCGTACCCCCGAGGACTCTGTAGGTAGCCCATAGAGCAAGGTCCCGCCGGTACGGACCTGGTTTGATTTACGCTGGCGGGACGGCCGAAAGCGGGCGGCCGCTCTGCCCATCGCGGGCCGGAGAATCGCCGGGGGAGGCCGCTCCCAGCGGCCGCCGACTGGCGCGGCGCGATTCCCACCACCAGCAAAACGCCGGCGCCAGAGAATTCGGCAGCCAGCGTCGGGGCAGCGGGGCGGGATTCACGCCACACCCCCCGGAGATTCTCTGATCCGCCAGGGGCTCGGGGAATCCCGCCCCTTAGTTTTGCACAAGATTGACATTGCCCAACTTTCCCTTCAATTTGAGCATCTAATCCCGGCCACCAAAAATACCTGTTCCCATTCCTTCATTCCCACCACACCAGGATGTCCCTCATGCTGTGGGTCAAGGACTCTACTGTGCAAGTACGGAGGAATAATCACACGGCTTCCCCATAATAGAACTCCATTCTGCATTGCCAACTTAAGTCTTCGTGCAGGGCCTGTAGGTTTGGGGCGGGATTCTCCCAGCCCCGCGCCGGGCCGGAGAATCCCCGCGAAGAGGGCCACGCCTCCCCGGCGCCGGCACACGATTCTCCGCACGGCGAAGAATCGCCGCCATTGGCGCGCCGCTGGTCGTGGGCCGCTTTACGTGGCCGGCCCGCCAATTCTCCGGCCGTAGGAAAGGAGCCTAAGGAGGGGGGGGAGCGGCGTTCCGACTCCGGGGGAGGGGGGCCTCCGATGTGGCCTGGCCCGCGATCGGGACCCACCGATCGGCGGGCCGGCCTCTGTGGCTGGGGGCCCCCTTTCCTACGTGCCGGCCCCTGTAGCCCTGCGCCATGTTGCTTCGGGGCCGGCGCGTTGAAGGAGGCCACTGCGCATGTCCAAGTTGCCGCCGGCACCACTGCGCATGCACGGATCCCGCGGTGCCCAGTTCACGCCAGAATCTGCAGCGGGTGCGGCGCGAAACGCTCCAGCGCTATGCTGGCCCCCTGTAGGTGCCAGAATTAGACGTCGGAGTGGTCCATTCACGCCGTCGTAAAACGCGACGGCATTTACGATGCCGTGGACATTCTGCCGCGGGATTGGAGAATCCCGCCCTTGGATTTTTGCTATGAATGTCTGACGGCGTTCTTTTTTGCACCAGGCCCACCACCTTCCCCATCACCGGATCGGTTCTTGTGTATCCTTGAATTTGAGATGAAGTCACAGGTGCACCATCCACGAGCGAGGAATACAAAATATTGATTCAATGTTCTTCAGGGCCATGCTTGACTTGTAACGGCAGTCGTGATAAAGATCAGCATTTGCATGCTGCTATGACTTGTGATATCGGATATCATAAGTGTGTGCCGACAATATCAATGACCGTCTTTGTAATCTACGAGCTGCCAAAGAAGGTATACCTTCATATGACGCAAAAATTGTAACCCAGGGTCGATGATCCGTCAAAAGAGTAAAATGCCGTTCGTAAAGGTCATAGTGGAACCTTCTTACCCGAAAATGATGCTCAGCGTTTCTTATTCCAGCTGAGTGTAATTCATTTCTGTGCCCGTAAGAGTGAAGCAAATTCTATTGGTTATTCCTCTCCTGGAGGCATCACATGCGAGACGACTGCGCTAACCCCATAGGATGATGCATCGTAAGCAAGTTGCAACTTCATCTTGGGATTATAATGAACCAAAACAGTTCTGACTTCAGTGAAGCTTCTTTCACTTTGTTGTCTGCCTTCTCACATTCTTCTGACCACTGCCATGCCAGTCTGACACATGGAAAAGTGTGTAAAGGCTTCAATCATGTTGCTGAATTCAGTAGGAATTTACCACAATAATTGATCAATCATTTTGAGGACCTGGTGCTTCTAAGATTGCTGACATTTTCTTCAGTTCTGTGTGTAAACCAGCTTTGTCGATGATATGACCAAGACAATTCATGGATGACTTGAGAAAGTCACATCTTCTCTTTTTATCTCTCAGGCTGTATTAACAGAGCATGGTACGCAGATCATTATCCACTGCCGCTGATTGTAACCACTTCAGGGTAGCCTCCAAATTCTCAGTGTTCCTGTTTACTTGAACCGGTGAGGAGTATGTCATCTAAATAACATTGCTCTCCATTCAACCCACTTAGAATTTGATCCATGGATCTATGAAAAAGAGCGTACACAGATGTTATTCCAACACAAAGTCTTCTGTAATGATACAGACCTTTGTGTGTAACGCTGGTGAGTAGTGGCTGCATTTTGGCATTCAGAATCATCTGCAGATATGTCTGTGAAAGATCAATTTTATTTAATTTCCGCCCTCCAGAAAGTCCGGCAAACAAATCTTCAATCAACGGCAGTGAAGAATGATCTGCGTAAAATATTCTGTAAATAGTAGTTTGAAATTTCCACAAGTTCTCACTGAGCCATCCCGTTTTAATACAGGAACGATTGGTGTTGCCCAATCACTTGTAGAAACAGGTTCAATGACTCCTGTCCTTACTAGTCTTTCCAGTTCTTCTTCAACCTAGGCCTGATGGCATATCAGTTCTGGCTTTGAGACATTTTGTTGTGCTGTCTGGCTTGATTTTTAGGTGTAGCTCAACTCCAGTCAAAGAGCCTAGTGAATCTTCAAACACCTTCTCGTACTTCTTAAAAAGTTGTTGTAAGTAGCTCTCTGAATCTATTAATTGATTGACTGTTTCCCAGTTGAGCCTAATCTTAGCCAACCATGCTCTGCCAAAGAGAGCAGGAATGTTTACACAGAGAATGCGAAGAGGCAACTTCGCTGTCCGTCCATTTGCTTCTACTGTCACCACAATGCATCTTTTTAACAGTACGGCCTCTTCGGTGCACGTCCTTAGGATCACACTTTATGGTTTAAAGGCAGATGCTTCAGCTTTTGATGATAAATTCTCTCAGGTATTAGTGATGCTGCTGCGCCCGTATCCACTTCCATTTTAATCTCATGACCTTCAGGTTTTGGATATATTCCGAAACATTATTGTTCACCCGGCATTGACCAGACACCTAGCTTTAGATCTTGCTCAGTTTCACTGTCCTTTTGAGTGATCTTGAGCTCCATTCACTAATAATTTGCAGACACGACAAAATTGTTTACTTGTGTTGGCTTTCTTGCATCATCTTGGTGTTGAAGAGGTTTGTCTGAGCCTAACAGGCCTTGGCAATGTGGCCTTTCTTGCCACAGTTCTTGTATGTATTCAATTTACTCCAGCATTCCCCCACTGAGTGTCCAACCCGTGTATAACAGTGATCTGGCCGTACCTTTGCAACCCTGTTATTTGAAGTATCATTTGTGGATCTTCGCTCCAATGCCTATCTGTGAAGCTTTTCTCGTTGCAAGCTCCATAGTTGTGTCAACTTCTACAGCAGCTTTTAGAGTTATACCACCTACTTTTAGAGTTACATTGCTGACAGTAAGCAGCTTCCTCTGAATTGCTTCACCCACAAACTAGCCTGTCTTGAAGAGTATCATCAAGTGTTGCACTAAATTCACAATATCTAGCTAATATTCTTAAAGAAGCTGCAAACTGTAAAATGGTTTCACCTTCTTCCTGACGACTGCGCTGGAGTCAGAACTTTCCTGCAATCAGTAATGGTTCAGGAGAGAAATGTTCCTCGAAGATTTTCATGAATTCACTGAAGGGCTTATCTCCTGGTTTTGCCGGGTGAACTAGATTCTATAGCAGTGTAAACGTTTGATGATGTGGAGATGCCAGCGTTGGACTGGGGTGAGCACAGTAAGAAGTCTTACAACACCAGGTTAAAGTTCAACAGGCTTCTCTGGAATCACTAGCTTTCAGAGTGTAACTCCTTCATCAGGTGAGTGAAGGGGTAGGTTACACAAACACACACATAGACAAAGCCAATGATGCAAGATGATACTCTGAATGCGAGCCTTTGCAGGTAATTAAGTCTTTAAAGGTCCAGACGGTGCGACTGGAGAAAGGGATAATCACAGCTTAAAGAGGTGTGAATTGTCTCAAGCCAGGACAGTTGGCAGGATTTCGCAAGCCCAGGACAGATGGTAGGGGGTTAATGTAGTGAGACATGAATCCAAGGTCCCGGTAGAGACCGTACTCCTGTGTGTGGAACTTGGCTATAAGTTTCTGCTCGGCGATTCTACGTTGTAGTGCGTCCTGAAGGCCGCCTTGAAGAATGCATACCCACTGGGCACACTCGCCCAGGGTGTCATAACATTATCTAGCCTCCCCTTAAACCTATGCTATTCATTGCAATCGCTACATATGGTGTGATGACGATGGTGCAGGGCTACAGTTCTCTCAGGGAGTCCGAGTTGCTGTGGCAACACACTTTTTACATGCATGTTGTGGTCAGGAGTCATGGATCGTTATCATCACTGTGGTCCCAACGTTCTTTCTGTCACATGGCTGATCAGGAATCTCTCCCACTCTCACTGCCTGCCATTGGTGTGTGCTGGAAAGATTTACAGGCTGGTACCTAACCTGTTTGCCCACATTATGAACACACCTTACCTGTGCTATAGAGTTCAATAATTCAAGATAGTCACAAAGGGATGGTGTTTTATATTTTATATCTCAGATCAGTACAGAAGTGCCATCAGTTTCTATATGCGTAAGAACTTTATTTACACTGTGTAATAAAGGCCAGGCTTCTTGCAAACTCTAGTTTGTTTGGATAACGAAAAGAGCTGGAACCCTGGAGTACAATGCTTGTGTGCCAGCCTGGGGGAACCATCGGGAATGCCAGTCCCGGGATGGGCTGCAGGCTTTAAACTCCCGACACGCCTCTGCCGCTCAACAAGGGAATTCCACGAACCCCACGGGGGAATCTATCGACCATCCCTGTGGCCTTCTTAGGGGCCATAACAAAATTTTTTAAAATATCTCTGCCGTCACAAAATATCTGCTTACAGCTCAGGCCTCCAGGTATTTCTACTGCTGTTTACTTTTCTGAATCCACACCCAGGCTTAACTAATCACAGCATCAAAGCAAACACACTCACATGATCAAACACAGAACAATTTGCGATGATCAGTAACCACATTTAGCACTGGTGTAGATAGCCCCATAATCAATCAGTTATCAGTCCACGTTGCTGGATATTGAGAAGCAATAGTACAAGTCGTCCTTTATTTTTCTCAATTGATCCATCTTGAACTATTTTGCAAACGTGCCCAAGCTTGGGCCTGTTATCAAAGGCACATTAATTAAAATAAGTAGTCATTTTAAAAATAATAATCGTTATTAGTCACAAGTCGGCTTACATGAACACGGCCATGAAGTTACTGTGAAGTCCCCTTGTCGCCACATTTCGGCGCCTGTTGGGGTACACAGCGGGAAAATTCAGAATGTCCAATTCACCCAACTGCATGTCTTTTGGGATTTTTGGGAGGAAACCGGAGCATCCGGAGGAAACCCATGCAGACAGGGGGAGAACGTGCAGACTCCGCACAGACAGTGCTCCAAGCCGGGAATCGAACCTGGGACCCTGGCGCTATGAAGCAACTTTGCTAACCACTGTGCTATCACGCTGCTATATTGCACATGAATCAACCTCAGTTTTGCGATGATCTCCTCTGTGGCCTGACTAGGTATACTTCAATCATTTTCACTGTATTGATGTTGTTTCCTTCCCTTGGAGTGAGAGCTGTTTTTAATCACTTTCATCAAATTGCTTTTATACTCCCCAAATCTATTTCTCCTTTCACCCATTCCCCCAACCGATTTGTAATTATCTAAAGAAAATCAAAGAAACCTCACAAGCTGAGAACACGGATCAGAAATTAGATTGTGAGGAATTTTCCTCCTGAAATGTTCGTGGTCTGAATCTCCCTTGGTTGCCATGGCCTCCCTACTCTTGCCTGCACCATACAGTGAGCAGAAGCTTTGATAATCTGCCCAACATTCACAAGGGCGAGTTGACTGAGCTTTAACTGGGCGGTGTTAAACAATGTTTACGTAGTGTCCAATAATGACCACTACTCACATCCAGAGCAGAGATTGGGTCAAGGCAATTTAGAGAGGCATGAAAAAACATAATAATAGACAATTTAACGGACATGAGCCAGGGAGGGAGACTCAGGAACCCTGACGGAAAGCTGGGTTGAACGGTTTCGGAAAGGTTCAGACAGGTGGAGCGGGCAATAGAGGCAGACAGATTTTGTCAGCTGGGGAGAGGAGAGCTGAGCTGACTGAAGGCACAGTCACCAATAATCGCACAAAGAGAATGCAGGACGTACAAATCAGAGAACCAAAAGTAAATCAAGCGGTATAATGGCTGGAGAAGGTTACGGAAATGGGCCATGGGCCCCACAGAACTATTTGAAGAATGAAAAATGATAGAATTACAGAATTGTTACGGTTCAAAAGGAGGCCATTTGGTCCATTGTCTCTGCACCGTCTCTTCAAATGAGCATTATGACTTAGTGACATTCCCCTACCTTTTCCCCATTCCCCTGCACATCATTTCTATTCAAATAATCATCTAATGCCCTCTCAATAGCCTCGATTGAACCTGCCTCCACCACACTTCCAGGCCTTGCATTCTAGACCCAAAGCACTCGTGTGTGTGGTAATCACCACTGTTGTATATATTAGGAGATGTGTGGTAAGGCCCCGTACTACAAGTACGGGGGTAGTCCTTGCCTGCAGGCTCCGCCCAGTAGGTGGAGTATAAATATGCGTGCTCCCCATACAGCAGCCATTCTGCCAGCTGCTGTAGGAGGCCACACATCCGAGTGTAATAAAGCCTCAGTTGTATTCAACTCTCGTCTTTGTGAAATTAATCGTGCAGCAATTTATTACACTAAGATTTTCAGAAGATGGACCTCCGCATCAAGCCGGATCGCCTGCAGCTAGATCCGCAATCAAGCAACGCCAAAAAGGACTTTGAACATTGGCTAGTTTGTTTCTAATCTTACATCAGGTCTGCACCAGACCCAATTCCGGAAGCTCAGACGATCCAGATCCTCTACACGCGGCTGAGCTCCAACGTCTTTCCGCTTATCCAGGACACGCCGACCTATGATGAAGCCATGGCGCTACTGAAAGGGAACTACGCCCAGCGGACGAACACGCTCTTCGCCAGACACGTACTCTCTACTCGTAGTCAGCTCCCTGGTGAGTCCGTAGAGGATTTCTGGTGTGCTCTAATTCCCCTGGTCAGAGACTGTGACTGTTAGACCGTCACGGCCACGGAACATTCAAACCTCCTCATGCGTCACGGGGATAGGGTCAGACCACATCCGCCAGCGAGTTTTAGAGGGGCCACGCTCGACCTCGCGGAAGCCAAAATGCTGGCGCTATCGATGACAATCGTCTCGCGCAATATCCAGGCCTACACCCCCGGCAGCGCGGCCCACTCCTCCTACGCATCGTGGGCTCCACAGACGGCCGTCCCACCGGGGACCCCACTCAGCCAATCCTACGCCTGTGCCACGCACCAGTCAGCCAACCCCGGGAGCCCCAGATGTTATTTCTGTGGGCAGCAAAAACACCCCCGCCAACGCTGCCCGGCCCGCAGCGCCCTTTGCAAGGCCTGTGGCAAGAAGGGGCACTTCGCCGCGGTGTGCCAGGCCCGCTCAGTCGCCGCGATCCCCCTGACACCCCCCCCCCACGTACGGACAGTGGGCACTGTCATCTTCCCCTCCTCGGACCACGTGCGGCCCGTGGGCGCTGCCATCTTGTCCACCTCAGGATATCCAAGCGCCGCCATCTTGTCTCCCCCACGGCACATGGGCGTCACCATCGTACCCATCGTCCGACACCAGCGACGACCAGCCGTGACTCGCCTCGGTCACGATTCACCAGTCTCACCCGCACAATCTAGCCACCGCCTCGACAAGCGTGAAGATCAATGGGCACGAGATCTCCTGTCTGCTGGACTCCGGGAGCACCGAAAGCTTCATCCATCCCGATACGGTAAGGCGCTGCTCCCTCGCGGTACACCCCGCCAATCAGAGAATCACCCTGGCCTCCAGGTCCCACTCCGTGGCGATCCGGGGGTACTGTATAGCCACGCCCATGATCCAGGGCGTAGAATTCAGCGGCTTCCGCCTCTACATCCTCCCCAAGCTGCCCTGCTACTCGGCCTGGACTTCCAGTGTAACCTCCAGAGCCTAACATTGAAATGCTGCCCCTACCACCTCTTAATGTGTGCGGCCTTGCGACCCTAAAGGTCGACCCACCTTGCCTATTCGCAAACCTCACCCCGGATTGCAAACCCGTCGCCACCAGGAGCAGACGGTCAGCGCCCAGGACAGGACCTACATCAGGCCCGAGGTCCAGCGGCTGCTTCGGGAAGGCATCATCGAGGCCAGCAACAGCCCCTGGAGAGCCCAAGTGGTAGTGGTGAAAACTGGGGAGAAACACAGAATGGTCGTGGACTACAGCCAGACCATCAATCGGTACACGCAGCTCGATGCGTACCCCCTCCCACGCATATCTGATATAGTCAATCAGATTGCACAGTACCGGGTCTTCTCGACAGTGGGCCTGAAATCCGCCTACCACCAGCGCCCCATCCGTAAGGTGGACCGCCCATACGCTGTCTTCGAGGCAGACGGCCGCCTCTACCATTTCCTTAGGGTTCCCTTCGGCGTCACCAACGGGGTCTCGGTCTTCCAAAGGGAGATGGACCGAATGGTTGACCGGTACGGGCTGCGGGCTGCTCTTTCCCGTACCTAGACAATGTCACCATCTGCGGCCACGATCAGCAGGACCATGATGCCAACCTTGCCAAATTTTTCCGCACCGCCACTCTCCTGAACCTCACCTATAACAAGGAGATATGCGTATTCAGCACGAACTGCTTAGCCACCCTCGGCTACGTGGTCCAGAACGGAGTTCTGGGGCCCGATCCCGATCGCATGCGCCCCCTCATGGAGCTCCCCCTCCCCCACTGCCCCAAGGCCCTCAAACGCTGCCTGGGGTTCTTTTCTCACTATGCCCAGTGAGTCCCAAACTATGCGGACAAGGCCCGCTCACTCACCCAGTCCACCCTTTTCCCCCTGACGGCCGAGGCTCAACAGGCCTTCAACCATATTAGGGCCGACATCGCCAAGGCCGTGATGCACGCAGTCGACGAGACGTTACCCTTTCAAGTGGAGAGCGACGCATCAGACGTCGCTCTGGCCGCCACCCTCAACCAGGCAGGCAGGCCCGTGGCATTCTTTTCACGAACCCTCCATGCCTCTGAAATTCGGCACTCCTCCGTCGAAAAAGAGGCCCAGGCTATCGTTGAAGCTGTGCGGCATTGGAGGCATTACCTGGCCGGCAGGAGGTTCACCCTCCTCACTGACCAACAGTCGGTAACCTTCATATTTAACAACACACAGCGGGGCAAGATCAAGAACGATAAAATCTTACGGTGGAGGATCGAGATCTCCACCTAAAACTACGAGATTTTGTATCGCCCCGGCAAGCTCAACGAGCCCCCGATGCCCTATCCCGAGGTACATGTGCCAGCGCACAGGTGGACCGTCTCCGGACTCTGCACGACAATCTTTATCACCCGGGAGTCACACGATTGTACCACTTCATCAAGCCCCACAATCTGCCCTATTCCGTCGAGGAAGTCTGGGAAATCACCAGAGACTGCCAGGTCTGTGCGGAGTGCAAAACGCACTTCTACCAGTCGGACCGCGCGCGCCTGGTGAAGGCCTCCCGCCCCTTTGAACGCCTCAGGGTGGATTTCAAAGGGCCCCTCCCCTCCACCGACCGTAACACGTATTTTCTCAGTGTGGTCGATGAATATTCCAGATTCCCCTTCGCCATCCCATGCCCCGACATGACATCTGCCACCGTCATCAAGGCCCTCAACACCATCTTCGCTCTGTTCGGCTTCCCCGCCTACATCCACAGTGACAGGGGATCCTCATTCATGAGTGATAAGCTGCGCCAGTTCCTGCTCAACAGGGGTATCGCCTCCAGCAGGACGACCAGCTATAACCCCCGGGGAAACGGGCAGGTGGAGAGAGAGAACGGGACGGTCTGGAGGGCCGTCCTGCTGGCCCTACGGTCCAGAAATCTCCCGGCCTCCCGCTGGCAGGAGGTCCTCCCCGACGCACTGCACTCCATTCGGTCACTCCTATGCACCGCGACTAACGACGCACCCCATGAACTTCTCTTCACCTTCCCCAGGAAGTCCACATCCTGGGTGTCGCTCCCGACTTGGCTCGCAGCTCCAGGACCCGTACTCCTCCGTAAGCACGTACGACTCCACAAGACGGACCCGTTGGTTGAAAGGGCGCAGTTACTCCACACTAACCCCCAGTATGCCTACGTGGTGTACCCCGACGGCTGCCAGAATACTGTCTCCCTCAGGGACCTGGCACCAGCAGGTTCCCCACACACACACCCCTCCGGCCCGGCGCCACCCTCCCCTCCCCCGGCGCACCCAGCAGCAACCCCCCCCGGGACTATCAGTCCTCCCCCTGCCCACGCCCGAGGATGAGGAGGATTTTGGCATTCTCCCGGAGTCACCGAGGACCAGACCGGCATCGGAATCGCTGCCACAACTGCGTCACTCCCAACGTCAGATCAAGGCCCTGGACTGGCTAAACCTGTAATTGGTTCGGGACTGTTAAAGCACCATGTACGGGACTCCAAAATTCTTTTTGCCTCTGTATATTAAAACTTGTTCTGTATATAGATCTCCGTCACCCCCGCCGGACTCAATTTTAACAGGGGGTGAATGTGGTAATCACCACTGTTGTATATATTAGGAGGTGTGCGGTCAGGCCCTGTACTACAGGTATGGGGGTAGTCCCGGCCTGCTGGCTCCGCCCAGTAGGCGGAGTATAAATATGTGTGCTCCCCATACAGCAGCCATTTCGCCAGCTGCTGTAGGAGGCCACACATCTTCGTGTAATAAAGCCTCAGTTGTATTCAACTCTCGTCTTTGTGCAATTGATCGTGCATCAGCGTGTGAATAAGACTTTTCTCACATCACATTTGCTTCTTTTGTAAATCACTTTAAATCTGTGCCCCTCTCATTCTCGATCCTTTTCCGAGGGAGAATAGTTTCTCCCCGTCTACCTTGCCCAGCCCCCTCATGATTTTGAACATCTCTATCAAATCTCCTCTCAGCCACCTTCTCTCCGAGGAGAACAGTCCCAACCTCTCCAATCCCTCCTCATCACTGAAGTTTCTCATCCCTGGAACCATTATTGTGAACCTTGTAAAAGGATTTTAATTCCAATGCGTTGAGAGACAGTCAATGTAGATTAGTGAGGACGGGTTGATGGATGATCATACTTAGGGATGTACAGCCAGTTGATGGTCAAACTCTAAATAAGTTGGGGTTTACAAAGCAATGAGAATGGAAGACACTGCAGTATATTGGAGAAATGGGCATTGAGTTGTAGATAAGAAGAGACGGTGATGGAGCTGTATTAGTAAAGGCAGTAAGAGATCTTGATGAGAGATATAAATTGAGGTTTAAATCTAAGCTTTGGATCAAATAGGATGACAAGTCTTCTCTGGCCCTGCGGATGCCTGAGATAGTGACAAGTGAGGAATGGGCCGTATGGTGGAAGACAATAATAATGTCTCCAGACGGCCAATGTGGGAAATCTTAAATGCAACTGGAATTTGCACAGGCGGTTTGAGAGGACAGATGGTCGTGGAGTGAAAAGTAGAAATAAAATTTGGTGGCATTGATATATATATTTTTTCGATGAGTTACATGTGAATGCATACTCCTGAGATACAATTTTAAAGATCCTCAAATATTAAATACAGTGAAGAAAACTCACAGAATTGTTACGGTGCAGGAGGAAGCCATTCGGTCCATCGTGCCTGCTCTCCAAGCGAGCATCGTGGCTCTGTGCCATTCCTCTATCTCTTCCCCGAACCCCTGCACAGTGTTTCTACTCAAATAATTATCTCATGTCCTCTCGATAGCCTCGACTGAACGTGCCTCCACCACACTTCCAGGCCGTGCATTCCAAACCCAACGCACGCACCGTGTGAATACGATTTTTCTCACATCACATTTGCTTCTTTTGCAAATCACTTTAAATCTGCGCCCCTCTCGTTCTCGATCCTTTTAAAAATAGGAACAGTCTCGCCTGATCGATTCTGCCCAGCCCCGTCATGATTTTGTACATTCTAATAAATTTCCTCTCAGCCTTTTTCTCTGCAAGGAGAACAGTCCCAACCTCTCCAATCTCTCCTCATAATTGAAGTTTCTCATCCCTAGAACCATTCCTGTGAACCTCTTCTACACTCCCTCCAATGTGTTCACTCCTTCCTATAGCGTGGTGCCTATTTTCTAGGTCCTCCACCTTCTCCAGGAGCTTCTACTGCTGGTCTCTCAGCATCCCCACCTCCAGCTCCACCACAGTCTGATGTTCCTCCAGCTCAGCCAGTGCCTTCTCCACCTTCTGGATCGCCCGATCCTGGGCTTCTAATCTATGCTCCAACCGCTCAATCGACTCGTTTATCGGGTCCAAGCAGTCCCATTTCTGCGTAGCAAAGCCTTCCTGAATGATTTGCATCCGCTGCTCCATAGACTGCTGGGTCGACAAGCCCGAGGACCGAACCTCCGCCATGCTGCCTTCTGTTGCAGCTACAGCCCAAGCCTTCTCTGTCTTTTTGTTTCTGCCCTTACGAACACTTCTAGTCCTTCTCTCCATGCCCGGAAGTGGGAATTTAGTAAACAATTGCCACTAACATCTGTTTTACAATTCAAGTCCGGTAGAAAAACGGGGGAAAGGTCCAAATGTCCAATCGAAGTGGGAGCCACCAAATGTGCGACTTACTCCTTCATAGCTGAAACTAGATAAGTCCCCGGGGCCTGATGGGATTTATCCTAGGATTCTCTGGGAAGCCAGGGAAGAGATTGCTGAGCCTTTGGCTTTGATTTTTATGTCATCATTGGCTACAGGAATAGTGCCAGAGGACTGGAGGATAGCAAATGTGGTCCCTTTGTTCAAGAAGGGGAGTAGAGACAACCCCGGCAACTATAGACCGGTGAGCCTCACGTCTGTTGTGGGTAAAGTCTTGGAGGGAATTATAAGAGACAAGATTTCTAATCATCTAGATAGGAATAATATGATTAGGGATAGTCAGCATGGCTCTGTGAAGGGTAGGTCATGCCTCACAAACCTTATCGAGTTCTTTGAGAAGGTGACTGAACAGGTAGACGAGGGTAGAGCAGTTGATGTGGTCTATATGGATTTCAGTAAAGCATTTGATAAGGTTCCCCACGGTAGGCTATTGCAGAAAATACGGAGGCTGGGGATTGAGGGTGATTTAGAGATGTGGATCAGAAATTGGCTAGCTGAAAGAAGACAGAGGGTGGCGGTTGATGGGAAATGTTCAGAATGGAGTTCAGTTACAAGTGGCGTACCACAAGGATCTGTTCTGGGGCCGTTGCTGTTTGTCATTTTAATAAATGACCTAGAGGAAGGCGCAGAAGGGTGGGTGAGTAAATTTGCAGACGACACTAAAGTTGGTGGTGTTGTCGACAGTGCGGAAGGATGTTGCAGCTGACAGAGGGACATAGATAAGCTGCAGAGCTGGGCTGAGATGTGGCAAATGGAGTTTAATGCAGAGAAGTGTGAGGTGATTCACTTTGGAAGGAATAACAGGAATGCGGAATATGTGGCTAATGGTAAAATTCTTGGAAGTGTGGATGAGCAGAGGGATCTAGGTGTCCATGTACATAGATCCCTGAAAGTTGCCACCCAGGTTGATAGGGTTGTGAAGAAGGCCTATGGAGTGTTGGCCTTTATTGGTAGAGGGATTGAGTTCCGGAGTCATGAGGTCATGATGCAGCTGTACAAAACTCTGGTACGGCCGCATTTGGAGTATTGCGTACAGTTCTGGTCACCGCATTATAGGAAGGACGTGGAGGCTTTGGAGCGGGTGCAGAGGAGATTTACCAGGATGTTGCCTGGTATGGAGCGAAAATCTTATGAGGAAAGGCTGATGGACTTGAGGTTGTTTTCGTTAGAGAGAAGAAGGTTAAGAGGAGACTTAATAGAGGCATACAAAATGATCAGGGGGTTAGATAGGGTGGACAGTGAGAGCCTTCTCCCGCGGATGGAAATGGCTAGCACGAGGGGACATAGCCTTAAACTGAGGGGTAATAGATATAGGACCGAAGTCAGAGGTAGGTTCTTTACGCAAAGAGTGGTGAGGCCATGGAATGCCCTGCCTGCAACAGTAGTGAACTCGCCAACATTGAGGGCATTTAAAAGTTTATTGGATAAGCATATGGATGATAATGGCTAGATTAGATGGCTTTTGTTTTTTGACTTCCCATGTCGGTGCAACATCGTGGGCCGAAGGGCCTGTACTGCGTTGTATCGTACTATGTTCTATAGCCGCCACCGGAAGTGACTGATTGTTTTATTAACTACTCTCTCCATCTGTTCTCTCACCAATGATCTTTGCACAGATACACCCGTGTCCCTCTGCTCCTGCCCCTACTTAAGAATGTTACCCTTATTTCATTCTGTCTCTCCATGTTCTTCCTACCAAATGCACCACACATTTTCTACATTGAACTTCATCTGCCCCCTCTCTGCCCACTCCACCAACCTGCCTATGTCCTTTTGTCACTCTTCACAGTTTACAATACTTTCAAAAAGGAAAGGTTTCCAAAGGTTGATATCCACATTCCGTGGGCACAGTGAAGGCTAAGTACATGGCTGCGTGGCATTGTTTGCAATCCAAAAGCTATTTTAATCTTTTGAAACAATTGTGGGTTGATTTTGCAGCTGACCACATTCGCATTTCTGTGTCACCAGAATCCACTCATTTAATTTATAAAACAGACATCCTGACAAATCTTTTTGTTGAAGGTATTTATCGCTCTCACTTGCTTTTTATATCTTTCTATTTCTGCCTTTTTAACGCTCCCTTTCTCTCCATCTGCTCAGCCACAAGGGGAGGCACGCTGGCACAGCGGTTAGCACTGTTGCTTCACAGCGCCAGGGTCCCAGGTTCGATTCCCCGCTGGGTCCCTGTCTGTGCGGAGTCTGCGCGTTCTCCCCGTGTCTGCGTGGGTTTCCTCCGGGTGCTCCGGTTTCCTCCCACAGTCCAAAGATGTGCATTGGCGAGGTGGTTAGGTGAATTGGCCATGCTAAATTGCCCTAAGTGTCCAGGGACGTGTAGGTTAGGTGGGATTGTGGGTGTATGGGGATAGGGTGGGGGACTGGGCCCAGGTAGGGTGCTCTTTCAGAGGAATGCTGCTGATGTGATGGGCCCAATAGCCCCCTTCTGCACTGTATGAATTGTATTGCTCACACACACACTCACTCACACACACTCACAATCACTCACACACACACACTCACAATCACTGACACACACACTCACATACACATACAGGCACACACACTTGCTCACACATACACTCACTCTCACTCACACAAAGACATACAGACACACACAATCACTGACACACACACACACACTCACAATCACTGCCACACACACAGACACAGGCACACACACTTGCTCACACATACACTCACTCACACACACACAATCAATCACACACACATACAGACACACACGCACTCACTCTCACACACACACACACACACTCACACACACACACACTCACTCACACACTCACACACACTCACTCACACACACTCACTCACACACACACACACACACACACTCACAGACACACACACATACAGACACACACTCACTCACACACACATACAGACACACACACACGCTCACACACACACACACTCACTCACCCACACATACAGACACACACACACTCACTCAGTCACACACACTCACTCACACACACACAATCACTCACACACACGTACAGACACACACACTCACTCCCACACCCACACAATTACTCACACACACACTCACACACACATACAGACACACACACACTCACTCACACACACATACAGTCACTCACACACACATACAGACACACACATACAGACACACACACACGCTCACACACACACACACACACACTCACACACACATACAGACACACACACTCACTTACACACACACACACACTCACACACAGATACAGACTCACACACACAGACTCACTCACACACATTCACTCACACACACTCTCACTCACACACACATAATCACTCACACACACACACTCACTTACTCACACACACACTCACTCACATACACATAATCACTCACACATAAAGACGCACACACTTGCTCACACACATACTCACTCACACACACTCGTTCACACACACTCACTCGCTCACGCTCACACAATCACACACACACACACATACAGACACACACACACACTCACTCACACACACTCACTCAAACACAATCACTCACACACAATCACTCACACACACATACAGACACACACACACACACTCACTCACACACATTCACTCACACACACACTCACACACAATCACTCACACACACATACAGACACACACACACACACTCACTCACACACACACACTCACTCAAACACAATCACTCACACACAATCACTCACACACACATACAGACACACACACACACACTCACTCACACACACTCACTCACTCACACACAATCACTCACACACACATACAGACACACACACTTGATCACACACACTCACATAATCACTCACACACACATAATCACTCACACACACACACACATACAGACACACACCATCGCTCACACACCCTTGCTCATACACACACTCGCTCACACACACAGACCCACTCGCTCCCACGCACACACACAATCACTCACACACACACACTCACACACACACACACACACACTCACAGACACACACACACATACAGACACACACACTCACTCACACGCACATACAGACACACACACATGCTCACACACACACTCACTCACCCACACATACAGACACACACACACTCACTCAGTCACACACACTCACTCACACACACACAATCACTCCCACACACGTACAGACACACACACTCACTCCCACACACACACAATTACTCACACACACACTCACACACACATACAGACACACACACACTCGCTCACACACACATACAGTCACTCACACACACATACAGACACACACATACAGACACACACACATGCTCACACACACTCTCACTCACACACACATACAGACACACACACACTCACTCAGACACACTCACTTACACACACACACACACACTCACACACAGATACAGACTCACACACACAGACTCACTCACACACATTCACTCACACACACACTCTCACTCACACACACATAATCACTCACACACACACACTCACTTACTCACACACACACTCACTCACATACACATAATCACTCACACATAAAGACGCACACACTCACACACAATCACTCACACACACATACAGACACACACACACACACTCACTCACACACACACACTCACTCAAACACAATCACTCACACACAATCACTCACACACACATACAGACACACACACACACTCACTCACTCACTCAAACACAATCACTCACACACAATCACTCACACACACATACAGACACACACACACACTCACTCACACACACACACTCACTCAGACACACTCACTCAAACACAATCACTCACACACAATCACTCACACACACATACAGACACACACACACACACTCACTCACACACACTCACTCACTCACACACAATCACTCAAACACAATCACTCACACACAATCACTCACACACACATACAGACACACACACACACACACTCACTCACACACACTCACTCACTCACACACAATCACTCACACACACATACAGACACACACACTTGATCACACACACTCACTCACACACACATAATCACTCACACACACATAATCACTCACACACACACACACATACAGACACACACCATCGCTCACACACCCTTGCTCATACACACACTCGCTCACACACACAGACCCACTCGCTCCCACGCACACACACAATCACTCACACACACACACTTGCTCACACACACCCAATCACACACACATATACTTGCTCACATACACTTACTCACACACACACACACTCGCTCACACACACATACACACTCGCTCACACACACGCGCTCACACACACAGATCTCGCTCACACACACAATCACTCACACACACTTGCTCACACACACCCACTCACACACATACAGACACACACACTCGCTCACACACATTTGCTCACACACACACACTCGCTCACACTCACAGATCTCGCTCACACATATCCACACAGACACACACAGCTCTGTACAGTAATTATTCCTGAGTGCTAACTGTATTTAAAAGTGGATTGAGAGCTGAGATGGTTTTATTGTTTGAGTGGGAGTAAAGATCGTGGTTAAGGGTTATTGAGTCACTGTATCGATTAACATTGTTTAAGGGGTAATTGCAAGCTTTGTTTTGGTGTTATGTTGAAGATATTTTAATCCTGTGTCAGTAATAAAGTTTGTTTTAATTGACCATATCCCTATTTTGCGTGAAATCACTGCTGGAGTCAGAAACCCTTTCCCCGCAATCTTACAAGATGAAAACAAAATATTGGGGCTTCTGTCCCGTATCCTAGCCACTGTCGGGGTCTGGTCTGGGGTCGTAATAAACTTGGGGGCTCTTTACCGGGATTTAAAAGTATAATTCCTTGTTTCGTTTGGGAGTACTGAATTTAAAGACAGTGGGCGGGATTCTCCGTACCGCTGCACCCGTTTCCTGGTGCGGTGCGCCCCTGCCAGCAACCGGCCAATGGGGTTTCCCATTATGGCTACCCCCTCCTCTTTGAGAAATCCCCGGGCGTGATCCCGCCGACAGAGAATCCCGCTCAGTGAGCGTGTGTGGAACGGATGCTTTTTCAGGCGGTACACTTTAAATAGGAAGTGAGCGGAAATGGCTGTTCCAGTTGAAAACATTTTCCTGGGTGTGGAAGAGGTCACTCTGGTTTACAAAGGAGGCTAGAACAAAACTTTGGGGTTTGGCAGTTAACTTTATCTGAAGGGGTGAGAAAAATGAAGATAGGGCAAACAATAGTTCAGCATTTAAAGTTGCCAGAGACACAGCCCGAATCATTAGAATTAGCTCGAATTCAATTACAAATGAAACAATGAAAGAGTGGGTATGGCAGAGGATAAGGAAAGAGTAAGAGTGAAGCAGACGCGAAAGAGAGAGAATTTGAACTTTGGAAGCTGGAACTGCAAGAAGAACATCAACAGAAAAGGTTGGAGTTAAAGGCTGAAGTTGAGGAAAGTCTAGAGGAAGCAGAAATCCCTCCTAGTCAAACACCCAGTAGGAATATGTTGAAATATATTCAAGCACTGCCAAGGTTTGATGAGAAAGGTGTGGAAGCTTTGTAAGTGGCTAAACAATTGAATTGGCCAAAGATCATGTGGGTGGTGCTGGTTCAAACACCATTAGTATGTAGAGCGAGTGAAGTGCTTGCATCACAATTAGAGGAGGTATCTAGGGATTATGATGAGGTGAGAAAAACCATATTAAATGCATATGAACTATTGCCAGGAGCCTATATACAGAAGTTTAGAAATCTAAGGAAAGAAGCAGGTAGACATAGATAGAATTTGAAAGAATTAAACAAAATCATTTTGGTAGTTCGATAATAGCTTTAAAAATAGATCAAACGTATGACACTCTGAGGGAAACAATCATTTTGAGTAGTGAGATGTCATGTGGAAGAGCAAAGAGTTAAAACTGCTAGACTGGCAGCAGAAATGGCAGATGATTTTGAATTAGTTCGCAAAGCAAAGTCTGCTTTTCAACATCAATTTCAATCTATGAAGGATAGAAACTGGGGACATGAGAAATGCACAGGTGGTCAATGCAAAGGAGGTCTTGTTGGTGATGTTAAGGAGAGTTTACCTTAGAGTAAAAAGGGAAGCTATGATAGTGGTAGAGAGATAAGGAAACTCAAGTGTTTTCATGGTAATAATGTTGGACATGTGAAGTCACCATGTTGGTGGCTTGGGAAAAGTACTGGGAAGACAGACTCGGTAAAACAGGATAAGCCAGTGGGGTTTATTGAAGTGGGGGAAAAAACATGATTCCAATGGAAGAGGTGCAACAGAGTGTACAGCCTGTTCAGAGATTGGGGGATGAGCAGGTACCAGGGGCGGGATTTTCCGTTTCCCCAGCCCCGTTTTCCGACGCGGCGCGCCCCCGCCGGCAGTGGGATTCTGTGTTCCCGCAGCCAGCCAATGGAGTTTCCCCATTGTGGCCACCCATGTCATCGGGAAACACGAAGGCGTGAATGCCCTGCTGGCAAAACGGAGGATCCGGCCGACGGAGAATCACGCAGCTCATCTTTTTAACGATTTTATTTCTGGGGGTCAGGTTTACTCGTGTGTACAAGGTGGAGTAGGTAAGGAGATTCATACCTTAAGGGATACAGGAGCAAGCCAATCTTTAATGGTGCAAGATCAGGGGATATGCAGTTCAGAAGGAGTATTGCCAGAAAAGGTGGTCATATGTGGAATTAGTGGTGACAGCAGTAGTGTGCCACTATATAAGGTAAGGTCAGAAAGTCCGATGAAAAATGGTGAAATGATGGTAGGAGTAATAGAGAACGCGGGCTGGATCCTCCATTCCCCGTCCCCGATTTCGTAATCGGCGATCGCCTTTTGAAGCTGAAGTCGGGGGCGGCGCCTGTTTGACGCAGGTTTCCTATGCTCCGCCCCCTCCAAAATGGCGACATCGCGGCGCTTGCCACACGTCGTTGGGACGGCCTCCGCGCGTCGCCTGAAGGCCCTCCCCGATGGGTCGAGTTCCCGATGGCGCCGTTCCTTTATGGTCTCAGCCATGTGGAAACCCGGCGTGGCGGCTGTGGACTGTGTCCAGCGCAGCCACAGTCAGGCGGGGGCCGTGTTGAAGGCCAGGGGGGAATCCGGAAGGGCTGGGGGGGGGGACTGGTGGGGGGTGGCCAGTGGGTGGTGAATGGGGTGGCCAAGGGGGCACTATCTGGCAGTTGGAGTCCACCCTCGGCCGGCGCCATGTTTTACGGCGCGACAGCTGCGGCCACGGACCTGGCCGTTCTCCACCCATTTATTTTGTGGAGGCCGAGAGTTTTACGTGGTGCGGCTGCCAGCCCCTCACTGGTCGCTGATTATTTTCCACGTAAAACGCCACAGATCCTCCGCACTTAGCCTCAGAATCGGAGAGTCCAGCCCATTATGTTTTTTAGGTGTACAA
Source organism: Scyliorhinus torazame (assembly GCF_047496885.1). Classification (NCBI taxonomy): domain Eukaryota; kingdom Metazoa; phylum Chordata; class Chondrichthyes; order Carcharhiniformes; family Scyliorhinidae; genus Scyliorhinus; species Scyliorhinus torazame. The sequence goes on along the minus strand of NC_092715.1, from coordinate 268,752,344 downwards.
TTTATCCTGGGTAATGATATAGCTGGATCACAGGGGGGAGTGATGCTTACTGCTGTTGAAAAGCCGTTGGAATGTCAGACAACTGAGATGTTGCAGGAAGCATATCCAGGGGTATTTCCTGATTGTGAGGTAACAGGATCACAAAGCCACAGTTCGAGACAGGAGAAAGAGAACTTGAGGAGTGCAGATAAAGAGGCTGTAGTTCAGTTATCAGAAATAATCTTTGATCAGTTGATAAAGAACAAGAGCAGGTGGTGGATGAAGCAGATAACTTTAGTTCAAGAAAGTTGGTAGAATTACAACAGAAAGATTCAGAGATAAAGCAGTTGTATCAGAAAGCATATACAGAAATAGAGTAAAAAGGGTGAGTGGGGGGGACGGGTTGAGTGGGGGGACTGGGGGTGAGTGGGTGGGACAGGGGGTGAGTGGGTGGGACAGGAGGTGAGTGGGGAGCACAGGGGGTGAGTGGGGGGACTGGGGGTGAGTGGGGTACTGGGGGGTGAGTGGGGGGACAGGGGGTGAGTGGGGGTACTGGGGGTGAGTGGGGGGACAGGGGGTGAGTGGGGGACAGGAGGTGAGTGAGGGGACTGGGGGTGAGTGGGTGGGACATGGGATGAGTGGGGGGCACAGGGGGTGAGTGGGGGGGACTGGGGGTGACTGGGGGGACTGGGGGTGAGTGGGGGGGATGGGGATGACTGGGCGGCATGGGGGAGAGTGGGAGGGGGAGACAGGGGGTGAGTGGGGGGGATGGGGAGAGTGGGGGTGTCATGATATTCAGGTAAACATCATGGTGCAAACATACATACACACTGATGGACAGATCAACGGACCAATCAACACGCACACAACATCACAGCCAATCACAGGCAAGAGCATACACACTATAAAACAGGGAACACAACACTTCCCGCTCATGCCAGCAGGAGACAGCTCAGGGCACAGAGCTCACAGCAAGCCACTCAGACATTCACCATGTGCTGAGTGCCTCTCCAAGATAGTGTTAGGGCTGGGTCCACAGGTTAAAGGGTAATGAACGAACCACAGTAACCAGTTTACCATTGTAAATATTGTTAGTAATAAAACTGAGTTGTACCATCCGCAACCGTGTTGGTTCGTCTGTGTAGCAGAGCACCCAACACGACAGGGGGATAGGGGGAGAGCAGGGGGGGATGGGGGGGGAGGGGGGATGGGGAGAGTGGGGGGGATGGCGGGAGAGGGGGGGTAGAGGGAGAGTGGGGAGGATGGGGAGAGTGGGGGGCATGGGGAGAGTGGGGGGATGGGGAGAGTGGGGGGATGGGGGGAGAGGGGGGGTAGAGGGAGAATGGGGAGGATAGGGAGAGTGGGGAGGATGGGGAGAGTGGGGGGGTGGTGGGGAGAGTGGGGGGGTAGAGTGGGGGGATAGAGGGAGAGTGGGGAGGATGGGGAGAGTGGGGGGCATGGGGAGAGTGGGGGGATGGGGAGAGTGGGGGGGGAGAGTGGGGTAGATGGGGGAGAGTGGGGGGGGTGGCGAGAGTGATGGGGAGAGAGGGGGGGTGGGGAGAGTGGGGGGGGATGAGGAGAGTGGGGGGATGGGGAGAGTGGGGGGAGATGAGGAGAGTGGGGGGATGGGGAGAGTGGGGGATGGGGAGAGTGGGGGGATGGGGAGAGTGGGGACATTGGGGAGTGTGATGGGGGATTCGGGTGAGTGGGGGGGATGGGGGAGAGTGGGGGGGATGGGGGAGAGTGGGGGCGATGGGGAGAGTGGGGTAGATGGGGGAGAGTGGGGGGATGAGGAGAGTGGGGAGATGGGGAGAGTGGGGGGGTGGGGAGAGTGATGGGGATGGGGAGAGTCGGAGGGATGGGGAGAGTGGGGGGGTGGGGAGACTGGGGGGTTGGGGATTGTGGGGGGCATGGGGAGAGTGATGGGGGATGGGGGAGAGTGGGGGGGATGGGGAGAGTGGGGGGGATGGGGAGAGTGGGGTAGATGGGGGAGAGTGGGGGGATGAGGAGAGTGGGGGGATGGGGAGAGTGGGGGGATGGGGAGAGTGGGGGGATGGGCAGAGTGATGGAGATGGGGAGAGTGGGGTAGATGGGGGAGAGTGGGGGGGGATGGGGAGAGTGGGGGGGATGGGGAGAGTGATGGGGGAGAGTGGGGTAGATGGGGAGAGTGGGGGGATGGGGAGAGTGGGGGGATGGGGAGAGAGGGCGGGATGGGGGAGAGTGAGGGGCTGGGGGGAGAGTGGGGAGATTGGGTGAGTGATGGGGATGGGGAGTGTGGGGGGATGGGGAGAGTGGGGGGGATGGGGAGAGTGGGGGGGGTGGGGAGAGTGGGGGGATGGGGAGAGTGGGCGGGATGGGGGAGAGTGAGGGGCGGGGGGGAGAGTGGGGGGATGGGGAGAGTAATGGGGATGGGGAGAGTGGGCGGGATGGGGAGATTGAGGGGGCTGGGGGGAGAGTGGGGGGATGGGGAGAGTGATGGGGATGGGGAAAGTGGGGGGGATGGGGAGAGTGGGGTAGATGGGGGAGAGTGGGGGGATGGGGAGAGTGGGCGGGATGGGGGGGAGTGAGGGGGCTGGGGGGGAGAGTGGGGGATGGGGAGTGTGATGGGGATGGGGAGAGTGGGGGGGATGGGGAGAGTGGGGGGATGGGGAGAGTGGGGAGGATGGGGAGAGTGATGGGGGATGGGGAGAGTGGGGTAGGTGGGGAGAGTGGGGGGGGATGGGGAGAGTGATGGAGATGGGGAGAGTAGGGGGGGATGAGGAGAGTGGGGGGTGGGGAGAGTGGTAGGGGATGAGGAGAGTAGGGGGATGGGGAGAGTTGGGGGGATGGGGAGAGTGATGGGGGTTGGGGGAGAGTGGGGTCGATGGGGGAGAGTGGGGGGGATGGGGAGAGTGGGGGGGATGAGGAGAGTGGGGGGATGGGGAGAGTGGGGGTGATGGGGAGAGTGGGGGGATGGGGAGAGTGGGGGGCATGGGGAGAGTGATGGGGTATGGGGAGAGTGGGGGGGATGGGGAGAGTGATGGAGATGGGGAGAGTGGGGGGGATGTGGAGAGTGGGGGGATAGGGAGAGTGGGGGGGGGATGGGGAGAGTGGGCGGGATGGGGAGAGTGGGCGGGATGGGGTAGAGTGAGGGGGCTGGGGGGAGAGTGGGGATTACAGGGGGTGGGTGGGGGGATGAGGAGAGTGGGGGGATGGGGAGAGTGGGGGGGATGGGGAGAGTTGGGGGGTGGGGAGAGTGGGGGGCATGGGGAGAGTGATGGGGGATGGGGGAGAGTGGGGGGGATGGGGAGAGTGATGGAGATGGGGAGAGTGGGGGGGATGGGGAGAGTGGGGGGATGGGGAGAGTGGGGGGGATGGGGAGAGTGGGGGGGATGGGGGGAGAGTGGGGGTTACAGGGTATGGGTGGGAGGGGGGGGGTGCAGGGGGTTATTAATTATGGTGCAGAGTTTTCCCGGGTCTGGGAGCTGGGACTTCCCACGAACTCCGAAGCGTGCTCGCTCTGTGCAATCGTTCAAACGCAGAGGTGGTGCCGGGTGAATCAGTGTCTGACACCAGCGATTCAACTTGGACCCAGTGCCCGCCAAGTCATTTCACAAAGTGCCACCCAATAGGGCAGGAAAAGCCACCATTGCCATCGGCGGGCACGACGCATGTCTACCACCCCCGCTGGCACTTTGCCAATTTCAACCCGGCCTAACTACCGACGCCAGCCCCCGGATCGCCCGGCCCAGTCCCCGGAGCTCCCAACCCGACCCCAGACGGCAAGACCCGGCCCAACGCGACCCCCAGAGACCCGCCCAGCGACCCGACCCGGAGAGGCCCGCCCAACAACCCGACCTACCTGGTGATGGAAGAAAGAAAAATCGACGTGGAGGCCCGACCGGGCCTACTTCAAGATCCGACTCCAGGAGAGCCCAGGGAACGAACAGACCACGGGAACCAGCCCAACCTGCCTCAGGATGCCCCTGCCCACAACCCAGGACACCCGAAACGGCGGAGACCCCGCGCAAGGATCCGAACGCGCGGCAAGGTATTCCCGCGCCCGCAGAACGCCGGGACCCATCTGGACCACAAACATGCCCCCCTAGCAACCCCTCTACCTGAACCAGTGCCCGGGACCCTGCCAGACGTGACCCCAGATACGTAAACAGCGCCCTGGTCCCCGCCAGCGCCCTGGTCCCCGCCAGCGCCCTGGTCCCCGCCAGACGCGACCACCTACCTTCCACAAGAGCTGACATCTGCCATCGGATCCCAGGATCATCCAGCAGCAACCGCCGACCGAGGAAGCGAGGGAAACGCGGTGGTCTGCAGGTTAGACTGAAGCAACGCGGTTTCAAGACCCCTCTCCCCAGCATACTCCTGGCAAACGTCCACGCGATCGAAAACAAGCTGGATGAACTTAACGCCAGACTTACCTCTCAGAGGGAAGTAAGAGACTGCTGTGTGCTGTGTTTCACAGAGACATGGCTCACCCCCGCCTCACCGGACTGTGCCATACAACCTGAAGGCTTCTCAATTCACCGGGCGGACCGCACGGCATCATCAGGCAAAGTGAAGGGTGGAGGGGTTTGCCTCCTCATCAACTCCTCCTGGTGCTTGGATGTGACGACTCTGGCGACCTACTGCTCCCAGACCTGGAATACCTGACCGTGAAGTGCCGCCCATATTATCTTCCACGTGAGTTCACTTCAGCTATGATCACAGCGGTCTACATCCCACCCCAGGCAGTAGTGAGGAAGGCGCTGGACGAACTGGACACAGTAATAAACAACTACGAAACAGAACACCCGGAGGCCTTGTTCATCGTGGCCGGAGACTTCAACAAGGCCAACCTCAAGAGTGTACTGCCAAAATTCCACCAGCACACCTCCTGTCCCACCAGGGGCGACAACACTCTTGACCACTGCTACTCAAAAATCAAGGGTGCCTACCATTCCATCCCCCGATCGCACTTTGGGAAATCAGACCATAAGACGGTGCTCCTTCTCCCGGCATACAAGCAGAAACTCAAGCGGGAGAATCCATAAGACCATAAGACCATAAGACCATAAGACATAGGAGCGGAAGTAAGGCCATTCGGCCCATCGAGTCCACTCCACCATTCAATCATGGCTGATTTCAACTCCATTTACCCGCTCTCTCTCCATAGCCCTTAATTCCTCGAGAAATCAAGAATTTATCAACTTCTGTCTTAAAGACACTCAACGTCCCGGCCTCCACCGCCCTCTGTGGCAATGAATTCCACAGACCCACCACTCTCTGGCTGAAGAAATTTCTCCTCATCTCTGTTCTAAAGTGACTCCCTTTTATTCTAAGGCTGTGCCCCCGGGTCCTAGTCTCCCCTGCTAATGGAAACAACTTCCCTACATCCACCCTATCTAAGCCATTCATTATCTTGTAAGTTTCTATTAGATCTCCCCTCAACCTCCTAAACTCCAATGAATATAATCCCAGCTAAGAAGGTTGTGCAGTGCTGGTCCGAGGAGACAGAAGAGCTCTTACGTGACTGCTCAGAGACAGTGGACTGGTCCATATTTAAGAACTCAGCGACCAACTTAAATGAGTATGCCACCACCGTCACAGACTTCATCAGCAAATGTGTGGACGACTGCGTGCCAAAGAAAGCAGTACGTGCGTTCCCCAACCGGAAACCATGGCTCAATCGCGAGATTGACTCCCTACTGAAGGACAGGTCTGAGGCGTTCAAGGCAGACGACCCTGACCTACACAAGAAATCCAGGTACGACCTCCGCAAAGCCATCCGGAATGCCAAGAGAGAATATCAAACCAAGCTAGAGTCACAGACAGACTCTCGGCGGTTGTGGCAAGGACTAAACAACATAACGGGCTACAAAGCGAAGCCGAACAGTATCTCTGGCGGCGGCGGCCCCCTCCCCGATGAACTCAATGCATTCTATGGTCGGTTCGAGCAGGTAAGCAACAATCTGCTGTTGAGTGCCCCAGCAGCCCATAATTCACCCATACCCACCATCACAGCTTCCGAAGTCAGATTGGCCTTCCTGAAAGTGAACCCTCGGAAGACGACGGGCCCAGACGGGATCCCTGGTCGTGCACTCAGAGCCTGCGCGGACCAGCTGGCAGAGGTATTTACGGACACCTTTAACCTGTCCCTACTCCACTCCGAGGTCCCCACCTGCTTCAAGAAGACCACCATCATACCGGTACCAAAGAAGAACCAGGCAACGTGCCACAATGACTACCGACCAGTGGCCCTGACTTCAGTCGTAATGAAGTGCTTCGAGAGGTTGATCATGAAGCGCATCACCTCCATACTCCCAGAACGACTTGATCCACTGCATACCGCTGCAACCGGTCCACATCTGACACCATTTCCCTGGCCCTACACTCGTCCCTAGAGCATCTCGAAAACAAGGACTCCTACATTAGACTCTTATTTATTGACTACAGCTCCGCCTTCAACACCATAATCCCAGCCAAGCTCATATCAAAGCTCCAAAACCTAGGACTTGGCTCCCCACTTTGCAACTGGATCCTCGATTTTCTGACCAACAGACCACAATCAGTAAGAATGAACAACACCTCCTCCACAATAGTCCTCAACACCGGCGCCCCGCAAGGCTGCGTACTTAGCCCCCTACTCTACTCCCTGTACACACACGACTGCGTGGCAAAACTTGTTTCCAATTCCATCTACAGGTTTGCTGACGATACGACCATCGTGGGCCGGATCTCGAATAACGATGAGTCCAAATACAGGAGGGAGATAGAGAACCTAGTGGAGTGGTGTAGTGACAACAATCTCTCCCTCAATGCCAGCAAAACTAAAGAGCTGGTAAGTGACTTCAGGAAGCAAAGTACTGTACACACCCCTGTCAGCATCAACGGGGCCGAGGTGGAGATGGTTAGCAGTTTCAAATTCCTAGGGGTGCACATCTCCAAAAATCTGTCCTGATCCACCCACGTCGACGCTACTACCAAGAAAGCACAACAGCGCCTATACTTCCTCAGGAAACTAAGGAAATTCAGCATGTCCACATTGACTCTTACCAACTTTTACAGATGCACCATAGAAAGCATCCTATCAGGCTGCATCACAGCCTGGTATGGCAACTGCTCGGCCCAGGACCGCAAGAAACTTCAGAGAGTCGTGAACACCGCCCAGTCCATCACACGAACCTGCCTCCCATCCATTGACTCCATCTACACCTCCCGCTGCCTGGGGAAAGCGGGCAGTATAATCAAAGATCCCTCCCACCCAGCTCACTCACTCTCAACTTCTTCCATCGGGCAGGAGATACAGAAGTCTGAGAACACGCATGAACAGACTCAAAAACAGCTTCTTTCCCACTTTTACCAGATTCCTAAATGACCCTCTTATGGACTGACCTCATTAACACTACACCCTGTATGCTTCATCCGATGCCAGTGCTTATGTAGTTACATTGTATATGTTGTGTTGCCCTATTATGTATTTTCTTTTATTCCCTTTTCTTCTCATGTACTTAATGATCTGTTGAGCTGCTCGCAGGAAAATACTTTTCACTGTACCTCGGTACACGTGACAATAAACAAATCCAATCCAATCCAATCCCATCATGGACAAAGACACACGCAGGATTTTATTTCTCTCTTTCTTTTAATGGTAAATTAGCACAAACAGAACACAAATTTAAAAAAAAAATTTAGAGTCCCCAATTCATTTTTTCCAATTAAGGGGCAATTTAGCGTGTTCAATCCACCTAGCCTGCCTTTGGGTTGTGGGGGCGAACCGCACGCTAACACGGGGAGAATGTGCAAACTCCACACGGACAGTGACTCAGTGCAGCAGGCACAATCCTTACACATTGAATTTATTGCTGTAGCATTCAGGCGGATTAAAGGAAATTTGTACGGGAATTATAGGTCCTTGACCCTCTCCTTAACCCTGAAACACAAACCAGTGTGGGGCACACAAGGCCAGGCTTTCTGTTGGCAGATTGAAGTGCTCTGTGTTTAGCTAAACACATCAGCAAGCTGGTTCTTTTCAAGAGAATTGCGGCGTTGTGTGGTGGATCTGGAGACAGGCTGATTGCAAAAACAGGTTGCCACAGTCTATCTGTCACCATAGCGATGGGTCCTGTGGACATGTTTCACCGTCGTGAACTCAGAAACTCCAAACTCGCAATAGCCCAGGACATAGTCAAAATTTACGACACAGAATAAATTCATCCGGTATATTTGCCTGCGCTGGTGCTAAACTTTAATTGCAACTCTGTCTAATCCCCCTTTCCCGATATTCCTTTTCCAGTTCAAATACATATCCAATTCTCTTTTATATGTCTCTCCTTCAATCGCTGGATGTGATAAAACATTCCAAATTCTAATAACCATCTGTCTGAAAATAAATCCTATCACTATCCCCATTCCTTGTCCAGCTCAAATCCTGATTTTATGGCCCCCTTGGTACTGATTCCACAAATATTAGAAGCAATGATTTATTATTTACTCTCTCCAAAACATTGCAGAATCGTGAAAAGCTCTCGTACAGTCTGCTGGAAATTCGAAACGTTCCCATTTTGTCACGAGAGCGGTTCCAGGGACGCGACCCTCTGGTTTCGTGGGTAGATTGAGGAGAGTGAGGCTGTCCTACTCCCAGGGGAGAAGGTCGAGAGGGGATTTGATCGAGGTGTTCAAAGCCGCGAGGGGACCGGACAGAGTAGAGAGGGCGAAACTGCTCGCGCTGGAGGGAGGGTGGCGAAGCAGACAGCGCAGATTGACAGCGAATGGTGAAAGCACAAACGGTGGCATGAGGAAGAGGGTTTTTTTTTCCCGCAGCGAGTGGTTAGGATCTGGAATGCACTGCCTGAGGGTACGGTGGAGGCAGCTTCAATTGTGGCTTTTTAAAGAGAATTGGGCAATTATCTTAAAAAGGAATAATTGCAGGGCTCAGGGGGGGAAGGCGGGGGACATGGGACTGGCTGAGTTGCTCTTTCAGAGAGGTAGCATGGGCACGGTGGGGTTAATGGCCTCTTTCTGTGCTGTAACCATCCTGTGATTCCACAAATGGAAACATTCCACGTCAATAATAATTCAAGTGAATTGTTGCTTTCACTGCCTCTGCTACCCCAGGGAGCCAAGGCTGCTTCCAACATTCCAACGTGACTTTAACCAACTCCTTTGTCAAATTCAACATCACTTCAGGTGGAAACAGTTGATTGGCAAAAAACAGAGGCCACATTCTCCGGATCCCAGCCATGTGTTTCTTGGTTGTTGTGTTGGGTGCTCTGCTACACAGACGAACCAACACGGTTGCGGATGGTACAACTCAGAAGTGTCGTGTTCCCCCGTTTTACAGTGTGTATGCTCTTGTCTGTGATTGGCTGTGGTGTTGCGTGTGTGTTGATTGGTCCGTTGATCTGTCCATCAGTATGTATGTATGTTTGCACCATGATGTTTACCTGAATATCATGACACTGGTGACACACCATTCACTAGCGGCCAGATTCCCTCTTCCCGCCGCTTGTCAATGGAAATTCCCATTGAAGACCCCCATGATGCTGGGAATTCCGCAGGTGGGCTTCGTGGGAGAATCCCAACGGCTGGAGAATTCCAGCCAATATGGATCATCTTCAAGCACAGACTTCAGAATAAATATTATGCATTATGCTAGGATTCCTAAATATTATCAGAAATTTCTATTCATTGGTGTTTTTCGCTCGTGAGAAACTGATTTGAAAGTGTTAATCAGAGACATTGGGCATGATTCTCCATTCCTGCGGCTAAGTGCCGGCTCGGCCGGAGAATCCACGGGAGGTTTACGTGAAAATAATTGGCGTGAACCCCTCACCGATTCCGGGGTCGGTGAGGGGCTGGCACCGGCGCCGGGTGAAACTCCCCGCACCCGCGCCGAAAACATCAGGAGAATGGCCGGGTCCCGGGATGCGCACGGTGATGATCTGCGGCGGTCGTGCCGTACAATATCGTGCCGGCTGTGCGCGGACCCGACCCGCCAACCGTGACCCCACAGCCCACCCCCCTTGACCATGCCCTGGCCACCTCCCAGCCCCAGCAAAAGCACCCCCCCTACCCCCCGGCACGGGTCACGGCCGAGTGAGGCGGCGCTGGGCACAGCCCGCCGCCGGCACGCCGGGTTCACGATTTGCGTCACCACACGTGTCCCGTGCCCATCAGGGGCGGAGCACCGCGGGTGGGCTGGCCGATGAGATTCCGACTGCCCGCGGCGTGCGTCCCATTTCGGAGAGGGTGGAGAATCAAAATTCTGCGTAAAACCGGCGGCGGCTCCGGGTCCGGCGACGGAATCGATTCTCCGCCCAATCACCCATTGCGATTTCGGCGCCGAGCAACGGAGAATCCCGCCCAAGGTGTGAAGAGGAATTGTCATTCACCAGAACCCAATCACAGGTGGCCCCGCGGGCGTGAGGCCCCGTGTCGGGAGGCCCCGCGGGCGGGAAGCTCCGTGTCGGGAGGCCCCGTGTCGGGAGGCCCCGCGGGTGGGAAGCCCCGTGTCGGGAGGCCCCGCGGGCGGGCGGCCCCACGGGCAGGGAGACCTCGCTCTCTGTTTCGGTTAATGCTTTCGGCTCGACCAGACTGAAAGCATTTCTATCACGTCTTTTGTGGCCACAGCGCATCTCAAAGCACTTCACAGTCAGGGAAGTGTTTTTTAAGTGTCGTCAATGTTGTAATGTAGGATACAGAACAGCCAATGTGCTCACAGCAAGCGCCCACAAATAACAACGGGTTCATGATCAGATACTGTTTTGAAATCATGGCTGAGGGATACATATTGGTTCGAACACCAGGGACAGGGCTGCGGACAAAATGCTGGAAAATGGGATTGGAATAGATCGCGGCTCGGTGGCAGGTGCAGAGAGGATAGGCCGAAGGGCATTTTGCTCTGCTTATTGACTCTAATCAACCTGCTCATCCTCAAAATACAGCTGTGGGATCTACACACGCCTGGGAGGGCAGAGTGATTTAACTTCTCGTCCCAGAGTTGGCACTTCTGACGGTGCGGCACGTCTGACAGTGCAGCACTCCCTCAGTACTGACCCTCTGACAGTGCGGCACTCCCTCAGTACTGACCCTCTGACAGTGCGGCACTCCCTCAGTACTGACCCTCTGACAGTGCAGCACTCCCTCAGTACTGACCCTCTGACAGTGCGGCACTCCCTCAGTACTGACCCTCTGACAGTGCAGCACTCCCTCAGTACTGACCCTCTGACAGTGCAGCACTCCCTCAGTACTGACCCTCTGACAGTGCAGCACTCCCTCAGTACTGACCCTCTGACAGTGCGGCACTCCCTCAGTACTGACCCTCTGACAGTGCGGCACTCCCTCAGTACTGACCCTCTGACAGTGCGGCGCTCCCTCAGTACTGACCCTCTGACAGTGCAGCACTCCCTCAGTACTGACCCTCTGACAGTGCGGCACTCCCTCAGTACTGACCCTCTGACAGTGCGGCACTCCCTCAGTACTGACCCTCTGACAGTGCGGCACTCCCTCAGTACTGACCCTCTGACAGTGCAGCACTCCCTCAGAACAGACCCTCTGACAGTGCAGCACTCCCTCAGTACTGACCCTCTGACAGTGCAGCACTCCCTCAGTACTGACCCTCTGACAGTGCAGCACTCCCTCAGTACTGACCCTCTGACAGTGCAGCACTCCCTCAGTACCGACCCTCTGACAGTGCGGCACTCCCTCAGTACTGACTCTCTGACAGTGCAGCACTCCCTCAGTACTGACCCTCTGACAGTGCAGCACTCCCTCAGTACTGACCCTCTGACAGTGCGGCACTCCCTCAGTACTGACCCTCTGACAGTGCAGCACTCCCTCAGAACTGACCCTCTGACAGTGCAGCACTCCCTCAGTACTGACCCTCTGACAGTGCAGCACTCCCTCAGTACTGACCCTCTGACAGTGCAGCACTCCCTCAGTACTGACCCTCTGACAGTGCAGCACTCCCTCAGTACCGACCCTCTGACAGTGCAGCGCTCCCTCAGTATTGACCCACTTACAGTGCAGCTCTCGCTCAGTACTGACCCTCTGACAGTGCAGCACTCGCTCAGTACTGACCCACTGACAGTGTGGCACTCCCTCAGTACAGACCCTCTGACAGTGCAGCACTCGCTCAGTACTGACCCTCTGACAGTGCGGCACTCCCTCAGTACTGGCCCTCTGACAGTGCAGCACTCCCTCAGTACTGACCCTCTGACAGTGCAGCACTCGCTCTGTACTGACCCTCTGACAGTGCGACACTCCCTCAGTACTGGCCCTCTGACAGTGCAGCACTCCCTCAGTACTGACCATCTGTCGGTGCAGCACTCCCTCAGCACTGGCCCTCTGACAGTGCAGCACTCACTCAGCACTGACCCTCTGACAGTGCGACACTCCCTCAGTACTGGCCCTCTGACAGTGCAGCACTCACTCAGCACTGACCCTCTGACAGTGCGACACTCCCTCAGTACTGACATTCTGGCAGTGCAGCACTCCCTCAGTACTGACCCTCTGACAATGCAGCACTCCCTCAGTACTGACCCTCTGACAGTGCAGCAATCCCTCAGTACTGACCCTCTGACAGTGCAGCACTCCCTCAGTACTGATCCTCTGGCAGTGCAGCACTCCCTCAGTACTGGCCCTCTGACAGTGCGGCACTCCCTCAGTACTGACGCTCTGACAGTGCAGCACTCCCTCAGTACTGGCCCTCTGACAGTGCAGCAATCCCTCAGTACTGACCCTCTGACAGTGCAGCACTCCCTCAGTACTGACCCTCTGGCAGTGCAGCACTCCCTCAGTACTGGCCCTCTGACAGTGCGGCACTCCCTCAGTACTGGCCCTCTCTGACAGGGCAGCGCTCCCTCAGTACTGACCCTCTGACAATGCAGCACTCCCTCAGTAATGACCCTCTGACAGTGCAGCGCTTAATCAGTACTGACCCTCTGACAGTGCAGCACTCACTCAGCACTGACCCTCTGACAGTGCGACACTCCCTCAGTACTGGCCCTCTGACAGTGCCGCACTCCCTCAGTACTGACCCTCTGACAGTGTGGCACTCCCTCAGTACTGACCCTCTGACACTGCGGCACTCCCTCAGTACTGACCCTCTGGCAGTGCAGCACTCCCTCAGTACTGACCCTCTGACAATGCAACACTCCCTCAGTACTGACCCTCTGACAGTGCAGCACTCCCTCAGTACTGGCCCTCTGACAGTGCAGCAATCCCTCAGTACTGACCCTCTAACAGTGCAGCACTCCCTCAGTACTGACCCTCTGGCAGTGCAGCACTCCCTCAGTACTGGCCCTCTGACAGTGCGGCACTCCCTCAGTACTGGCCCTCTCTGACAGGGCAGCGCTCCCTCAGTACTGACCCTCTGACAATGCAGCACTCCCTCAGTAATGACCCTCTGACAGTGCAGCGCTCACTCAGTACTGACCCTCTGACAATGCAGCACTCCCTCAGTACTGACCCTCTGACAGTGCAGCATTCCCTCAGTACTGGCCCTCTGACAGTGCAGCACTCCCTCAGCACTGACCCTCTGACAGTGCAGCACTCCCTCAGTACTGACCATCTGTCGGTGCAGCACTCCCTCAGCACTGGCCCTCTGACAGTGCAGCACTCACTCAGCACTGACCCTCTGACAGTGCGACACTCCCTCAGTACTGGCCCTCTGACAGTGCAGCACTCACTCAGCACTGACCCTCTGACAGTGCGACACTCCCTCAGTACTGACATTCTGGCAGTGCAGCACTCCCTCAGTACTGACCCTCTGACAATGCAGCACTCCCTCAGTACTGACCCTCTGACAGTGCAGCAATCCCTCAGTACTGACCCTCTGACAGTGCAGCACTCCCTCAGTACTGATCCTCTGGCAGTGCAGCACTCCCTCAGTACTGGCCCTCTGACAGTGCGGCACTCCCTCAGTACTGACGCTCTGACAGTGCAGCACTCCCTCAGTACTGGCCCTCTGACAGTGCAGCAATCCCTCAGTACTGACCCTCTGACAGTGCAGCACTCCCTCAGTACTGACCCTCTGGCAGTGCAGCACTCCCTCAGTACTGGCCCTCTGACAGTGCGGCACTCCCTCAGTACTGGCCCTCTCTGACAGGGCAGCGCTCCCTCAGTACTGACCCTCTGACAATGCAGCACTCCCTCAGTAATGACCCTCTGACAGTGCAGCGCTCACTCAGTACTGACCCTCTGACAATGCAGCACTCCCTCAGTACTGACCCTCTGACAGTGCAGCATTCCCTCAGTACTGGCCCTCTGACAGTGCAGCACTCCCTCAGCACTGACCCTCTGACAGTGCAGCACTCCCTCAGTACTGACCCTCTGACAGTGCGGCACGCCCTCAGTACTGACCCTCTGACAGTGTAGCACTCCCTCAGTACTGATTCTCTGACAGTGCAGCACTCCCTCAGCACTGACCCAATGACAGTGCGGCACTCCCTCAGTACTGACCCTCTCACAGTGCAGCGCTTCCTCAGTACTGACCCTCTGACAGTGCAGCACTCCCTCAGCACTGACCCTCTGACAGTGTAGCACTCCCTCAGCACTGACCCTCTGACAGTAAAGCACTCCCTCAGTACTGACCCTCTGACAGTGCAGCACTCCCTCAGTACTGACCCTCTGACAGTGTAGCACTCCCTCAGTACTGACCCTCTGACAGTGCAGCATTTCCTCAGTACTGACCCTCTGACAGTGTAGCACTCCCTCAGTACTGACCCTCTGACAGTGCAGCACTCCCTCAGCACTGACTCTCTGACAGTGTAGCACTCCCTCAGCACTGACCCTCTGACAGTGCAGCACTCCCTCAGTACTGACCCTCTGACAGTGCAGCACTCCCTCAGTACTGACCCTCTGACAGTGCAGCAATCCCTCAGTACTGACCCTCTGACAGTGCAGCACTCCCTCAGTACTGATCCTCTGGCAGTGCAGCACTCCCTCAGTACTGGCCCTCTGACAGTGCGGCACTCCCTCAGTACTGACGCTCTGACAGTGCAGCACTCCCTCAGTACTGGCCCTCTGACAGTGCAGCAATCCCTCAGTACTGACCCTCTGACAGTGCAGCACTCCCTCAGTACTGACCCTCTGGCAGTGCAGCACTCCCTCAGTACTGGCCCTCTGACAGTGCGGCACTCCCTCAGTACTGGCCCTCTCTGACAGGGCAGCGCTCCCTCAGTACTGACCCTCTGACAATGCAGCACTCCCTCAGTAATGACCCTCTGACAGTGCAGCGCTTAATCAGTACTGAACCTCTGACAGTGCAGCACTCACTCAGCACTGACCCTCTGACAGTGCGACACTCCCTCAGTACTGGCCCTCTGACAGTGCCGCACTCCCTCAGTACTGACCCTCTGACAGTGTGGCACTCCCTCAGTACTGACCCTCTGACACTGCGGCACTCCCTCAGTACTGACCCTCTGGCAGTGCAGCACTCCCTCAGTACTGACCCTCTGACAATGCAACACTCCCTCAGTACTGGCCCTCTGACAGTGCAGCAATCCCTCAGTACTGACCCTCTAACAGTGCAGCACTCCCTCAGTACTGACCCTCTGGCAGTGCAGCACTCCCTCAGTACTGGCCCTCTGACAGTGCGGCACTCCCTCAGTACTGGCCCTCTCTGACAGGGCAGCGCTCCCTCAGTACTGACCCTCTGACAATGCAGCACTCCCTCAGTAATGACCCTCTGACAGTGCAGCGCTCACTCAGTACTGACCCTCTGACAATGCAGCACTCCCTCAGTACTGACCCTCTGACAGTGCAACATTCCCTCAGTACTGGCCCTCTGACAGTGCAGCACTCCCTCAGCACTGACCCTCTGACAGTGCAGCACTCCCTCAGTACTGACCCTCTGACAGTGCGGCACGCCCTCAGTACTGACCCTCTGACAGTGTAGCACTCCCTCAGTACTGATTCTCTGACAGTGCAGCACTCCCTCAGCACTGACCCAATGACAGTGCGGCACTCCCTCAGTACTGACCCTCTCACAGTGCAGCGCTTCCTCAGTACTGACCCTCTGACAGTGCAGCACTCCCTCAGCACTGACCCTCTGACAGTGTAGCACTCCCTCAGCACTGACCCTCTGACAGTAAAGCACTCCCTCAGTACTGACCCTCTGACAGTGCAGCACTCCCTCAGTACTGACCCTCTGACAGTGTAGCACTCCCTCAGTACTGACCCTCTGACAGTGCAGCACTTCCTCAGTACTGACCCTCTGACAGTGTAGCACTCCCTCAGTACTGACCCTCTGACAGTGCAGCACTCCCTCAGCACTGACTCTCTGACAGTGTAGCACTCCCTCAGCACTGACCCTCTGACAGTGCAGCACTCCCTCAGTACTGACCCTCTGACAGTGCAGCACTCCCTCAGTACTGACCCTCTGACAGTGTATCACTCCCTCAGTACTGACCCTCTGACAGTGCAGCACTCCCTCAGCACTGACTCTGACAGTGCGGCACTCCCTCAGTACTGACCCTCTGACAGTGCGGCACTCCCTCAGTACTGACCCTCTGACAGTGCAGCACTCCCTCAGTACTGACCCTCTGACAGTGCAGCACTTCCTCAGTACTGACCCTCTGACAGTGTAGCACTCCCTCAGTACTGACCCTCTGACAGTGCAGCACTCCCTCAGCACTGACTCTCTGACAGTGCGGCACTCCCTCAGTACTGACCCTCTGACAGTGCGGCACTCCCTCAGTACTGACCCTCTGACAGTGCAGCACCGGCTCAGTACTGACCCTCTGACAGTGCGGCACTCCCTCAGTACTGGCCCTCTGACAGTGCAGCACTCCCTCAGTACTGACCCTCTGACAGTGCAGCACTCGCTCTGTACTGACCCTCTGACAGTGCGACACTCCCTCAGTACTGGCCCTCTGACAGTGCAGCACTCCCTCAGTACTGACCATCTGTCGGTGCAGCACTCCCTCAGCACTGGCCCTCTGACAGTGCAGCACTCACTCAGCACTGACCCTCTGACAGTGCGACACTCCCTCAGTACTGGCCCTCTGACAGTGCAGCACTCACTCAGCACTGACCCTCTGACAGTGCGACACTCCCTCAGTACTGACATTCTGGCAGTGCAGCACTCCCTCAGTACTGACCCTCTGACAATGCAGCACTCCCTCAGTACTGACCCTCTGACAGTGCAGCAATCCCTCAGTACTGACCCTCTGACAGTGCAGCACTCCCTCAGTACTGATCCTCTGGCAGTGCAGCACTCCCTCAGTACTGGCCCTCTGACAGTGCGGCACTCCCTCAGTACTGACGCTCTGACAGTGCAGCACTCCCTCAGTACTGGCCCTTTGACAGTGCAGCAATCCCTCAGTACTGACCCTCTGACAGTGCAGCACTCCCTCAGTACTGACCCTCTGGCAGTGCAGCACTCCCTCAGTACTGGCCCTCTGACAGTGCGGCACTCCCTCAGTACTGGCCCTCTCTGACAGGGCAGCGCTCCCTCAGTACTGACCCTCTGACAATGCAGCACTCCCTCAGTAATGACCCTCTGACAGTGCAGCGCTTAATCAGTACTGACCCTCTGACAGTGCAGCACTCACTCAGCACTGACCCTCTGACAGTGCGACACTCCCTCAGTACTGGCCCTCTGACAGTGCCGCACTCCCTCAGTACTGACCCTCTGACAGTGTGGCACTCCCTCAGTACTGACCCTCTGACACTGCGGCACTCCCTCAGTACTGACCCTCTGGCAGTGCAGCACTCCCTCAGTACTGACCCTCTGACAATGCAACACTCCCTCAGTACTGACCCTCTGACAGTGCAGCACTCCCTCAGTACTGGCCCTCTGACAGTGCAGCAATCCCTCAGTATTGACCCTCTAACAGTGCAGCACTCCCTCAGTACTGACCCTCTGGCAGTGCAGCACTCCCTCAGTACTGGCCCTCTGACAGTGCGGCACTCCCTCAGTACTGGCCCTCTCTGACAGGGCAGCGCTCCCTCAGTACTGACCCTCTGACAATGCAGCACTCCCTCAGTAATGACCCTCTGACAGTGCAGCGCTCACTCAGTACTGACCCTCTGACAATGCAGCACTCCCTCAGTACTGACCCTCTGACAGTGCAGCATTCCCTCAGTACTGGCCCTCTGACAGTGCAGCACTCCCTCAGCACTGACCCTCTGACAGTGCAGCACTCCCTCAGTACTGACCCTCTGACAGTGCGGCACGCCCTCAGTACTGAGCCTCTGACAGTGTAGCACTCCCTCAGTACTGATTCTCTGACAGTGCAGCACTCCCTCAGCACTGACCCAATGACAGTGCGGCACTCCCTCAGTACTGACCCTCTCACAGTGCAGCGCTTCCTCAGTACTGACCCTCTGACAGTGCAGCACTCCCTCAGCACTGACCCTCTGACAGTGTAGCACTCCCTCAGCACTGACCCTCTGACAGTAAAGCACTCCCTCAGTACTGACCCTCTGACAGTGCAGCACTCCCTCAGTACTGACCCTCTGACAGTGTAGCACTCCCTCAGTACTGACCCTCTGACAGTGCAGCATTTCCTCAGTACTGACCCTCTGACAGTGTAGCACTCCCTCAGTACTGACCCTCTGACAGTGCAGCACTCCCTCAGCACTGACTCTCTGACAGTGTAGCACTCCCTCAGCACTGACCCTCTGACAGTGCAGCACTCCCTCAGTACTGACCCTCTGACAGTGCAGCACTCCCTCAGTACTGACCCTCTGACAGTGCAGCAATCCCTCAGTACTGACCCTCTGACAGTGCAGCACTCCCTCAGTACTGATCCTCTGGCAGTGCAGCACTCCCTCAGTACTGGCCCTCTGACAGTGCGGCACTCCCTCAGTACTGACGCTCTGACAGTGCAGCACTCCCTCAGTACTGGCCCTCTGACAGTGCAGCAATCCCTCAGTACTGACCCTCTGACAGTGCAGCACTCCCTCAGTACTGACCCTCTGGCAGTGCAGCACTCCCTCAGTACTGGCCCTCTGACAGTGCGGCACTCCCTCAGTACTGGCCCTCTCTGACAGGGCAGCGCTCCCTCAGTACTGACCCTCTGACAATGCAGCACTCCCTCAGTAATGACCCTCTGACAGTGCAGCGCTTAATCAGTACTGACCCTCTGACAGTGCAGCACTCACTCAGCACTGACCCTCTGACAGTGCGACACTCCCTCAGTACTGGCCCTCTGACAGTGCCGCACTCCCTCAGTACTGACCCTCTGACAGTGTGGCACTCCCTCAGTACTGACCCTCTGACACTGCGGCACTCCCTCAGTACTGACCCTCTGGCAGTGCAGCACTCCCTCAGTACTGACCCTCTGACAATGCAACACTCCCTCAGTACTGGCCCTCTGACAGTGCAGCAATCCCTCAGTACTGACCCTCTAACAGTGCAGCACTCCCTCAGTACTGACCCTCTGGCAGTGCAGCACTCCCTCAGTACTGGCCCTCTGACAGTGCGGCACTCCCTCAGTACTGGCCCTCTCTGACAGGGCAGCGCTCCCTCAGTACTGACCCTCTGACAATGCAGCACTCCCTCAGTAATGACCCTCTGACAGTGCAGCGCTCACTCAGTACTGACCCTCTGACAATGCAGCACTCCCTCAGTACTGACCCTCTGACAGTGCAACATTCCCTCAGTACTGGCCCTCTGACAGTGCAGCACTCCCTCAGCACTGACCCTCTGACAGTGCAGCACTCCCTCAGTACTGACCCTCTGACAGTGCGGCACGCCCTCAGTACTGACCCTCTGACAGTGTAGCACTCCCTCAGTACTGATTCTCTGACAGTGCAGCACTCCCTCAGCACTGACCCAATGACAGTGCGGCACTCCCTCAGTACTGACCCTCTCACAGTGCAGCGCTTCCTCAGTACTGACCCTCTGACAGTGCAGCACTCCCTCAGCACTGACCCTCTGACAGTGTAGCACTCCCTCAGCACTGACCCTCTGACAGGAAAGCACTCCCTCAGTACTGACCCTCTGACAGTGCAGCACTCCCTCAGTACTGACCCTCTGACAGTGCAGCACTTCCTCAGTACTGACCCTCTGACAGTGTAGCACTCCCTCAGTACTGACCCTCTGACAGTGCAGCACTCCCTCAGCACTGACTCTCTGACAGTGTAGCACTCCCTCAGCACTGACCCTCTGACAGTGCAGCACTCGCTCAGTACTGACCCTCTGACAGTGCAGCACTCCCTCAGTACTGACCCTCTGACAGTGTATCACTCCCTCAGTACTGACCCTCTGACAGTGCAGCACTCCCTCAGCACTGACTCTGACAGTGCGGCACTCCCTCAGTACTGACCCTCTGACAGTGCGGCACTCCCTCAGTACTGACCCTCTGACAGTGCAGCACTCCCTCAGTACTGACCCTCTGACAGTGCAGCACTTCCTCAGTACTGACCCTCTGACAGTGTAGCACTCCCTCAGTACTGACCCTCTGACAGTGCAGCACTCCCTCAGCACTGACTCTCTGACAGTGCGGCACTCCCTCAGTACTGACCCTCTGACAGTGCGGCACTCCCTCAGTACTGACCCTCTGACAGTGCAGCGCTCCCTCAGTACTGACCCTCTGACAGTGTAGCACTCCCTCAGTACTGACCCTCTGACAGTGCAGCACTTCCTCAGTACTGACCCTCTGACAGTGTAGCACTCCCTCAGTACTGACCCTCTGACAGTGCAGCACTCCCTCAGTACTGGCCCTCTGACAGTGCGGCACTCCCTCAGTACTGGCCCTCTGACAGTGCAGCACTCCCTCAGTACTGATCCTCTGACAGTGCAGCACTTCCTCAGTACTGACCCTCTGACAGTGTAGCACTCCCTCAGTACTGACCCTCTGACAGTGCAGCACTCCCTCAGTACTGGCCCTCTGACAGTGCGGCACTCTCTCAGTACTGGCCCTCTGACAGTGCGGTACTCCCTCAGTACTGACCCTCTGACAGTGCAGTACTCCGTCAGTACTGACCCTCTGACAGTGCAGCACTCACTCAGTACTGGCCCTCTGACAGTGCGGCACTCTCTCAGTACTGACCCTCTGACAGTGCAGCACTCCCTCAGTACTGACCCTCTGACAGTGTAGCACTCCCTCAGTACTGACCCTCTGACAGTGCGGCACTCCCTCAGTACTGATCCTCTGACAGTGCAGCACTCCCTCAGTACTGACCCTCTGACAGTGTAGCACTCCCTCAGTACTGACCCTCTGACAGTGCGGCACTCCCTCAGTACTGATCCTCTGACAGTGCGGCACTCCCTCAGTGCTGCACTGGAACTGTCAACCGGGATTTTTTGTGCTCAAGACTTTGGAGTGTGACTCAGAGTGCCGCACTTAACATATTTCTCCACAGTTGTCGAAAGCTGGTGCTTGGTCGTGGCGACCCTGGCAACCTACTGCTCCCAGACCTGGAATACCTGACCGTGAAGTGCCGCTCGTATTATCTTCCACGTGAATTTACTTCAGCCATTACCACAGCGATCTACATCCCACCCCAGGCAGAAGTGAGGAAGGCGCTGGACGAACTGTACACAGTTATAAACATCTACGAGGCCAATCTCGAGAGTGTACTGCCAAAACTCCACCAGCACATCTCCTGTCCCACCAGGGGCGACAACACTCTTGACCACTGCTCTCAAAAATCAAGGGTGCCTACCGTTCCATCCCCCGACCGCACTTTGGGAAATCAGACCATAAGACGGTGCTCCTTCTCCCGGCATACAAGCAGAAACTCAAGCGGGAGAATCCAGCTAAGAAGGTTGTGCAGTGCTAGTCCGAGGAGACAGAAGAGCTCTTACTTGACTGCTTAGAGACAGTGGACTGGTCCATATTTAAGAACTCAGCGACCAACTTAAATGAGTATGCCACCACCGTCACAGACTTCATCAGCAAATGTGTGGACGACTGCGTGCCAAAGAAAGCAGTACGTGCGTTCCCCAACCGGAAACCATGGCTCAATCGCGAGATTGACTCTCTACTGAAGGACAGATCTGAGGCGTTCAAGTCAGATGACCCTGACCTGTACAAGAAATCCAGGTACGACCTCCGCAAAGCCATCCGGAATGCCAAGAGAGAATATCAAACCAAGCTAGAGTCACAGACAGACTCTCGGCGGTTGTGACAAGGACTAAACAACATAACGGGCTACAAAGCGAAGCCGAGCAGTATCTCTGGCAGCAGCGCACCCCTCCCCGATGAACTCAATGCATTCTATGCTCAGTTCGAGCAGGTAAGCAACAATCCGCTGTCGAGTGCCCCAGCAGCCCATAATTCACCCATACCCACCATCACAGCTTCCGACGTCAGATTGGCCTTCCTGAAAGTGAACCCTCGGAAGGCGACGGGCCCGGACGGGATCCCTGGTCGTGCACTCAGAGCCTGCGCGGACCAGCTGGCAGAGGTATTCGCGGACATCTTTAACCTGTCCCTACTCCACTCTGAGGTCCCCAACTGCTTCAAGAAGACCACCATCATACCGGTACCAAAGAAGAACCAGGCAACGTGCCTCAATGACTACCGACCAGTGGCCCTGACTTCAGTCGTAATGAAGTGCTTCGAGAGGTTGATCATGAAGCGCATCACCTCCATACTCCAGAACGCCTTGATCCACTGCAATTCGCATACCGCTGCAACCGGTCCACATCAGACACCATTTCCCTGGCCCTACACTCATCCCTAGAGCATCTCGAAAACAAGGACTCCTACATTAGACTCCTATTTATTGACTACAGCTCCGCCTTCAACACCATAATCCCAGCCAAGCTCATATCAAAGCTCCAAAACCTAGGACTTGGCTCCCCACTCTGCAACTGGATCCTCGATTTTCTGACCAACAGACCACAATCAGTAAGAATGAACAACAACACCTCCTCCACAATAGTCCTCAACACCGGGGCCCCGCAAGGCTGCGTACTTAGCCCCCTACTCTACTCCCTGTACACACACGACTGCGTGGCAAAACTTGGTTCCACCTCCATCTACAAGTTCGCTGACGATACGACCATCGTGGGCCGGATCTCGAATAACGATGAGTCCGAATACAGGAGGGAGATAGAGAACCTAGTGGAGTGGTGTAGCGACCACAATCTCTCCCTCAATGCCAGCAAAACTAAAGAGCTGGTCATTGACTTCAGGAAGCAAAGTACTGAACACACCCCTGTCAGCATCAACGGGGCCGAGGTGGAGATGGTTAGCAGCTTCAAATTCCTCGGGATGCACATCTTCAAAAATCTGTCCTGATCCACCCACGTCGACGCTACCACCAAGAAAGCACAACAGCGCCTATACTTCCTCAGGAAACTAAGGAAATTCGGCATGTCCACATTAACCCTTACCAACTTTTACAGATGCACCATAGAAAGCATCCTAT
The DNA here is from genome assembly GCF_047496885.1 of Scyliorhinus torazame. Classification (NCBI taxonomy): domain Eukaryota; kingdom Metazoa; phylum Chordata; class Chondrichthyes; order Carcharhiniformes; family Scyliorhinidae; genus Scyliorhinus; species Scyliorhinus torazame. The sequence goes on along the minus strand of NC_092715.1, from coordinate 268,729,058 downwards.
CAGGCTGCATCACAGCCTGGTATGGCAACTGCTCAGACCAAGACCGCAAGAAACTTCAGAGAGTCGTGAACACAGCCCAGTCCATCACACAAACCTGCCTCCCATCCATTGACTCCATCTACACCTCCCGCTGCCTGGGGAAAGCGGGCAGTATAATCAAAGATCCCTACCACCCGGCTTACACACTCTTCCAACTTCTTCCATCGGGCAGGAGATACAGAAGTCTGAGAACATGCACGAACAGACTCAAAAACAGCTTCTTCCCCACTGTCACCAGACTCCTAAATGACCCTCTTATGGACTGACCACATTAACACTACACCCTGTCTGCTTCATCCAATCCCAGTGCTTATGTAGTTACATTGTATATGTTGTGTTGCCCTATTATGTATTTTCTTTTATTCCCTTTTCTTCCCATGTACTTAACGATCTGTTGAGCTGCTCGTAGAAAAATACTTTTCACTGTACCTCGGTACACGTGACAATAAACAAATCCAATCCAGGACGCAGGCTGAATCACAAAGGAAAAGTTGCCATAGTCCCAGATGACCATAGGCTCTTTTCCCCTTTGAGGGGGGAGAGCTGACTGGTGGTGATTTAACCCGAGGGGCGAGGTTTAACCTCAGCCGGTGCAGGGAACTGAACTCACGCTGTTGGCCTCGCTCTGCATCGTGAACCAGCTGTCCAGCCAACTGAGCTAAACCGACCCACAGTGCAGCCTTGCTTTACATTGTGGCACATGTGACTGGATATATTTTGCCACATCAACGTGGTTCAAACTGAATTGGCCACATGCTCAATAAGAGAAACATTTGCCGGTTATAAGAGCAGGAGAGTGGGGTGATTTGGAACGCTCTGTCAAACAGCAGGGACCAGCACGATGGGCCGAACGGCCTGCTTTGTGCTGCAAATGGCCCAACTCTGACTGACTTCAGAAAGTCTCTGACTGCGTTTAGCTTTTCGGAATAATAGTGAGCAGCATTTAGTGGCACAAGGTACAGACGGGAAATGTAGAATGAACCGTTTTTGGCACAGGATAATTAAAGGGATTCCCGAACCATACTGAGATTGTATTAAAAAATGAAAACAAACTTGGATCTGGCTTTGATTCCCTGGCGGACATCAAGGACCGGGCGGCCATTTTGTTAAAGGGACAGGCACATCCAAAGCTCAGAAATCCAAACTGGTTCATGGTTCGTATATTAATGTTAATACATTGATTGTTTTTGACTCTGTCTTGCGTCAGAGAATACATGACAGACAGAGTTGATGGTGAGTCTTCCTGTCTCCACTTAACTACAACGTTTGTTGGATCTTGTACTGTAGCCATTGAGCATGATGATATCAATTAAGTATATAGATCTTAGAGTCACACAGCTCAGAGGAAAGCCATTCGGTCCATTGGGCCTATGTTGGCTCTTTGAAAGAGCTTTCTGTTATAACCCGACAGGAGGCCGTGATCTGCAACTTCTGAGTTTCTGTGGCCTCTCCTGAATACGATTTACCCAGATGGGGAGGGGGCGGAGCTAACCCCCTTTTCCTAGGCCTGCTGGGATATAAATACCCGGCCCGGGTGTAGGCCGGGTGCGGGAGACCCTTTGGGGAGTAGGAAGAGTGTATAATAACCAGAAAAAACGGAACTTCTCGACAGGCATCGCTTATGAGACTTTACACTGGCGATGAGGATTAAGTGGAGCTGCAGGAGGCGCCATTTCCTCCAGACTGGGCCCACCTCGATTAGGCCTCGAGAGGCCTTCATTCAGGTGGCAGAGATGCCGCCAATCGGAAAGCTTGAGGCGCTCGACTCTGGGACTGGGATTGGACCCACTACATGGAACGGATGAAATATTTTTAAAATCTCAGCAACATAGTCGAGGTTGACAGACGGTGGCCCACCTCGTGGTTTGCGGTGCGAAGATTACAGCATTATCAAGAGTTTAACTTTTCTCAACTCGCCGGGCAACCGCCAGTTTGTGCAACCCGTTACCCTGGTGGGTAACCATTTCGACCTGAAACCGTTGCTAACTGTTCCCCATTTTTGATTCCACGTGGCTTGTCAATGCCAGGACGAACCTTTAACGGAGTTCCTGGGCTAGTTGCGCAAACTTGCCGAGTTCTGCGAGTTCAGGCCGGCGTTATCAGAACCGCTCCGAGATCGGTTGGTTTGCGGAATCAGAGACGGGGCGACCCAAGAACGATTATTTAAGTGTAACTGATCTCGACCTAAAAAAAGCGACTGACATAGAGTTGTCGCGGGAGGGTGCAGAACGTGGGGTCCAGGTTGTTGCCTTCGGAATTTCGGTTCCTCTGGTGTCTGTAGCCGTTGTTTGGCTGCCCCATCGCCAGCTTTCACGTAGCGACGATTCCAATTATTTATTATTTCTTCAGGTGCGTGCAAACGCTTTTTGTCCATTTTTGGGGGGCCGGGTGCCTACAAATGCTGTTTGCCCACCCTGTCGCCAGGTTTTATGTGATGGATTCAGGATTAAATCTGCAGACCTTGGAGATAACCAATGTGTAGAGCTTCATTTAGAAGATGTTAACACGACAGTGATGTTAGGCTGCCCTCTTGCCCATGCAAACGGCCAGTGACATCATGCTATCGTTCTCTTAAAGTGCCCAAGTACAGCTACAAGGCTGCTCATGAGCAAACACTAAGAATACACAGGCGACTTTGAAAATGATTGCTATAGCTCCAAACTTCAGCAAACCTTGGCCCAGTAGAATGCACCTTGCCCCGTACCTCGTGACTGGACTTGTCGGAATTGTCAATCGTCATGTTGCTGCCTTCTGTTTGATGGTTGGATTGGACCCAGTTTGCAGTAGTGTGCTGGAGCCAAGGTAAGTGCCAGCCTCCCTGGTCAGCCGTCCACCTTCCCACCCCACCCCAACCCCCCACCTGCAAAGACCACTTTCATCCTCCTGACCTGATCTCCAAGTCTTTGCAGTGCTTCAACAATATTTTCAGTGACTCAGGGCCCTACTCCTTCCGATCTCTTCTCTAAATCCTGAAGGAGGAGTTAACAAAGAACAAAGAACAATACAGCACAGGAACAGGCCCTACGATCGTCCAAGTCTGTACCGGTCATGATACCACCTTTGGCCAAAACCCTCAGCACTTCCTTGTGCTGTATCCCTCTATACCCGTCCTATCCATGTGTTTGTCCAGATGCCTTTTGTACGCTGTTAATGTATCTGCTTCCACAACCTCCCCTGGCAACGCGTTCCAGACACTCACCACCCTCTGCGTAGAAAACCTGCTTTCACATCTCCTTTAAACTTTGCCCCATGGACCTTTAACCCATGCCCCCTGGTGACTGACCCCGCCACCCTGGGAAAGAGTGCCTGCCCATCCACTCTATCCATTCCCCTCATAATCTTGTAGACCTCTATCAGGTCACCCCTCAACCTCCGTCATTCTAATGAAAACAGTCTGAGTCTATTCAACCTCTCCTCATAGCTAACACCCTCCAGACCCGGCAACATCCTGTTAAACCTCCTCTGCACCCTCTCCAAAGCCTCCACATCCTTCTGGTAGTGTGGCAACCAGAACTGTGCGCAAAATTCCAAGTGCGGCCTTACCAAGGTTCTATACAACTGTAGCCTGATTGCCAGTATTCACACTCAGGAAGAGGTCCGGGGGTTGGTTGGAGTGAGTTTATGGAGGGGGGGGGGGGGGAGGGTGAAGGGGAGAAGGGAGGGGGGAAAGGCTCTGTACCACAGAAGATGTGGGGGATGCCCTGCTCTGAAAGAAGGCTTCAGGAATTAGTGAGATCGGAAGGCCCTGGTCCAGGGTTTCGGAACACTAGTGTTATAACCTGCCTGCTTACCATTGGTTGGGGACTAATGGCAATCCCACAATCCTTTGGGAGTATGAGCTTCCCCAATGAGGGGGGGGGGGCGGAGAAATCATGTGCAGATTCCCTGCATAAATAAAGCTGGCCAGTTTGGAACCGGCTAGAGGAGAGTGAGCAGCAAGGGAGTTGCTGCTGCTGCTGTTGTATATATATGTTATTGTAAATAAATGTTACTTCTTTCTATCCTTCAACTCGTGCTGGATCCGTCGTGGCCCTCACAAAAACTTTTGAGTTTTGCACCAATCCCTTCAACGTGAATTTTAGCTCAATTGCTTCTCAGGTTAGTTTTCCCATGGCACTGATTTAATTCTAACTCAAAGTGAGTGGTGGGTTTTCCTGATGTTTACGTTGGTATCCTGGAATATGCACCTGGAATCCTGGAATAAGCTAGTGAGGCTGGTTGATTGAGATATATTTAGATTATTGTAGCTCGAAGTAAATGTTTTAATGAAATAGTTTTCGCAAAGCATGTAAAATGTAATACAAACTGATTGCACCTGTCTGCTGAACTTAAAAATAAAGAAGAAAATGAGAAAAAGGTGGTCAAACTGCAGTGAAGCAGGATATTTGTTTTCCTGAGCTTCCAGCATTCCCAGTCAAGTATTTGAATTATCAGCCCCTTCACAGGGCTGTAGACCAGGACTGGGGACAGGGGCAAATCTCCGGCTCCCATTGGCGGACGGGCTATTGACAAATTGGGAGATTTCTCCCAGTGGCTGCCGGGACAGTGGTATCTGACAGTGAGTCAGGTAAACACCCCCCTTTCCACCCTCCAATCCCAGACTCATGCTTGCTTCAGCTCTCTCTCTCTCCCCGCCTGCTCCCGTTTTCCCACTGGAGTTTAGATTCCCTGCTCGAGTCCTTCCTTCAGCCAACTTCACGGGCGAAATTCTCCATTATCGGCGGAAAGTCCGCCGATCGGCGCAAAAAACGGCGCAAATCCCATTTGCGTCACGTCATAAAAATGGGCCGATAGTCTGCGGCCCGAAATGGGCTAGCAGCGACGTAACGGGATCCGCGCTTGCGCAGTGGTTCACGCTGTGCAGCGTCATACGCGCTGCACGGCGTGATGGCTCATAAGGCCGCGCAGCTCCCCCCCACCCAACCGGAACAGCCGACCGCAACACCCGACTTGATGGCTGGCCGTCGCTCAGCCCCGAGGTTCGAGTCACGCGATGTGGAGGCGCTCCTGGACGCGGTGGAGCAGAGGAGGGACGCCCTGTATCCCGGGCACGGCCGCAGAGTTGCCCCACGCCACAGCCGGCGTCTGTGGAGGGAGGTGGCAGAGGCCGTCACCGCTGTGGCCCTAACACCACGGACAGGCACCCAGTGCCACAAGAAGGTGAACGACCTCGTTAGAGCAGGCAGGGTGAGCCTCCCCCATATCCCCCCCTCCCCCATATCCCCCCTCCCCCATATCCCCCCCTCCCCCATATCCCCCCCTCCTCCATATCCCCCATATCCCCCCTCCCCCATATCCCCCCCTCCCCCATATCCCCCATATCCCCCCTCCCCCATATCCCCCCCTCCCCCATATCCCCCCCTCCCCCATATCCCCCCCTCCCCCATATCCCCCCTCCCCATATCCCCCCTCCCCATATCCCCCCTCCCCCATATCCCCCCTCCCCCATATCCCCCCTCCCCCATATCCCCCATATCCCCCCTCCCCCATATCCCCCCCTCCCCCATATCCCCCATATCCCCCCCTCCCCCATATCCCCCCTCCCCCATATCCCCCCTCCCCATATTCCCCCCTCCCCCATATCCCCATATCCCCCCTCCCCCATATCCCCCCTCCCCCATATCCCCCCCTCCCCCATATCCCCCATATCCCCCCTCCCCCATATCCCCCCCTCCCCCATATCCCCCATATCCCCCCTTCCCCCATATCCCCCATATTCCCAAGTGAATCCAGCCCTAACCTTAACCTCTGCAATGCACGCGCAACCGATGGCGTGCATTCATATACCTGCCTAACACTGTTGCCTTTTACCCCTGCCACCACCCCCCCCCCCACAGGAGAAGCGCGCACACAACAATAGGGAGCATGTGAGGACTGGAGGAGGGCCCGCTGATGAGAGGCCACTGACCGTACACGAGGAAAGGGCCCTGGAACTGGCTGGCGGACCTGAGGACCGGGAGGTTGCTGATGCAGAGGTCGGGGCCCCACGAGCAAGTGAGCCACCAACAGCCCGTCCCCATATCCCCCCTCCCCTATATCCCCCTCCCCGTATCACCTGATTACTGCCTGATGTCTAACCATGCATGCTTCATTGTGTATCGCAGGACCAAACGTCCAGGCACCCATCCCCGCAGATGCACACCGCCCGCAGGATGCCCCTCGGAGACAACGGGAGACGGAGTGACCCGCACCCTCCAGCATGCGACGCCCGCAGGATGCCCTTCGGAGACCACGGGAGACGGAGAGACCCGCACCCTCCAGCATGCGACGCCCGCAGGATGCCCCTCGGAGACCACGGGAGACGGAGAGACCCGGACCCTCCAGCATGCGACGCCCGCAGGATGCCCCTCGCACACCACGGGAGACGGAGAGACCCGCACCCTCCAGCATGCGACGCCCGCAGGATGCCCCTCGGAGACCATGGGAGACGGAGAGACCCGGACCCTCCAGCATGCGACGCCCGCAGGATGCCCCTCGCACACCACGGGAGATGGAGAGACCTGGAGCAACAGGGAGACGACACCCCCGTCACGTGCGGGAGCGACCACCCAGCGATGAGGGGGGCAGCTACAGGCCCCCGTCACATCCGAGCCAGGACACCACTACCCAGGACACCACTATCCAGGACACCCCTACCCGGGACACCACTACCCAGGACACGCCTACCCGGGACAGCACTACCCAGGACACCCCCTACCCGGGACACCACTACCCAGGACACCCCTACCCGGGACAGCACTACCCGGGACAGCACTACCCGGGACAGCACTACCCGGGACAGCACTACCCAGGACACCCCGACCCGGGAAGACGAAATACCGGACAGTGACTCAGAGTGGATGGGTGGAGACGAACCCCCACCCCAAAGTGCCATGGACTCAGAGTGGGACGAAGAGCACGACACAACGCCACTGCTGTCACCAACACCCTCCACCATCGCAGAAACACTCACCACGGTTGGGCACTTTAGTGATGAGGCGTCTGATACACTCACTGGTGCGCACAAACACAGCCGTCCCGGTACAGCAGGTGGAGGTAGGAGCAGCAGAGGGACCGGGCGGTCGGAGGGCAGCCCAGGCCAAGCGAACATCTGCCGCCCAGATGGATCCCGGGTTCCTGCAGTTATCACACCCACACATAGATCCGATGCAACCACCGACACGGAGACGAGCGAATAGGGTGACGGGTGGCTTGCGGCGGCTGCGGTCGCAGGTGGAGGAGTCCACCCGCGTCCAGGAGCTGGGAGTGGTCCCGGTCATGCGTGCCACCCAGGCTGACACCGCACGGGTGGCGTCCGCGGTGGAGGCAATGGGTGCGACGGTGTCAGACATGGGGAACGGTTTGCGAGGCCTGGGGCCTTCCGTGCAGGCGGCGTCTGTGGCCCAGGAAATGGCTGCCCTCTCACAGGAGGCCATGAGCCAGTGCCAGCGCCAGATGGCAGAGGCGCTCAACGCCATAGCCCAGTCTCAGCAGGCCATGGCCCAGTCTCAGCAGGCCATGGCCCAGTCTCAGCAGGCCATAGCCCAGTCTCTGCAGGCCATGGCCCAGTCTCTGCAGGCCATGGCTCAGTCTCTGCAGGCCATGGCCCAGTCTCAGCAGGCCATCGCTGAGGGCATCGGCGCCAGTGGCCATGTGCGAGCTGGCGTCGCACTGTCGCAGACAGGGTTCGACAACCCCCTGGGCTCCATGGCTGCAAACCTGCAGACCCCTGTCGATACCAGCACGGGCCTCCAGGACTGGCAGCGCCAGATGTCGGGGGCGCGTCGGATGGCCAGTCCGTTCGCATCCCCCACCCATGTAGAGGCCTGGGGGCCATCGGGCACCCGAGGGAGGAGGAGGCGGTGTGGTCCGTCCCGGCTCCCTCTGTAGGGGAGGTCCCGGTACACCGCGACACCTCGGACTCCCCCCCTTCCGTCCCAGGTGCATCGGGTGGGCAACGGGCAGGACAGGCTGGCAGCTCGCCATCCCAGTCGCCCGGGCCGCAGCCTGGCCCATCTAGGCCAGGACGCCCCAGGAAACGGCCGCCAAAGGGATCCAGTGTCAGAGGGCAGGAATCACAGGGGTCCACCTCCAGTTCTGCTGTACCGTCTGGGGAACCACATAGACGTAGTCAAAGGGCCCGTAAGGCCAAACAATTAGACACTGAGTAAGTTGGCACGGGTGCAGGGCACAGATGAGTTTTAGGGGCTAGGGCACGTGCATGAACTCCTTTGGTTATTAAAGTCAATGTTACACCTACCGAAGCTGCCTTTGTGCTCTGTCCAAAGTGTGCGGGCGTGTCATGTACGTTGAGCGCAAGTGTGTGTGTGACGGGTGGTCTTACCTCAGCCCCAGGTGAGTCTGCCCCTTCCCCCTGGGCCACCATCAACATCCCCCGGGCAGAGGACGGGACCGTGCGCTGCAGTGTCACAGCCGCATGCAGGGATGGTCCGGGTGGATGGTGGTACTGTGGCCATGGGTCAGACATAGTCCAACGATGTAGAGCCAGGAGCTCATCGGAGGCGGGTTGTCATCATCCTCCATGGCCTGCGATAGACACGCGTCCACCCGCAACTGGGTGAGCCCGGCCCGTTGTGCCGCCGGTGGATCGGCAATTGGGGGTGGGGGGGTGGTGTGCATGCGGGTGGGGTGTGTGGGGTTGGGGAGGGGGGTGAGGGTGCTGGGTGGGTGGATGGGTGGGGGGTGTGGGTGGTCGGCTGTTGTCATGGTGTGCGGTCTGTGGCCATACTACCCGATTCCCACGCCCATCTAGTCAGTGAAGCGGGCGTCTATCAGTCTGTCCCGTGCCCGCTGGGCCAGCCGGTAACGGTGGACAGCCACCCGCCTGTGTCTACCCCGTCTGCCAGGACCATTGCCCCCATCCCCCTCATCTGGGGAGGACTGGGCCTCTTCCTGCTGCTCCTCCACTCCGCCCGCCTCTGCCTGCGGCACATCGCCCCTCTGCTGGGCTATGTTGTGCAGGACGCAGCACACCACAATGATGCGGCCGACCCTATCTGACCGATACTGGAGGGCGCCCCCAGAGAGGTCCAGGCACCTGAAACGCATCTTCAGCACGCCAAAGCACCTCTCGATCACTCCCCTTGTCGCTACATGGGCATCATTGTAGCGGTTCTCCGCCTCATTGCATGGCCTCCGTATAGGCGTCATCAGCCACAATCGCAATGGGTAGCCCCTGTCGCCCAGCAACCAGCCCCTCAGCCGGGGATGGCGTCCCTCGTACATGCCGGGGATGGATGACCGCGACAACACGAATGAGTCGTGTACACTGCCTGGGTGACGGGCGCAGACGTGCAGGATCATCATGCGGTGGTCGCAGACCACCTGTACGTTCATTGAATAGGTCCCCTTCCTATTAGTGAACACGGCCCTGTTCTCTGCAGGTGGCCGCACGGCGACGTGCATCCCATCGATCGCGCCCTGGACCATGGGGAACCCGGCCACGGCAGAGAAGCCCACGGCCCGGGCATCTTGGCTGGCCCGGTCCACGGGGAAGCGGATGTAGCGGTGCGCCATGGCATAAAGGGCATCTGTCACTGCCCGGATGCACCGATGCACCGATGTCTGCGATATGCCGGACAGGTCCCCACTCGGTGCCTGGAATGACCCCGTTGCATAAAAGTTCAGGGCCATCGTAACCTTGACGGACACGGGGAGAGGGTGTCCCCCGCCAGTGCCACGCGGTGACAGGTGTGCCAGCAGGTGGCAGATGTGTGCCACGGTTTCCCGGCTCATCCGGAGTCTCCTCCTGCATTCCCGGTCCGTGAGGTCCTGGTATGACTGCCGGGGCCGGTACACATGGGGCGCCCTCGGGTGCCTCCGTTGCCGTGGGGCCGCGACGTCTTCCTCCCCCTCCTCGTCCTGTCGGTCAGGTGTCCCTCCAGCCTGGGCGGCTGCCGCCTGCCCCTCTGCGGCAGCCTGCGCCGCCTCTCTGGCACGCTCCTCCTCCTCCTCCTCCTCATCCAGGGCAACATAGACATGAGCGGCTGCCACCACGGTGGCCAACATCGCTGGATGGTCTGAAAACATGACGGCCTGGTGGGGGGGAGGGGAACGACGACATGTCATCATTGCCCATATCCCCTCCTCCCCCCAGCCACGTGGCATGGACCGCATGGGTCCAACTGTTGGAGGCTGGCACCTGGCCAGGTGGACCAACTCATTTGCCCTCCCATCACCCACCCCGGCACGGACCCCCCCCCCAACCTCCACCCCGGCACGGACCCCCCCCCCCAACCCCCAACCTCCACCCCAGCACAGACCCCCTCCCCAACCCCCAACCTCCACCCCAGCACGGACCCCCCCTCCCAACCTCCACCCCGGCACGGACCCCCCCCCAACCTCCACCCCGGCACGGACCCCCCCCCCAACCTCCACCCCGGCACGGACCCCCTCCCGGCACTCCCCCGGAGCCCAGCCTACTCTAACCACCCCCCCCCCCGCCGCACACACACACAAGCCGAGACACACCTCTCCTCACGCAATCAGTCTGCGGCCACGCCATTTCCTGCCCAGAGCCAACCCCCCAGGCCGTCACTCACCTCCTCGCTGGTCGGCGTGAGCCTGGAGCACCGGGTCACGCCGATGAAAAGGAGGTTTGATTGACGTCGACGTGAACGGTCATCACGTCGACGGGACTTCGGCCCATCCGGAAGGGAGAATATCGGCAGGCCGAAAATCGGCTGCCTTGCGCAGGCCCGTGACATTCTCCGACGGCAGCGGCGACATTAACGCCCCGCCGACTTTTCTCCCTTCGGAGACTTCGGCGGGGGCGGGATTCACGGCGGCCAACGGCCATTCTCCGACCCGGCGGGGGGTCGGAGAATGACGCCCCACATTCCTGAGGTCTGCGGCTCAAACACCCTTTTCAATCCCGTGTATCTGACGGTAAAAGGTGAAGCTGGGAAATGGAAAAGCGTTAAAACAAAACCGCAAACACAGAGGATTGGACGGGGGGAAGCAGAGTGACTGGTGACACCTGGTGACATGTTGTTATCAGAAGAGATTTGGAGGACTCTGAATAACTGATTGTACCCAGCAGAACATCTGAATCCTGCTGAATGCCCGACAAAATACCCAGGCCTAATATCATGTACCCTGTGCGCACGGATGGCGAGGTCTTCGTAGTTGATGTGATCAGAGAACATACAGCTTTGTGAATGAACAAAACTGTTTATTAATTAGCTAAAACATGAAAGGGTTTCAATGATGCCTCCTAAGATTACAGTTGGATAAATGGCTAAATACAAACAACTATGATTAACTATTGTTAATAACTGTTGACACAGGATCTGCTCGCTATGCGAGTTTACTCTGTGCTTACATCCAGGTTCTCCGTGTCTCTGTGCTGTCCAGCAGAATGTATCCTGGGCGGGATTCTCCCATGCCGCGCCGTTTGGGATAATCGACGTTCGCGTCGGGTTTTCGCGCGACGCCGGTCCCCCATTCTCCCGACCGGCGTCACCGAGATCGGTGCCACGCCTCCCGGAGTAATCGCCCGAGGTGCCAAGTCTCGCGGTTCTCCGGGCCCCCCCCCCCCCACACACACACAGGTACCGCAACACCCAGCTGATGGAGACCATCTCTGGGAAGGGTCAAGGCGACACACATGCCAGCCTCCGTGAGGGCATGGCCAGCCCACGGTGGCGCAATGAGGAGGAACGGGCAAACTGGGCAGTGGACGGATACTGTGGGCAGGGATCAGGGTGCCTGTGTGTCTGTAGCGACGCCAGCCAACCGGAGCACACATGTATCCCATGGCACCTGGCTGTCGTTGTGTCAATGCGCCATCGTTGAACATGTTGTATCCCCCCCCCCCTCCTGCAGATCGTAATGTTTGTCAAAGCTTTTGACAAAGAGGCATCGGACTCGAAACGTGAGCCCTTTTCTCTCCCTACAGATGCTGCCAGACTTGCTTCAATTTTCCAGCATTTTCTCTTTCGTCCCTGCTCCTGGACGCGGATGGACTCCTCCAACTGCATCTGCAGGTGCTGGAAGGCGGCCGTCATCCCGTTGTCCACTCCCTGGGTTTCCAAGCGCATCGGGTCTGTGGGTGGGTCTGGTAAGTCCAGGAACCCGGGAACCGTCTGGGTGGCAGCCGGGTGCTGGGCCTGGCCTGCCCTCCGACCGTCCAGCCCCTCGGCTGCTCCAAACTCCACCTGCTGTACCGGTTCGGCTGTGTGGTGCGCACCACTCAATGTCCCAAAAGCCTCATCACTAATGTGCCCAATCGAGGTGAGGGTATCTGCGATGATGGAGGGTGTGGGTGACAGCAGTGACGCAAGGTCCATGCCCTCATCGGACCCCAGGTCTGGGGTCTCCTGGGTTGAGCCTTGGACCGATGGGCAATGTGAGGTGCCGTGTCCGGTCTGTCCATCATCTGTTTGGCCGTCCTCTGTGCATCACTGTCCAGAGTCCCCATCCTCTGTGCGTCAATGTCCAGAGTCCCCATCCTCTGTGCGTCACTGTCCAGAGTCTTCATCCTCTGTGCGTCACTGTCCAGAGTCCCCATCCTTTGTGCGTCACTGTCCAGAGTCCCTGTCCTCTGTGCGCCACTGTCCAGAGTCCCCATCCTCTGTGTGTCACTGTCCAGAGTCCCTATCCTCTGTCCGTCACTGTCCAGAGTCCCTGTCCTCTGTCCGTCACTGTCCAGAGTCCCTGTCCTCTGTCCGTCACTGTCCTGGCTCTCCGTCCTCCCTTCGTCTGTCGCATGGCCGTAAGTGTCCTGACTGTCCGTCCTGTGTTTGTCAGTGTCGCTTGTGTCGGTCCTCTGTGCGTCCGTCTCCTGTGGCCCGGCTTCGGGAAAGGGCCCTCCTGTCCGTCTTCCTTCCCCTCCCTGCCGTGCGTCCCTGTGGGCGGACGGACGTGGACCTGGACGGCGGTGGCTTGTCTGAGACATTCCGGGATGATCGGCGGCTAGCCCTGGAATACACAATGAAGCATGTATCGTTAGACAGGCGGAGTTGGGTGTGTGGGGGTGGAGGGGGCAGTGTGAGGGGGTGGAGTGTGAGGGGGGGTTAGGGGGTGGTGGGGGCAGTGTGAGGGGGTGCACTGTGAGGGGGGAGGATGGGGAGGTGAGGGGGTGGAGTAGGAGGGGGTTAGGGAGTGGTGGGGGCAGTGTGAGGGGGTGGAGTGTGAGGGGGGTTAGGGGGTGGTGGGGGCAGTGTGAGGGGGTGGAGTGTGAGTGGGGTTGGGGGTGGTGGGGGCAGTGTGAGGGGGTACAGTATGAGGGGGGAGGTGAGGGGGCGGAGTGTGAGGGGGGTAGGGGTGGTGGGGGCAGTGTGAGGGGGTGGAGTGTGAGGGGGGTTAGGGGGTGGTGGGGGCAGTGTGAGGGGGTTAGGGGGCGGTGGGGGCAGTGTGAGGGGGTGCAGTGTGGTGGGGGCAGTGTGAGAGGGTGCAGTGTGAGTGGGTGTCAGGGGGTGGTGGGGGGAGGTGAGGGGGTGGAGTGTGAGGGGGGTTAGGGGGTGGTGGGGGCAGTGTGAGGGGGTGGAGTGTAAGGGGGGTTAGGGGGTGGTGGGGGCAGTGTGAGGGGGGAGGTGAGGGGGTGGAGTGTGAGGAGGGTTAGGGGGTGGTGGGGACAGTGTGAAGGGGTGGAGTGTGAGGGGGGTTAGGGGGTGGTGGGGGCAGTGTGAGGTGGTGCAGTGTGAGGGGGGAGGTGAGGGGGTGCAGTGTGATGGGGTTTAGGGGTGGTGGGGGCAGTGTGAGGGGGTGCAGTGTGAGGGGGGAGGTGAGGGGGTGGAGTGTGAGGGGGGTTAGGGGGTGGTGGGGCAGTGTGAGGGGGGGAGGTGAGGGGGTGGAGTGTGAGGGGGGTCAGGGGGTGGAGGGGGCAGTGTGAGGGGGTGGAGTGTGAGGGGGGTTAAGGGGTGGTGGGGGCAGTGTGAGGGGGTGCAGTGTGAGGGGGGAGGTGAGGGGGTGGAGTGTGAGGGGGTGTTCGGGGGTGGTGGGGGCAGTGTGAGGGGGGTTATGGGGTGGTGGGGGCAGTCTGAGGGGGTGGAGTGTGAGGGGGAAGGAGGGGGGAGGAGGGGGAGGTGAGTGGGTGGAGTGTGAGGGGGGGTTAGGGGGTGGTGGGGGCAGTGTGAGGGGGTGCAGTGTGAGGGGGGTTAGGAGGTGGTGGGGGCAGTGTGAGGGGGTGCAGTGTGAGGGGGGTTAGGGGGTGGTGGGGGCAGTGTGAGGGGGTGCAGTGCGAGGGGGGGTTAGGGGGTGGTGGGGGCAGTGTGAGGGGGAGGAGGGGGGAGGTGAGGGGCTGAGGGAGTGTAGCCAGGCAGGGGAGTCTCGCTTGGTACTGCGCCTCCGATCTGGCATGGCGCTACCTCCCGGGTGGTGTCTCCCCCAGCGAGGTCCAGAGCCCTCTGCACATGGACAGTGAGGGGGTGCAGCACAGGTGATCCCCTCCGGTTCTTGCACACTCACGGTGGTTGTGGGCTGACTTACCCTGCCGGGGGTTGGAGGTGTAAAGCATCAGAGTTAGGCGGTCAGCAGCAAGACACGCAGATGTTGGCAACATTATGACTGGGGGAGGGGGACTGGGCACCAGGCCATGGCAAGGGCGGTGTGGTGCCCATGTGGGTTGTGTGGTATGTGGTGCCCCCCCTCCGGCGTGGGCAGGGGGCGCGCGTGGCACCTGGGGGGGGGGATGGAGGGGTGGGGTGTGGCCCGGGGGAACTCTCGGGGTGCTTACCCTGGCTGCCCTCATGAGGTCGTGGAGCTTCTTGGGGAACTGCTCTCCCGAGCGGGGGTGTGCCCCACAGTGCTAACGACGATGCCCACAGCTGCGCCTGACAGTGCTGGCCGGGTGCCGGTGGCCACGTCTTGGGCACAGAATCGCCCTCCGCTCTTCCACTGTGTCCAGCAGTGTCTCCAGGTCATTGTCCCGGCACCTGGGCGCGGCACGGCGGGGCGCAGCCCTTACTCTGTGTTGGGGCCTGTGCGCGGATCGCGCACATTAAATGACGCGGCGCGGCTTCATCCGGGCATCGCGCAATGATGGCACCAGCGCCACGCCCACCGCGTTTCCCGCGGCCCCACTGCTGGCCCCTTTACGGGGCCTGAATCAACGCTGCTGGCGGCCCGTTAGCGCCGTCGTGAAAGGCGATGGTATTCATGATGTCGCGGACACTGACTCGCCATCGCAGAATCCCGCCCTGTCTCCCATGCGGCTGTCTTCCAGTGACCTACGCCTGTCGCCACGCCACCTGTGGTCAGATGCTAGAATACTAATCTATACGTACAGGCATTAATGGATTGGATTTGTTTATTGTCACGTGTACCGAGGTACAGTGAAAAGTATTTTCCTGCGAGCAGCTCAACAGATCATTAAGTACATGAGAAGAAAAGGGAATAAAAGAAAATACATAATAGGGCAACACAAGGTACACAATGTAACTACATAAGCACTGGCATCGGATGAAGCATACAGGGTGTAGTGTTAATGAGGTCAGTCCATAAGAAGGTCATTTAGGTGTCTGGTGACAGTGGGGAAGAAGCTGTTTTTGAGTCTGTTCGTGCGTGTTCTCAGACTTCTGTATCTCCTGCCCGATGGAAGAAGTTGGAAGAGTGAGTAAGCCGGGTGGGAGGGATCTTTGATTATACTGCCCGCTTTCCCCAAGCAGCGGGATGTGTAGATGGAGTCAATGGATGGGAGGCAGGTTTGTGTGATGGACTGGGCGGTGGTCACGACTCTCTGAAGTTTCTTGCGGTCCTGGTCCGAGCAGTTGCCATACCAGGCGGTGATGCAGCCTGATAGGGTGCTTTCCATGGTGCATCTGTAAAAGTTGCTAAGGGTTAATGTGGACATGCCGAATTTCCTTAGTTTCCTGAGGAAGTATAGGCGCTGTTGTGCTTTCTTGGTGGTAGCGTCGACGTGGGTGGACCAGGACAGATTTTTGGAGATGTGCACCCCTAGGAATTTGAAACTGCTAACCATCTCCACCTCGGCCCCGTTGATGCTGACAGGGGTGTGTACAGTACTTTGCTTCCTGAAGTCAATGACCAGCTCTTTAGTTTTTCTGGCATTGAGGGAGAGATTGTTGTCGCTACACCACTCCACTAGGTTCTCTATCTCCCTCCTGTCTTCGGACTCATCGTTATTCGAGATCTGGCCCACTATGGTCGTATCGTCAGCAAACTTGTAGATGGAGTTGGAACCAAGTTTTGCCACGCAGTCATGTGTGTACAGGGAGTGTCATGATATTCAAACACACACATCATGATAGACACACCAACAGACAAATCAGAACACACAACACCACAACCAATGACAGAAAGATATAAAAGCACAGACACGACCCCCGGTGGTCAGTATTAGCTGCAGAGGAGAACCAGGACACATCTATTGCCAAACACACTCAGGGAGACAGCACGTGCAGAGTATCCAGAACGAACTGTATTATAAGAGTTATAATAAAATAGAGTTGTACCACATACAACTGTGTTGGCTCATCTGTGCACCAGAGCACCCAACACCACATGGTACAGGAGTGGATCGATACCTGCCGGCATACCTCAGTGTACACAGACAACCAGCAGTGCCCAGGCATGATGTACGAGCTCCCGGTTCCGCAGGCGCTCCAGTGCCACGGCGACCTCCACGAAAACTGGCGGCGATTCCGGCAAAATTTCGAATTGTTCCTGGTGGCAGCTGAACTCAAAGACCTGGATGATAAGGAAAAAATTGAATTTCTCCTCACCGTCGCCGGTGCAAGGGCAAGAGAAATATTCAGAAGGTTCAGGTTCTTCAGGAGGCAGCAAAGGCACGATTACCAGGCAGTCCTGGGCAAATTCTCCAAGTACTGTGAAGAATACGCAATCCAATGGGCACTTAAAGGTAAGAAAAGCTGCAGTACTCACCTCGTGGCTGGGATCCCGGAGCCCGAAATCCCGGGCCTGAGAGAAGGCTGGGTCGAGGTCGGCGGCCATCTTGCTAAAGGTATAACGCTAGCACAGTTGCGCGAGAAGTGCGCAGAACCGGAAGTTTCGTTTGCGCATGCGCGAGATGCTGCGCATGCGCAGTCAAGAAAACGGCCATCGGTAAAGGAACAGCGATCTGAGCATGCGCAGTCGCTTCCTACGTGCTACATACCGAGCGTCAGGATGTCAGAGGCCCCAGACTGCACCAATTTAAAAGGGAAATGTCCCAAATCCAATTTAAAAGGGAAACGTCCCAAATCAAAAAAACAAAAATCTGTTAAAGCTGTAAAACAACCTTCCCTCACCTGGAATGACAGCACAGTGCAGCAAATTGACCCAGGAGATGAATTTGACCTCCGAAGAACCCTCCGACAAGCAGTTACCTACGCACAAGCCGATGATTCCGACCTTGAATACTTCGATGACGATTTTTACAGTGTTTCCGGACCTCGCGAGCCCAATGATAGCTCCGTGGTCCTATATGACTATGACTCGGACGAACCTTTCGTGTTGCACATTGGCGGCCCCCACATTGAATCCGACGCAGATGCGGATTCATTTTTCGGATTTGAGGATCTTCAATCCAGCAGATATGATGTTCCAACTTATCAGTACCGGATGATGCTGCAGCCTGACATTAGCAGACAGGGAGCGGTGCAAGCACACGGAGAGTGCCCTGCTGCCACACAGAGCGTGGTCCACGTCCCGCTCAACGTTCCCGACTCTATGAAAGAAGACATGCAAGACTCCAGAGTGCAGTCCTCGCATGAACCAGAAGTGACTCCAGTGTCACAAGCTTCCACAGCAAGCTCGTGGACAGACTCCACAATTGCAGAAATGCAAGACTCCAGAGCGCAGTCCTTGCACGGACAAGAAGTGACTCCAGTGTCACAAGCCTCCACAGAGAGCTCGTGGACAGCCTCCACGATAGAAGCAACGCAAGACTCCAGAGCGCAGTCCTTGCACGAACAAGAAGTGACTCCAGTGTCACAAGCCTCCACAGAGAGCTCGTGGACGGACTCCACGATGGAAGGAACGCAAGACTCCAGAGCGCAGTCCTTGCAGGAACAAGACCATGAGGGTCTAGCAACCTCTCCTGACCAACCAGCGGCAGACGATGCAAGTCTGCCATGCTCACGTGAACAGCAAGAAGGCTATAACAGCCTACCATGCTCCACTACACAGCAGCATGACCATGACGGTCTCTCATGCTACAATGAAGGGCACAGCGCTGAAGACTGTTCAAGCCCAACTGAAGACAAGCCAAAGGAATCGCCTCGTCCAAGCCCGAAGAAAAAAGGTTTATGCGCTGACCTTCAGGATCATTGTAGCCGAACAGAGATTAATAATGCTGCACGGCCACAGAAGGATGCTGAGGATTTGCTAACGAAATTAATTGAATGTTTAACTTGCAAGGAGCAGACTGAGTGCCAGTGTTTTAGTACGGATCGAAAAAATGGACAAGACATTGATCCTCAGGTAATGGAAATAACACAACCTGAATCATATCTACAGCAGGGACAAATGTCTCCCTTCAACACAATGCCGCAAAATCCCAACTTCGGAGACCAGCAGTTAGTCAGTAATGACTCTTCAAACCTGGAGGGGAACATTAATTGCATTGAACCTATACACACTCCACTGATTATTGAGCAGAACATTGGAGCAAGAATCCTGAGGACACCGACATCGAGTAGCCAGATAACGAATTTAAAACCCACAGCAGTTTCAAGTGAACCAAGTGTGCTTTCCACTAATGGTGAAGATGCAGATAAGGTCGACCCGGTTATCCATTGTACCACACTAACCCCAGTGATTAAGCAGTTATGTATGGGGAGTATAATGTGGGCAATTGAGAACAGTAAAAGAGAGACTGTGACCATGCCAGTCCCAGCAAAATCAGACCCAGAGACCATGAAGGCATGTACATTAAACAAAGTTACATATGAGGTACCTGAGAAGAAAAGTGAAACGGAATGTTCTTTGGAAAATGGTACAATGTCGATAGAAACAGTGGATCCTATATTCGAGACCATACATATGGGAGAATTTGGGGGTAATAAACAAGGTTCTGCAATGTCTGGGGGAAGATTTAAAGTTCCAAAGAAGAAAAGCCCAAATGAAGGACAATGGCAAGACAATGACAGTCCACCGACATGGTGTGCACCACCAGATGAAAACTCTGACAATTTACCCAACCCTAGTGAACAGCAAGCTGCTAATGACGATCTATCCACGGGATGTGAGACGAGTGACGACAGCATCCCACTTCCCATGCAAAAGGTGCAAGGTGACAGACCTCGCCTAGTGCGTACCGAGGCACTCGACGATCACGGTGGGACCACTGACGACTGCGGTGGCGGCGCACCGCTTCCACCCTCGATGGCTCGAGCCTCTCCACTGGTTGGTGCATTCCTGCATGTTCCGACTCCAGAAGTGCAGCTTCAGGGAATCTCGGCTGCCTCCAGTGAACCTGTTGGGACTCCGGACGGGGGGCATCGACGGAAGGCAGACCGGACTCCAGATGGGGAGCAGCCAAGCGCCGACTCTGATTTGCGCACGCCAGACCTTGCTCCGGACGGGCGGTGTCGCGGCCTCGGTGATGGCATGCTCAGGGTGACGGCAGATGCCACGGCGACAGGGAATGGATCGCGTGGCAGTCCCACTGGGTCGGCAGTGGCAACCAGCACCGGCGGTCCAAGATGGACACACCAATTCGCGCCATCGCCAGACGTTGATGCGAGCAACAATTCTCTCTCCAAGGCGACATGCTTCGACGTTTCTCTGCGGAGTCGCCCTTCCGGCACAGCAGGTGGCCGGAACCAGCGTACACGGTCTCGGCCAACTTCCACATCTGGCACAGTCATCGCCTTGCATGATATTAGTGATGGTGCTACTTCGATGGCAACGACCCATCGGCTACAAGATGCCGTCCACCACAAACATAAAAAGAAAACAGACTCCACCTTGTTCCTGGCATGCAGGGCGGATGGATTGGTGCGTAGGCGCAATCAGCGGGCTTTGTGCCGCCTTCCACGCTCGCAACTGCACCGTACGCACACGCCGGATCCTCCACTGGTTCCCAAGGATGACTTCGTGGAGATGCCACGGATCATGCCCCTTCCATCGCCACCAGAACCAAACCACAGCCAGGGCACCACTAACAAAGATGTTGAATGTTATATTTGCACGAATGAAAAAACCAAGCACTGCACGAAGTACAACAAATGGTAAAGTAGAGACTTCGGCAACAGCATCACCTCCAACAGTCCAAGGTGAACCAGTGTGACCCCAAATCTCCACAGCTGAACCGGCTTGAGGACCAGCCCATTCTTGAGGCGGTCACCCATTAGACTGGACTTATAACGCTGTTAATACGTTCAAAAAGTCAAACACTTCTGTATTATAACCTGTTGTTGTTTATTGTTCCAGATATCGTCTGACCGGACCAATGTTCAAGTTTTTTTTTTTTCTCTCGCATCCAAGTTTTGTTATGGTACAACCTTGTTAGTGTGACACACCCGACATCGCCCCATGTAAATAGTTACGTCATAAACACACGCTGTACACAACACACACACACACTCTTAGATGCACTCACGACACAATTATATTTATAACCACGTAGGCACTTATCTTTGTAAAAAGGGGGGATGTCATGATATTCAAACACACACATCATGATAGACACACCAACAGACAAATCAGAACACACAACACCACAACCAATGACAGAAAGATATAAAAGCACAGACACGACCCCCGGTGGTCAGTATTAGCTGCAGAGGAGAACCAGGACACATCTATTGCCAAACACACTCAGGGAGACAGCACGTGCAGAGTATCCAGAACGAACTGTATTATAAGAGTTATAATAAAATAGAGTTGTACCACATACAACTGTGTTGGCTCATCTGTGCACCAGAGCACCCAACACCACAGGGAGTAGAGTAGGGGGCTAAGTACGCAGCCTTGCGGGGCGCCGGTTTGAGGATATTGTGGAGGAGATGTTGTTGTTCATTCTTACTGATTGTGGTCTGTTGGTCAGAAAATCGAGGATCCAGTTGCAGAGTGGGGAGCCAAGTCCTAGGTTTTGGAGCTTTGATATGAGCTTGGCTGGGATTATGGTGTTGGAGGCGGAGCTGTAGTCAATAAATAGGAGTCTAATGTAGGAGTCCTTGTTTTCGAGATGCTCTCGGGATGAGTGTAGGGCCAATGTTTACAGACGGTTTGGCTTTTATATTATGTAGATGGTAGTTTACATATCATCACGTTTTATTTCTGTGTGTAAAGTGTACAATGTGGGAGCAGCGAGGAACCCAAGGTTGGGCGAGGAAGCAGTTCCTTGATTCACAAGATCATGAGGTTGTTGTTGACTGCTCTGTATGAGGGAATAAAAGAAAATGCCCAGTGACAATAATGTGTCAATGGTCGTTTCAATCCGAACACTAAACCTAACCGTAACAATGTTGTCAATAACCCTAACCCAACGCAGCCCCAAGTATCAGACTGAAAGCATAACGTCCTATGGGCTTTAGAAATAGATGCACAGGGCACAAAAGTCCACTAAGTTTTTCTAAAGCTGCACGAAAGAGTTCGACCCGAATGTGACTGTGGCTTCCAAATCAGATTCCCCAAAGGTGTGAGGGGGTTAAAGGGGTGGTGGGTGGTGTGGGGACGTTGGGCAGGAGGGGGGGGGGAAGTTGGGGGTAAGGCAGGGGAAGCATCAGGGGCCATGACATCTCTCCCTGACTCTGCTGCCCACACACTTTGTACCCAAGGTACACACTCCAATGTTCACCCTGAACCATGCAGGCACGAGCAGATGAATGATTAGGTAATTCAGGGCTGGCGATATTGACTAAGTTTTGGGCACGTTACATTACTGCGCACTATTGGAATGGAGTGGGAGTTAATGAGTGTTGGCGCGGAGAAAGAAAAGAACTGTAATCCCATAATTGTTTCCTTTAATAATATTTAGGATTAGAATTATAATTCCAACTTTGGGATAATGTTCCTCAAGAAGCTGGCTGGTTGGTATTAAAGCAATAATGCGCTATCTCAGAGCAGCCACAATTCAATCCTAAATGTTCGCAAGTTCAGCCAAGAGCCTGACTAGTGAAGTGGTGAAATGCTTCCCTCGCCCAGCATTCAGTAAAAATTTCCGAGTGTATTCACTGGACCAACTGCTGGTCTACAAGGATTTTGACCATCCAAATGTCACCTACAAGGATATAGACCTTCCAAATGTCACCTACAAGGGTATAGACCTTCCAAATGTCACCTATATAGATATAGACCTTCCAAATGTCACCTATATGGGTATAGACCAGCCAAATAGCACCTATATAGATATAGACCTTCCAAATGTCACCTACAAGGGTAGAGACCTTCCAAATGTCACCTATATGGATATAGACCATCCAAATGTCACCTACATGGATATAGACCTTCCAAATGTCACCTATATGGATATAGACCATCCAAATGTCACCTACATGGATATAGACCTTCCAAATGTCACCTACAAGGGTAGAGACCTTCCAAATGTCACCTACAAGGCTATAGACCTTCCAAATGTCACCTACACAGATATAGACCTTCCGAATGTCACCTTTAAGGATATAGACCTTCCAAATGTCACCTAAAAGGGTATAGACCTTCCAGATATCACCTTCAAGGATATAAACCTTCCAAATGTCTCCTGGTTGTTCTCCTTCAGACCCGTGTGTGTAACCCATCACCACCCTGTGCTATTCCAGCTGTTTCTATGAGACAAGGCAGTGTTGCCAGCTCTCTGGGTGGCAAGATGCATGTTTCCTCTACTCCCTCAGCCAAGTGCCAGAGTGCCGGTGGAAATATGGATGAGCTGCAGTCAGCAGCCTTGCCTGGAGCTTATTATCAGGGAATCGATTGAAAAATCTGAACCCAATTGTGAGCTCGAAGACCCTGCTTGTGTTTCCATTGCTCACATTAAATGTGATTCCCAAGCGGCCATCCTTGAATATTCCCAGCAGTGTTGAAGAAAAAAAACCACAAGACAAAACGGCAGCTGCGTAGAAACTGGGCACAGACTTACATGCGCCGTTCTTGCAATCGCAAACAGATGGCACATTAAAAGAGGGGGGAGCCTGGGCGGTCGATGGAACCTCCCGACGTGTCCTGAAGGGAGGCGTGCATTCAGTCAACAGTGTCTGGGGCTCAGTGGTAGACAGCCATTGCTGCAAGTGTCAAAGGTCGCTCATGTTGCCTGTTGTGATCAATTGGAATTGAAATGTGTTGGTTTGGCCTGGTACTGGGTGCATTTGCCATCTTCCTGATACGCGTATAGACCTCTAACTATGAGATAAATGAGATGTGCTTAAAACAGACTGAAACAATTGAGAGAACAAGAAGGTTCAGGACAGTTGTTTGAACTATACCCAGCGCAATGAGACAATGTTTGCAGTGTAGTCACTGTTACGATGTAAGAAATGTGGCAGCCAATTTGCGCACAGCAAGCTTCCGCAAACAGCAATCTGATAATGACCAGATATTCCATTTGAGTGATGTTGAGTAAAGAATAACTATTAGGCAGCGCACCCTTCACTGGAAATGTCAGCCTATAACCTGTGCTCTAACCTCTGGACTGGGTTTGAACACGCAACCTTCTGTGATGAATGTAGGAATTTCAGATATATTGTATGCAGTATTTGGTACAGTAAGAGTTAAAAGCCTGGGTTAGTGTGTGTGACTGCTGCATTGGTGTCTTTTAAAATCCTGGCTTTCAAGGCAACGATGTTTTTGGGAGCCAGAGGTGCAATTAAAGCATCATAAAAGCATGGGCTACTTGAGTTTTGTTTGGATTAAGGGGGTCCCTGTGGAGTTAATTGGACACGTTGGGCAGAATTCTCCGCCGGTGGGATCCTCCGCTCCGCCGGCAGCACACCCACGTCCGCGGGTTCCCTGACGGCGCGGGGTGGCCACAATGGGCAATCCCATTGGCCAGCGGCCAGAACGGAGGATCCTGTTGCCGGTGAGGGTGCACCGTGCCCGGGGACGCGGCAGACGGACCGGAGAATTCCGCCCATTGTGTTTCAGCTTGGTGAGGCGTTGTAATAATGGGACGAGCTAGAGGACCAGGCATTCTAGCAGGGAAGCACAGATTGTTCAGTTGGGAAATGGAAGCCAAACCATGAAGACAGTTTCTGAAGACTTCAGCGAGAGAATCCCCATTATTCTGACTCGATTCAGGACCATCTCTGAAAACAGTCTCAAAGAATATCTCTTACGCAAGTATGCCTGGCTTTGAAATGAAAAATGAAAATCGCTTCTTGTCACAAGTAGGCTTCAAGTGAAGTCACTGTGAAAAGCCCCTAGTCGCCACATTCCAGCGCCTGTTCGGGGAGGCTGTTACGGGAATCAAACAGTGCTGCTGGCCTGCCTTGGTCTGCTTTCAAAGCCAGCGATTTAGCTTTGCTCACTGTATTTAAAAGTGGATTGAGAGCCGAGATGGTTTTGTTGTTTGAGTGGAAATAAAGATAGCAGTTAAGGGTTACGGTGTCACTGTATCGATTAGCATTGTTTAAGGGGTAATTGTAAGATATTTTTCTCCTGTGATGTTAAAGATACTTTAATACAATGTTCGTAATAAAGTTTGTTATAATGTACCGCATCCCTATTTTGTGTGAAATCACTCCTGGATCATATCCTTTCCTCAAAGTCTTACAAATTTAAAATAAAATATTGGGGTTTCAGTCCAGTACCCGAGCAACTGTTGGGAGTCTGGTCTGGGATCGTAATACTTCTGACAGAGAGAGACCAGAGTTCACACATGCAGGGCTGACACCAGAACGTTGTTGCACAGAGCGTGGGGAGCATCAGCTAAAGGTGTCACGAGGAATGGCCTGCTCCTCACACCCAGACCTGTGGAGAAAGGTCACCCTTGGCCTGGAGACTTTGCTGAGTGGACCTTACAGCCCCATTTTATTTCTGAATATTTATCTCTCCCCGTGGCTCTTTGCCATCTGAGTCAGGATTTCCCACTGCCAAGGTTTCACTCTCCTCCATAAAAACGGCCACGATTGCCTCTTTACTGCTGTTGCAGTTGTAAAAGTCCTTGCTGCTCCTCTAATTACGTTTTACTCTTGTTCTCTCTTAGTCTTTCTAATTTACTTTTTTTACTTCCCTTGTATATATTCTACAATTCTCACATCTGTAAAATGTATTATCCTCACTCCATTTGCTCTAGGACTTTTGGTTAAACCTCATTTTATACTTTGCCCTCTGTCTAGTTCTGGAATCCCTGGGTGGGATTCGCCGTCGACCGACTCTGAAATCGGGAAATGAGATTGGGCGGAGAATAGCTAGGGACCCAGGTTCGATTCCGACCTCAGGTCACTGTCTGTGCGGAGTCTGCACGTTCTCCCCATGTCTGCGTGGGTTTCCTCCGGGTGCTCCAGTTTCCTCCCACAGTCCAGAGATGTTAGATGGATTGGCCGTGATAAATTGCCCCTCAGTGTCTAGGGATGTGCAGGTTGGGTTATGAGGTTACGGGGATAGGGGAGGGGTGGACGGGGGAGTGGACATGGGTAGGGTGCTCTTTCGAAGGGCCAGTGCAGACCCGATGGGTCGAATGGCCTCCTTCTGCACTGTAGGGATTCAATGATCTTTCGTTGCTCAAGGAGACTTCCAACACAATGGAACAAAGGTTTATTGGTAACAAGTAAAGATAAACTATACACAGGCACAGGAGTCACTAAATGAGGGGCTTCCGTGCGCGGGACGGTGGCACAGTGGTTAGCACTGCTGCCTCACAGCGCCAGGGACCCAGGTTCAATTCCGACCTCGGGTGACTGTTTGGAATTTGTACGTTCTCCCCGTGTCTGCGTGGGTTTCCTCCGGATGCTCCGGTTTCCTCCCACTGTTCAAAGATGGGCAGGTTAGGTGGATTGGCCATGCTAAATTGCCCCTTAGTGTTCAAAGGTTGGGTAGAGATATAGGGATAGGATGGGGATTGGGCCTAGGTAGGGTTGCTCTTCCGATGGGTCGGTGCAGACTCGATGGGCCAAATGGCCTCCTTCTGCACTGTAGGGATTCTATGGTTCTATGATTCTGTGAAACAGGTCTTCACTCTCTGGTTCCAGGGTCCACTCTGCCTAGGACTCAGCACCCAGGGCCCCGCGCTCTTTCCCCATTGGTCGGGGTTCACGAGCTCCCATTCAATAGGCTCTGCGACAGCCACATGGAGCACAAGGACCCGCCCCTTAAAGGGGCTGTGCTACTATATTCCTCCCTGCTTAAGTCCCTCAATAACATATTTACAGAACAGGTTATATACAGCTCCTGTGTATAATACAAAACTGAGGAACACAAGGGGGGGAAGAGTCCAGTTCATCGCAATGTCAATCTGTTGGGGGATTTCCTGAGCCTCCTAGATTGCCATAGTCTCCCAACCGGCTCCTCCACCTCTGAGGTAGCGGCCACCACAGCAGGGGCAGTTCCTTCTCCAGCTCCCTGTGGGGTTGTCGACGGAACCTCCGCAGATTCCTAGATTCCCTCTGTTTTGGCTCCAGCACTTTGCCAGTATGGTCAGCTCCCCTGAGGAACTGGACGCAACATCCGAAATTGGGGTTGTTGGCCTTCGGCATCATACGTGGTCAACGCCCGCCCGCTCTGTGCTGCTGTTCAAATCCACTACGTATGGGACTGGGCCTGACTTTGATACAATTTGGCCTGGTAGCCAAAGTGGGTCTGAGGTAAAGTTTCTGACGAGGACCGGGTCGCCCACTTGATAGGGGACTGTCCTAGTTTGGCGAATACCGTTTGTTCAGGCAAGTTGCTGGAACTCTTCTCCAGTGAACGCAGTGCTGTTGTCGGACAATACAACTTTGGGCAGGCCACGGGAAGCAGAAATCTGCTGCAGGT
The DNA here is from genome assembly GCF_047496885.1 of Scyliorhinus torazame. Lineage (NCBI taxonomy): Eukaryota > Metazoa > Chordata > Chondrichthyes > Carcharhiniformes > Scyliorhinidae > Scyliorhinus > Scyliorhinus torazame. The sequence goes on along the minus strand of NC_092715.1, from coordinate 268,702,208 downwards.
CCCGATTGCGGCTGCCGAGGTTGTTGTCTCCGCCTCTCGGACCTCCAATCACTTTGAAGGGGCATCAACCAAGACGAAGGCCATTCTGCTCAAGAACGGGCCTGTGAAATCCACAGGCACCCTCGTCCATAGAAGCTTCGGCTATTCCAAAGGGTGGAGCTTGGCTGTGGATGGCAGCACCTGCTGTCCCTGGCAGGGGTCGCACTGGCGCACCACATGTGTTCACTGTCCTTATCTATGCCAGACCACCAAACGTGGTTTTGCGCCATCATTGCGCCATTATTTTCATTTGGCCCGGATGGGCACCGTGCCGTCCCTGAGACAGTGGCTCTCTTGCTGGGGTTGGTGGCCACAACCAGGGGATCCCAGAGTATGACTCCGTCCTCACAACGGAGCTTGTCTTTGTGAGTGAGGTAAGGCCTGAACTGGCCAGATTTAGCACGATGCCTCACGGTCAAGATCAGTCACTTTGGACAGGTCTGGGCCACGTTGCGTCCAGTTCCTCGGGGGAGCTGACCATACTGGCAAAGTGCCAAGAAGGTTCAGTGCGAGGATGATTTCCTGAACTACTGGTGGTGGTGCCAGGTTCTTCCGAGGTGGACGTCACTCAACTCCTCAACGTTTGAAATTTTTGGGCGAGTGTGATGGATCCGGGGGGGGGGGGGGCACCTGCGCCTGGTCTCCCTAATGTTCCTGGCAGGGGTCTGGGGTCTAGGGGCTCCTGTTGTGTCCGGGGTGAGTGTGCAAAGTGGGTTTTCCTGCACAATATACTCGGTGAACGGAACTCTGGGAGAAAGAGGGACATTAAGGTGGGGGATGCTTGGGGGAGAGGAGGGGCCCGGGGTGGAAACCCTAACTGATTTTCAGTCTCTCTCCTTTGAGTGAGTGGGCAAATGAATGGCAGATGTAGTAACCTTTGGATAAATGTGAGGTTATCCACTTTGGTCGCAAAAAGCAAGAAAGCAGATTATTAACTGAATGGCCATAAATTAGGAGAGGGGAATGTGCAACGAGACCTGGGTGTCCTCGTACACCAGTCACTGAAGGTAACCGCGCAGGTACAGCAGGCGGTAAAGAAGGCAAATGGTATGTTGGCCTCCACTGTGAGAGGATTCGAGTACAGGAGCAGGGATGTGTTGCTGCAATTATACAGGGCCTTAGTGAGGCCACACCTGGAGTATTGTGTGCGTTTTGGTTTCCTTCTCTGAGGAAGGATGTTGTTGCTATGGAGGGAGTGCAGCGAAGGTTCACCAGACTGATTCCTGGGATGGCGGGACTGATGTATGAGGAGAGAGTGAGTTGTTTAGGATTGTCGCTGGAGTTCAGAAGAATGAGAGGGAATCTCATAGAAACCTATAAAATTCTAACAGGACTGGACAGGATTGATGCAGGAAGGGTGTTCCCGATGGTGGGTGTGTCCAGAACGAGGAGTCACAGTCTGAGGATACGGGGTAGATCATTTCGGACAGAGATGAGGAGAAATGTCTTCACTCAGAGAGTGGTCAGCCTGGGGAATTTGTTACCACAGGAAGTAGTTGAGGCCAAAACAGTGTGGCCGGACTCTCCGACTCCCTGCGCCGCAATCGCGCTCGGCGCGTGGGCGGAGAATGGGCGTCAGACCTGCGATCGGGTCACTATCTGGCAAGTCGAGCCCCCGCGCGGCCATCTCCATGTTGTCCGGTGCGGGGCAGCACGGTGACACAGTGGGTTAGCACTGCTGCCTCCCGGCGCCGAGGTCCCAGGATCGATCCCGGCTCTGGGTCACTGTCCGTGTGGAGTTTGCACGTTCTCCCTGTGTCTGTGTGGTCTCACCCCCGCAATCCAAAGATGTGCAGGCTAGGTGGATTGGCCGCGCTAAATTGCCCCTTAATTGGAAAAAATAATTGAGTATGCTAATTTTTTTTTGACATGTTGTCTAGAGCGACCGCTGCAGGTCGCCGCCGTGCGCGGCCCCGGATCCGTCAATTCTCCGGGTGTTTATATCGAGAAGGTCCGGCGTTTCACATGGTGCGGCTGCTAGCCCCTCTCCGGTTGGAGGATTGGTGCTGGGACCACACCGATTTTAGCGTCGGAAAACCGGACACTTCCTTTAGACATAACCTCAAAATCAGAGAATCGAGCCCTAAGTGTTGCCCCCGGGGCAGGATGCGTGGACTTTCGCGAAAACAAAACTGATGCCGAATGTGGACCGATTCAGTGACTGTGGAGGGGCAGCGCCGGCGTCACGGGGAACACAATCGATTCCAATGGGAAACGGGGCCGGATTCGCCGGGTCCGGGATTGACACTCGGGAGGCTGAGAAGCTGCAGCCGCACTCACACATTACACTCCCCACACACACTCACCCAGCCGCACACACACATTACACTCCCCACACACACTCACCCAGCCGCACACACACATTACACTCCCCACACACACTCATCCCAGCCGCACATACACATTACACTCCCCACACACACTCACCCAGCCGCACACACACATTACACTCCCCACACACACTCACCCCAGCCACACACACACATTACACTCCCCACACACACTCACCCCAGCCACACACACACATTACACTCCCCACACACACTCATCCCAGCCGCACACACATTACACTCCCGACACACACTCATCCCAGCCGCACACACACATTACACTCCCCACACACACTCATCCCAGCCGCACACACATTACACTCCCCACACACACTCATCCCTGCCGCACACACACATTACACTCCCCACACACACTCATCCCAGCCGCACACACACATTACACTCCCCACACACACTCATCCCAGCCACACACACACATTACACTCCCCACGCACACTCATCCCAGCCGCACACACACATTACACTCCCCACACACACTCATCCCAGCCGCACACACACATTATACTCCCCACACACACTCAACCCAGCCACACACACACATTACACTCTCCACACACACTCATCCCAGCCGCACACACACATTACACTCCCCACACACACTCATCCCAGCCGCACACACATTACACTCCCCACACACACTCATCCCAGCCGCACACACACATTACACTCCCCACACACTCATCACAGCCGCACACACACATTACACTCCCCACACACACTCATCCCAGTCCCACACACACATTACACTCCCCGCGCACTCATCCCAGCCGCACACACACATTACACTCCGCACACACACTCATCCCAGCCGCACACACACATTACACTCCCCACACACACTCATCCCAGCCGTACACACACATTACACTCCCCACACACACTCATCCCAGCCGCACACACACATTACACTCCCCACACACACTCATCCCAGCCGCACACACACATTACACTCCCCACACACACTCATCCCAGCCGCACACACACATTACACTCCCCACACACACTCATCCCAGCCGCACATACACATTACACTCCCCGCGCACTCATCCCAGCCGCACACACACATTACACTCCCCACACACACTCATCCCAGCCGCACACACACATTACACTCCCCGCGCACACTCATCCCAGCCGCACACACACATTACACTCCCCACACACACTCATCCCAGCCACACACACACATTACACTCCCCACACACACTCATCCCAGCCGCACACACACATTACACTCCCCACACACACTCATCCCAGCCGCACACACACATTACACTCCCCACACACACACATCCCAGCCGCACACACACATTACACTCCCCACACACACTCATCCCAGCCGCACACACACATTACACTCCCCACACACACTCATCCCAGCCGCACACACACATTACACTCCCCACACACACTCATCCCAGCCGCACACACACATTACACTCCCCACACACGCTCATCCCAGCCGCACATACACATTACACTCCCCGTGCACTCATCCCAGCCGCACACACACATTACACTCCCCACACACACTCATCCCAGCCGCACACACACATTACACTCCCCACACACACTCATCCCAGCCGCACACACATTACACTCCCCACACACACTCATCCCAGCCGCACACACACATTACACTCCGCACACACACTCATCCCAGCCGCACACACACATTACACTCCCCACACACACTCATCCCAGCCGCACACACACATTACACTCCCCACACACACTCATCCCAGCCGCACACACACATTACACTCCCCACACACACTCATCCCAGCCGCACACACACATTACACTCCCCACACACACTCATCCCAGCCGCACACACACATTACACTCCCCACACACACTCATCCCAGCCGCACACACACATTACACTCCACACACACACTCACCCCAGCCGCACACACACATTACACTCCCCACACACACTCATCCCAGCCTCACATGCACATTACACTCCCCACACACACTCATCCCAGCCGCACACACATTACACTCCCCACACACACTCATCCCAGCCGCGCACACACATTACACTCCCCACACACACTCATCCCAGCCGCACACACATTACACTCCGCACACACACTCATCCCAGCCACACACACATATTACACTCCCCACACACACTCATCCCAGCCGCACACACACATTACACTCCCCACACACACTCATCCCAGCCGCACACACACATTACACTCCCCACACACACTCATCCCAGCCGAACACACACATTACACTCCCCACACACACTCATCCCAGCCGCACACACACATTAAACTCCCCACACACACTCATCCCAGCCGCACACACACATTACACTCCACACACACAATGATCCCAGCCGCACACACATTACACTCCCCACACACACTCATCCCAGCCGCACACACACATTACACTCCCCACACACACTCATCCCAGCCGAACACACACATTAGACTCCCCACACACACTCATCCCAGCCGCACACACACATTAAACTCCCCGCACACACTCATCCCAGCCACACACACACATTACACTCCCCACACACACTCATCCCAGCCGCACACACACATTACACTCCCCACACACACTCACCCCAGCCGCACACACACATTACACTCCCCACACACACTCATCCCAGCCTCACATACACATTACACTCCCCACACACACTCATCCCAGCCGCACACACACATTACACTCCCCACACACACTCATCCCAGCCGCGCACACACATTACACTCCCCACACACACTCATCCCAGCCGCACACACACATTACACTCCCCACGCACACTCAGCCCAGCCGCACACACACATTACACTCCCCACACACACTCATCCCAGCCACACACACACACATCACTCCCCACACACACTCATTCCAGCCGCACACACACATTACACTCCATACACACACTCATCCCAGCCGCACACACACATTACAGTCCCCACACACACTCATCCCAGCCGCACACACACATTAAACACCCCGCACACACTCATCCCAGCCGCACACACACATTACACTCCCCACACACACTCATCCCAGCCGCACACATATTACACTCCCCACACACACTCATCCCAGCCACACACACACATTACACACCCCACACACACTCATCCCAGCCGCACACACACATTACACTCACCACACACACTCATCCCAGCCGCACACACACATTAAACTCCCCGCACACACTCATCCCAGCCGCACACACACATTACACTCCCCACACACACTCACCCCAGCCGCACACACACATTACACTCCCCACACACACTCATCCCAGCCTCACATACACATTACACTCCCCACACACACTCATCCCAGCCGCACACACATATTACACTCCCCACACACACTCATCCCAGCCGCACACACACATTACACTCCCCACGCACACTCATCCCAGCCGCACACACACATTACACTCACCACACACACTCATCCCAGCCGCACACACACATTACACTCCCCACACACACTCACCCCAGCCGCACACACACATTACACTCCCCACACACACTCATCCCAGCCTCACATACACATTACACTCCCCACACACACTCATCCCAGCCGCACACACATATTACACTCCCCACACACACTCATCCCAGCCGCACACACACATTACACTCCCCACGCACACTCATCCCAGCCGCACACACACATTACAGTCCCCACACACACTCATCCCAGCCGCACACACACATTAAACTACCCGCACACACTCATCCCAGCCGCACACACATTAAACTCCCCACACACACTCATCCCAGCCGCACACACACATTACTCTCCCCACACACACTCATCCCAGCCGCGCACACACATTACACTCCCCACACACACTCATCCCAGCAGCTCACACACATTACACTCCCCACACACACTCATCCCAGCCGCGCACACACATTACACTCCCCACACACACTCATCCCAGCCGCGCACACACATTACACTCCCCACACACACTCATCACAGCCGCGCACACACATTACACTCCCCACACACACTCATCCCAGCCGCGCACACACATTACACTCCCCACACACACTCATCCCAGCCGCGCACACACATTACACTCCCCACACACACTCATCCCAGCCGCGCACACACATTACACTCCCCACACACACTCATCCCAGCCGCTCACACACATTACACTCCCCACACACACTCATCCCAGCCGCACACACACATTACACTCCCCACACACACTCATCCCAGCTGCACACACACATTACACTTCCCACACACACTCATCCCAGCCGCACACACACATTACACTCCCCACACACACTCATCCCAGCCGCACACACACATTACACTCCCCACACACACTCATCCCAGCCGCGCACACACATTACACTACCCACACACACTCATCTCAGCCGCGCACACACATTACACTCCCCACACTCACTCATCCCAGCCGCGCACACACATTACACTCCCTACACACACTCATCCCAGCCGCACACACACATTACACTCCCCACACACACTCACCCCAGCCGCACACACACATTACACTCCCCGCGCACTCATCCCAGCCGCACACACACATTACACACCCCACACACACTCATCCCAGCCGCACACACACATTACACTCCCCACACACACTCATCCCAGCCTCACATACACATTACACTCCCCACACACACTCATCCCAGCCGAACACACACATTACACTCCCCACACACACTCATCCCAGCCGCACACACACATTACACTCCCCACACACACTCATTCCAGCCGCACACACACATTACACTCCATACACACACTCATCCCAGCCGCACACACACATTACAGTCCCCACACACACTCATCCCAGCCGCACACACACATTAAACTCCCCGCACACACTCATCCCAGCCGCACACACATTACACTCCCCACACACACTCATCCCAGCCGCACACACACATTACTCTCCCCACACACACTCATCCCAGCCGCGCACACACATTACACTCCCCACACACACTCATCCCAGCAGCTCACACACATTACACTCCCCACACACACTCATCCCAGCCGCGCACACACATTACACTCCCCACACACACTCATCCCAGCCGCGCACACACATTACACTCCCCACACACACTCATTCCAGCCGCACACACACATTACACTCCATACACACACTCATCCCAGCCGCACACACACATTACACTCCCCACACACACTCATTCCAGCCGCACACACACATTACACTCCATACACACACTCATCCCAGCCGCACACACACATTACAGTCCCCACACACACTCATCCCAGCCGCACACACACATTAAACTCCCCGCACACACTCATCCCAGCCGCACACACATTACACTCCCCACACACACTCATCCCAGCCGCACACACACATTACTCTCCCCACACACACTCATCCCAGCCGCGCACACACATTACACTCCCCACACACACTCATCCCAGCAGCTCACACACATTACACTCCCCACACACACTCATCCCAGCCGCGCACACACATTACACTCCCCACACACACTCATCCCAGCCGCGCACACACATTACACTCCCCACACACACTCATCCCAGCCGCGCACACACATTACACTCCCCACACACACTCATCCCAGCCGCGCACACACATTACACTCCCCACACACACTCATCCCAGCCGCGCACACACATTACACTCCCCACACACACTCATCCCAGCCGCGCACACACATTACACTCCCCACACACACTCATCCCAGCCGCTCACACACATTACACTCCCCACACACACTCATCCCAGCCGCACACACACATTACACTCCCCACACACACTCATCCCAGCTGCACACACACATTACACTTCCCACACACACTCATCCCAGCCGCACACACACATTACACTCCCCACACACACTCATCCCAGCCGCACACACACATTACACTCCCCACACACACTCATCCCAGCCGCGCACACACATTACACTCCCCACACACACTCATCCCAGCCGCGCACACACATTACACTCCCCACACACACTCATCCCAGCCGCGCACACACATTACACTCCCTACATACACTCATCCCAGCCGCACACACACATTACACTCCCCACACACACTCACCCCAGCCGCACACCAACATTACACTCCCCGCGCACTCATCCCAGCCGCACACACACATTACACTCCCCACACACACTCATCCCAGCCGCACACACACATTACACTCCCCAGACACGCTCATCCCAGCCGCACATCCACATTACACTCCCCGCGCACTCATCCCAGCCGCACACACACATTACACTCCCCACACACACTCATCCCAGCCGCACACACACATTACACTCCCCGCGCACACTCATCCCAGCCGCACACACACATTACACTCCCCACACACAATCATCCCAGCCACACACACACATTACACTCCCCACACACACTCATCCCAGCCGCACACACACATTACACTCCCCACACACACTCATCCCAGCCGCACACACACATTACACTCCCCACACACACACATCCCAGCCGCACACACACATTACACTCCCCACACACACTCATCCCAGCCGCACACACACATTACACTCCCCACACACACTCATCCCAGCCGCACACACACATTACACTCCCCACACACACTCATCCCAGCCGCACACACACATTACACTCCCCACACACGCTCATCCCAGCCGCACATACACATTACACTCCCCGCGCACTCATCCCAGCCGCACACACACATTACACTCCCCACACACACTCATCTCAGCCGCACACACACATTACACTCCCCACACACACTCATCCCAGCCGCACACACATTACACTCCCCACACACACTCATCCCAGCCGCACACACACATTACACTCCCCACACACACTCATAGTAGCCGCACACACACATTACACTCCCCACACACACTCATCCCAGCCGCACACACACATTACACTCCCCACACACACTCATCCCAGCCGCACACACACATTACACTCCCCACACACACTCATCCCAGCCGCACACACACATTACACTCCCCACACACACTCATCCCAGCCGCACACACACATTACACTCCCCACACACACTCATCCCAGCCGCACACACACATTACACTCCCCACACACACTCACCCCAGCCGCACACACACATTACACTCCCCACACACACTCATCCCAGCCTCACATACACATTACACTCCCCACACACACTCATCCCAGCCGCACACACACATTACACTCCCCACACACACTCATCCCAGCCGCGCACACACATTACACTCCCCACACACACTCATCCCAGCCGCGCACACACATTACACTCCCCACACACACTCATCCCAGCCGCGCACACACATTACACTCCCAACACACACTCATCCCAGCCGCACACACACATTACACTCCCCACACACACTCACCCCAGCCGCACACACACATTACACTCCCCGCGCACTCATCCCAGCCGCACACACACATTACACTCCCCACACTCACTCATCCCAGCCGCACACACACATTACACTCCCCAGACACGCTCATCCCAGCCGCACATCCACATTACACTCCCCGCGCACTCATCCCAGCCGCACACACACATTACACTCCCCACACACACTCATCCCAGCCGCACACACACATTACACTCCCCGCGCACACTCATCCCAGCCGCACACACACATTACACTCCCCACACACACACATCCCAGCCGCGCACACACATTACACTCCCCACACACACTCATCCCAGCCGCACACACACATTACACTCCCCACACACACTCATCCCAGCCGCACACACACATTACACTCCCCACACACACTCATCCCAGCCGCACACACACATTACACTCCCCACACACGCTCATCCCAGCCGCACATACACATTACACTCCCCGCGCACTCATCCCAGCCGCACACACACATTACACTCCCCACACACACTCATCCCAGCCGCACACACAAATTACACTCACCACACACAATCATCCCAGCCACACACACACATTACACTCCCCACACACACTCATCCCAGCCGCACACACACATTACACTCCCCACACACACTCATCCCATCCGCACACACACATTACACTCCCCACACACACACATCCCAGCCGCACACACACATTACACTCCCCACACACACTCATCCCAGCCGCACACACACATTACACTCCCCACACACACTCATCCCAGCCGCACACACACATTACACTCCCCACACACACTCATCCCAGCCGCACACACACATTACACTCCCCACACACGCTCATCCCAGCCGCACATACACATTACACTCCCCGCGCACTCATCCCAGCCGCACACACACATTACACTCCCCACACACACTCATCCCAGCCGCACACACACATTACACTCCCCACACACACTCATCCCAGCCGCACACACATTTCACTCCCCACACACACTCATCCCAGCCGCACACACACATTACACTCCCCACACACACTCATCCCAGCCGCACACACACATTACACTCCCCACACACACTCATCCCAGCCGCACACACACATTACACTCCCCACACACACTCATCCCAGCCGCACACACACATTACACTCCCCACACACACTCATCCCAGCCGCACACACACATTACACTCCCCACACACACTCATCCCAGCCGCACACACACATTACACTCCCCACACACACTCACCCCAGCCGCACACACACATTACACTCCCCACACACACTCACCCCAGCCGCACACACACATTACACTCCCCACACACACTCATCCCAGCCTCACATACACATTACACTCCCCACACACACTCATCCCAGCCGCACACACACATTACACTCCCCACACACACTCATCCCAGCCGCGCACACACATTACACTCCCCACACACACTCATCCCAGCCGCACACACATTACACTCCCCACACACACTCATCCCAGCCACACACACACATTACACTCCCCACACACACTCATCCCAGCCGCACACACACATTACACTCCCCACACACACTCATCCCAGCCGCACACACACATTACACTCCCCACACACACTCATCCCAGCCGAACACACACATTACACTCCCCACACACACTCATCCCAGCCGCACACACACATTAAACTCCCCGCACACACTCATCCCAGCCGCACACACACATTACACTCCCCACACACACTCATCCCAGCCGCACACACACATTACACTCCCCACACACACTCACCCCAGCCGCACACACACATTACACTCCCCACACACACTCATCCCAGCCTCACATACACATTACACTCCCCACACACACTCATCCCAGCCGCACACACACATTACACTCCCCACACACACTCATCCCAGCCGCACACACACATTACACTCCCCACACACACTCATCCCAGCCGCACACACACATTACACTCCCCACACACACTCATCCCAGCCGAACACACACATTACACTCCCCACACACACTCATCCCAGCCGCACACACACATTAAACTCCCCGCACACACGCATACCAGCCACACACACACATTACACTCCCCACACACACTCATCCCAGCCGCACACACACATTACACTCCCCACACACACTCATCCCAGCCGCACACACACATTACACTCCCCACTCACACTCATCCCAGCCGCACACACACATTACACTCCCCACACACACTCATCCCAGCCACACACACACACATCACTCCCCACACACACTCATTCCAGCCGCACACACACATTACACTACATACACACACTCATCCCAGCCGCACACACACATTACAGTCCCCACACACACTCATCCCAGCCGCACACACACATTAAACTCCCCGCACACACTCATCCCAGCCGCACACACACATTACACTCCCCACACACACTCATCCCAGCCGCACACATATTACACTCCCCACACACACTCATCCCAGCCACACACACACATTACACACCCCACACACACTCATCCCAGCCGCACACACACATTACACTCCCCACACACACTCATCCCAGCCGCACACACACATTAAACTCCCCGCACACACTCATCCCAGCCGCACACACACATTACACTCCCCACCCACACTCATCCCAGCCGCACACACACATTACACTCCCCACACACACTCACCCCAGCCGCACACACACATTACACTCCCCACACACACTCATCCCAGCCTCACATACACATTACACTCCCCACACACACTCATCCCAGCCGCACACACACATTACACTCCCCACACACACTCATCCCAGCCGCACACACACATTACACTCCCCACGAACACTCATCCCAGCCGCACACACACATTACACTCCCCACACACACTCATCCCAGCCACACACACACACATCACTCCCCACACACACTCATTCCAGCCGCACACACACATTACACTCCATACACACACTCATCCCAGCCGCACACACACATTACAGTCCCCACACACACTCATCCCAGCCGCACACACACATTAAACTCCCCGCACACACTCATCCCAGCCGCACACACACATTACACTCCCCACACACACTCATCCCAGCCGCACACACACATTACATTCCCCACACACACTCATCCCAGCCGCGCACACACATTACACTCCCCACACACACTCATCCCAGCCGCGCACACACATTACACTCCCCACACACACTCATCCCAGCCGCTCACACACATTACACTCCCCACACACACTCATCCCAGCCGCACACACACATTACACTCCCCACACACACTCATCCCAGCTGCACACACACATTACACTTCCCACACACACTCATCCCAGCCGCACACACACATTACACTCCCCACACACACTCATCCCAGCCGCACACACACATTACACTCCCCACACACACTCATCCCAGCCGCGCACACACATTACACTCCCCACACACACTCATCCCAGCCGCGCACACACATTACACTCCCCACACACACTCATCCCAGCCGCGCACACACATTACACTCCCTACACACACTCATCCCAGCCGCACACACACATTACACTCCCCACACACACTCACCCCAGCCGCACACACACATTACACTCCCCGCGCACTCATCCCAGCCGCACACACACATTACACTCCCCACACACACTCATCCCAGCCGCACACACACATTACACTCCCCAGACCCGCTCATCCCAGCCGCACATACACATTACACTCCCCGCGCACTCATCCCAGCCGCACACACACATTACACTCCCCACACACACTCATCCCAGCCGCACACACACATTACACTCCCCGCGCACACTCATCCCAGCCGCACACACACATTACACTCCCCACACACAATCATCCCAGCCACACACACACATTACACTCCCCACACACACTCATACCAGCCGCACACACACATTACACTCCCCACACACACTCATCCCAGCCGCACACACACATTACACTCCCCACACACACACATCCCAGCCGCACACACACATTACACTCCCCACACACACTCATCCCAGCCGCACACACACATTACACTCCCCACACACACTCATCCCAGCCGCACACACACATTACACTCCCCACACACACTCATCCCAGCCGCACACACACATTACACTCCCCACACACGCTCATCCCAGCCGCACATACACATTACACTCCCCGCGCACTCATCCCAGCCGCACACACACATTACACTCCCCACACACACTCATCCCAGCCGCACACACACATTACACTCCCCACACACACTCATCCCAGCCGCACACACATTACACTCCCCACACACACTCATCCCAGCCGCACACACACATTACACTCCCCAAACACACTCATCCCAGCCGCACACACACATTACACTCCCCACACACACTCATCCCAGCCGCACACACACATTACACTCCCCACACACACTCATCCCAGCCGCACACACATATTACACTCCCCACACACACTCATCCCAGCCGCACACACACATTACACTCCCCACACACACTCATCCCAGCCGCACACACACATTACACTCCCCACACACACTCATCCCAGCCGCACACACACATTACACTCCCCACACACACTCACCCCAGCCGCACACACACATTACACTCCCCACACACACTCATCCCAGCCTCACATACACATTACACTCCCCACACACACTCATCCCAGCCGCACACACACATTACACTCCCCACACACACTCATCCCAGCCGCGCACACACATTACACTCCCCACACACACTCATCCCAGCCGCACACACACATTACACTCCCCACACACACTCATCCCAGCCGCACACACACATTACACTCCCCACACACACTCATCCCAGCCGCACACACACATTACACTCCCCACACACACTCATCCCAGCCGCACACACACATTACACTCCCCACACACACTCACCCCAGCCGCACACACACATTACACTCCCCACACACACTCATCCCAGCCTCACATACACATTAAACTCCCCACACACACTCATCCCAGCCGCACACACACATTACACTCCCCACACACACTCATCCCAGCCGCGCACACACATTACACTCCCCACACACACTCATCCCAGCCGCACACACATTACACTCCCCACACACACTCATCCCAGCCACACACACACATTACACTCCCCACACATACTCATCCCAGCCGCACACACACATTACACTCCCCACACACACTCATCCCAGCCGCACACACACATTACACTCCCCACACACACTCATCCCAGCCGAACACACACATTACACTCCCCACACACACTCATCCCAGCCGCACACACACATTAAACTCCCCGCACACACTCTTCCCAGCCGCACACACACATTACACTCCCCACACACACTCATCCCAGCCGCACACACACATTACACTCCCCACACACACTCACCCCAGCCGCACACACACATTACACTCCCCACACACACTCATCCCAGCCTCACATACACATTACACTCCCCACACACACTCATCCCAGCCGCACACACACATTACACTCCCCACACACACTCATCCCAGCCGCACACACACATTACACTCCCCACACACACTCATCCCAGCCGCACACACACATTACACTCCCCACACACACTCATCCCAGCCGAACACACACATTACACTCCCCACACACACTCATCCCAGCCGCACACACACATTAAACTCCCCGCACACACTCATCCCAGCCACACACACACATTACACTCCCCACACACACTCATCCCAGCCGCACACACACATTACACTCCCCACACACACTCATCCCAGCCGCACACACACATTACACTCCCCACGCACACTCATCCCAGCCGCACACACACATTACACTCCCCACACACACTCATCCCAGCCACACACACACACATCACTCCCCATACACACTCATTCCAGCCGCACACACACATTACACTCCATACACACACTCATCCCAGCCGCACACACACATTACAGTCCCCACACACACTCATCCCAGCCGCACACACACATTAAACTCCCCGCACACACTCATCCCAGCCGCACACACACATTACACTCCCCACACACACTCATCCCAGCCGCACACATATTACACTCCCCACACACACTCATCCCAGCCACACACACACATTACACACCCCACACACACTCATCCCAGCCGCACACACACATTACACTCCCCACACACACTCATCCCAGCCGCACACACACATTAAACTCCCCGCACACACTCATCCCAGCCGCACACACACATTACACTCCCCACACACACTCATCCCAGCCGCACACACACATTACACTCCCCACACACACTCACCCCAGCCGCACACACACATTACACTCCCCACACACACTCATCCCAGCCTCACATACACATTACACTCCCCACACACACTCATCCCAGCCGCACACACACATTACACTCCCCACACACACTCATCCCAGCCGCACACACACATTACACTCCCCACGCACACTCATCCCAGCCGCACACACACATTACACTCCCCACACACACTCATCCCAGCCACACACACACACATCACTCCCCACACACACTCATTCCAGCCGCACACACACATTACACTCCATACACACACTCATCCCAGCCGCACACACACATTACAGTCCCCACACACACTCATCCCAGCCGCACACACACATTACACTCCCCACACACACTCATCCCAGCCGCACACACATTACACTCCCCACACACACTCATCCCAGCCACACACACACATTACACTCCCCACACACACTCATCCCAGCCGCACACACACATTACACTCCCCACACACACTCATCCCAGCCGCACACACACATTACACTCCCCACACACACTCATCCCAGCCGAACACACACATTACACTCCCCACACACACTCATCCCAGCCGCACACACACATTAAACTCCCCGCACACACTCATCCCAGCCGCACACACACATTACACTCCCCACACACACTCATCCCAGCCGCACACACACATTACACTCCCCACACACACTCACCCCAGCCGCACACACACATTACACTCCCCACACACACTCATCCCAGCCTCACATACACATTACACTCCCCACACACACTCATCCCAGCCGCACACACACATTATACTCCCCACACACACTCATCCCAGCCGCACACACACATTACACTCCCCACACACACTCATCCCAGCCGCACACACACATAACACTCCCCACACACACTCATCCCAGCCGAACACACACATTACACTCCCCACACACACTCATCCCAGCCGCACACACACATTAAACTCCCCGCACACACTCATCCCAGCCACACACACACATTACACTCCCCACACACACTCATCCCAGCCGCACACACACATTACACTCCCCACACACACTCATCCCAGCCGCACACACACATTACACTCCCCACGCACACTCATCCCAGCCGCACACACACATTACACTCCCCACACACACTCATCCCAGCCACACACACACACATCACTCCCCACACACACTCATTCCAGCCGCACACACACATTACACTCCATACACACACTCATCCCAGCCGCACACACACATTACAGTCCCCACACACACTCATCCCAGCCGCACACACACATTAAACTCCCCGCACACACTCATCCCAGCCGCACACACACATTACACTCCCCACACACACTCATACCAGCCGCACACATATTACACTCCCCACACACACTCATCCCAGCCACACACACACATTACACACCCCACACACACTCATCCTAGCCGCACACACACATTACACTCCCCACACACACTCATCACAGCCGCACACACACATTAAACTCCCCGCACACACTCATCCCAGCCGCACACACACATTACACTCCCCACACACACTCATCCCAGCCGCACACACACATTACACTCCCCACACACACTCACCCCAGCCGCACACACACATTACACTCCCCACACACACTCATCCCAGCCTCACATACACATTACACTCCCCACACACACTCATCCCAGCCGCACACACACATTACACTCCCCACACACACTCATCCCAGCCGCACACACACATTACACTCCCCACGCACACTCATCCCAGCCGCACACACACATTACACTCCCCACACACACTCATCCCAGCCACACACACACACATCACTCCCCACACACACTCATTCCAGCCGCACACACACATTACACTCCATACACACACTCATCCCAGCCGCACACACACATTACAGTCCCCACACACACTCATCCCAGCCGCACACACACATTAAACTCCCCGCACACACTCATCCCAGCCGCACACACACATTACACTCCCCACACACACTCATCCCAGCCGCACACACACATTACACTCCCCACACACACTCATCCCAGCCGCGCACACACATTACACTCCCCACACACACTCATCCCAGCCGCGCACACACATTACACTCCCCACACACACTCATCCCAGCCGCTCACACACATTACACTCCCCACACACACTCATCCCAGCCGCACACACACATTACACTCCCCACACACACTCATCCCAGCTGCACACACACATTACACTTCCCACACACACTCATCCCAGCCGCACACACACATTACACTCCCCACACACACTCATCCCAGCCGCACACACACATTACACTCCCCACACACACTCATCCCAGCCGCGCACACACATTACACTCCCCACACACACTCATCCCAGCCGCGCACACACATTACACTCCCCACACACACTCATCCCAGCCGCGCACACACATTACACTCCCTACACACACTCATCCCAGCCGCACACACACATTACACTCCCCACACACACTCACCCCAGCCGCACACACACATTACACTCCCCGCGCACTCATCCCAGCCGCACACACACATTACACTCCCCACACACACTCATCCCAGCCGCACACACACATTACACTCCCCACACACACTCATCCCAGCCGCGCACACACATTACACTCCCCACACACACTCATCCCAGCCGCGCACACACATTACACTCCCCACACACACTCATCCCAGCCGCGCACACACATTACACTCCCTACACACACTCATCCCAGCCGCACACACACATTACACTCCCCACACACACTCACCCCAGCCGCACACACACATTACACTCCCCGCGCACTCATCCCAGCCGCACACACACATTACACTCCCCACACACACTCATCCCAGCCGCACACACACATTACACTCCCCAGACACGCTCATCCCAGCCGCACATACACATTACACTCCCCGCGCACTCATCCCAGCCGCACACAAACATTACACTCCCCACACACACTCATCCCAGCCGCACACACACATTACATTCCCCGCGCACACTCATCCCAGCCGCACACACACATTACACTCCCCACACACAATCATCCCAGCCACACACACACATTACACTCCCCACACACACTCATCCCAGCCGCACACACACATTACACTCCCCACACACACTCATCCCAGCCGCACACACACATTACACTCCCCACACACACTCATCCCAGCCGCACACACACATTACACTCCCCAGACACGCTCATCCCAGCCGCACATACACATTACACTCCCCGCGCACTCATCCCAGCCGCACACACACATTACACTCCCCACACACACTCATCCCAGCCGCACACACACATTACACTCCCCGCGCACACTCATCCCAGCCGCACACACACATTACACTCCCCACACACAATCATCCCAGCCACACACACACATTACACTCCCCACACACACTCATACCAGCCGCACACACACATTACACTCCCCACACACACTCATCCCAGCCGCACACACACATTACACTCCCCACACACACACATCCCAGCCGCACACACACATTACACTCCCCACACACACTCATCCCAGCCGCACACACACATTACACTCCCCACACACACTCATCCCAGCTGCACACACACATTACACTCCCCACACACACTCATCCCAGCCGCACACACACATTACACTCCCCACACACGCTCATCCCAGCCGCACATACACATTACACTCCCCGCGCACTCATCCCAGCCGCACACACACATTACACTCCCCACACACACTCATCCCAGCCGCACACACACATTACACTCCCCACACACACTCATCCCAGCCGCACACACATTACACTCCCCACACACACTCATCCCAGCCGCACACACACATTACACTCCCCACACACACTCATCCCAGCCGCACACACACATTACACTCCCCACACACACTCATCCCAGCCGCACACACACATTACACTCCCCACACACACTCATCCCAGCCGCACACACACATTACACTCCCCACACACACTCATCCCAGCCGCACACACACATTACACTCCCCACACACACTCATCCCAGCCGCACACACACATTACACTCCCCACACACACTCATCCCAGCCGCACACACACATTACACTCCCCACACACACTCACCCCAGCCGCACACACACATTACACTCCCCACACACACTCATCCCAGCCTCACATACACATTACACTCCCCACACACACTCATCCCAGCCGCACACACACATTACACTCCCCACACACACTCATCCCAGCCGCGCACACACATTACACTCCCCACACACACTCATCCCAGCCGCACACACATTACACTCCCCACACACACTCATCCCAGCCACACACACACATTACACTCCCCACACACACTCATCCCAGCCGCACACACACATTACACTCCCCACACACACTCATCCCAGCCGCACACACACATTACACTCCCCACACACACTCATCCCAGCCGAACACACACATTACACTCCCCACACACACTCATCCCAGCCGCACACACACATTAAACTCCCCGCACACACTCATCCCAGCCGCACACACACATTACACTCCCCACACACACTCATCCCAGCCGCACACACACATTACACTCCCCACACACACTCACCCCAGCCGCACACACACATTACACTCCCCACACACACTCATCCCAGCCTCACATACACATTACACTCCCCACACACACTCATCCCAGACGCACACACACATTACACTCCCCACACACACTCATCCCAGCCGCACACACACATTACACTCCCCACACACACTCATCCCAGCCGCACACACACATTACACTCCCCACACACACTCATCCCAGCCGAACACACACATTACACTCCCCACGCACACTCATCCCAGCCGCACACACACATTAAACTCCCCGCACACACTCATCCCAGCCACACACACACATTACACTCCCCACACACACTCATCCCAGCCGCACACACACATTACACTCCCCACACACACTCACCCCAGCCGCACACACATTACACTCCCCACACACACTCATCCCAGCCTCACATACACATTACACTCCCCACACACACTCATCCCAGCCGCACACACACATTACACTCCCCACACACACTCATCCCAGCCGCACACACACATTACTCTCCCCACACACACTCATCCCAGCCGCGCACACACATTACACTCCCCACACACACTCATCCCAGCAGCTCACACACATTACACTCCCCACACACACTCATCGCAGCCGCGCACACACATTACACTCCCCACACACACTCATCCCAGCCGCGCACACACATTACACTCCCCACACACACTCATCACAGCCGCGCACACACATTACACTCCCCACACACACTCATCCCAGCCGCGCACACACATTACACTCCCCACACACACTCATCCCAGCCGCGCACACACATTACACTCCCCACACACACTCATCCCAGCCGCACACACACATTACACTCCCCACACAGACTCATCCCAGCCGCACACACACATTACACTCCCCACACACGCTCATCCCAGCCGCACACACACATTACACTCCCCACACACACTCATCCCAGCCGCACACACACATTACACTTCCCACACACACTCATCCCAGCCGCACACACACATTACACTCCCCACACACACTCATCCCAGCCGCACACACACATTACACTCCCCACACACACTCATCCCAGCCGCGCACACACATTACACTCCCCACACACACTCATCCCAGCCGCGCACACACATTACATTCCCCACACACACTCATCCCAGCCGCGCACACACATTACACTCCCTACACACACTCATCCCAGCCGCACACACACATTACACTCCCCACACACACTCATCCCAGCCACACACACACATTACACTCCCCACACACACACATCCCAGCCGAACACACACATTACACTCCCCACACACACACATCCCAGCCGCACACACACATTACACTCCCCACACACACTCATCCCAGCCGCACACACACATTACACTCCCCGCACCCACTCATCCCAGCCGCACACACACATTACACTCCCCACACACACACTCATCCCAGCCGCACACACACATTACACTCCCCACACACACACTCATCCCAGCCGCACACACACATTACACTCCCCACACACACACACATCCCAGCCGCACACACACATTACACCCCCCACACACACTCATCCCAGCCGCACACACACATTACACTCCCCACACACACACTCATCCCAGCCGCACACACACATTACACTCCCCACACACACTCATCCCAGCCGCACACACACATTACACTCCCCACACACACTCATCCCAGCCGCACACACACATTACACTCCCCACACACACTCATCCCAGCCGCACACACACATTACACTCCCCACACACACTCATCCCAGCCGCACACACACATTACACTCCCCACACACACTCATCCCAGCCGCACACACATTACACTCCCCACACACACTCATCCCAGCCGCACACACACATTACACTCCCCACACACACTCATCCCAGCCGCACACACACATTACACTCCCCACACACACTCATCCCAGCCGCACACACACATTACACTCCCCACACACACTCATCCCAGCCGCACACACACATTACACTCCCCACACACACTCATCCCAGCCACACACACACATTACACTCCCCACACACACTCATCCCAGCCGCACACACACATTACACTCCCCACACACACTCATCCCAGCCGCACACACACATTACACTCCCCACACACACTCACCCCAGCCGCACACACACATTACACTCCCCACACACACTCATCCCAGCCTCACATACACATTACACTCCCCACACACACTCATCCCAGCCGCACACACACATTACACTCCCCACACACACTCATCCCAGCCGCGCACACACATTACACTCCCCACACACACTCATCCCAGCCGCACACACATTACACTCCCCACACACACTCATCCCAGCCACACACACACATTACACTCCCCACACACACTCATCCCAGCCGCACACACACATTACACTCCCCACACACACTCATCCCAGCCGCACACACACATTACACTCCCCACACACACTCATCCCAGCCGAACACACACATTACACTCCCCACACACACTCATCCCAGCCGCACACACACATTAAACTCCCCGCACACACTCATCCCAGCCGCACACACACATTACACTCCCCACACACACTCATCCCAGCCGCACACACACATTACACTCCCCACACACACTCACCCCTGCCGCACACACACATTACACTCCCCACACACACTCATCCCAGCCTCACATACACATTACACTCCCCACACACACTCATCCCAGACGCACACACACATTACACTCCCCACACACACTCATCCCAGCCGCACACACACATTACACTCCCCACACACACTCATCCCAGCCGCACACACACATTACACTCCCCACACACACTCATCCCAGCTGAACACACAGATTACACTCCCCACGCACACTCATCCCAGCCGCACACACACATTAAACTCCCCGCACACACTCATCCCAGCCACACACACACATTACACTCCCCACACACACTCATCCCAGCCGCACACACACATTACACTCCCCACACACACTCACCCCAGCCGCACACACATTACACTCCCCACACACACTCATCCCAGCCTCACATACACATTACACTCCCCACACACACTCATCCCAGCCGCACACACACATTACACTCCCCACACACACTCATCCCAGCCGCACACACACATTACTCTCCCCACACACACTCATCCCAGCCGCGCACACACATTACACTCCCCACACACACTCATCCCAGCAGCTCACACACATTACACTCCCCACACACACTCATCCCAGCCGCGCACACACATTACACTCCCCACACACACTCATCCCAGCCGCGCACACACATTACACTCCCCACACACACTCATCACAGCCGCGCACACACATTACACTCCCCACACACACTCATCCCAGCCGCGCACACACATTACACTCCCCACACACACTCATCCCAGCCGCGCACACACATTACACTCCCCACACACACTCATCCCAGCCGCACACACACATTACACTCCCCACACAGACTCATCCCAGCCGCACACACACATTACACTCCCCACACACGCTCATCCCAGCCGCACACACACATTACACTCCCCACACACACTCATCCCAGCCGCACACACACATTACACTTCCCACACACACTCATCCCAGCCGCACACACACATTACACTCCCCACACACACTCATCCCAGCCGCACACACACATTACACTCCCCACACACACTCATCCCAGCCGCGCACACACATTACACTCCCCACACACACTCATCCCAGCCGCGCACACACATTACACTCCCCACACACACTCATCCCAGCCGCGCACACACATTACACTCCCTACACACACTCATCCCAGCCGCACACACACATTACACTCCCCACACACACTCATCCCAGCCACACACACACATTACACTCCCCACACACACACATCCCAGCCGAACACACACATTACACTCCCCACACACACACATCCCAGCCGCACACACACATTACACTCCCCACACACACTCATCCCAGCCGCACACACACATTACACTCCCCGCACCCACTCATCCCAGCCGCACACACACATTACACTCCCCACACACACACTCATCCCAGCCGCACACACACATTACACTCCCCACACACACACTCATCCCAGCCGCACACACACATTACACTCCCCACACACACACACATCCCAGCCGCACACACACATTACACCCCCCACACACACTCATCCCAGCCGCACACACACATTACACTCCCCACACACACACTCATCCCAGCCGCACACACACATTACACTCCCCACACACACTCATCCCAGCCGCACACACACATTACACTCCCCACACACACTCATCCCAGCCGCACACACACATTACACTCCCCACACACACTCATCCCAGCCGCACACACACATTACACTCCCCACACACACTCATCCCAGCTGCACACACACATTACACTCCCCACACACACTCATCCCAGCCGCACACACACATTACACTCCCCACACACACGCATCCCAGCCGCACACACACATTACACTCCCCACACACACTCATCCCAGCCGCACACACACATTACACTCCCCGCACACACTCATCCCAGCCGCACACACACATTACACTCCCCACACACACACTCATCCCAGCCGCACACACACATTACACTCCCCACACACACACTCATCCTAGCCGCACACACACATTACACTCCCCACACACACACACATCCCAGCCGCACACACACATTACACCCCCCACACACACTCATCCCAGCCGCACACACACATTACACTCCCCACACACACACTCATCCCAGCCGCACACACACATTACACTCCCCACACACACTCATCCCAGCCGCACACACACAATACACTCCCCACACACACTCATCCCAGCCGCACACACACATTAAACTCCCCACACACACTCATCCCAGCCGCGCACACACATTACACTCCCCACACACACTCATCCCAGCCGCGCACACACATTACACTCCCCACGCACACTCATCCCAGCCGCGCACACACATTACACTCCCCACACACACTCATCCCAGCCACACACACACATTACACTCCCCACACACACTCATCCCAGCCGCACACACACAATACACTCCCCACACACACTCATCCCAGCCGCGCACACACATTACACTCCCCACACACACTCATCCCAGCCGCACACACATTACACTCCCCACACACACTCATCCCAGCCACACACACACATTACACTCCCCACACACACTCATCCCAGCCGCACACACACATTACACTCCCCACACACACTCATCCCAGCCGCACACACACATTACACTCCCCACACACACTCATCCCAGCCGAACACACACATTACACTCCCCACACACACTCATCCCAGCCGCACACACACATTAAACTCCCCGCACACACTCATCCCAGCCGCACACACACATTACACTCCCCACGCACACTCATCCCAGCCGCACACACACATTACACTCCCCACACACACTCACTCCAGCCGCACACACACATTACACTCCCCACACACACTCATCCCAGCCTCACATACACATTACACTCCCCACACACACTCATCCCAGACGCACACACACATTACACTCCCCACACACACTCATCCCAGCCGCACACACACATTACACTCCCCACACACACTCATCCCAGCCGCACACACACATTACACTCCCCACACACACTCATCCCAGCCGAACACACACATTACACTCCCCACGCACACTCATCCCAGCCGCACACACACATTAAACTCCCCGCACACACTCATCCCAGCCACACACACACATTACACTCCCCACACACACTCATCCCAGCCGCACACACACATTACACTCCCCACACACACTCACCCCAGCCGCACACACACATTACACTCCCCACACACACTCATCCCAGCCTCACATACACATTACACTCCCCACACACACTCATCCCAGCCGCACACACACATTACACTCCCCACACACACTCATCCCAGCCGCACACACACATTACTCTCCCCACACACACTCATCCCAGCCGCGCACACACATTACACTCCCCACACACACTCATCCCAGCAGCTCACACACATTACACTCCCCACACACACTCATCCCAGCCGCGCACACACATTACACTCCCCACACACACTCATCCCAGCCGCGCACACACATTACACTCCCCACACACACTCATCACAGCCGCGCACACACATTACACTCCCCACACACACTCATCCCAGCCGCGCACACACATTACACTCCCCACACACACTCATCCCAGCCGCGCACACACATTACACTCCCCACACACACTCATCCCAGCCGCACACACACATTACACTCCCCACACAGACTCATCCCAGCCGCACACACACATTACACTCCCCACACACACTCATCCCAGCCGCACACACACATTACACTCCCCACACACACTCATCCCAGCCGCACACACACATTACACTTCCCACACACACTCATCCCAGCCGCACACACACATTACACTCCCCACACACACTCATCCCAGCCGCACACACACATTACACTCCCCACACACACTCATCCCAGCCGCGCACACACATTACACTCCCCACACACACTCATCCCAGCCGCGCACACACATTACACTCCCCACACACACTCATCCCAGCCGCGCACACACATTACACTCCCTACACACACTCATCCCAGCCGCACACACACATTACACTCCCCACACACACTCATCCCAGCTACACACACACATTACACTCCCCACACACACACATCCCAGCCGAACACACACATTACACTCCCCACACACACACATCCCAGCCGCACACACACATTACACTCCCCACACACACTCATCCCAGCCGCACACACACATTACACTCCCCGCACCCACTCATCCCAGCCGCACACACACATTACACTCCCCACACACACACTCATCCCAGCCGCACACACACATTACACTCCCCACACACACACTCATCCCAGCCGCACACACACATTACACTCCCCACACACACACACATCCCAGCCGCACACACACATTACACCCCCCACACACACTCATCCCAGCCGCACACACACATTACACTCCCCACACACACACTCATCCCAGCCGCACACACACATTACACTCCCCACACACACTCAGCCCAGCCGCACACACACATTACACTCCCCACACACACTCATCCCAGCCGCACACACACATTACACTCCCCACACACACTCATCCCAGCCGCACACACACATTACACTCCCCACACACACTCATCCCAGCTGCACACACACATTACACTCCCCACACACACTCATCCCAGCCGCACACACACATTACACTCCCCACACACACGCATCCCAGCCGCACACACACATTACACTCCCCACACACACTCATCCCAGCCGCACACACACATTACACTCCCCGCACACACTCATCCCAGCCGCACACACACATTACACTCCCCACACACACACTCATCCCAGCCGCACACACACATTACACTCCCCACACACACACTCATCCTAGCCGCACACACACATTACACTCCCCACACACACACACATCCCAGCCGCACACACACATTACACCCCCCACACACACTCATCCCAGCCGCACACACACATTACACTCCCCACACACACACTCATCCCAGCCGCACACACACATTACACTCCCCACACACACTCATCCCAGCCGCACACACACAATACACTCCCCACACACACTCATCCCAGCCGCACACACACATTAAACTCCCCACACACACTCATCCCAGCCGCGCACACACATTACACTCCGCACACACACTCATCCCAGCCGCGCACACACATTACACTCCCCACGCACACTCATCCCAGCCGCGCACACACATTACACTCCCCACACACACTCATCCCAGCCACACACACACATTACACTCCCCACACACACTCACCCCAGACGCACACACACATTACACTCCCCACACACACTCATCCCAGCCGCACACACACATTACACTCCCCACACACACTCATCCCAGCCGCACACACACATTACACTCCCCACACACACTCATCCCAGCCGCACACACACATTACACTCCCCACACACACTCATCCCAGCGGCACACACACATTACACTCTCCACACACACTCATCGCAGCCGCACACACACATTACACTCCCCACACACACTCATCCCAGCCGCGCACACACATTACACTCCCCACACACACTCATCCCAGCCGCGCACACACATTACACTCCCCACAAACACTCATCCCAGCCACACACACACATTCCACTCCCGACACACACTCATCCCAGTCGCACACACACGTTACACTCCCCACACACACTCATCCCAGTCGCACACACACATTACACTCCCCACACACACGCATCCCAGCCGCACACACACATTACACTCCCCACACACACGCATCCCAGCCGCACACACACATTACACTCCCCACACACACTCATCCCAGCCGCACACACACATTACACTCCCCGCACACACTCATCCCAGCCGCACACACACATTACACTCCCCACACACACACTCATCCCAGCCGCACACACACATTACACTCCCCACACACACACTCATCCCAGCCGCACACACACATTACACTCCCCACACACACTCATCCCAGCCGCACACACACATTACACTCCCCACACACACACACATCCCAGCAGCACACACACATTACACCCCCCACACACACTCACCCCAGCCGCACACACACATTACACTCCCCACACATACTCATCCCAGCCGCACACACACATTACACTCCCCACACACACTCATCCCAGCCGCACACACACATTATACTCCCCACACACACACTCATCCCAGCCGCACACACACATTACACTCCCCACACAGACTCATCCCAGCCGCACACACACATTACACTCCCCACACACACTCATCCCAGCCGCACACACACATTACACTCCCCACACACACTCACACCAGCCGCACACACACATTACACTCCCCACACACACTCATCCCAGCCGCACACACACATTACACTCCCCACACACACTCATCTGAGCTGCACACACACATTACACTCCCCACACACACTCACCCCAGCCGCACACACACATTACACTCCCCACACACACTCACCCCAGCCGCACACACACATTACACTCCCCACAGACACTCATCCCAGCCGCACACACATTACACTCCCCACACACACTCATCCCAGCCGCACACACACATTACACTCTCCACACACACTCATCCAAGCCGCACACATGCATTACACTCCCCACACACACTCATCCCAGCCGCACACACACATTACACTCCCCACACACACACTCATCCCAGCCGCACACACACATTACACTCCCCACACACACTCATCCCAGCCGCACACACACATTACACTCCCCACACACACACTCATCCCAGCCGCACACACACATTACACTCCCCACACACACTCATCCCAGCCGCACACACACATTACACTCCCCACACACACTCATCCCAGCCGCACACACACATTACACTCCCCACACACACTCACACCAGCCGCACACACACATTACACTCCCCACACACACTCATCCCAGCCGCACACACACATTACACTCCCCACAAACACTCATCCCAGCCGCACACACACATTCCACTCCCGACACACACTCATCCCAGTCGCACACACACGTTACACTCCCCACACACACTCATCCCAGTCGCACACACACATTACACTCCCCACACACACGCATCCCAGCCGCACACACACATTACACTCCCCACACACACGCATCCCAGCCGCACACACACATTACACTCCCCACACACACTCATCCCAGCCGCACACACACATTACACTCCCCGCACACACTCATCCCAGCCGCACACACACATTACACTCCCCACACACACACTCATCCCAGCCGCACACACACATTACACTCCCCACACACACACTCATCCCAGCCGCACACACACATTACACTCCCCACACACACTCATCCCAGCCGCACACACACATTACACTCCCCACACACACACACATCCCAGCAGCACACACACATTACACCCCCCACACACACTCACCCCAGCCGCACACACACATTACACTCCCCACACATACTCATCCCAGCCGCACACACACATTACACTCCCCACACACACTCATCCCAGCCGCACACACACATTATACTCCCCACACACACACTCATCCCAGCCGCACACACACATTACACTCCCCACACAGACTCATCCCAGCCGCACACACACATTACACTCCCCACACACACTCATCCCAGCCGCACACACACATTACACTCCCCACACACACTCACACCAGCCGCACACACACATTACACTCCCCACACACACTCATCCCAGCCGCACACACACATTACACTCCCCACACACACTCATCTGAGCTGCACACACACATTACACTCCCCACACACACTCACCCCAGCCGCACACACACATTACACTCCCCACACACACTCACCCCAGCCGCACACACACATTACACTCCCCACACACACTCATCCCAGCCGCACACACATTACACTCCCCACACACACTCATCCCAGCCGCACACACACATTACACTCTCCACACACACTCATCCAAGCCGCACACATGCATTACACTCCCCACACACACTCATCCCAGCCGCACACACACATTACACTCCCCACACACACACTCATCCCAGCCGCACACACACATTACACTCCCCACACACACTCATCCCAGCCGCACACACACATTACACTCCCCACACACACACACATCCCAGCAGCACACACACATTACACCCCCCACACACACTCACCCCAGCCGCACACACACATTACACTCCCCACACATACTCATCCCAGCCGCACACACACATTACACTCCCCACACACACTCATCCCAGCCGCACACACACATTATACTCCCCACACACACACTCATCCCAGCCGCACACACACATTACACTCCCCACACACACTCATCCCAGCCGCACACACACATTACACTCCCCACACACACTCATCCCAGCCGCACACACACATTACACTCCCCACACACACTCACACCAGCCGCACACACACATTACACTCCCCACACACACTCATCCCAGCCGCACACACACATTACACTCCCCACACACACTCATCTGAGCTGCACACACCCATTACACTCCCCACACACACTCACCCCAGCCGCACACACACATTACACTCCCCACACACACTCACCCCAGCCGCACACACACATTACACTCCCCACACACACTCATCCCAGCCGCACACACATTACACTCCCCACACACACTCATCCCAGCCGCACACACACATTACACTCTCCACACACACTCATCCAAGCCGCACACATGCATTACACTCCCCACACACACTCATCCCAGCCGCACACACAGATTACACTCCCCACACACACTCATCCCAGCCACACACACACATTACACTCCCCACACACACTCACCCCAGCCGCACACACACATTACACTCCCCACACACACTCATCCCAGCCACACACACACATTACACTCCCCACACACACTCAACCCAGCCGCACACACACATTACACTCACCACACACACTCATTCCAGCCGCACACACACATTACACTCCCCACACACACTCATCCCAGCCGCACACACATTACACTCCCCACACACCCTCATCCCAGCCACTCACACACATTACACTCCCCACACACACTCATCCCAGCCGCACACACGCATTGCACTCCCCACACACACTCAGCCCAGCCGCACACACACATTACATTCCCCACACACACTCACCCCAGCCGCACGCACACATTACACTCCCCACACACACTCATCCCAGCCGCGCACACACATTACACTCCCCACGCACACTCACCCCAGCCGCACACACATTACACTCCCCACACACACCATCCCAGCCGCACACAGACATTACACTCCCCACACACACTCATCGCAGCCGCACACACACATTACACTCCCCACACACCCTCACCCCAGCCGCACACACACATTACACTCCCCACGCACACTCACCCCAGCCTCACATACACATTACACTCCCCACACACACTCATCCCAGCTGCACACACACATTACACTCCCCACACACACTCATCCCAGCCGCACACACACATTACACTCCCCACACACACTCATCCCAGCCGCACACACACATTACACTCCCCACACACACTCACCCCAGCCGCACACACACATTACACTCCCCACGCACACTCACCCCAGCCTCACATACACATTACACTCCCCACACACACTCATCCCAGCCGCACACACACATTACACTCCCCACACACACTCACCCCAGCCGCACACACACATTACACTCCCCACACACACTCATCCCAGCCGCACACACATTACACTCCCCACACACACTCATCCCAGCCGCACACACACATTACACTCTCCACACACACTCATCCAAGCCGCACACATGCATTACACTCCCCACACACACTCATCCCAGCCGCACACACAGATTACACTCCCCACACACACTCATCCCAGCCACACACACACATTACACTCCCCACACACACTCACCCCAGCCGCACACACACATTACACTCCCCACACACACTCATCCCAGCCACACACACACATTACACTCCCCACACACACTCAACCCAGCCGCACACACACATTACACTCACCACACACACTCATTCCAGCCGCACACACACATTACACTCCCCACACACACTCATCCCAGCCGCACACACATTACACTCCCCACACACACTCATCCCAGCCACTCACACACATTACACTCCCCACACACACTCATCCCAGCCGCACACACGCATTGCACTCCCCACACACACTCAGCCCAGCCGCACACACACATTACATTCCCCACACACACTCACCCCAGCCGCACGCACACATTACACTCCCCACACACACTCATCCCAGCCGCGCACACACATTACACTCCCCACGCACACTCACCCCAGCCGCACACACATTACACTCCCCACACACACCATCCCAGCCGCACACAGACATTACACTCCCCACACACACTCATCGCAGCCGCACACACACATTACACTCCCCACACACCCTCACCCCAGCCGCACACACACATTACACTCCACACGCACACTCACCCCAGCCTCACATACACATTACACTCCCCACACACACTCATCCCAGCTGCACACACACATTACACTCCCCACACACACTCATCCCAGCCGCACACACCCATTACACTCCCCACACACACTCATCCCAGCCGCACACACACATTACACTCCCCACACACACTCACCCCAGCCGCACACACACATTACACTCCCCACGCACACTCACCCCAGCCTCACATACACATTACACTCCCCACACACACTCATCCCAGCCGCACACACACATTACAACACCCCACACACACTCACCCCAGCCGCACACACACATTACACTCCCCACACACACTCATCCCAGCCGCACACACACATTACACTCCCCACGCACACTCACCCCAGCCTCACATACACATTACACTCCCCACACACACTCATCCCAGCCACACACACACATTACACTCCCCACACACACTCATCCCAGCCGCACACACACATTACACTCACCACACACACTCACCCCAGCCGCACACACACATTACACTCCCCACGCACACTCACCCCAGCCTCACATACACATTACACTCCCCACACACACTCATCCCAGCCGCACACACACATTACACACACCACACACACTCACCCCAGCCGCACACACACATTACACTCCCCACACACACTCATCCCAGCCGCACACACACATTACACTCCCCACGCACACTCACCCCAGCCTCACATACACATTACACTCCCCACACACACTCATCCCAGCCGCACACACTCATTACACACACCACACACACTCACCCCAGCCTCACATACACATTACACACCCCACACACACTCACCCCAGCCGCACACACACATTACACACCCCACACACACTCACCCCAGCCGCACACACACATTTCACACCCCACACACACTCACCCCAGCCGCACACACACATTACACACCCCACACACACTCATCCCAGCCGCACACACACATTACACACAGCACACACACTCACCCCAGCCGCACACACACATTACACTCCCCACACACACTCATCCCAGCCGCACACACACATTACACTCCCCACACACACTCATCCCAGCCGCACACACACATTACACTCCCCACACACACTCATCCCAGCCGCGCACACACATTACACTCCCCACACACACTCACCCCAGCCGCACACACACATTACACTCCCCACACACACTCATCCCAGCCGCACACACATTACACTCCCCACACACACTCACCCAGCCGCACACACACATTACACTCCCCACACACACTCATCCCAGCCACACACACACATTACACTCCCCGCACACACTCATCCCAGCCACACACACACATTACACTCCCCACACACACTCACCCAGCCGCACACACACATTACACTCCCCACACACACTCATCCCAGCCACACACACACATTACACTCCCCACGCACACTCATCCCAGCCGCACACACACATTACACACAGCACACACACTCACCCCAGCCGCACACACACATTACACTCCCCACACACACTCACCCCAGCCGCACACACACATTACACTCCCCACGCACACTCATCCCAGCCGCACACACACATTACACACCGCACACACACTCATCCCAGCCGCACACACACATTACACTCCCCACACACACTCACGCCAGCCAGAGGACACCTAGGGAACTACCCTGGGGGGACACCCATAGGACCCGTGGTCCTAAGTTCACAGTGGTCTGTTAGCGGTGTGCGCAGCTGCATGGCTGCCTTGCCGGCTGCGGCAATGGTGCACCGTGTCCCTCCACCCCGACCCCACAGCCCACCTCCTGGCCACCCCACCCGCTACTCCCCCCGGCCCTGGCAGAACCCCCCCCCGGCCAGCGGCACAACTGCCAGCGAAACCCTGGCGATGTTGGTCACTCTCCGTCCCCCCTCTCTCTCCCTCAGCAGCCACGGCGTCGGTTTCACGGTTTTTAAAAGCAGCAGCGAACCGCGCCGTCGGCAACTCGGCCCATCGGAGGCGGAGCACCGCGGAGGCCCGGAGAATACCGGGTGGACCCGCTATTGATATGCAAGCGGTGCTTACTGTACGTGTGTTCCAGACCCCATTGATGCCACTGTCGAGGCGACGGTGAACACTGATTTGGCGTCAAATCGGCCCCGCTGCGATTTTAGCGTCAGAACCTATTCTCCATCCAATCGCATTTCGCGGTTTCGGCATCAGCCAAGGCGAATTGTACCCGGTATGTTTTGAAGAAGCAGCCAGATATAGCACAGGGAGAATGGGATCACAGGATATGGGAGGGGGGAAAGCAGGATTAGGCTATTGAGTTGGATAACCAGCCATGATCACAACGAATGGCGGAGCAGGCTCGAAGGGCCGAATGGCCTCCTCCTGCTCCTAGTCTCTATGTTCCTTACAGATATGACAGTGGATGGTGTTGTTGACCCTGCAGTGGCAGTCCTCGCGGTGATGGTGGCAGGCCAGGCTACCAGACACTGGAGCAGGCGGCATCAGTGTCGAAGCGGACCGGAGACCTTACCCCATGTGCAGGAGGCCGGCGCGCACCCTGAAGACCCGGCCCCCCCTTCAGACCGAGGAGGGATCCAGAGGAGGACTCCAGCGACGGCCCAAGGTGGATAGGCATAGTTGGTCGTCCAAGATGTTGGACAGCGTGTGCTGCAGGAGGCTCCATCTCAACAAGGGGACGGAGCGGTGCCTGTACCACGTCCTCGTGGACTAGACACCATGTGGAGGAGGAGGATGCCTGCTCCCGGTGACTGTGAAGGTCGCCGCAGCCCTGAACATTTATGCCACTGGTTCAATTCAGGCTCGAGCGGGGATTTGTGCGGCATTTCCCCAGCTACAGCCCACAAGTACACCAGTGAAGTCACAGATGCCCGGTATCCCTGGGTACCTGGCGATATCAAACTTGAGCTGGACCACCCATCGAGATGCCTGGGCAATAGGATTCTCCACTATCGGCGGGATGCCCCAGGTCCAGGGGGTTATTGATGGCACGCACATCGCCATGCACGCACTGGACCCTCAGGGAGTGCCCTTCATTAACAGGAAGGGGTTCCGCTGCCTAAACGCCCAACCGATGTGTGACCACCACCTCCGGATAATGCCCGCATCTGCACACATCCTGGGCAGTGTGGTGATATGCATCACTCTAAATACACAAGGGGTTAATGTAAATACACTTAGACTAGATAAACACTAGAGGGAGCACCAGAGACATCATGACACACAGACATTCAACTAATAGGTCAGTAAGATAGGACACGACCAATGGGCAGTCAAGGCACCCAGAGGTGACACTACCACAAGGGGGCTACCCATATAAAAGGACAGGGCACACATGCTCTTTCGCCTTCCATAGGCGACACTCAGAGAGACAGGGGCAGATCAGGAAGCATCACACCCACTGCATGGCTTAGAGCAGACTGGTTAGTTAGATTGAGTTACTATAGCACGATTAGCAGGAGAGTCGAACTCAAGTAGGAGAATTGTTAACTGTTCAATAAACGTGTTAAAGCTATCTCCAAGTCTGAACCTTCCTTTGTCAGAGTGCACATCGAGGAAGCAGCTTATGCTACGACAAGAGCATAACACAACAGGCAGCCTGCAGCTATATCCTGGGACACTTGGAGATCCCTGGCGCATTCGAGGACCACCCCAGGATGACGGGTTGGCTCGTGGGGGATAAGGGGTATCCACTAGGGTCCTGGCTGCCAGTGCAGAGGCAGAAGACCAAGGCGGCGACCAATACAATGAGGCCCATGCAGCCATCCGTGCTGTCATTGAGGGCTGCATTGGACTGGTCAAAATGCGGTTACGATGCCTGGACTGCTCTGGTGGTTCACTGCAGTCCAGCACCTCCCCCCCAGAGGGTTGCCCGCTTTGTGGTGGTCAGCTGTACCCTCCATAACCTGACACAGCAGCGGGGCATCTTGCTGGAGGAGGGGGAACAAGGCTATGTGGCCCTGTCTGAGGAGGATGAGGGGGAGCCAGACCAGGACGGACTGCAGGACGAACCCGGCGAGGACCCACGGGAGCAGCCGGAGGATGGAGAGCAGGCGGCAAGGTTCCAGCAGGACCGGAGAGGCCTTCACCCTGGGCCGCAGCTCACCCCCCACAATTCCCCCCATTCCCCCACTCCCCTCATTGACCACTCCCACCCCCAACCCCAATCTTCTCACCCATTTACCTCCTTCCACCCCCCATTCCCTGACCCTCCCTCAACCCTGCCCCTCCCTGACTATCCTGTTCCACGCTCCCAGGGTCTGGGTAACATCCCCCCTTGGTAATGGGCCTGTGTCGGCACAGTCCACGGGTCACTATACAAGGCAGGAGAGTGATTGTGTCTCGCTGTGGCGAAAGCTCTGGCGCTTCTCAGTTTCTGCCGGAGTCTGCCTCCTGTCTCTCTGCCGACAGGGGGTCAGACCCATCAGCTGGATGGGGTCTGCACCGGGGGCTCCTGATCCAGAAGCACTGTGCCTGGGGCGGAGGGGGGGCGGAGGGGGGTGCAGGCCGTCCTGACGTTCAGAGTAACGTGACAAAGACTGCACGTGTTTCAGGTGTTAGATGATATATGGTGAATATTTGAAACTTCCATTGCCCCTCGCCATCCCCCCCCCCACTCCCCCACTCCCGTCGTGCCCCCCAGGGGCCCACTCAGTGATTTTCAATCTTCCATGCTCTGCCGCTACGTCTCGATGTGTATCCAGGATGCACATCAGAGGCGGGGGCAGCCTGCTGATTCTCACACCCTCTGGCCATGGTGCCCATGGCAGGCGTCGCGTTGGTGGAGGGTGGGGGTGACAGCTGAGACGGCGCGATGGTGGTCTCCTTGGAGGTGGTCTCTTGTGTGGCGGGGAGGGGGGGGGCGGCTCCGGAGGGCCCGACCTCTTCAGATGGAGATCCTGCGAGAGAATGGACATGTGGTCATTGAGAGGGAAGGGCCATTTTGTCTGAGGTAGATCATCTGGGTGAAGGGGCAGTGGATCCTCACCTCCGTGGCGCTGGCCAACCTCACTGTCGGTGACTGCTCTCCTCGGGCAACCCGGCGATGCCCAGGGCCCGTTCCTCATAGGGGGTGAGGACTCTCATATCTGGAACTCCGCCCCCATCTGGGCCCTCTCACGCCTATTGTCGGCTAATTACGCCTGCGGGGATACAGAGGGGGCATTGTGAGCCATGCCTGGGCATCGGGGGGGGAGTCTATCGCCGGTGGCATGTGTGGGCACTGCACCTGGACATGGAAAGGTTGTGCTGGTGGGTGTGTTGGGGCACATGCACGATGATCAGATGTGGGGAGGGTGCGAGGTGCCAGTTGTTGACCAATTGGGGGGGGGGGGGGCGGTGCGCCGAAGTCAGAGGGTGGCAGGTGGAACTGATGCCAGGGGGTCAGTATTAACTCACCCTTGCTGCCCAGTGGAGGTTGTTGGTCTTCTTCCTTCTCTGTGCGATGGTCCCCCTGGTCACACTGCCCGGCCTGCCAACCGCTGTCACAGCTCCCAGGCAGTGAGGAGGACAGAGAATATTCGCAGGGCCCTGACCTTGGAGGTATTGACGAAGAGAAAGAAGTTACAGGTGCAGTTCGACAGGCTGGCTACAGGAAGGATTGTTGGGCAGCTATGGAGGTCGAGGGGGGTGCAGTACGAAGATGGAGAGATGGCGAGCTGTACGCGAGCCCATCAGCTGCGGAGGCAGGCTGCGTCCAGGGAAATCCTGAGAGTGCAGACTGGGACGGGGGAGGTATTGTCAGAGCCAGGGAGGGTAAACAAGGGATGGGATTCTCTGAGCCTCCGAGCTGGAATCGCGATCGGCGCAGTGGCGGAGAATTGGCGGTGCGACACCGCTCGGGTCGGGGGCCATTGACAGAGGCCCCCGCGGCGATTGTCCCAGGAAAGCTGGCCGAGTTCCCGACGGCGTGGTTCTAACCACGTTTCGGGAACTGTGGACTCAGTCCGCAGCCGCCCTGGTGGGGGGCAGGGTGATCCTTCACCGGGGGGGGGCCTCACGGACGGCCAGGCTAGCGATCGGGAGCCACCGATCCGCGGGCGTGTCCGATCTCGGGTGGGGGGGCCTATATTTTCGGGGCGGGTCCGCGGCGGGGAGTCTGCCATCGCGCACGGTGCAGCCACCACATGCACGGACTCCCCATCGGAAGTGCGGGGCCCCGTATCGAGCACTCCGGGGCCCTGCCAGCCCCCTGCAGGTAAGAGAATCACTCCGGACTTTCTTCAGGAAAGTTCAGAGTGAAACGCCAGCGTTTTGACGCTGGAGTGGGGACAAAGCCCCTTTATTGGAGAATCCCGCTCAAGGCGTTTAGGGAGTGTCCTGAGAAATTGGAGAGAGTCAAAGGGGGAGGAAGGGGATATGGGATGGTGTTTGGATGGGTTGGAGTCACCACGGTTGGATGAGGAGAGGAGGCAGTCGCTAGAGGAGCCATTAGGATTGAGATCAGGACCAGCAAACCAAGTGCTTATGTTTTGAGGACAGTACGAAGTCTTACAACACCAGGTTAAAGTCCAACAGGTTTGTTTCGATGTCACTAGCTTTTGGAGCACAGCTCCTTCTACCTGAGGAAGGAGCAGCGCTCCGAAAGCTAGTGACATCGAAACAAACCTGCTGGACTTTAACCTGGTGTTGTAAGACTTCGTACTGTGCTCACCCCAGTCCAACGCCGGCATCTCCACATTATGTTTTGAGGGGGTGAGAAGTTGGAGAGGTATTGGGCAGGGGGCGTTCAGGGTGCTAGCAAAGATTGTGGGGGTAGGGGCCGGGCTGGGAAGAGCAAGGGAAACGCTCTTCAAAAAGCTAACACACGCCGGATGGGCCAAATGGCCTCCTTCTGTTCTATCACTTGAGTTTGTTCGAATTATATTCGTAGTTCAAGCAGGAACATGAATACAAAAGATAATAGATGGGGGCAACGTGACTGGTTTAGTTCTAAGACATGCATAGCAAAAGGTTCCAGTCTGAGTTAAGTGAGCTGACTGTTGCTGGAATAAGGGTCGGAGGCAGGATTATTAGCGCCAGGATCCTCGGGTTGTCGAGTAAAACCGTTCCCCAGGGCTCCTGTTTCCAATCAGTCTGCAGTGCCGGAGCTGACTGATCCTCGCTGTCCCGGCTCACAGAGCCTTGGATGAGCTACCGAGGGGAATGCCGACGCCTGCGTGGAACAGCCTGTCCTCGAGAGGCAAGAGGGGGCAATTCAGAACATTAGAGGGAAAGGGGAAGGAATTTGCGGCGATGAATGCATCGCAAATTGAAATCCAGCCCAGCGTAGAGTTTGCACTGTCTGTTTTATTGTGTCTTGTGACCAAAGGACAGCCACAAGACCGGCCGGGGTATGCATGAGTCACTGGTGTGTGAGGCATGTTTGACATCAGTAACGCTCCTCATTCCTGAATGCAGATTAACAAGAACTCCTTGCTGTCCTTTCCACTGCAGCACACACGCAAACTGCCACCACAGCAGACAGGTAGGCAAGCCTGCCACCCACCTTTCTCCCGCTGCCAACTCACACTCAACAATAGGCAAGAGCACAGCCCTCACGTTAAATGATTCGAGGGCTGAAATAGCAGAAACGTTCTGGTAAATTTTACAGTTACAGTATCTGGAAAGAAGCCAGCGTATTAATCATTACCAAAATGCAAGGCAATGCCTTCTTTATTACTTTTGTGATGTACGAGCATTTAAAATTGC
Source organism: Scyliorhinus torazame (assembly GCF_047496885.1). Classification (NCBI taxonomy): domain Eukaryota; kingdom Metazoa; phylum Chordata; class Chondrichthyes; order Carcharhiniformes; family Scyliorhinidae; genus Scyliorhinus; species Scyliorhinus torazame. The sequence continues at coordinate 268,660,647 of NC_092715.1, read as the reverse complement.
AGAAGTGCCTTTTTAAAAAATCCAATATCGTAGTTGATGTGCTTGACTCAAACCAAATGTTGCTGGTGAAAAGTCACAGCAGAGAAGCGAGCTTTCACCGCCCGGCCTCTTGCAGACTTGCGTTCGACACTCTCACCAATTTAACAGCAGATAATCATTATTTAATCATTATTGGCTCTTGGCAGAGGTGCAGCCAGGACTGTCAGCGCTGCCGGGCAAGGAACTGGCAGGACAGGGTGGGACTGTCCGCTTCCCGCCCGGGAATGCCCATTGGGCGGAGAATCCCCTGTTGGAAGGAAAGCAGGGATCGGTGTCAGGCAGCAGAGCCGTGCCCAGTCTCCGCTCCCACCCTGCCGGCCAGGGGGGCTTCCCACCCTGCGTCCCTGGGGACGTGCAACAGCTCAGACGCATTCATCTGAATGTGATTAATGTGTCCGAATCGCCCCAACCCCGTTCTACCCCCAGACAGCAAGAACTGCACTGGGCGGGTTTTCGTGTGAGTGTCGCCAAGCACAATCCTGGTGCAATGGACCTTCAGGGGGTCTCGGCCCCTTGCTCCTGTGCCCCTCTGCCACTGCCAGACTGCAGAGGGAGGGTCCCCTGAGTGCTGGGTGGGCTGGGGGTAAGGGTTGACTCCGGGACCCTCCCCCAGGATGGGGGTCCTATGTCTGGATTGCCCCTCCCAGCACTGGGCAACCTGGAGATCACTCTTGGCACGGTGGTCTCAGGCCACCCTCTGGGCAGAGTCTTCCTCCTGGTCTGACCTGCGGCCTCCTCATTCGTGACTGCTCTGCCTGACAGCTGGTTAAAGTCCAACAGGTTTGTTTCGAATCACTAGCTTTCGGAGCACTGCTCCTTCCTCAGGTGAATGAAGGGGTATGTTCCAGAAACACATATATAGACAGATTCAAAGATGCATCTTTGAATTTGTCTATATATGTGTTTCTAGAACCCACCTCTTCATTCACCTGAGGAAGGAGCAGCGCTCCGAAAGCTAGTGATTCGAAACAAACCTGTTGGACTTTAACCTGGTGTTGTCTGCTCCCTCAGTCCCTTTGCTTTGGAAACTGCTACTTTTTGAAGTGTCTGAGCCTTTCTACAAAGCCCACAACACTTGGCTAAGGATCTCGGGGGATTTGAAGCCTCATCTCCACCACTGGTTCTTCACATCTCTCCTAATGTAATCCTCCAGTAAGACACTGGAGGAAATGATTTCACACTTGTTTGCTGTAGGTCCCTCATACGGAACTGGCACCCTGCTGGACGAGACACTGACCTTTGCTGATTGGTGTGTTGGGAATTGGCAATGGTGTTAAAGTTGGCTCACTGTTCAGAGGTGTGCGCGCAGTCTACCTGCTTCCACACCTGAGGGATGAAATCATTTGTTTTTTTAAGAGTGGGTATTTGTTTGGCCATCGGCCTGGTTGACATCACAAGCGGTGGCACAAGCTCACACACGTTTTCTTTCTGACCTGCCATCCTCAAAAGAGGAAGACATTTTAACAAAATGGCCTCTCGGCCTCTGGCTCCATTTTGCTAAGTGGGAATCATCGATGCAAGGTGACGCACCTTCAATTACGACGAGACGAGAATAAAGAGTAATCAAGGCTTTATTAAGCAGAGATGTGTTGCCTCCTGCAGCTGCTCCCAAAATGGCTGCAGCTCGGTGAGCACACACATTTATACTCTGCCTACTGGGCGGAGGCAGGGATCTACCCCCGTACCTGTAGTACAGGAGCCTTACCGTATTGCCTCTCATATACGTATTATATAACAGTGGTGACTACCACATTCACCCCCTGTTAAAAAAGAGTCCAGCGGGGGGGGTGGAAAACTACATGCAATGTGAGCATTTTCAAAAACTATTTACATGGTATGTGAGCATTTTTAAAGAGTACAGTTTGGTGAAAGTTCACAAATTTAGCCAGTCGGGTGCCTTGATCCTCCATTGTGAGCGCCGCAGTCGGTGGTGATGCAGGCGCTGGCTTGGTCGCCTGGGACGCCGGGAGCGTGTAGACCTCATCCTCATCCCCGGGTGGAGCCAATGGGAGGACGGATCATCCTGGAGCGGGGCCTGTGGTGAGGTGCGCTGGGGGGAGGGTGGGTGGCACCGGGGTAATTGGAGGGAGGGTGGGGAACCAGCTGGTGCCAGGTCCCTGAGGGAGACTGTGTCTCGGCGGCCGTCGGGGTACTCCACGTAGGCATACGGCGGGTTCGACTGTAGCAGTTGTACCCTTTCGACCAATGGGTCTGCCTTGTGGAGCCGCACGTGCTTGCAGAGGAGGACGGGTCCTGGGGCTCCAGCCACGTTGGGAGCGAAGCCCCGGAGGTGGACTTCCTAGGAAGGCAAGGAGACGTTCATGGGGGGGGGTTTCATTAGTTGCAGTGCAAAGTAGCGATCGGATGGAGTGGAGGGCGTCGGGGAGGACTTCCTGCCAGCGGGAGACCAGGAGATTTCTAGACCGTAGGGCCAGCAGGACGGCTTTCCAGACCGTCCCGCTCTCCCTCGCCACCTGGCCGTTTCCCCGGGGGCTGTAGCTGGTCGTCCTGCTCGAGGCGATGCCCTTGCTGAGCAGGAACTGACGCAGCTCATCACTCATAAAGGAGGATCCCCGGTCGCTGTGGACATAAGCGGGGAAACCGAACAGGGTGAAGATGCTATTGAGGGCTTTGATGACGGTGGCAGACATCATATCGGGGCATGGGATGGTGAAGGGGAATCTGGAGTATTCATCAACCACGTTCAGGAAGTACGTGTTTCGGTCGGAGGAGGGGAGGGGCCCTTTGAAATCCATGCTGAGGCGTTCAAAGGGACGGGAAGCCTTCACCAGGTGCGCTCGGTCTGGCCGGTAGAAGTGCGGTTTGCACTCCGCGCAGACATGGCAGTCTTTGGTGATCGTCCTGACTTCCGCAATGGAGTAGGGCAGGTTGCGGGCCTTTATGAAGTGAAGGAACCGGGTGACCCCTGGGTGACAGAGACCATCGTGTAGGGCCCGGAGTCTGTCCACTTGTGCGCTGGCACATGTACCTCGGGATAGGGCATCAGGGGGCTTGTTGAGCTTACCGGGGCGATACAAAATCTCGTAATTGTAGGTGGAGAGCTCGATCCTTCACCTCAAGATTTTATCATTTTTGATCTTGTCCCGCTGTGTATTATTGAACATTAAGGCAACTGACCGTTGGTCAGTGAGGAGAGTGAACCTCCTGCCGGCCACGTAATGCCTCCAATGCCGCACAGCTTCAACGATGGCTTGGGCCTCCTTTTCGACAGAGGAATGCCAAATTTCGGAGGCATGGAGGGTGCGCGAAAAGAATGCCAAGGGTCTGCCTGCCTGGTTGAAGGTGGCGGCCAGAGCGACGTCTGATGCATCGCGCTCTCGACTTGAAAGAGGAGGGTCTCATCGACCGCGTGCATCGCGGCCTTGGCGATGTTGGCCTTGATACGGTTGAAGGCCTGGTGGGCCTCAGCCATCAGGGGGAAAACTGTGGAGTGGATGAGTGGACGGGCCTTGTCCGCATAGTTAGGGACCCACTGGGCGTAATATGAGAAGAACCCCAGGCATTGGGGCAGTGGGGGAGGGGGAGTTCCATGAGGGGGGCGCATGCGATCGGGGTCGGGCCCTAGGACTCCATTTTGCACCACATAGCCAAGGATGGCAAAGCGGTTGGTGCTGAACACGCACTTCTCCTTGTTATATGTGAGGTTCAGGGGTTTGGCGGTGTGGAGAAATTTGAAAAGGTTAGCGTCGTGGTCCTGTTGGTCGTGGCCGCAGATGGTGATGTTATCGAGGTACGGGAATGTGGCCCGCAGTCCGTATCGGTCATCCGGTCCATCTCCCGTTGGAGACCCCATTAGTGACACTGAAGGGAACCCTAAGGAAGTGGTAAAGGCGGCCGTCCGCTTTGAACGCAGTGTATTGGCGGTCTGCCTATCGGATGGGGAGCAGGTGGTAGGCAGATTTCAGGTCCACTGCAGAGAAGACCCAGTACTGTGCAATCTGATTGACCATATCAGATATGCGTGGGAGGGGCGTCGAGCTGAGTGTACCGATTGGTGGTCTGACTGTAGTCAATGACCATCCTGTGTTTCTCCCCAGTCTTTACAACTACCACTTGGGCTCTCCAGGGGCTATTACTGGCCTCAATGATACCTTCCCGCAGTAGCTGCTGGACCTCCGGCCTGATGAAGGTCCTGTCCTGGGCGCTGTACCATCTGCTCCTGGTGGAGACGGACTTGCAATCCCGGGTGAGGGTTGCAAACAGGGAGGGTGGATCGACCTTAATGGTCATGAGGCCGCATACGGTGAGGGGTGGTAGGGGTCCGCCGAATTTTAGGGTTAGACTTTGGATGTTGGCTGGGGGCGGCCGCTAGTGGGGCCCCACAATGTCCATGAGGGGGATGCCGTGCTGTCGGGGGCGTACGGTTGTACATTACGGGAGGCTACTGTTAGTGAGGTCGCGAGTTTCATGGTCGCCGCAAAGTCGAGCGTACCCCCTTCTAAGAGGCGCTGGCGGATGTATGCCGACCCTATGCCCGTAAGGAAAGTGTCCCTGATTAGGAGTTCAGTATGTTCAACGGCCTAAACTGCCTGGCAATCGCAGTTCCTCGCCAGGGCGTGCAGGGCACGCCAGAAATCGTCCAATGACTCACCGGGGAGCTGTTGCCGCGTGGACAGGAGGTGCCTGGCGTAGAGTTTGTTGATCGGCCGGGTGTAGTTCTCTTTCAGAAGCGCCATGGCCTCAGTGTAGTTGGGCGCGTCCCGGATAAGGGGAAAAATATCGGAGCTCAACCGTGTGCACAGGATCTGGAGTTTCTGTGCTTCTGAGGGTTGTTCTGTCGCTGCTCCGATGTCGACTTCAAAGCAAGCTAGCCAGTGGTCGAAGGCCGACATGGCGTTGTCTGCTTGAGGGTGCAGCTGCAGGCGATCTGGCTCGATGCGTAGGTCCATCGTTGTAAAATCTCTGCTTAATAAATTGATGCACTATCAATTACGACGAGACGAGAGTAGAGAGTAATCGAGGCTTTATTAAGCAGAGATGTGTTGCGTTCTGCAGCTGTCACCAAAATGGCTGCAGCTTGGTGAGCACACATATTTATACTCCGCCTACTGGGCGGAGCCAGCAGGCAGGGATCTACCCCCGTACCTGTAGTACAGGTGCCTTACCGTATTACATCTCATATACGTATTATACAAACAGCGGTGACTACCACACAAGGTACAATCAATGGACAACTTCATGTGAGTTTGAATTGTCAACAGACCTTCAATGTAATTCCCATGGAGCTTCCTCAACAATGGAGCAGTTGCAGAGTTGATTGATGTACCAAGTTCTGTTGGGTCCACTGGATCAGTACAATATTTCACTCACATTTAACAGCTCACTTGCTTGGGACCTTCATCTGTCATCAGCTGAAACTGTATAAACTGGGATGTGTGCACCATGGCGAGGGATAAAGGAGAGGGAAAAAAACAAATTACCTGTGTGGCTGTAAGTGTGCCTGTGGGTGTATGTGTTAATGTTTGTGTATGTGTGTCTGTTTGAGCATGTGTGTTTATATATGTAAGTATAAGTATGTATGTGTGTCTGTAGTATATGTGTGTAAGTGTATGTACGTGTCTGTGTAAGTGTGTGGTTGTGTGTGTCTGTTTATGTGTGTCTGTGTGTGTGTTTGTCTGTCTGTGTGTGTTTCTGTTTGAGCATGTGTGTAAATGTGAGTATGTGTGTGTGCCCCTGCATGTATGCGTGTTGGTGTGTGTCTGTGCGTGGGAGTGTGTGTGTGAGTGTCAGTGTGTCTGTGAGTGTGTGTGTCTGTGTGTGTGTCTGTGTGTGTGTGTGTCTGTGAGTGTGTGTGTGTGTCTGTGAGTGTGTGTGTGCGAGTGTGTGCGGGTGTGTGCGGGTGTGTGCGAGTGTGTGCGGGTGTGTGCGTGAGTGTGTGCGTGAGTGAGTGTGTGTGAGTGTCAGTGTGTGTGTAAGGGTGTGTGTCTGTGAGTGTGTGTGAGTGCCAGTGTGTGTGTGCAGGTCTGTGAGTGTGTGTTAGTGTGTGTCTGTGATTGTGTGTGTCTGTGAGTGTGTGTGAGTGTCAGTGTGTGTGTGTGCAAGAGTGCCTGTGAGTGTCAGTGTGTGTGTGTGAGTGTGTGTGAGTGTCAGTGTGTGTGTGTGAGTGTGTGTGTGTCTGTGAGTGTGTGAGTATGTGTGTGTATGTGAGTGTGTGTGAGTGTAAGTGTGTGTGTGTGCGCGCATGTCTGTGTGTGTTTGTGAGTGTGTGTCTGTGAGTGTGAGTGAGTGTCAGTGTGTGTGTGTGTGAGTGTGTGTGTGAGCGTGAGTGAGTGTGTGTCTGTGAGTGTCAGCGTGTGTGCGTGGGTGTGTGAGTGTCAGTGTGTGCGTGAGTGTGTGTGTCTGTGAGTGTGTGACTGTCAGTGTGTGTGTGTGTCTGTGAGTGTGTGTCAGTGTGTCTGTGAGTGTGTGTGAGTGTCTGTGTGTGTGTGTCTGTGAGTGTGTGTGAGTGAGTGTGTGTGAGTGAGTGTGTGTGAGTGTGAATGTGTGTGTGAATGTGTGTGTGAATGTGTGTGTGTATGTGTGTGTGAGTGTGTATGTGTGTGTGAGTGTGTATGTGTGTGTGAGTGTGTGCATGTCTGTGAGTGTGTGCATGTCAGTGAGTGTGTGTGAGTGTGCGTGTCTGTGAGTGAGTGTGAGTGTGTATGTGTGTGAGTGTGTGTGAGTGTGTGTGTATGTGTGGGAGTGTGTGGGAGTGTGTGTGAGTGTGTGTGTGTGGGTGTGTGTGTATGTGTGGGAGTGTGTGGGAGTGTGTGTGAGTGTGTGTGAGTGTGTGTGTGTGTGAGAGTGTGTGAGAGTGTGTGTGTGTGAGAGTGAGTGTGTGTGTGTATGTGTGTGAGTGTGTGTGTGTGTGAGTGTGTGTGTGTGAATGTGTGTGTGAATGTGTGTGTGAATGTGTGTATATGTGTGTGTGAGTGTGTATGTGTGTGTGAGTGTGTATGTGTGTGTGAGTGTGTGCATGTCTGTGAGTGTGTGTGCATGTCAGTGAGTGTGTGTGAGTGTGCGTGTCTGTGAGTGAGTGTGAGTGTGTATGTGTGTGAGTGTGTGTGAGTGTGTGTGTATGTGTGGGAGTGTGTGGGAGTGTGTGTGAGTGTGTGTGTGTGGGTGTGTGTGTGAGTGTGTGTGAGTGTGTGTGTGAGTGTGTGTGCATGTGTGGGAATGTGTGTGTGTGAGTGTGTGTGTGTGTGAGTGTGTGAGTGTGTGCATGTCTGTGAGTGTGTGTGCATGTCAGTGAGTGTGTGTGAGTGTGCGTGTCTGTGAGTGAGTGTGAGTGTGTATGTGTGTGAGTGTGTGTGAGTGTGTGTGTATGTGTGTGAGTGTGTGTGTGTGTGAGAGTGTGTGAGAGTGTGTGTGTGTGAGAGTGAGTGTGTGTGTGTATGTGTGAGTGTGTGTGTGTGTGAGTGTGTGTGTGAGTGTGTGTGTGAGTGTGAGAGTGAGTGTGTGAGTGAGTGTGTGAGAGTGTGTGTGAGAGTGAGAGTGTGAGTGTGTGTGTGTGTGTGAGAGTGTGTGTGTGTGTGAGAGTGTGTGTGTGTGTGAGAGTGTGAGTGTGTGTGTGTGTGAGAGTGTGTGTGAGAGTGAGTGTGTGAGTGAGTGTGAGAGTGTGTGTGAGAGTGAGAGTGTGAGTGGGTGTGTGAGAGTGTGTGTGTCTGTGAGTGTGTGTGAGTGTGTGTGTGTGAGTGTGAGAGTGAGTGTGTGAGTGAGTGTGTGAGAGTGTGTGTGAGAGTGAGAGTGTGAGTGTGTGTGTGTGTGAGTGTGTGAGAGTGTGTGTGAGTGTGTAAGTGTTTGTGTGTCTGTGAGTGTTTACCCAATCTTGCCGTTCTTTCAAAGTGATATTTAGTGAAATTTAACGGGTAATTTATCCTCAGAACTGCTTCTCCCACATCTTCCAAAAGGTTCCAATTTAGCAAATATCCAAATCTGCACAACATACCACTGTTGGTAATGCAGGTACGATTCACAAGAATAACTTGCATTTATATAGCACCTTTAAAACATTCCTGGGCAATACAGAGGAGCGTTATCTAACAAAATATTAACACAAAACCACTTGCAGGAACATTGGGTCAAATAATCTAAAGCTTGGTTAAAAAGGTGCAATTTAAGGAATACCTTAAACATGGAGTGAAAGGGAGAGAGGCAGAGGGAATTCCAGAGCTTAGGTCCCAGGCAGCAGGAGACACGACTCCCGATCGGAAATGGGGAATGCTCAAGAGGCCACTTGGAAGAGTGCAGAGATTGTGTGGGATTGAGGGGGTTACAGGGATAGGGAGGGGCGAAGCCATAGAGGGATTTGAACATAACTTTGAGAATATTTCAATTGAGGCACTGCTGGACCGGGAACCAATGTCAGAGAATGAGCGCAGGGTTGATGGATGAATGGGACTTGGGTGTGAGTATGGACATGGGCAGCAGGGATTTGCATGAATAGGGAGGATAATTCAGAATTTCCCAGTTACCTGAACAAAAATGGCAAACTGCCCATACCCCAGGCTCACATTCTTCAGAGTCTCCACAAGCCTGTGTTCAAATGAGCTGCCCTTTGTTATGGGCCAAGGTTTAGAGAACCCCAAAGTGTAACATGGAGTTCACCTGACCCACAACTTTTACTAGATTGTGGTATGGGGAGCACACGACCCACTCTACAGGTGTAGTAGAGCAGAAATGGAAAAGTATTTTTTAAAGCAAAACAATGTTTATTCTATGAACTCAAGTTAACCTTTTTAAAACATACAGTGAACATCTTAGCAACCATCAATTCAAATACAACCCCCAAAGAATACAACACTAAGTAATCCTTTAAGCTTTTCTTTTAACATCCATAAGACTTAAAACACCTTTTACCAGAAGCACAGCAGGTTAAAGTCACTGCTGTTATTAGTTTTTAAATCACCAGGATCGATTTACAGTCTTTAGGTTACAGAGAGAGATTCATACACCTTCTGGCTGTGACTGCAGCTATCCAGCTCTGAAAACGAAACTAAAACACACCCTGCAGCAAACAGCCTAAAACGAAAGTAAAAAGCTGACAGACAGCCCAGCTCCACCCACTCTCTGACATCACTGCAGTAATAAACACCCATTTCTTAAAGGCACTCTCACTACAGATACTTATATACATACCCATTTATAAACACCCATTTCTTAAAGGTACTCTCAGATGACACCTCTGTGCTTGAAAGAGGGTAAGTGTGACGGAAAATACATTTGGAACAAATTTGTTTCTGAAGCTACTTCAGGAAAAGGCCAGTTTCAGCACTGAATTAAATTGAACTCAACCATCACTTTCTGAGCCTTTTCTGACTTCAAAACAATGACAGTGATTAAGTTTAAACCTGAAGAAAACGAACTCCTTTTCTATTGGTGAAATGTTATGGGTGCTTTAACACTTACACCACAGAATTAAAACAGTACAAACTTCAAACATGACTTCCTACTTCAGGAGTTCTATGAACAAATACTTCAATCACTTTGGATTATTGGCGTGACTACCCTTAATTTTTAATGGGGCTTGAACGGTTTCAGCAGCCGCTCGAGGTGGGGGCGGGGAAAAGGCTAAATAAAGTGCTTTCATCTGATTGTAATAACTAACATGTGAAGATTATAAAAGCTCGTGAAACATTTAGAGTTAAGTAAGATCAATGAAACATTTTATTCTGCGTTAAAGAAAAGTTGCCTCATGAATGGAACATGTAGTTTGCTCCAGGACATGACAGTGTTCCAGAAAGCACGGTCACTTTCGAAAGGGTAAAGGCCATTCTATTAACATTCCCCATCCCTTTAGGATGTTTTTTCCGTATTAGCCATCTTCGCTCCCAACTGGGATAATTTGAAATGTTGTTCTGTACTGCAAGGGGCATCCAGCGTTCGGAGAAGCTCGGAATCCCGGAATCGTGGGGCAGGTCTGCGTACAGCCATCTGTTTGGCTGGAATGACAGCCTGTGGTGAGTAGAGTGTTTATCAGCAGCTCCAGCTTGTCAGGCACTTTAACGTGAATCCCGGCCCCAGCGAACCGGATGCCAGTGGGGCCAGGAATGGCTTCATGTGGGCAGAGAGCTGGTCACTATGCATGACCTGAATTTTAACTGCACGGCGCTCCCAGCGGGAATGTGAATTCCACCACGATTCATCTCCGGCCGGAATCCCAAATGGAGAATCCAGCCCACGACTTCTGCCGATGTGAAAACAGTTTGCAATTCTCCTGACAGTTCTTTCATGACGGGTTGGCGATGTGTCGGGTATTCCATTGACCAGTGATGTGAACGGCGACTGCGTTCATTACCATCTAATAAAACCTCAGTAAATATGGTTCCCGCGGGAATTGCGTGGCACATTCCGATATCGAGTCACGCCATCTGCATCACATTTGAAAAAGAGTGGCAAGCAGCCATCAGGCCTCGCTCTGCTAGCGACTTTGAGGTGAGTGTAGGCTGCCTGCCACAGGGCGGCGCCAGTCTCGTTCCGACGCCAGTGGGAACTCCACACTGCTGAGGCAGTCAGATTGGTCCTTGCTCCCGACGGCTGCCCCCGCCGTCCTGAAGGACACCATTGTACCGCAGCATTCAAACACAACTGGACACTCAGAGACCAGCATGTCTCTGACATGCTGGGGGGGATAACGAATAGACTAGGGGAAAGGGGCAGGAAGGTGTTGCAAGAGGGTAGGGGGGAGGTACAGAGCAGTCCTGAAGTCCTAGGTCTGGGGCCAACCAAAAGTAGGGACAGTCCTGGGGCTCATGGTCTTGACTGAGGGGGCAGAGACAGCCCTGGGGTGCAAAGGGGCAGGTTACAGGATATGCCTGGCATGCTCTCTGTACCCCTGCTCCAGGGAGGGGCAAGGGCTCTCTGCTCAGTTGGCAACATGCATGGGATGCAAGGCGTTTTCACAGTCTGTGTCGATTGGCTTGTCAGGCTCTGTACTGGTCAACAGATGGGATGGTGATGGATATGGGAGGCATCTGCACCCTGTATTTGTGGAACTCATAATAAAGTGTGTGGCGGGGTGGGGGGTTTCATGTGAATCTCTCTTGGGGGTGGCTCCTCTGACGTTGGTCTCTAGATGGGGGGGTGATGAGGTCCACATGGGGCATGGGCATGTCAACAGTGATGGGCTCAGGGGCCAGGGTGGGTTAGTGAGCACAACAACAATGGGATCCAGTATTACTGGGGGAGGGGGCTGGAGAATAGCAGGGGGGAGCGGTAACTGGACACGGTGAAGTTCCGGATAAATGTGTGGGACGATGAGAGGGGGAGGGTCGAAGCTGGTCTTGAAATATTAAATTGGAAGAACCACCTTGAACACACACGATTGGCCATTGGAACCCATGCCTTTTGTTACACAGTAACAGGGGAACGCAAGGGTCACTGGCTTCACATTGCAGCCACTCCATTTCAACATTAACACAGAGGAATGAGAAATTTGGGAATTGAGGAAATGGTTAAAGGGGGGTGGGGCAGGTGCTGCAGGTGTGGCACCATCAATGAAAGACTTTCTTGCACTTTCCACAGTTTGGCATTTACACCAAACCAAAGGACAACCTCCTTAACAACCTACTTACCTTGCAGGTCAGCTGGGAGCGGGAGAGAGAGAGAGCCGGGACATTGAAAACAGCGCGGGAGATTTAAAAAGCGCGGGAGCTGCGAGTCAGAGCGGAGAGTTTAAAAGTTCGTGGCTTGGGAGAGGTAAGTACTGTTTAACAACCTCCTTCCCTTGCAGGTCAGCTGTTAGTTTTGGGTGATCAGTTTCAGGAGCAGGCCTATTGGCTGACTGTAAATCAGGAAGGATACAAAAGGTGTGGCTGAAGTGCCTTTAGAAAAGGAGTGCTGGAAGCAAACAGAGTGTATCTGAGTTGGGGTAAGGCTGAGTTCGGGTAAGAGGTGAGCGAGGGCTGTGTTTTTTGGAGTTTGGTGTTGAGTTTCCCCCCCAAAAAAATAATAAATCCAATTAATTAAGTAAATTAATTACCTAGTTAAGGGAATTTGGTGCTCATCTTAAGGAGGTGCAGAGAAGCAGACCTGTGAGGGAGTCTCGGGAGAAATTACATCACAGCCAGCAGGTAAGTGATTGGCTTGTGACTGGTAAGTGATTTTTCTCTCTTTGACTTTCTCTTAGCTGTGTAGTGTAGTTCAAATTTAACTTCAGGTTTAAATCATGGCAGGAGAGCTCAGACCCGTGTCATGCTCCACTTGTGAGATGTGGCAAGTCAGGGACCCTTCTGGTGTCCCTGACTCCTTCATCTGCAAGAAGTGTGTCCAACTGCAGCTCCTGATAGACCGCTTGACGGCTCTGGAGCTGCGGATGGATTCACTTTGGAGCATCCGCGATGCTGAGGAAGTTGTGGATAGCACATTCAGTGAGTTGGTCACACCGCAGATTAAAATTACTGAGGCAGATAGGGAATGGGTGACCAACAGACAGAGGAAGAGTAGGAAGGCAGTGCAGGGATCCCCTGCGGTCATCTCCCTCCAAAACAGATTTACCGTTTTGGAAACTGTTGGGGGAGATGGCTCACCAGGGGAAGGTGGCAGCAGCCAGGTTCATGGCACCGTGGCTGGCTCTGCTGCACAGAAGAGTGGCAGAGCTATAGTGATAGGGGATTCAATTGTAAGGGGAATAGACAGGCGTTTCTGCGGACGCAAACGAGAATCCAGGTTGGTATGTTGCCTCCCTGGTGCAAGGGTCAAGGATGTCTCGGAGCGGCTGCAGGGCATTCTGGAGGGGGAGGGTGAACAGCCAGCTGTCGTGGTGCATATAGGCACCAACGATATAGGTAAAAAACGGGATGAGGTCCTACAAGCTGAATTTAGGGAGTTAGGAGTTAAACTAAAAAGTAGGACCTCAAAGGCAGTAATCTCAGGATTGCTACCAGTGCCACGTGATAGTCAGAGTAGGAATGACAGGATAGCTAGGATGAATACGTGGCTTGAGAAATGGTGCAAGAGGGAGGGTTTCAAATTCCTGGGACATTGGGACCGGTTCTGGGGGAGGTGGGACCTGTACAAATCGGACGGTCTGCATCTGGGTGGGACCGGAACCAATGTTCTCGAGGGTGTGTTTGCTAGTGCAGTTGGGGAGGGTTTAAACTAATGTGGCAGGGGGATGGGAACCGATGTAGGAAGTCAGTGGGGACGGAAACAAAAGGCAGGAAGGGAGAGTGTGTAAAGCATGACCAGAGAAAGCAGGGCAGAGAGCAAGGAAAGTCTACATTAAATTGCATTTATTTCAATGCAAGGGGCCTGACGGGCAAAGCGGATGAACTCAGGGCATGGATGGGCACATGGGACTGGGATATTATAGCTATGACTGAAACATGGCTAAGGGAGGGGCAGGACTGGCAGCTCAATGTTCCGGGGTACAGATGCTATAGAAAGGATAGAACAGGAGGTAAGAGAGGAGGGGGAGTGGCGTTTTTGATTAGGGAGAACATCACGGCAGTACTTAGAGGGGATATATCCGAGGATTCGCCCACTGAGTCTATATGGCTGGGACTGAAAAATAAGAAGGGAGAGATCACCTTGATAGGATTGTACTACAGGCCCCCAAATAGTCAGCGGGAAATTGAGGAGCAAATATGTAAGGAGATTACAGATAGCTGCAAGAATAATAGGGTGGTAATAGTAGGGGACTTTAACTTTCCCAACATTGACTGGGACAGCCATAGCATTCGGGTCTTGGATGGAGGGAAATTTGTTGAGTGTATTCAGGAGGAATTTCTCATTCAGTATGTGGATGGACCGACTAGAGAGGGGGCAAAACTTGACCTCGTCTTGGGAAATAAGGAAGGGCAAGTGACAGAAGTGTTAGTGAGGGATCACTTTGGGACAAGTGACCATAACTCCATTAGTTTTAAGATAGCTATGGAGAATGATAGGTCTGGCCCAAGAGTTAAAATTCTTAATTGGGGCAAGGCCAATTTTGATGGTATCAGACAGGAACTTTCAGAGGTAGATTGGGGGAGACTGTTGGCAGGCAAAGGGACGGCTGGTAAATGGGAGGCTTTTAAAAATGTGTTAACCAGGGTTCAGGGTAAGCACATTCCCTTTAGAGTGAAGGACAAGGCTGGTAGAAGTAGGGAACCCTGGATGACTCGAGATATTGAGACTCTGGTCAAAAAGAAGACAGAGGCATATGACGTACATAAACAACTGAGATCAAGTGGATCCCTTGAAGAGTATAGAGATTGTCGAAATAGAGTTAAGAAGGAAATCAGGAGGGCAAAAAGGGGACATGAAATTGCTTTGGCAAATAATGCAAAGGAGAATCCAAAGAGCTTCTACAGATACATAAAGGGAAAAAGAGTAACTAGGGACAGAGTAGGGCCTCTTAAGGGTCAACAAGGACATCTATGTGCAGAGCCACAAGAGCTGGGTGAGATCCTGAATGAATATTTCTCATCGGTATTCACGGTGGAGAAAGGCATGGATGTTAGGAAACTAAGGGAAATAAATAGTGATGTCTTGAGAAGTGTGCATATTACAGAGGAGGAGGTGCTGGAAGTCTTAAAGCGCATCAAGGTAGATAAATCCCCGGGACCTGATGAAATGTATCCCAGGATGTTGTGGGAGGCTAGGGAGGAAATTGCGGGTCCCCTAACAGAGATATTTGAATCATCGGCAGCCACAGGTGAGGTGCCTGAAGATTGGAGAGTGGCGAATGTTGTGCCCTTGTTTAAGAAGGGCAGCAGGGAAAAGCCTGGGAACTACAGACCGGTGAGCCTAACGTCTGTAGTAGGTAAGTTGCTAGAAGGTATTCTGAGAGACAGGATCTACAAGCATTTAGAGAGGCAAGGACTGATTCGGGGCAGTCAGCATGGCTTTGTGCATGGAAAATCATGTCTCACAAATTTGATTGAGTTTTTTGAGGGGGTGACCAAGAAGGTAGATGAGGGCAGTGCAGTAGACGTTGCCTACATGGACTTTAGCAAAGCCTTTGACAAGGTACCGCATGGTAGGTTGTTGCAGAAGGTTAAAGCTCACGGGATCCAGGGTGAGGTTGCCAATTGGATTCAAAATTGGCTGGACGACAGAAGACAGAGGGTGGTTGTAGAGGGTTGTTTTTCAAACTGGAGGCCTGTGACCAGTGGTGTGCCTTAGGGATCGGTGCTGGGTCCACTGTTATTTGTGATTTATATTAATGATTTGGATGAGAATTTAGGAGGCATGGTTAGTAAGTTTGCAGATGACACCAAGATTGGTGGCACAGTGGATAGCGAAGAAGGTTATCTAGGATTGCAACGGGATCTTGATCAATTAGGCCAGTGGGCCGACGAATGGCAGATGGAGTTTAATTTAGATAAATGTGAGGTGATGCATTTTGGCAGATCGAATCAGGCCAGGACCTACTCAGTTAATGGTATGGCGTTGGGGAGAGTTATAGAACAAAGAGATCTAGGAGTACAGGTTCATAGCTCCTTGAAGGTGGAGTCGCAGGTGGACAGGGTGGTGAAGAAGGCATTCGGCATGCTTGGTTTCATTGGTCAGAACATTGAATACAGGAGTTGGGACGTCTTGTTGAAGTTGTACAAGACATTGGTACGGCAACACTTGGAATACTGTGTGCAGTTCTGGTCATCCTATTATAGAAAGGATATTATTAAACTAGAAAGAGTGCAGAAAAGATTTACTAGGATGTTACCGGGACTTGATGGTTCGAGTTATAAGGAGAGGCTGGATAGACTGGGACTTTTTTCCCTGGAGCGTAGGAGGCTTAGGGGTGATCTTATAGAGGTCTATAAAATAATGAGGGGCATAGATAAGGTAGATAGTCAACATCTTTTTCCAAAGGTAGGGGAGTCTAAAACTAGAGGGCATAGGTTTAAGGTGAGAGGGGAGAGATTCAGAAGGGCCCAGAGGGGCAATTTCTTCACTCAGAGGGTAGTGAGTGTCTGGAATGGGCTGCCAGAGGTAGTAGTAGAGGCGGGTACAATTGTGTCTTTTAAAAAGCATTCAGATAGTTACATGGGTAAGATGGGTATAGAGGGTTATGGGCCAAGTGCGGGAAACTGGGACTAGCTTAATGGTAAAAACTGGGCGGCATGGACTGGTTGGGCCGAAGGGCCTGTTTCCATGCTGTAAACTTCTATGATTCTATGACAACTGGCCATTAATGAGCAGCAACTCATTGCTCCTCAGGATGCAGATCTGAGATTGGAGCACTGTGGTCGGCCAGATCATGCAGGTCAAACATCCTCCAATCTCTGTGAGATTCAGGTGATAGGCCTCAGCAATGGCACCTTGGTCACCTCGATGTATCTGCCGTGCCTCAGATACATAGGCAGAAACCGCTGGAGGCCATTACAATTGCTTTTGGTTCAAGGTTGTTATTTTTACCCTCTGCTCATTAATCTGTTAAATCTACCATTTGGCAGAGAGAAGGAGAGAAGAATACTCGGGCCTGGGCTTAATGCTGCCGTCTTGAGGGTTCTAATGGAATGGAGGAGGTGAAGAAGAAAGAGGCGATGCGGAGGACGGCTTCAGGAGGAGGCGCTGCCCGAGGTCCAGCGTCCAGCAGCTTCAGCAACAACATGATGTTCGGGAGGACAGACCATGGAGGCGACTCGCTTGACCAACAATCGACTGAAGAAAACTCTCCTGTTTGGAAATGAGTGAGAAACATTGCACGCACGTCTGCACTTGTCCAAGTGGATCACATCTGCCATGTTTGGAGGAGCTTAAACCCCATGGAATGGAAAATGGAAGCCCCCCCCACCAGTGGCCTTGAAGGTCACCGCTGCACTCAATTATTTTGCCTGTCGGTCTTTCAGGGACCCACAGTGGTCTCGGATGACATGCCGCAGTCTTCCACACATTGATGCATCGAGAAGGTCACAGATGCTCTCGAAAGCACATCACTACATGAGGTTTATATAGGAATGCCAGGCTGTGAGATTCAATGGATTTGCAGCTTTCTCAGGCTTCCCCAGAGTGCAGGCTGCAATCGACTGCACCCGTGTGGCTTTGAGTTCTCCGTGGCAGCAACCCCGGAGGTTTATCAACTGCAAAGGGTTCCACTCCATTGGTGTTTAACTGGTGTGCAATCATCGGAAGCAGATAATGCAGGTTTGTGCAGGTACTCCTGGTGTTCTAATAGCTCATACATCCTGGTTCAGTCCCAGGTGCCTCACATATTCTGAGAGTCGACAGCGATAGCTGCCTGGGGGTAAGGGATACCCACTGAAACATTGGCTCATGACACTCATGTATCAGTTTCAGAGGAGAGGGATAAGGCAGCTCACAGTTCCGTACAGTCCCTAACCAAGCAGACCTTGGCATCCTGAAGACATGTGCCAATGTTTCGACCGCTCTGGTGCGGCTTTGCAGAACATTGGAGATAGGACCTCCCACATCAATGTCGTGTGGGGCACCCTTCACAACCTGGTCCTGCAAAGGGCTGATCCGCTGCCAGAGGGAGAAATGGAGGAGGATGCCTGCTCCTCAGAGGATGAAGATCGGGCCGGGATTCTCCCCCAACCAGCGGGCGGGCCACACAGGCGCCAAAGAGCGGCGCGAGCACACCGGCGTCGGGTCACCCGCAAGTTGCGGAAACCTCCGCAGTTCCGGGGGCTAGACCAGCGCTGGAGTGGTTGGTGCCGCGGCAACCGGCGCCGAAGGGCCTCCGCCAGCCGGTGTGGGTTGGCACATGCGCGGGAGCGCCAGCGTATTCTGGCGCATGCGCAGGGGACTTCCTCTCCGCGCCGGCCATGGCGGAGCTTCACAGAGGCCGGTGCAGAGGGAAAGAGTGCCCCCACGGTAGAAGGCCCGCCCGCAGATCGGTGGGCCCCGATCGCGGGCCAGGCCACCGTGCCCCCCCCCCCCCCCCCACCCCGAGGACTCCGCAGGCCGCCCTCAGAGCCAGGTCCCGCCGGTATGGACCTTGTGTATTTCACGCCGGCGGGACCGGCCAAAAACGGGCGACCGCTCGGCCCATCGGGACCCGCAGA
This sequence comes from Scyliorhinus torazame, assembly GCF_047496885.1. NCBI lineage: Eukaryota > Metazoa > Chordata > Chondrichthyes > Carcharhiniformes > Scyliorhinidae > Scyliorhinus > Scyliorhinus torazame. Next base: position 268,642,654 of record NC_092715.1, on the reverse strand, counting down.
ATCGGCGGGTGGGCCACTGCCAAAGGCCCCCGACCGGCGCAACGTGATCCCCGCCAGAAAACCGGCGCCGGAGAATTCGGCAACCGCCGCAGGAGAGGCGGGACGGGATTCACGCCGCCCCCGGCGATTCTCCGACCCGGCGGTGGGTCGGAGAATCCCGCCCATGATCTGTAAGAAGGTCAATGGTGCAGCCGGTAATCGCTCGCCCTGGGGAATGAAAGTCAACACAACTGTGAGAATGCTCCCGCAACTAATATTATACCACGTTAATGAGAAACTACAGCGGCCAGTGAGATGAGTTGGGGGATATCATCTGCCCACCCAGGTCTTGTCCTTTGGCACTACCCCTGAGGAGGAACAAGTGCCACTAATGCCTCCAGGCTGCTGAGCTGCCCTCCTGCTATAGAGTGCTGAGGATAAAGGGTCTGGGAGCTGGGTGCTGGGGTCTGGGGGCTGGGGTATTGGAGCTGGGTGCTGGGGTCTCGGGACTGGGGTCTGGGGACTGGGGTATTGAGTCTGGGGTCTGCGGTCTGCGGTATTGGAGCTGGGGTCTGGGAACTGGGGCTGGGGACTGGGGGCTGGGGTATTGGAGCTGGGGTCTGGGGGCTCGGGTATTGGGGCTGGGAGCTGGGTGCTGGGGTCTGGAGACTGGGGTATTGGGTCTGGGGTCTGGGGACTGGGGCTGGGGTCTAGGGGCTGGGGTATTGGGGCTGGGAGCTGGGGTCTGGGGGCTGGGATATTGGAGCTGGGGTCTGGGGGCTGGGGTATTGGAGCTGGGGTCTGGGGGCTGGGGTCTGGGGACTGGGGTCTGGGGACTGGGGCTGGGGTATTGGGGCTGGGAGCTGGGGGCTGGGGTATTGGGGCTGGGGTCTGGGGACTGGGGGCTGGGGTATTGGAGCTGGGAGCTGGGTGCTGGGGTCTGGGTGCTGGGGACTGGGGGCTGGGGTATTGGAGCTGGGGTCTGGGGTCTGAGGTATTGGGGCTGGGGGCTGGGTATATGTTGGCCCCCCTTGAGTGCTTGGATTTGCTGCTGCCACTAACAGAGGGGAGATAGTTTTAGTTCATGAGCAGGCATAATGCAAGATTGTATGTCACTCACTGTGAATGTCAGGATATGATGAACTCATGGAGGTGTCATTGGTACTTGGTTACTGGGACAAGGCGATCTCTCCTTTCCCTCAGGAACAATCCCTGTCCTCCCCAGCCAGCTCGCCGTCAACCTCCTCGGATTTGGCGACGGGTAAGATATTGGCCGTCCCTCCTTTGTTCTGGGATCTTTCCCTTCTGTTGCGGACGAGCTTGCCCTGAATGAAGACAAGAGGAAAGGACTGTGATGAGAAGGGATGGAGCGGAGGTTGGGAAAACCTGTGAGTGGTGAATCCTCCCTGGAAGGTGCTGAGGACGGAGTGTGAGCAACATGATAGGTGGAATCATGATGATGTGAGCATTTCTATGAGACAAATGGTGTCCCTGGTGAATGGTTGTGTGAGGTCCCGGACGAGATCAGCCATTTGAGTACACAGTGCCCCGATGAGAGCTTGACATTGGAGGGAGTTGAAGACTGACGTATCCTGATGGAGTGGATGAGATCATTCATCTGGGGCTAAATCGCTGGCTTTGAAAGCAGACCAAGGCAGGCCAGCAGCACGGGTTCAATTCCCGTACCAGCCTCCCCAAACAGGCGCTGGAATGTGGCGACTAGGGGCTTTTCACAGTAACTTCATTGAAGCCGACTTGTGACAATAAGCGATTTTCATTCATTTCATTTCACTGGATTGCGTTCCGGGTGGGTGGCGGGGCCACACTGACCCCAACCCCAATGATCCCCAGACAGGAGAGGTGTTTCTTGAAGGGCATCCCTCTGCTGTCCTACTCCTCTGATCAAGGCCTGCAGGCTATTGTGGTAGAAGTGGGTTTGGGGCCTTCTCTACAAATCCTCTGAAGACAACTCGGCTGGAAAGTGTGCAATGTGTGTACTGAGGTGGATGTTATATATGGTGCCCAGATTTTCCCAACCCGCCAAGTGATTCGGAAAGACACTCGTCTGTGCATATTTAATGAGTTTCCAAGTGTGCAATGTCCCACCATTCCAACCTGTGGGAATTTCTCCGTGGAACACTCGCACCACCGCGCTTTGATTCAAAGCGGAAAATTCCACCTCTTGTGTCTCACTCCAATCACCGAGGACTCCTATTGCCCGCTCTCTCTTCCTGGTACACATTAACCAATCCCCTCTCATCACCACCGTCCTGCTTTCAAACCCCCCCCCCCCCCCCCCCCCCCCACAGAAGGAGTTATTTTGACGTTGCCAATGTGTGTACATGGCCACAACTATGTAACTGTCAGTAATGAATTAAAGATATCAGTATCCTTTCTTTTATCAAACTCTGCTGATTGTCATCCAAGTGAATCACAACCTCACAGACAACAAGTTCATCTGTGAAACATTTGGCATTTGGAGCCAATTGTATTTTTATTTAACATGAGGAAAATGATGTCAATATGCTGATGCCTGGTACAGTCAGAGCAGGAATAAATGGCAATCTCTAGTCCTGGGATGAAGTTTGGTTAGAAATCACAGTCATAGATGTTTACAGCGCGGAAACAGGCCCTTCGGCCCAGCTTGTCCATGCTAGTCCCAGTTGCCTGCATTTGGCCCATATCCCTCCAAACCCAGCTTTCCCATATAAGTCTACATGCTTTATAAAAGGCAAAATTATACCCACCTCTACTACTGCCTCTGTCAGCTCGTCCAGACACTCCCCACACTCTGTGTGAAAATATTGCCCCTCTGGTCTCTTTTGTATCTCTCCCCTCACACCTTAAACCTATGCCCTCTAATTTTAGACCCCCTGGGCGAGATTCTCCACTCCAGCGCCGAAGTGGCCGCACCGTCGTGAACGCCGTCGAGGTTCACGACGGCGCGAAACGGCCCCGATCCCGACCGATTCAGGCCCTGACAATGGGCCAGGATCGGGGCCGCGTCACCTACACGCGCCAGGCCTTGTCGCCCATGTAAAGGCGGCGCCGAATAGATGACGCTGCCGGCACTGCATAACGGACGTCATCCGCGCAGGCGTGGTTGCCGTCCTCTCTAAGTCCACCCCGCAAGAAGATGGGGGACGGATCTTGCGGGGCCGCGGAAGGAAGGAGGTCCTCCTTCAGAGAGGACGGCCCGACGATCGGTGGGCACCCCACATTTGAGGTACCCCCGGTGCAGGATCCCCCCTCGCCCCCCACAGGCCCCCCCCCCAGCGTTCACGCACCGTTCACGACGGCAGCGACCAGGTGTGGACGGCACCGGGGGGAACCCGCCGTTTTGGCCTGGCCGCTCGGCCCATCCGGGCCTGAGAATAGTGCGGGTGCCGGAGAATCACCATTTTGGGTGTCTCCGGCGATTCTCCGGCCTGCGGCCCGCGGAACTCGACCGGGCCATTCCCGCCGCTTGGGTGAATCGCGGGAGGGCGTCAGACCGGCGTCCTGGGAAATCTTGGTGGCCCAGGCGATTCTCCCAACCGGCGCGGGAGTGGAGAATCTCGTCCCCTACCTTTGTGAAAAGATGTTGACTATCTACCTTATCTATGCCCCTCATTATTTTATAGACCTCTATAAGCTCACCCCTAAGCCTCCGTCGCTCCAGGGAAAAAAGTCCCAGCCTATCCAGCCACTCCTTATAGCTCAGACCATCAAGTCCCGGTAGCAGCCTCGTAAATCTCTTCTGCACTCTTTCTAGTTTAACAATATCCTTCCTATAATAGGGTGACCAGAATTGAACACAGTATTCCATGTGTAGTCTTGTACTAATGCCTTGTACAATTTCAACAAGACGTCCCAACTCCTGTATTTAATATTCGGACCAATAAAACCTAGCATGCTGAATGCCTTCTTCACCACCCTGTCCACCTGCGACTCCACCTTCAAGGAGCTATGAACCTGTACCCCGAGATCTCTTTGTTCTGTAACTCTCCCCAACTCCCTACCATTAACTGAGTAGGTCCTGCCCTGATTTGATCGACCAAAATGCATCACCTCACATTTATCCAAATTAAGCTCCATCTGCCATTCATCGGCCCACTGGTCCAATTGGTCAAGATCCTGTTGCAATCTTGTATAACCTTCTTCACTGTCCACTATGCCACCAATCTTACTAACCATGCCTCCTACATTCTCATTCAAATCATTAATATAAATAACAAATAACAGTAGACCCAGCACCGATCCTTGTGGCACACCGCTGGTCACAGGCCTCCAGTTTGAAAAACAACCACATTTTGTTTTCTGTCATCAAGCTAATTTTGTATCCAATTGGTTACCTCACCCTTGATCCTGTGAGATTTAACCTTTTTCAACAACTGACCATGCGGTACCTTGTCAAAGGTCTTGCTAAAGTCCATGTAGACAACGTCGATTGCACTGCCCTCATCCACCTTCTTTGTTACGCCTTCAAAAAAACTCAATCAAATTTGTGAGACATGATTTTCCACTTACAAAGTCATGCTGACTGTCCCTAGTCAGCCCTTGCCTCTCTAAATGCCTGGAGATCCTGTCCCTCAGAATAGTGTCTAACAACTTACCCACCACAGAAGTAAGGCTCACTGGTCTGTAGTTCCCATGAAATCATATCCATGGAGAGTTTAGCTCAAGGCCCTGTATTATTCCTTGTGTCTGAATAAAGCTCATAGTCTTACAGTTGAAGTAGATGCTTTATTTCTGTGAGTTGATTCTCTCTCCAGCGCTTAGACTATGTTATATCTGAGCTGCCTGTCTGTGTGCTGTTCACCAGCTGCCGTTCCTGTGAAGAGAGAGAGGCCACTTCCTGTTTGTCTATGTATATATACATCTCTGGTGCTCCCTCTAGTGGTTACTTAGTTGTAGTGTATTTGCCTTAACCCCTTGTGTATATAGTGTGATGCATATCACTACATTCCCCTTTTTTCTTGTTACATATTTTCTGTACTTTGTTAAAGAAAATTGGACAAACCATGTAGATAAATGATGATATGTACAAGTTGTGATGATATTGATAATTATACAAGGCCAATGAATATTTATGAGTCCGATCTTAATTTAAAAAATTTATGAGTCCAAACTTTATGAATTTCTTCGGTTCAGTTGCTTTCTTCTTCTGTTGTTGAAGTGGTGATGTTGATGTCGTCATTTCTTTGTGAACGTCGTCAGTGTTGTTGTGTTCAAGTAACCAAGACGTCATCAGGAGGTTTTCGAATGGTCTAATCACTTTGTTGTCTGATTTAGACTTTTATTTTTCTATGCTTTGGTATTGATTCAGTATGTCATCTTTGTTGTCTGACCTGGATTTTTTCCTGTGCTTGCGGTATTGATTCTGTATGTCATCTTTGTTGTCTGATCTGGACTTTTTTCTGTTTTTGCGGTATTGATTCTGTATGTCATCTGCCTTGAAAGCTAGTTTGCGTGTTTATAGTCGAGCAAATGTGAATTTGTGAGATTTGTTGTTATGCCATGGTATGTTTGTACTCTTGTCATTGTTTTGAGCTGTGCTGTTACATTGTTTTTCATGTGCAGAGGTGTACCATGTCGTACAAGTTGTTGTTTCATAGTTGTTGTTTTTGTCGTTTCTATCTTTGTTGTTTCCGTTGTTGTTCTTGTTGTTTTTGTTGTGCTTGTTGTTGCTGTTGTCTTTGTTATGTTTCTCATTGTTGTGTTTGTTGTTGTTCCTGTAGACTTTGTTGTTGTGCCTGTAGTTTTTATTGTTGCGCTTCTTGTGGTTTTTGTTGTTCTTGTTGCGCTCAATGATTGTTCGTGTGGATAATTCGAGTCATTCCCAAAGTTATTTGTGTCAGTGTCCTTTGTGGTATCTGATGTTTCATTGAGCGTTTCTTCTTGAGGATTGTGAGAATGACCTGATGTTGCATTGATCTTGGTGACATCAGTCATTTGTGGTTGATGTGATTCCTCTTTGATTCCTTGGCGCTCCTCTTCGGGAGTCATTTCGGGTTCACTTGAATCATCATTGATTTCTTGGTGCTCCTCTTTTGGAGTCATTTCAGGTTCACTTGAATCATCTTTGGTTTCTTGATGCTCCTCTTCTGGAGTCAAAATCTTCAAGATTTCATTTTCTTGTGGATGGATTAGAGTAGATGAGGTTTTATTTAAATTGTCTCACTGGACTCAAGAGTAGTTTCACTTTGATTGTTGAGTGCTTCTGTACAGATGACCTGAGATCTGTCAGTCTCGCTGTGATCTTGCACATCTTGTATGGGAATTGTGATTTCTTCGTCACTTGTCTCACATACAGTGGGTAGATATTCAATGTCTTCTTGTTGGTTAATGAGCTGGGTAGACTGTCAGAGTCTACTTCTGGTGGCTCAAATAAGCTGGGTAGACTTTCATAGTCTTTTTGTTGTTCACGTGAGCTTGGTAGACTTTCATAGTCTGCTGCTGGTTGCTCAGATAACGTTGATAGACCTTCATGGTCTTGTTCATGCATGGATTTCGCTATGGAGTCTTGAGTTGCTTCCATTGTGGAGTCTGTCAATGAGCTCTCTGTGGGCTTGTATCGCTCTCGCTGGGGAGTCTTTCATCGCTCGCTGTGTGGAGTCGCTGTGGTGTCGATCTGCTCTCTCAAAGGAGTCGGTCAGTACTCTGTGTGGCATCATTTTTTCTTGGGTATTTGACAGGTTGCTGTCATCCAATGTATCGATGATCTGCCATTGCATCATGATATTGGATTCATCTACCATGAGTAGAGTCGTGTTGAGCTTTTCAACCGTGGTGCTGATGCTATGATCATCATATCCAAATAACTCAGCCATGTCTGAGTAGTATTCTTCGATGAACAAATCATCTTCTCTGGTTCTGGATTTGTCATTGTGCTCTTCACTTCGGGTGGTGCAAACTGCTTGTTCAGGGTGCTGCGGAGGTTATTTTGAACTGCTGGTAGAAGTTCAGGAATTGTTCTGTCTTCCGAGGTGAAAGAATTGTGTTTTGTAGCTTAAAACTCTTTTTTTCAATTTTCGGACATTTCCCCTTTAAGTGGGCGTGGTCCGGGGCCTCTGACTTCATGACACTCGTGACGCAAAGCGTAGGAATGGATTGCGCTTGCGTAAATCGCTTTTCCTTTACTGTGCGCTTTTTCGTAAACTGCGCATGCGCAGATCCCTCTTTGAGCTGTGCGCTCTTTTTGTTCAACGGCGCATGCGGCTTGCGCATGCTCAGGACAATTTGCGCCCGAAACATATTTTTTTCAATTGCGCATATGCAGAACGATCTGCATGCGCGGCTGCGCACATGTGCAGACCCAGATTTGCATCCTTTGCTCCCCGGGCAATTTAAAATGTGCTAGGCGCCATTTGAACTTCTTCAGACCCGTGGAAAAGAAAATTTCTGCCGTTTTTGCTTGTTAAAAACTTAAGGTTATTTTTTTCTTGCGATCTGCACTTGTCAATCGTGATTTCCAGCATTAACCCTTTCAGTTCTGATGATTGTTTGAGTTTTGCAACAGTCATTCCCTCAGCAATTTGGTCTCTGAGCATTGAATGTCTTAAAGCAGCATTGTTACTGATATTACAGTAATCTTCCAATTTTTTAAGTATCACTTCTAATTTGGTGTTGTCTTCACCTTTCAAGTAATTAAAGCAGTTATAGATTTCTCGAGCTTCATGTCCTGCTAGGAGAAGTGCTATTTTCATTTCGTCAGAGGCCGCGCTCAACTCATTAGCTACGATATACAGTTCGAACGTTTGTTTAAAGATTTTCCATCTATGGCTCAAATTACCGGTTGTTTTCAGCTGTGGTGGAGTTCCAACGAGTTGCATCGACTCAGCGAAGTCACCCCACGTCTGAGTTTTCTTACGTTTTCGATCTTGCTTTGTCTGCATCTTGTGCAACTTTTCTAGTAAGCGTCCTGAAGTCACCTGGTTCTGGTACCATGTATTATTCCTTGTGTCTGAAAGCTCGTAGTCTTACAGTTGAAGTAGATGCTTTATTTCTGTGAGTTTGTTCTCTCTCCAGCGCTTAGACTATGTTACATCTGAGCTGCCTGTCTGTGTCCTGCTCACCAGCTGCCGTTCCTGTGAAGAGAGACAACGTCCTGTTTGTCTATGTATATATACATCTCTGGTGCTCCCTCTAGTGGTTAGTTAGTTGTAGTGTATTTACCTTAACCCCTTGTGTATATACAGTGATGCATATCACTACAGGCCCAGACCACAGACTCTTGTTTAAATGTGTCTCTCACCCAAAGCCGGTAGATAGACTCTGGAGTCGATGGCAGTTCCGTGATTGGTTCAATAAAGAGAAAAATAGACTGACTCTGCATGGTGGGGGGAGGCCTCAATCCTCATGGGCCCACATGAGATCCTCATGGGCAATGTGAAAGCAAAGACTTACCGTGGTCTCTTCTGGTTGCTCTATTACCTCCTGTCACAACCCGCTCAAGGACCAGTGATCTCTCCGGGGGGGGGGACTCGTGAAGCACCAGCTCTCCAGGTAGGGGGCAGAGGCCTACCACCTGGGGCTCATTCTGAGCGGTGGTTAAAAGTAGGCCCAGATCAGGGTGAGATAAGTCCTCTCAGCTAGGATTGCACTGGGACTGAGAAGCTGAGTTACGCAGACCCTTGTAAATACATGTAAATAAATCTATCTTCTGTTTCTCGTCAGCCTCCTCTGCGTCATTATATTGGCGACGAGGATTAACAAAAACTCCGGACTCGCCCATTGGTTCGCCTAGCGGCCGGAAGGTTTCTGTGGGTAACATTGCGTCATATTGCATAAAAAGCCATTGTTCAGGAAATTGGATGCCTTCCATGCAGGTGTGGAGGATTAGAATCAATATGGGCATGAGGGGCTCCTTCCAGGCAAATGAATATTGGGGGAAGACCAACAGTGTGCAGTCTCAGGCAAGCGACCACTTGGAAGTGACAACTGTGGAAAAAATTATATTTATTTCCTTATGTACTTACAACTCCTACTCCTCGAAGGGTGTCCCTTGCCCAGCCCACTCTCAGGCTCGGAATACTTATGTCCCAGAAGTCTCTGTTTTAAGGGGGTGCCTCCGCCCCCTCATCTGGGTAGATCGTACTCGGGTGAGGCCACACGGACTCTGAGGTTGCCGATCCCCGGGCCTCCTGTAGGGCGAAAACAGAGAGAAAGTTCTCCTCCTGACCGTCTGCAGGGCCAGACGTTTGGGATCATATAGAATTTGACTTACCCGGCTGTGCCGGACACCAGGGGCGAATCGCGCTATGCTGCCCCGGCGCCGAGACGCAATTCTCCGCAATGGGGAGAACCGATGCCATGGCCACCGGCGTGGTCGGCGTGGCGCCGGTCGGGGTATGCGCCGACTCTCCGGCCCGTATGGGCCGAGCGCCAACACTTAGCCTCAGGATCGGAGAATCCAGCCATCTGTCTCCGGTGTAGATCTTGGCACGTTTTGGCGGCTTCACATGGGGATCATGCCACTGCAATTGTGAGATACCAGAGCAAGGTTGGCGACCTATACGGGGGAACCATTGGAAATCATGGGGACCACGGTGGCTCCGGCAACGTACGGACTCCGAGGAAGGCCACTGAGCTCCACTCATTTTTGGGCTCAGTTAATTATTGCGGTAAATTTGTTGCCAATCTGGCTCCGCTCCATGTGCTGTTTAGGAAGGACCAGGAGTGATGCAGTGCCACTTCTCAAGACGAGGCATTCGCTGCCATTAAACAGTGTCTCTCTTCAAAACACCGTTTGACTCACTGTGATCCGACCAGACCTCGCATTTTAACATGTGATACTTCCCTTTACAACGTTGGAACGCCCCATTGCGTTCGCCTCGAGGACCCTGGCGGACACTGAGCGCCGTTACGCACAGATAGAGAAGGAAGGTTTTGACTATGGTTTTCGGCATTAGGAGGCTCCATCAGTACGTGAATGGGCACCATTTCTTCATCATAACGGACCACAAGCTGTTGCTCAGCCTCTTCAGGGGGGTTAAGGGCATCCCGCCAATCGCGCAGCCAGGATTCAGCATGGGGCACTCCTCCTTGCGCCTGCAGTAGCCGAAACAAAGACAGGTGAACGACCACCCCCCGATCGGGGAATCGCCCCCTTATTGGAGCATATCGAACCCAGTGATTGGGAACAAGTCCAATCACTTGGGACTCAGGGTCAAGGGCTGCCCCGAGAGGCGGGAAGCCCCTGGACCCTATAAAGTGAGGGGCCAAGTTCAGATCGCGCTCTCTCTCCCTTCTTCGCCTGCTCGCGACCTTTGCAAGAACATCGCCCAGAAACTGTAAGTTTGACTCCAGCGATCGCTACCCGATAGAGATTCCTTTTTTAAAAAAAATAATTTTTATTAAAGGTTTTCATAAAATATCAATAACAAAATGAGAAAGAAAAAAGAACCCAACAGGGTTAAGTACAAAACACAATCTAAAAAAGCAACCCCCCAAATCCCCCCCCCCGTGCCTAAATAATAAATTAACATTAACACCCCGACTTAAGACAACAGGTGTATACACCCCCTCAGACCCTTCAATTGTAAATAACATAAACAAAAATAAAGTAAACCCCCCCCCGAGCTGCTGCTGCCATTGACCATTGTCTACCGTTCTGCCAGAAAGTCTAAGAACGGTTGCCACCACCTAAAGAACCCTTGTACCGACCCTCTCAAGGCGAATTTCACCCTCTCCAATTTAATGAACCCTGCCAGATCGCTGATCCAGGATTCCACGCTTGGGGGCCTTGCATCTTTCCACTGAAGGAGAATCCTTCGCCGGGCTACCAGGGACGCAAAGGCCAGAATACTGGCCTCTTTCGCCTCCTGCACTCCCGGCTCCTCTGCAACCCCAAATATTGCGAACCCCCAGTCCGGTTTGACCCTGGATCCTACCACCCTCGACACCGTCCTCGCTACGCCCTTCCAAAATTCCTCCAGCGCTGGGCATGCCCAGAACATATGGGTGTGATTTGCTGGGCTCCCTGAGCACCTAACACACCTGTCCTCACCCCCAAAGAACCTGCTCATCCTTGTCCCGGTCATGTGTGCCCTGTGCAGCACATTAAACTGTATGAGGCTGAGCCTCGCGCATGAAGAGGAAGAATTCACCCTCCCTAGGGCATCTGCCCGCGTCCCCTCTTCGATCTCCTCTCCCAAATCCTCCTCCCACTTACCTTTCAACTCCACCACCGAGGCCTCCTCCTCCTGCATCACCTGGTAAGTTTCCGAGATCTTCCCCACTCCCACCCACCCCCCCAAGAACACCCTGTCCTGTACTGTGTGTGGCAGTAGCCGTGGGAATTCCACCATCTGCCGTCTGGCAAACGCCCTTACCTGTAAGTACCTGAAGGTGTTCCCCGGGGGGGAGCCCGTACTTCTCCTCCAGCTCACCCAAGCTCGCGAACTTCCCGTCCACAAACAGGTCCCCCAACTTTCGTATGCCTGCCCTGTGCCACCCCGAAAACCCTCCACCTGTTCTTCCTGGGGCGAACCGGTGGTTCCCCCGTAATGGGGTCCACGCCGAGGCCCTAACTTCCCCCCCTATGCCGCCTCCACTGCCCCCAAATTTTGAGGGCCGCCACCACCACCGGGCTCGTGGTATACCTCCTTGAAGGGAGTGGCAGCGGTGCCGTTGCCAGCGCCCCCAGACTCGTACCCACACAGGAAGCCGTCTCCATGCAGCCCCATCCCCCTCCATCACCCACTTGCGCACCATTGTTGCATTGGCGGCCCACTAGTACCCACAGAGGTTGGGAAGCGCCAGCCCCCCCTATCTCTACCCCGCTCCAGGAACACCCTTCTCACCCTCGGAGTCCCTCGCGCCCACACAAACCCCATTATACTCCTGTTAACCCGCCTGAAAAAAGCCTTCGGGATAAACACGGGGAGGCACTGGAACAGGAACAAAAACCTTGGGAGCACCGTCATTTTGATTGACTGCACCCTACCCGCCAGGGGCAGCGGCAACGCGTCCCACCTCTTGAACTCCTCCTCCATTTGCTCCACCAGCCTTGTAAAGTTAAGCCTATGCAGGGCCCCCCAGCTCCTGGCCACCTGGACCCCCAAATATCTGAAACTCCTCTCCGCCCTTTTTAGTGGGAGTTCACCAATCCCCCTCTCCTGGTCCCCTAGCTGAACTACGAACAGCTCGCTCTTCCCCATATTGAGCTTGTACCCCGAAAAGTCCCCGAATTCCCTAAGGATCCTCATTACCTCTGGCATTCCTCCCACCGGGTCCGCCACATACAGCAGCAGGTCGTCCGCATAAAGCGACACCCTATGCTCCTCCCCACCCCGCACCAACCCCCTCCAGTTCCTCGACTCTCTCAGTGCCATAGCCAGGGGTTCAATCGCCAGTGCGAAGAGCAGGGGGGACAGGGGACACCCCTGCCTCGTCCCTCGGTGCAACCGAAAGTACTCGGACCTCCTCCTATTTGTGGCCACACTCGCCATCGGGACCTCGTACAACAGCCTAACCCATCTGACAAATCCCTCCCCAAACCCGAACCTCTTCAGCACCTCCCACAGGTACCCCCACTCTACCCTATCGAAGGCTTTCTCAGCGTCCATCGCCACCACTATCTCCGCCTCCCCCTCCCTCGCCGGCATCATGATAACGTTCAAAAGCCTCCGCACATTCGCGTTCAACTGTCTCCCCTTCACAAACCCCGTCTGGTCTTCATGGATGCTCTGCGGCACACAATCCTCAATCCTCGTGGCTAAGACCTTCGCCAGCACCTTGGCATCTACATTTAGCAAGGAAATCGGTCTGTAAGACCCACATTGCAGGGGATCCTTGTCCCGCTTCAGGATCAAGGAGATCAGTGCCCTGGACATCGTCGGGGATAAAGCCCCCCCCTCCCTTGCCTCATTAAAGGTCCTAACTAACAGCGGGCCCAACAGGTCCATATATTTTTTATAGAACTCGACCGGGAAACCGTCCGGCCCCGGTGCCTTCCCCGCCTGCATGCTCCCTATCCCTTTGATCAGCTCCTCCAGCCCAATCGGGGTCCCCAGTCCCGCCACCAGTCCCTCTTCCACCTTTGGAAACCTCAATTGGTCCAGGAAACGGCCCATCCCTCCCTCCTCCCGTGGAGGCTCGGATCGGTACAATTCCTCGTAGAAGTCCCTGAAGACCCCATTGATGCCAACCCCACTCCGCACCACGCTCTCCCCCCTGTCCTTAACTCCCCCGATCTCCCTAGCTGCGTCCCGCTTCCGAAGCTGATGCGCCAGCATCCTGCTTGCCTTTTCCCCATACTCGTAGACCGCCCCCTGGGCCTTCCTCCACTGCACCTCCGCCTTCCTGGTGGTCACCAGGTCAAATTCGGCCTGGAGGCTGCGCCTCTTCCTCAACAATCCTTCCTCAGGTTCTTCCGCATACCTCCTGTCTACCCTCACCATCTCCCCCACCAGCCTCTCCCTCTCCCCCTGCTCCCTCCGCTCCTTGTGGGCCCTGATGGAGATCAGCTCTCCCCTCACCACCGCCTTCAGTGCCTCCCATACCATCCCCACTCGGACCTCCCCGTTATCGTTGGCCTCCAGGTATCTCTCTATACTTCCTCGGACCCGCTCGCTCACCTCCTCGTCCGCCAACAGCCCCACCTCCAAGCGCCACAGCGGGCGCTGGTCCCTCTCCTCCCCATCTCCAAGTCCACCCAATGCGGGGCGTGGTCCGAAATGGCTATTGCCGAATACTCGGTATCCTCTACTCTCGCTATCAGCGCCCTACTCAAAATGAAAAAGTCGATTCGAGAATAAGCCTTATGGACATGTGAGAAGAATGAAAATTCCCTAGCCCCCGACCTTGCAGATCTCCAAGGGTCCACCCCTCCCATTTGGTCCATAAATCCCCTCAACACTCTAGCCGCCGCCAGCTTCCTACCCGTCCTAGACCTGGAGCGATCCAGTGCAGGATCCAACACCGTGTTAAAGTCTCCCCCCATTATCAGGCCCCCCACTTCCAAGTCTGGGATCCGACCCAACATACGCCGCATAAAACCCGCATCGTCCCAGTTTGGAGCATACACATTGACCAGTACCACCCTCTCTCCCTGCAACTTACCACTTACCATTATGTACCTACCGCCATTATCTGCCACCATGCTCGACGCCTCAAATAACACCTTCTTTCCCACCAAGATCGCCACCCCTCGATTTTTGGCATCTAGCCCCGAGTGAAACACCTGATCTACCCACCCTCTCCTCAGTCTTACCTGGTCTGCCACCTTCAGGTGTGTCTCCTGGAGCATAACCACATCCGCCTTGAGCCCCTTCAGGTGCGCGAACACGCGGGCCCGCTTGACCGGCCCATTCAGTCCCCTTACATTCCAGGTTATCAGCCGGATTAGGGGGCTAACCGCCCCCCTCCCCCGCCGACTAGCCATGACCCCTCCTCGGCCAGCCACGCGCCCGCACCCCACACCCGGCCCGTTCCCCACAGCGGCATGCCCCCGTCTCGACACCCCCCACTCGCTCCAGCTCCTCCTTGATCTTAGCAGCAGCACTCGATTCCCCCCCCACCCACCCACCCCCACCCCCCGGCTAGGACCCATCCTAGCTGGTTTACTCCCCCCACTGCACTTCCGCAAGTCAGCTGACTCCTGCTGACCCCGGCCACTCCCGCCTCCCCTTCGACTCCTCCCATTGTGTGGCACACCATCCTCTCCCGCTCCCCATTCACAGGCTCTCCCCCTCCGTTCTAAGCGCGGGAAACAATCCTCGCTTCCCCGCCCCAGTCCCGCCGCCCCCCAGTCTTCGGCGCGGGGAAAAAAATCCCGCGCTCTCCACCTACCAGGCCCCGCCACCAACCAAAACAGTGCCCAACCCGCCCCATCCACTCTCCTCAACCCGAAAGAGAAAAACACAGAGAAAAAGAAACCCAAAACAATGCAAAGGCCCCCCCCCCCGAACCAAAAATAGGCATAACATATCCACCGCAGTCCCCAATCGCCCATCCCAACCCTCAGTCTGTGTCCAGCTTCTCGGCCTGAACAAAGGCCCATGCCTCCTCCGGAGACTCAAAATAATGGTGCCGGTCCTTGTAGGTAACCCACAGTCGCGCCAGCTGCAACATGCCAAACTTCACCCCCTTCCTGTGCAACACCGCCTTCGCTCGATTGTACCCGGCCCTCCTCTTCGCTACCTCCGCACTCCAGTCCTGATATATCCGAACCTCCGCGTTCTCCCACCTGCTGCTCCTCTCCTTCTTGGCCCACCTGAACACACACTCCCGATCGACGAACCGATGGAACCTCACCAGCACCGCCCGCGGAGGCTCGTTAGCCTTGGGCCTCCTCGCCAGCACTCTATGGGCCCCTTCCAGCTCCAGGGGCCCTTGGAAGGACCCCGCTCCCATCAGCGAGTTTAACATGGTGATCACATAGGCCCCCACGTCCGGCCCCTCCGGGAGGCCCAGAATCCGCAGATTTGTCCGCCTCGACCGATTCTCCATCTCCTCGAACCGCTCCTGCCATTTCTTGTGGAGCGCCTCGTGCGCCTCCACCTTTACCACCAGGGCTAAGATCTCGTCCTCATTGACAGAGATCTTTTGTTGAGCCTCTCGGATCGCCACCCCCTGGGCCGTCTGTGTCTCCAGCAGCTTATCAATAGAAGTCTTCATCGGCTCTAGCAGGTCCTTTTTAATCTCTCTGAGGCAGCGCTGGATACCCTCCTGTTGCTCCTCCGCCCACTGCATCCATGCTGCCTGGTCTCTGCCCGCCGCCATTTTGTCCTTCTTCCCTTCCTTCTTCTGGTCTACCACCACCTTTTTTGTCACCCCGCTCCTAGTTAAAGCCATATCCTGATGGGGAACTATTATTAACTCCTTTACACACCGGGAAACGTCGAAAAAGTGCCCTTGGGGGCCCTGAAAAGAGTCCAAAAGTCTCGAGAGGGAATCCTTTTGGCAGTGTTCTCTTCACCAATCTGTCCCAAAATGTCCGTGGAAACTCCTGAAAAAGGTCTAAGAGTCCATT
Organism: Scyliorhinus torazame; assembly: GCF_047496885.1. Classification (NCBI taxonomy): domain Eukaryota; kingdom Metazoa; phylum Chordata; class Chondrichthyes; order Carcharhiniformes; family Scyliorhinidae; genus Scyliorhinus; species Scyliorhinus torazame. The sequence continues at coordinate 268,626,717 of NC_092715.1, read as the reverse complement.
CCAGACGGGAGCTGCCGAATGCGCGACCTACTCCTCCATGGCCGCCACCGGAAGCCTCGTCCCCGCTTCTTCAGTGGCCTTGGTGAGATCTTTTCACAGTTGTTCCCTCTGCTGTTAGAATTCACTTTTGATAAAGGTCCTCAGGTCAGTTTGCAGCTTTAAGCTTGCCCTTCCCCCGCTTGCATGCTGGAAGGGGCCCTGTTTATCCTGTTTGCAGCCAAATCTTCCACTGCTTCTGCCGGGTCTGGCAGCCAAAAGACACAACACTCCTGGGGGACACCGTCAGGGGAATGTTGCAGTCCTCTTCCCACACCGGGAAATGTCAAACAAATGCCGTGGGGGCCCTGTAAAAGAGCCCAAAAGTCCGTTCCAAGCGGGAGCTACCGAATATGCGACCTAGCTCTGCATAGCCACACCCGGAAGTCCCCCGATAGAGATTCCTAGCCATCGACCCGTATCAGCCTTTTGAATCCCGCAGGCCAGACCCAATTCGATAAACTATTTGTTTTCCTGACCTGGTGAGCCATCTCCTAAAGTTAAGTATTGGCCAGTAGGGGTAGGTTTTGATATAGACAGTAGGATTATTGTGTAAGTATTTATTGGTGTACATAATAAATCTTACTAAGCGGTGTGCTGACTTATTAATCATTACTTGAGCTTGAACCACGTGGCGGTATCATAAAGATACCTGGCGACTCGTGAGCAAAGGTGACATAATCAGAGCTAATAAACTAAGGCTAAAAAGAGCAACACTGCTGAGCGGCGGGTCGACGGAGGCCCTCCCAGCGACTCTTCGGCCTTCCACTCAGTTCTCCGGCCTCAGTTTGGAGGATGGCGTTATATTGCGGGGCGCTCGTGTGGTCATCCCCCCAACCCCCCGCAGGGTCAGGAAGCTACAGGACTTACACAGTGGCCATCCCAGGGCATCGAAAATTGAACTGTTATGATTGGTGGCCTGGTGTCGATGGGACATCGGGAGAGTTGTGAAAAGGTGCTCGATGCACCTTCCGAAACTTCCGCCGGCGGCCTTTCTGCACCCTTGGGAATGGCCGGGTCATCCTTCAGTTCACCTCTATGTGGACTTTGAGGGACCATTCATGAGGTCCATATTCCTTGAGCTGGTGGATGCTGGCCTGGAGTAGCTGGAGGTGTGCTGGCTGCTCTCCACGACATCCAGGACCATTGAGCTGCTCCAAAATGACGCTGGTAATCTAGTGATGGGAGACAAGGAAATAGCTGAGGAACTAAATAAGTACTTTGTGTCAGTCTTCACAGTAGAAGACATGAGTAATATCCCAACAATTCAGGAGAGTCAGGGGGCAGAGTTGAATATGGTAGCCATCACAAAGGAGAAAGTGCTAGAGAAACTAAGAGGTCTAAAAATTGATAAATCTCCGGGCCCAGATGGGCTACATCCTAGAGTTCTAAAGGAGATAGCTGAAGAAATAGTGGAGGCGTTAGTTATGATCTTTCAAAAGTCACTGGAGTCAGGGAAAGTCCCAGAGGATTGGAAAATCGCTGTTGTAACCCCCCCTGTTCAAGAAGGGAACAAGGAAAAAGATGGAAAATTATAGGCCAATTAGCCTAACCTCGGTTGTTGGCAAGATTCTAGAATCCATTGTTAAGGATGTGATTTCTATTTTCTTGGAAGTGCAGGGTCGGATTAGGACAAGTCAGCATGGATTTAGTAAGGGGAGGTCGTGCCTGACAAACCTGTTAGAGTTCTTTGAAGAGATAACAAATAGGTTAGACCAAGGAGAGCCAATGGATGTTATCTATCTTGACTTCCAAAAGGCCTTTGATCAGGTGCCTCACGGGAGACTGCTGAGTAAAATAAGGGCCCATGGTATTCGAGGCAAGGTACTAACATGGATTGACGATTGGCTGTCAGGCAGAAGGCAGAGAGTTGGGATAAAAGGTTCTTTTTCGGAATGGCAACCGGTGACGAGTGGTGTCCCGCAGGGTTCAGTGTTGGGGCCACAGCTGTTCTCTTTATATATTAACGATCTAGATGACGGGACTGAGGGCATTCTGGCTAAGTTTGCCGATGATACAAAGATAGGTGGAGGGGCAGGTAGTATGGAGGAGGTGGGGAGGCTGCAGAAAGATTTAGACAGTTTAGGAGAGTGGTCCAAGAAATGGCTGATGAAATTCAACGTGGGCAAGTGCGAGGTCTTGCACTTTGGAAAAAAGAATAGAGGCATGGACTATTTTCTAAACGGTGACAAAATTCATCATGCTGAAATGCAAAGGGACTTGGGAGTCCTAGTCCAGGATTCTCTAAAGGTAAACTTGCAGGTTGAGTCCGTAATTAAGAAAGCAAATGCAATGTTGTCATTCATCTCAAGAGGCTTGGAATATAAAAGCAGAGATGTACTTCTGAAGCTTTATAAAGCATTAGTTAGGCCCCATTTAGAATACTGCAAGCAATTTTGGGCCCCACACCTCAGGAAGGACTAACTGGCACTGGAGCGGGTCCAGCGGAGATTCACACGGATGATCCCAGGAATGGTAGGCCTAACATACGATGAACGTCTGAGGATCCTGGGATTATATTCATTGGAGTTTAGGAGGTTGAGGGGAGATCTAATAGAAACTTACAAGATAATGAATGGCTTAGATAGGGTGGATGTAGGGAAGTTGTTTCCATTAGCAGGGGAGACTAGGACCCGGGGGCACAGCCTTAGAATAAAAGGGAGTCACATTAGAACAGAGATGAGGAGAAATTTCTTCAGCCAGAGAGTGGTGGGTCTGTGGAATTCATTGCCACAGAGGGCGGTGGAGGCCGGGACGTTGAGTGTCTTTAAGACAGAAGTTGATAAATTCTTGATTTCTCGAGGAATTAAGGGCTATGGAGAGAGAGCGGGTAAATGGAGTTGAAATCAGCCATGATTGAATGGTGGAGTGGACTCGATGGGCCGAATGGCCTTACTTCCGCTCCTATGTCTTATGGTCTTATGGTCTTATGATTGAGAAGCTCAGGGGGACTTTCTGCACTGATGGGCTCCCGGAGGACCTGGTGACGGACAATGGCACACCTTTCACCACTGAGGCGCCTGCCGTTTTTATGCAGCGGAACGGCATTCGGCAAGTTCAGGCCGCCCCATATCATCCTTCCGCCAATGGGCTGACAGAGCGGGTGGTCCAGACTTTCAAACGGGGGTTGAAGAAGCAGTCGACGGGGTCCGATAGCACGCGGCCGGCACGTTTCCTGTTCAATCATCTTCCAGCACCGCATGCGACAACCAGGAGCGCACTTGCGGAGCTTCTGATGGGTTGATGGCTCAGGACTCGTCTGTGTCTGATCTCACCAGAGGGGGGGAAATCCTCCCAGCTCGGGTTGCACTGGGAGTGAGATACTGCGTTACACAGACCATTGTAAATACTTGTAAATAAATCTACTTACGTTTGCTGTCAGCCCCCTCTGTCATTACACCCCCATTAAACTTAGTTGGTGGGTTTGGCGCTCTAAGGATTTCAATGACATCGGCAGAGCTCGCAAGCTCAGAAAATCAGGTAGGGGCCCCCTCCCTGAAGGGAAACCTTCACCCCCAACCCCAGTTAAAATGGCAGTCAACAAGCATTAATCAGCTTAATTGACAGCTGCACCTTGGCCAGCCTTTGAGCTATCCTCCTGCCCCATCGATGGCAGAGGGACAGAATTCAAGGTTTGACATGCAAAATCTCAAGGCACGTGGTCAATATTTGATAGAGGGTATAAAGGTGGGGGTAGCCAGGGTCCCAGGTTCGATTCCCGGCTTGGGTCACTGTCTGTGCGGAGTCTGCACGTTCTCTCCGTGTCTGCGTGGGTTTCCTCCGGGCGCTCCGGTTTCCTCCCACAAGTTCTGAAAGACGTGCTGTTAGGTGAATTGGATATTCTGAATTCTCCCTCTGTGTACCCGAACAGGCGCCGGAGTGTGGTGACTGGGGGCTTTTCACAGTATCTTCATTGCTGTGTTAATGTAAGCCTACTTGTGACAATAATAATCAAGATTAAAACATGATGGTGTGCCTGTGTACACATCTCCTGTGCAAACTATTTACAGCAATGCACATAATGGTGCTGCTGTTCCCCTCTGTACACCTGACATATTCATTCTAAATCAGAATTATTGCACCAACCAAACTCTCCACGCTTCAACAACAAACAACTTTTGTGCAAAACATAATTATTTTGCATTTAATAATCAGCTCCACAGTGTGGTCACCAAATGTAAAATATATTGAAAATGAAACCATGTGTAGACTAAATATCGGACAGATGTGGAGTTTATGAGAGAATCTATATTTATATATTACCCATTTCATGTTACATTTCTGTTGCTTGGCAACAACGAGCCCCAGTTTCTTTCATGTTTTTTTCCCTCCATAGTAATGACATTCACAATGTCACAATGCCCACATCAAGCAGCTGTCAACAGCAACATCGCTAAAGTCAACATTTCAACAATTTACAGCATCAACATTTAGGTTCATAGGATTTGAATGGGAAAAGAAAATCAATATTTTCTCAGTTTAGTAAGAGCACTGGAACGCATTGGGAAACACTCACACTAACATTCATACTTACAGACACACACACATGCTCACACTCAAACTCACACACAGGCACACTGACATACAGACACAGTTACAGACATATACTCATATCCGCACACACACTTACAGACACACACTCGCACACTCACAGACTTCCAGACACACACACACTCAAACTCACACACATACACACTCTGACACACACACATTTACAGGCACACACACACATTTACAGGCACGCTCACACACACATTTACAGGCACATTCACACACTCACACTCGTACTTCCAGACACTCTCACACATGCTCAAACTCACACACAAACTCTGACACACACACACACTATCACACACTTACAGACATACACACACTCAGTCATGCACTCACACATTAACGGACACACTCCCACACTTGCAGACACAGTCACACAGACATGCAGGCACACACTTACACTCACACACACACATGCACTTACATACACGCTCACACACAACTCTTGCATTTACAGACACTTACAGATACACTCGATATGAAGATGCGGTGGTGCAGCGGTATTGTTACTGGACGAGTAATCCAGAGACGCAGAGTAATTGCTCTGGGGACCCAGGTTCAAATCCCACCGTAGCAGATGGCAAAATTTGAATTCAATAAAAATCTGGAATTAAAAGTCAAATAAGAGCATGGGCGAAATTCTCTGGTATCGACGCGATGTCCAGCGCCAAAAACGGCGCAAATCAGTCCAGCATCACGCTGCCCCAAAGGTACGGAATCCTCCGCATCTTGAGCGGCCGAGCCCTAACCTTGAGGGGCTAGGCCCGCGCCGGACTGATTTCCGCCCCGCCAGCAGGCGGGAAAGGCCTTTGGTGCCCCGCCAGCTGGCGTGGAAATGACATTGCCTGGCGGCGCATGCGCGGGAGCGTTAGCGGCCGCTCACGGCATCCCCACGCATGCGCTATGGAGGGGGTCTCTTCCGCCTCGACGAACCGCGCCGGTCCCCATTTCATGCGGGAAACTGGTCTCTCCGCCCCATTGCCGAATGCGATTTTGGCGTCGCGGTGTAGTTAATCTAGCCCCAGATCACCCAGACGTCACTCTGTATTGGGCCGATTGTACCGCCAACCCCTCCCATGCCCCAACCCCCAACCCACAGTCTCCCCCCTCACATGACTCCCAGTAGAATGGTCAAATTGGGAATGTAACCTTTTACTCAAATTGATTTTTTTTCAAAGTCCCATAATTATAGCAGTAAGCACTAACTGAAAAAGGTGGAAGTGAAAATCTAGTGGCTTTGTAAAGAGAGGTTACCCCAGGGCCTTTTAATGAGGATATCGCTAATGCAGAACCCTGCAATCATAGAATTTCTGAGCGTAAACATTAGACGACAGTTATTTCAGGAATACTGTGTATTTAGTCAAGTCCTTGTGATTATATGTACTTCTCTGACTTCACACCATAGCATTTATCACTGGAATTATTTTTGTGGATGTTTATTTTAATCATCCTTGTGATGAGGGCATTCCTGGCTAGGCCAGCATTTATTACGCATTCTTAATCGCACTTAAAACCATCTGGCGAAAAAGTTCCCACAGTGTTAAGTTAGGGAGTTAATTGGAAGAGAACACATTTTGGTAGGTCAGAACTTGGGAGTTGCTGAAAAAAGATACATACTGTCGAAGCATTTTATCTTGCAATAATCAGGACAGTTCACAGCAATACCAACTGTAAAGGGAACAACAATTCATACTCCATGAGAAGAATATGTTGATTGATTGGCAAGTGGACCCTGTTCTGTGCGGAGTCTGCACATTCTCCCCGTGTCGGCGTGGGTTTCCTCCGGGCGCTCCGGTTTCCTCCCACAGGTCCCGAAAGACGTGTTTGTTAGGTGAATTGGACACTCTGAATTCTCCCTCCGTGTACCCGAACAGGCGCTGGAGTGTGGCGACTAGGGGATTTTCACAGTAACATCGTTGCAGTGTTAATGTGAGCCTACTTGTGACAATAAAGATTAATTTATTATTATTGGTAGAAGCATTTCCATGAAGAATGTAGCAGGAAACAGTAAACTGCCAAGCTTCTGTTCAAATTCAAACCAGGGAGGTTGACTTTGATTGGTCAAGGCATTGCCTTGGGGAATGAACCAGGGAATGGCTGTCCCCCAAGCTTTTGTTTACTCGAAAAAGGCACAATACACAACGCTCATGCATCATATATGTGTATGATGCTAGGTATGGAGGCTATACATCCCAAAAACAGGCAGATCACATCAAACAGCATGTCCCTTCAGCTATTTGCAACAGATGGAGCATTGGCGAGGCATGCAAAACGGCATCGGCACAAATGGGGCCGGACAATCCCACCGGCGGCCAGTGACAAGTCGCCTCAGCCACCGGAAATCACGCCGGGAAGGACCAAAAAATGCCCCCCATGGTGTTCAACATTCGATGTGATTCCACAATTGGGCAACACTTGCTGAATAATTCTGCTAAGAATTACCCTGAAAGCCAGTTTTAGAGGATAAGTCAGGCTCACAGTGTAGCTCACTTACCCATGCTAGAAACCACATATATCCATACACAGGGCCCTAACATTTGCAAACAGGAGGAACGTATCTCTGTACTGCACCTTTTTTTTAACTGAATTAAAACTTTGACGACAGCCATTCTCTGGTGTATTCCTCATCGCAATGCCTTGACCAATCAGAGTCAATCTATCCGGCTTGAAATGAACAAAAGCTTGGCAGTTAACTGTTCCCTGCTGCATTACCCATGGCAACGCCTTTACCATTAAGTGTCCACTTGCCAAGGGCAACATGGTGGCACAGTGGTTAGCACTGCTGCCTCACGCCTCCGAGGACCCAGGTTCGATCCCGGCCCCGGGTCACTGTCGTGTGGAGTTTGCACATTCTCCCCGTGTCTGCGTGGGTCTCACAACCCAATGATGTGCAGGGTATGTGGATTGGCCACGCTAAATTGCCCCTTAATTGGGAAAAAAAAAAGATTGGGCACTTCAAATTTTTTTTTAAAGTGTCCACTTGCCAGTTAATCAGCATTCCCTTCCAATGGAGTATAAATTGTTGTCACCTTTCCTGTTGGTATCTTTTCAAACTGTCTTGACGAGTGCACGATGAAAAGCTTTCACATCATGTACGCGATCGAACAGCCTCGTCGCACCTGACTCGGTGACACAATGAGGCTGTTAAGTGAGATCTGGCAAGACCTCGCGATCTGGATCTTGCTCTGGCTGGGCGAGATCCAGATTGGTATACTTAAATATGTCTGTGCCGCATTATCCCAGCGCCCGGGAGCTAATGGCCTCCCCGGCGAGTCCTCGATCGGGCGACGTTTAGCTCTGGCCCACACAAATGTAACAGCACCTGGGGAATCTCCCAGGCCATTGGAGGGCCCCGGGTGGTCAGGCTCTGGGCAGGGTGGGGCCCCGGCACTCCAACTGCCACCTGACCATCTTGGCATTGCCAGCTCGGCACCCTGGCAGTGCCAGGGTGTCAGGGTGGCACTTCCAGGCTGTGCTAAGGTGCCCAAGTGGCAGGTTGCCTGTGCCAGGGATCGGGCCGGAAGGTCCACTGCCCTTAAAAGGTGATGTGGGGGGGGGCTCGAAGGCTTCCTAAGAGGTAAGTTGGGGGGGGGATCCAGACACTGTGGTGGAGTGGTTAAGGGGGTCGAGAGATCAGGGGGTATTTAAAAATGCCGCCCCGATCTCTGCCTGTACGGATGACCTGAACCCGTCAGTGCCGGAGGTGATGTAAGTGTGGTCTTGGCAGGGCATTCCTGACCGAGGTCCAAAACCCCCCCCGCTTGACAGCGGGGTCATTCCCGGCAATGCAGTGCCAAGAACACTTTCTGTCGTTAAATCGCACCCCTTTTTTCAGAAAAATACATTCTGCGTAATCAGAGAGCAGGAAATTCTGTTTGGCACTTGAAGGGTAAACTTTTAACAAGACGTGTTCAGTTGTACAGCTGTGTTTGAGTAACTCAACATGGGTTTACATTTGTGACAAGGTTATTACGTCTGACATTAAAAGAAGCCGAGGACAACAGCAGTGATAGTAACAGGAATTAGGAGCAGGAGAAGGCCCCTCGGCCCTGCAAACTTGCTCCGCCATTCAATACGATCACGGCTGACACTGGACTGTCTGCACCCCAGACAGGCATCACACGTGTGTACACACCGATTGGTATAGTGGCAGCAATGCAAGCTGCTTGCCCCGACTGAAAGCTGCATGTTTGAACAGTGTCAAAAGCTGCAAAGTATGATGAGGAACAAAATAAAGTCTGTAAAAGTGAAAGGACATGATAAACACAGCCTTCATTTTCCTAAATTCATTTGTCAATGTCTGCGTGGGTTTCCTCCGGGTGCTCCGGTTTCCTCCCACAATCCAGAGATGTGCAGGCTAGGTGGATTGGCCACGCTAAATTGCCCCTTAATTGGGAAAAAATAATAATTGGGTACTCGAACTTTATTGAAAAAAAGAGAGTCATGTTCAGAGTCAGGGACATCTAGGCAATAGTGTATCATTGACCTGAATGGAAGTATTAATTGGAGAGGGTGTAAAACAGAACACAGTCTGCTGTCGTCTGCAACCTTCTCCTGCCAAAAGGAGTTGTTATCTCAGAGACACAATAACAGACAAAGATAGAAAGGGAACAACACAGGTATGGAAATGGAGATAAACATTGATGCACATGTGGCCGTGGTTTCAGCCATTATGGTCAGGTTTGAGAATGTCAAATTATTCATAAAAGAGGCGTTTACCAAACATAGCATACTGAAATTATTTTCGTCCATAATGGCCTCCCACGATGCTGATTCATTCTATCATAGAATCCCTGCAGTGAAGAAAGAGGCTCTTTGGCCCCTCGTGTCTTCACCCACCCTCCGAAAGAGCACCCGGTAATATCCCGGGGTGGGAATGTTTGTCCTCCCCGTGCTCCTCGCAGAGGGGGTGGGGTATCTCGTTAATAACTATATAATACTTAGACCAGTAAGGCGCCGACCAGAGGAGAAAGGGATAGGGATCTACCGGGTTGTGTACATATCGCTCTTGTAAATAAACTTTCTTTCTTATTTTACTCGGTACAAACTCCCCGTGTCATTATTAAACACCCTACCTAGGCCCACTCCCCCACCCTATCCCTATAACCCCACTTAACCTCGAGACACTAAGGGGCAATTTAACTTGGTCAATTGTCATGTGAGAGTACCTTTAAGAAATGGGTGTTTATAAATGGGTATGTATATAAATATCTGCAGGGTAGATGGATTGGCCACGCTAAATTGCCCCTTAATTAGAAAAAAATGAATTGGGTACTCTAAATTTAAACAAAGATTTCAAGGTATTTGTTTTGTTTGAATTTATTTGACCTGATTGCCCAGAAGAAACAGAGCATGGGGAGAATTTGAGTTATTAGCTGTTATGAATGCACCATTATCACTCAATCCTTCCCTTGCTCTGGATGACTCCTTGTTGAACCATTTCTATTGATTACTTCAATTGCACGTTCTCCCCGTGTCCGCGTGGGTTTCCTCCGGGTGCTCCGGTTTCCTCCCACAGTCCAAAGATGTGCAGGTTAGGCGGATTGGCCATGATAAATTGCCCGTAGTGTCCATAAGGGTTGGGAGGGGTTATTGGGTTGCGGGGATAGGGTGGAAGTGAGGGATTAATGTGGGTCAGTGCAGACTCGATGGGCCGAATGGCCTCCTTCTGCACTGTATGTTCTATGTAATCTATGACCTTCCCTGATAAAGATAGCAGGCCCAGTATTCGTGGGGAGATGGGAAGAGGCGGAGGAGTGTGTTTGCAAGGTGTTAAAACCAAGCGATAGAATATCGTGGGCTACATGTTCCTTTAGCTGCTGAGGCTTGATGCAGATGGGAAAGGTCATAAAAATGTATTCATACACTACCCTTTAGGACAAAATGCTCAATTTACTTTCCTTAATCATCCTCCAGCTTCCTCATTATTCATTTGTGTCTTATATTTTCTAGTGAAGTCAACAATTTGTCCTCATCCATTTTCTTTTCAATAACTTTCCTCATTGTCAAATCCTCCATTCGGTTACCTCCATGTTTTCTCTTTTCCAAAGCAATAAGTCCAACTTCATTAGATTTTCATCCAAAGCTAAATTCCTGATTGACCCAGAATGATTGTCGTTTCGCTCATACACCAGGCTGAACAAAAGAGACTTTAATGTTTAATCTGAAGGATTGTGCCTCAGAACAGGAGTAGGTGTGTCAATATTAGACATTAACCTCAGCTTCAAGGTGAGGTTGACCTGCAAAAGCGTTGGTGTAAAGCCAAGAGCACTTTCACCCGAGTCACTGTCTACACAAGCAGATTCTCCTACTTCTTCTGTACCGTCCTGGGGGGTGGGATGAGCAAGTTCAGCTATAGGATTTCAATTTCTTGTGCTTTCATTTCTCCTGTTCCAAATCATACAAAACAATATCCTCACCATTAGATCACCTACTTCCACCTCGGTGATATCACCCATCTCAGTGATCCACATCCCACCCCAGTCCACCTGCTCCAGAATCCCACATTGATACTGTTACTGCCTCAGACCCAACTATTCCAATGCCTACCTGGCAGGCCTCTCAAACCTGTGTCCTAACTCGCCCTAAGTCCATCTCTGACCTGTACTGCCCAGAAATGCCTCAATTCTAAAATTCTCATCCTGGTTTTCAAACCCCTCCATGGCCTCGCCCCTCCCTTTCTCCGTCGCCTGCTCCAGTCCCAAAAACGATCCAAAAAATCGCCATCCTTCCAATTCTGTCCCCTTGCGGGTTGCCAATTTTAACCAGCCCAGCACTGGCGGCCGTGCCTTAAGCTGGCTGGACTCTAAGCTTTGGAAATCCCTCCCTAACTCTCTCTGCCTCCTTTACAAAGATCCGTAAAACCTGGCTCTCCCACCACACTTTGCCTGTCGTGATTTCTCCTCATGCAGTTTCAGCATCAAATTGCGTTTGACAATCATTTCTGTGAAGAACCTTGGGGGATTTCACAAAAGGCACTACATAAATGCAGACTGCTGTTTGTATTTCTGGAGATGCTATAAAGCTGTGGGGAGGTGGAGTGCAGCTGTGAGGATCACAGCTCAGCTTGATATCCCGTTATCGCTACGTGCACCGCCCCTGGCAGCAGCCATTCAGGAGTGAGACACCACTCCTTGTTCAGGGTTAGTTGCAACAACTCTGCCTCTTTCTCAGCTCTCATTGACTCCATGCAAAGAAATATCTGGGGCAGCAACCTCCACGGATGAGTAAATCTTTCTGTGCTTTCGATAATTACGGCGGAAAGTAAAATCCACTGCAGGCATTATTAATAGATTGCAGATCGATGACATCACAGATCGGCTCTGCCAACTCTAAAAACGGTCAGAGACGCAAAGAGTCAGGGAGGAGTCAATTGGAGTTGGGGGGAAATCGGCCAGTGAAGAGCGAATGACTCCTGCTGTAATATTTACACTGGTGGTTTATTGGGCAAGGACGGGAGCAGAAATCAGGCAAAGTTGCAACTCGTGTTATTATTGGCCTCACTCAGACCGAAATAAAGCTAATATTGACTGACCGCCCACCTTGCCCATGGAAAGTAAACTCACTGAGGCTTCTGCAGTCAGGCCTGATCAAAAAGGCCCCTCAAAAGCTGGCTAATATTCCCAGCTGCTGTAAGGCGTGAACATTTTGGCATTGTCACCCATCGAGGGTTAAATGTTATGAACATAATTTGGCCTGTAGGGTCGCCAACATATTCTTGGAGGTTCGATCACATGACATCCCGCCTCCACCTGTCCTCCTGTTATTTCATATCCCCTATAGACACAGATTACAGACAGATAGTAAACATTGTACAGTTTAACATTAGGGATGGGCAGACCATTGTCAGTAAAGCCTCCAGTACAGGTGTGGTGACATGAAATAATGTATGTTAATCCCTTCATCAGAGCTCTCTCTGCATTGCATTACTGATGCTCACCAAGGAACTCCACATCGGCAGTTACAGCAATGCAATGTGGACTGACATGACATGCACATAGAATGCCTGGGAGGTCATTTGGCCCATCAGGTCTGCACCAACTCTCTGAAAGAGCACCCCAACCTCAATCCAGGCCCCTGCCCTATCCCCATCACCCCACCCAACCTTTTGGATACTAAGGGGCAATTTAGCATGGCCGGGGGGTCGGGGGGGGGCGGGGGGGGGGGGGGTCGGTGGCACAGTGGTTAGCACGGCTGCCTCACAGCGGCTGGGACTCGGGTTCAATTCCGGCCTTGGATGCTGCTCTGTGCGGAGTCTGCACGCTCGCCCCGTGTCTGCGTGGGTTTCCTCCGGCTGCTCCGGTTTCCTCCCACAGTCCAAAGATGTGAAGGTTAGGTGGATTGGCCGTGATAAATTGCCCCTTAGTGTCAAAAGGTTAGGTGGGATTACAGGGATTGGGGGCCTAGGCGGGGTGCTTTCTCGGAGGGTCGGTGCAGACTCGATGGACTGAATGGCCTCCTTCTGCACTGTAAGGATTTTATGATTCTGTGAATCTACCTAACCTGCACCTCTTTGGACTGTGGGAGGAACCCGGAGCACCCGGAGGAAACCCACACAGACACGGGGAAAACGTGCACAGACAGTCACCCAATGGTGGGCTTGAACCTGGGTCCCTGGCGCTGTGAGGCCGCAGTGATAACCACTGTGCTCGCTTTCACAGAAATCAGTGTGAAACTCAGATAAAGCAGGAAATATGAAAAAGGGATTAGATGGCACCTTTTACTAAGAGAGTTCTGTCTGATAATAGCGACATGTAAGGAAGAGTGGGCCGGTTTATCGGTTAGTTTAATGAGGGAGGTGACCAGGTGTCACATCTGCAGATTAGTTGACCTTTAGCAACAGCAAAGTTTTAATTTCCACTGACTTCAAAGAAAATGAGAACTGTGTGGATTTTGTTTCCGGTGATAGGGCGGAAATTTACCCCAACGACTTGTGACTGTTTTTGTGCAATTTTGCAAGAATATTCAACCCAGAACCCGGGAAGAGGGACAAGGGCATGACACCAAGGCAGAGAAGCGAATGCCACAATATCGCTAAACCCGTCCTCAGAACTCTCGTCAATTAAATAGAACTCAAGGTGAGATACCTCTGGCTGGTAACCTACAGTGGGTCACCTGTGGCAAATGGGGAAAGATGGCATCGGTACTGAACCCAGTCACTGGCCCCAGGATTGTTGGTCAGTGCGAGTAAAAGTTGAATAACCTCACCAGGACAGGTAAGGCAACACACTGGCCACTCTCCCTTTCTTGACACCAATATGGCCATTTAAGTTTAATAAAAATGTAATTAAAAGTTTAATAAAAAGTTTAATAAAGTTTAATAAAGTTAAATAAAAGTTGAATAAAGTTGAATAAAAGTTGAATAAAAGTTTAATAAAGTTGAATAAAAGTTTAATAAAAGTTTAATAAAAATATAATAAAAGTTTAATAAAAAGTTTAAGAACCTCACCAGGGCAGGTAAGGCAACACACTGGCTACTCTCCATCTCTTGACACCAATATGCCTATTTAAGCCGTTCTGAGATTTGCAGCTGTACATCTCAGCCACTGCTATTTACTCTTGTCAATGAAGACACTAACTGATGTTCTCGGACAAGTGGAGGGAGAAACAGAGTCGTATGGACTCGAAACCTGTTTGCCTCGTCACAGATGCTGCCAGACCTGCTGAGTGTTTCCAGCATTTTCTGTTTTGATTTCAGAGCTTCAGCATCCGCAGCATTTTGCTTTTATTCCAAGATAAGTAATTGATTGAGGAAATACAGCTACATTTGTAAGGGGGAGCTCTAAGCTCAAAAGAACACAGAAAACCTTGTATTTATACAGCACCTTTCACAACTAGAGGACGTCACAGAATCCATGGTGTAGGTTTGAAAGAGTGTTTTAAAGATCAAGAGAGAGGTGGAGAGGTTTAGGGAGAAAATTCCAGTGCCGAGGGGCCAGGCCTGGGTGGTGAAAGGATGTTTCCCCTTGTGGCAGAGCCTAGAACCAGGGGGTCGTGTCTCCTATTTAAGATGGAGATGGGAAGAATTTCTTTCTTTCAGGGGGTCGGGAATCTTTAGAACTCTCGTTTCCAGAGAGTGCCAGAGGCAGGATGATGCGACCATCAATTCACTCGAAGATACGTGGAGAAGTAAACTGTGGTTTTAATCAGTTAGAATCAGCTGCAACCGGTACAATACTGAAGGTGGCCCCGCAGGTCAGCTGCTCTTATACTTCCTCTAAAGGGGTGGAGCCATGGGCGGGGCCTGTATATGCCCCCAACATATCCCCTGTGGGTGAAGCCACACAATGGCCCATACGTGGAGCCCACAGGGTTAATAACATAACACAGTGCACGGGTGAATTATCAGTAATTATACATTCACCACATTCACCTCCTGTTTAAAAAAATGAAGTCCGGCGGGGGTGACGGGCTCATAGATTCAGTTGGTCCGGTGCCCGGATCGTACGTTGCGACCGCCGAAGCACTGGTGTTGCAGCCGGTCCGGGTGGCTGTGGAAGTGGGTCCGGAGCAGGCACAGGCGTGGACTCCGGGAGCGGCTCTTCCGGAGCTTCATTCCTGTGGACCGGTGCGGCGGGTGGGAGGGAGCACGGGAACCATATAGGGGTGGGGGCGCTGAACATGGGAGGTTGGACGGGACATAGTGTGGGGGATGCAGTAGTGGGAGTGGTGTTGGAGCCTGCGGGCGCCAGGTCCCGGAGGGAGACGGTATCTTGCCGGCCATCGGGGTGTTCGACGTATGCATAGTGTGGGTTGGAGAGCAGGAGCTGGACCCTCTCTACCAGGGGGTCGGTCTTATGGCTCCGAACGTGTTTTCGGAGGAGGACTGGACCCGGTGTCATCAGCCAGGGCGGAAGCGAGACCCCGGAGGTAGCTCCCCTAGGGAAAACAAACAAGCGGTCATGAGGAGTCTGGTTTGTGGCCGTGCAAAGGAAGGACCTATTGGTGGAGCGCATCGGTGAGGACCTCCTGCCAGTGAGAAACTGGGAGATTCCTGGACCGTAGGGTCAGTAGGACGGTCTTCCAGACTGTCGCGTTCTCCCTCTCCACCTGCCCGTTTCCCCTGGGGTTATAACTGGTCGTCCTGCTCGAGGCGATGCCCTTACTGAGCAGGTACTGACGCAGTTCGTCGCTCATGAACGACGAGCCCCTGTCACTGTGGACATAACTGGGGAAACCAAACAGGGTGAAGACACTATGCAGGGCTTTAATGACAGTGGGGGTGGTCATATCGGGGCTGGGGATGGCAAATGGGAAGCGGGAGAACTCATCTATGATGTTAAGGAAGTACGTGTTGCGGTTATTGGAGGGGAGGGGCCTTTTGAAATCGATACTGAGGCGGTCAAAGGGCTGGGACGCCTTTACCAGGTGGGCCTTATCTGGTCGATAGAAGTGCGGTTTACACTCCGCGCAGATCTGGCAGTCCCTGGTCATGGCTCTGACCTCCTCGGTGGAGTAGGGCAGGTTGCAGGCCTTGATGTAATGGGCGAGGCGGGTGACCCCCGGGTGGCAGAGGTCATCGTGGATAGCCCGTAGTCGGTCATCTTGCGCGCTGGCGCATGTGCCACGGGACAGGGCATCTGGGGGCTCGTTGAGCTTCCCCGGACGATACACTATATCGTAGTTATAGGTGGAGAGTTCGATTCTCCACCTCAAGATCTTATCATTCTTGATTTTGCCCTGTTGCGTATTGTCAAACATGAAGACAACCGATCATTGGTCGGTGACGAGGGTAAACCTCCTACCAGCGAGGTAGTGCCTCCAGTGCCACATGGCTTCCACGATGGCTTGGGCTTCTTTTTCGACCGAGGAGTGTCGAATTTCTGAGGTGGTGAGGGTGCGGGAAAAGAACGCTACCGGTCTGCCTGCTTGGTTGAGGGTCGCGGCGAGAGCGACCTCTGAGGCGTCGCTCTCCACCTGGAAGGGGACGGACTCATCCACCGTGCGCATCGCGGCTTTGGCGATGTCCGCCTTGATGCAGTCGAAGGCCTGGCGGGCCTCGGCTGCCAGTGGAAAGAGGGTGGCCTTAAATAGTGGGCGGGCTTTGTCCGCATACTGGGGGACCCACTGGGTGTAATAGGAGAAAAATCCAAGGCCCCTCTTCAGGGCCTTGGGACAGTGAGGGAGAGGGAGTTGTAGGAAGGGGCACATACAGTCAGGGTCAGGCCATAGGACCCCGTTTTCCATGACGTAGCCGAGGATGGCTAGCCTGGCTGTGCGGAAAACGCATTTCTCCTTGTTGTAGGTGAGTTTGAGGGTTTGGGCGGTTTGGAGAAATCGGTGGAGGTTGGCGTCGTGGTCCTGCTGATCATGGCCGCAGATGGTGACATTGTCCAAGTACGGAAATTGGGACCCCCGCCACGTAAACGTCTCGGACGGCGAGCTCCATGTGCTGAGTGGCCGTAACGGCCTGGTAGTTACAGTTGCGCGCGAGGGCTTTGAGGTCGCGTAGCTAATCATCTAGCGACTCCCCGTGGCGCTGGCGGCGAGTGGTGAAGACGTGTCGCGCGTAGACCTCGTTCACAGGCCGCACATAGAGGCGTTCGAGTAGTGCGAGGGCCTCTGTATAGGAAGCGGCTTCGTCGAGCTGGACAGAAATGCGATGGCTCACCTGTGCGTGGAGGAGGCTCAGCTTCTGTTCGTCAGTGACGGATGGCGTAGACGACGCGGCGAGATAGGCCTTGAAGCATCGAAGCCAATGTGAAAACATTTATTTAGCCTCCGCAGCCTGTGGATCGAGTTCCAGTCTGTCAGGTTTGAGGGCTGATTCCACAGTAGTATTTTATGCTGATTAAATTGACGTAACCATCAATTCACTCAAAGACACGTGGAGAAGTAAACCATGGTTTTAATCAGCTTAGAACTGTGCCTGCCTGCGACCGGTACAATACTGAAGGCGGCCCCGCAGGTCAGCTTCTCTTATACTTTCTCTAAAGGGGTGGAGCCATGGGCGGAGCCCGTACATGCCCCAACATATCCCCCTGTGGGTGAAGCCACACAATGGCCCATAGGCGGAGCCCACAGGGTTAATAACATAATACAGTGCACAGGTGAATTATCAGTAATTATGCATTCACCACACAGGGTCAATTAATATTTTTAAGGCGGAGCTAGGTAGACAAGGGAGACTAAGGTTATCAGGGGTGCCGGAATGTGGAGTTGATACCACACCAAATCAGCCATGATCTTATTGAGTGGTGGAGCAGTCTCGATGGGGCTGAATGGCCCATTACCGCTCCCAATTCTTACGTTTGTATGTTTGCAGCTGAAGACACAGTCGGCAATGGTGGAACGATGGCAATTGGGGTGCTCAAGAGGCCAGAATTAAAGGAGGACAGATACCTTAAAGCACATTTTGTACACGGCCCTCAACGTCTCGGGAATAAAACCACTTTGCAGACTTTGATCCTGTGTGGGTCAGGAAGAGGCTCGGAAGAATCGAAGATGTTTTATGGCCGATGTAAACGACGTTGAAACAATGGCCCCCAAGGATTTTGCACTGCTTTCTGGTTGGGGTGATGTGGTGCCTGAGATTCTCCTGAAAAAGTGTAATAACAACAACTTGCATTTATGTAGCACTTGAGTAACAGATCCTCAGATTCTTCCCCGGAATGTTGACCAACAAGAATAAGGCATAGTGCTTTTCATTTGGAATGTAAATGTTTGAACAAGTGCCAGTCGATATGCTTCTTGCAGTAATCAGATTTGTTTTGGTCCGTTTATTGCGAGTTTTTAATCTGTAGGTCACAGTAATAGTTGCTTCATGGCCACTGCTGATCTTAACTAATTCATCAGCAGGTGCTAGGGAGTGTCATACCCCAGGGTCCCAGACGCACGGCAGCACACATCCCAGAACTATGATGTGATGGCTGTAATGGAAAGAGCAAGTCAGAAAAGTCAGGTGGTTTACTGGGAGTTGTGCTTGAAGTGAGGTCACTGTTCTGGCAACGCTCAGTAATCTGATTGCAATGTCCAGTCATTGTACAGCAGCGATGAACACAAAATGCTGAGACCAGCAGCTCAATCAATCCCATTTAATTTGAGGCTGGTATTCTGGAGATGCCAAGTGAGCCTTGAATACCGCATTCAATTCTGGCCATTCAGGCATGAGAGGAACATTCTGCCTCGTCAGGCTGCTTCTCCGAAATCCATTCCTGGATGGTCCATTATTTCCTCCCAGCTAAACATTTGGAAGACTGAAGCCACGTCCTCCAGCTTGTACCACAACCTCCGAGCCCTTCCCTGTCCGCCGTCTCGGGCTGAGCCAGACAGTTCAATGATCCGAACTCTCGGAAGTTGAATCAAGACACATTCCTTGCTTCAGTTTCCTCTTATCCTTCTCAAAAGAATCTCCAGACAAAGGCACAGCAGTGACGTGGCTGAAATTAGCTCCACCATTAACCGATGGGAAATGCTGAACTTTTGTGTGGTGATTTGGTTTTCAAAGTGATACGTTCTGGATGGCCACATGTTACAAAATGGGCTGAATTAAATGTTACTACTCAATATTCGACAATTATCTTTCTGATGGAAGTAATCTGACAGTAAAATATTTGCTTTCTCAGCAGCTATGGAAAGAAGAGTGTAGTTATATTAGTTTCTGTATATAGATCCCTCCCATTCATTCCTATTGTTAGGGAATAAAACAAAGTGGCAAAAAAAAATGTACGGAAATTCATTTCAAAGCCTTTGACCACATTTTTCTTGCAGTGACGAGGCTAGTTCTGGCTTGTTGAGGGTGTCATGATGAGGAGTCACCATTGCTCGGTGTGTACATCCTTCTGCTCGCTCAATAATTGCTTGTTTTGCTACAAAAGACTATTTCATAGTTAGTGGCCTCTGTAGTTCATGGCATCACGGTGGCATACTGGGGGATCTTTCCTACAATTAAGGGAACTCAATGACTTTTTTGGGAGCTCCTTATGTGGTTCACAAATCATTTAGTATTCAGTTTTAAAAAGCAAGATGATTCTTTAAAAATCACTGCAAATTTTTGAAATAAATGTCAATGCAAAATTATTTAATCCTACTATCATTGTATAGGGGCTGGTTTAGCACACTGGGCTAAATCGCTGGCTTTTAAAGCAGACCAAGGCAGGCCAGCAGCACGGTTCAATTCCCGTACCAGCCTCCCCGAACAGGCGCCGGAATGTGGCGACTAGGGGCTTTTCACAGTAACTTCATTTGAAGCCTACTTGTGACAATAAGCGATTTTCATTTCATAAAGCCCATTTATACACAGACATGCATATATATTGATATGGATGTTGTCAAAGTACCCCAGAAGAGGTCCAAACTCTCCACTGACTCATGGGGGTCCCTGACCTGTGACCAACCAGAATATTGATGGCTCATTCAGGTAAGCACCAAGCTCATTGGGAGGATTTGTCAGAAACATGCAGAGGTGACGTTGAAATGACTGAGGTGCAAACTCAATCCCAAGACAGATGGTGAAGTACAAGACTAGACACCAATCCTTTTCCTGTTGATAGATTTATTTACAGAATGCAGCATTATGCATGCATACCTCCTAATTACTAACTGTGGTGGTCGGTATCAGGGGTATTACGGTACCCAGGTTGATGCTGTAAGACCATTGGTGTGGGAGGTACCTGAGACAGGAAGATCATTGGTGAAGCCTGCCTGCTGGTTCCGCCCAGTAAGGCGGAGTATAATAGCCTGTGTCTCCCTAGCAGCTGCATTCTGTACCTGCGCTGCTGGGGGAAACACCAAGTCCAATAAAGCCTCCAATTGTCATCCAATCTCGCTTCTGGAGTTATTAATCGAGCATCAATTTATTGGTCTAGATTTTAAAGAATGGAGCACCGAATCAAGCCTGAGTGTCAGCAACTCAGCCCCCACGCGGCAAACTCAGCGGCAACCTTCAAACACTGGCTGGCGTGCTTCAGCGAGCACCTCAGGACGGCCACGACTGCACTATGGAGGACCAGAAACTGCAAGTTCTCCACTCGAGGGTGAGGCCAGAGATCTACACCCTCATCGAGGATGCGGACGATTTCGAGGTCGCAATGACCCTGCTGAAAGGACACTACATTCGCCCAGTAAACCAGATCTACGCCCAACATCTGCTAGCGACGAGGCGACAAATCCCCAGGGAATCGCTGGAGGAATTCTACCGTGCGCTCCTGGTGTTAGGTAGGAACTGTGACTGCAAGTTTCAGCCAGCGAACACACAGAACCTTTGATCTGGGACGTATTCGTTGCAGGTGTGCTCTCCTCCCAAATCCACCAGCGGCTGCTAGAAAAAGAGACACTAGGCCTCAAGGAGGCACGGGCCCTTGCTAGCTCCCTAGATGTGGCCTCCCGAAATGCCCGCACCTAGGTACCCCACCGCGCGGCGGACCCTTGGGCAGCGTGGAATCCCCCCGCGGCCGACTCCAATGAATCCCCCATCCCCCCACAAGTTCGGGGGGCCCCGTTGCTATCTTTGCAGGCAAGCCAAACACCCCCGGCTGCGCTGCCCGGCCCGCTCCTTCACCTGCAAAGGGTGCGGCAAAAAGGGCTATTTCGTGGCGACATGCCAGGCCCGGGTGGTCGCCGAGGTCTCCGGGGGCGAACCGGGATCGCCACCCCAACTTTCTCCACGAGCCACGTGCGGCCTGCGGGCGCCGCCATCTTCCTTTTCCAAAGTCATGTGCAGGCCCCCGGCGCCGCCATCTTGTTCCCCAGGGGCCACGGGCGATGGATGGGCGCTGCCATCTTGCACACCCCCAGCCATGTGCGACCAGTGGGTGCCGCCATCTTGGCTGGAGTCTCAGGACCCCGGTTCGGGTGACCACACACCGCCAGAGGAAAACCTCCAACTTCTGCTACGACTTGCCTCGGTGACCCTGGACCAGTCTCGGCCCCGAACGCTCTCGACCGCGACGAAGACCGTGCTCATCAATGGGCACAAAACATCCTGCCTGATCGACTCCAGGAGCACAGAGAGCTTCATACATCCCAACACGGTAAGGCGCTGTTCTCTTCCCATCCACCCAGTTAATCAAAAAATCTCCCTGGCCTCCGGGTCTCACTCTGTAGAGATCAAAGGATTCTGCGTAGCGAACCTCACGGTCCAGGGAAGGGAGTTAAAAAATTTCCGTCTCTACGTCCTCCCTCACCTCTGCGCTGCCACGCTCCTCGGGTTAGATTTCCAATGTAACCTTCAGAGTTTAACTTTTAAATTTGGCGGCCCTATACCCCCGCCCCCCCCCCCCCCCCCCCCTCACTGTCTGCAGCCTCGCGACCCTCAAGATCGATCCGCCTTCCCTGTTTGCGAACCTCACCCTGGATTGCAAACCTGTCGCCACCAGGAGCAGACGGTACAGTGCCCAGGACCGGACCTTCATTAGGTCGGAAGTCCAGCGGTTACTGAAGGAAGATATTATTGAGGCAAGCAACAGCCCCTGGGGAGCTCAAGTAGTGGTTGGAAAGACCGGGGAGGAGCATAGGATGGTCATCGATTATAGTCAGACCATCAACAGGTATACGCAGCTCGACGCGTACCCTCTCCCCCGCATATCTGATCTGGTCAATCAGATTGCACAATACAAGGTCTTTTCCACGGTGGATCTAAAATCCGCCTACCACCAGCTCCCCATCCGCCCTAGCGACCGCTAATACATTGCATTCGAAGCAGATGGGCGACTCTCCCACTTCCTAAGGGTTCCCTTCGGTGTCACAAATGGAGTCTCGGTCTTCCAACGGGAAATGGACCGAATGGTTGACCGGTACGGTTTGCGGGCCACGTTTCCGCACCTCGATAACGTCACCATCTGCGGCCACGACCAGCAGGACTACGACACCAACCTCTGAAAATTCCTCCAAACCGCAAAAATCCTTAATCTAACCCACAACAAGGACAAATGCATGTTCAGCACCGACCGTCTAGCCATCCTCGGCTACGTAGTGCATGATGGAGTCATAGGCCCAGATCCCGAACGCATGCGCCCCCTCATGGAGTTTCCCCTCCCTCACTGCTCCAAAGCCCTGAAACGCTGCCTGGGATTTTTTTCATATTATGCCCAGTGGGTCCCCAGCTATGCGGACAAGGCCCGCCCACTAATTCAATCCACGGATTTTCCCCCGTCGGCAGAGGCCCGCCAGACCTTCAGCCGCATCAAAGCGGACATTGCAAAGGCCACGATGCACGCAATCGATGAATCCCTTCCCTTCCAAGTCGAGAGCGACGTGTCCAATGTAGCTCTGGCGGCCACCCTCAACCAAGCGGGCAGACCCGTGGCCTTCTTCCCACGCACCCTCCACGCTTCAGAAATCCGCCATTCCTCAGTTGAAAAGGAGGCCCAGGCCATAGTAGAAGCTGTGCGGCATTGGAGGCATTACCTGGCCGGCAGGAGATTCACTCTCCTCACTGACCAACGGTCGGTAGCTTTCATGTTCGATAATGCACAGCGGGGCAAGATAAAGAACGATAAGATCTTACGGTGGAGGATCAAGCTCTCCACCTACAACTATGAGATCTTGTATCGTCCCGGGAAGCTAAACGAGCCTCCTGACGCCCTGTCCCACGGCACATGTGCCAACGCACAAGTGGACCGCCCCCGGGCCCTCCACGAGGACCTCTGCCACCCGGGGGTCACTCGATTGTTCCATTTCATTAAGACCCGCAACCTGCCCTACTCCATCGAGGAGGTCAGGACCGCCATCAGGAACTGCCAAATCTGTGCGGGGTGCAAGCCGCACTTCTACCGGCCAGAGAAAGCGCACCTGATAAATGCTTCCCGTCCCTTTGAATGCCTCAGTATGGACTTCAAAGGGCCCCTCCCCTCCACCGACCACAACACGTACTTCCTGAACGTGATTGACGAGTACTCCCGGTTCCCATTCGACATCCCCTGCCCCGACATGACCGCAGCCACCGTCATAAAAGCCCTCCACAGTATCTTTGCACTGTTCGATTTCCCCGCCTACATACGCAGCGATAGGGGGTCCTCCTTTATGAGCGATGAACTGCGTCAATTCCTGCTCAGCAAGGGCATCGCCTTGAGCAGGACGACCAGTTACAACCCCCGGGGAAACGGGCAGGTAGAGAGGCAGAAGGTCCTTCCGGATGCACTCCACTCCATCCGATCCCTGCTGTGTACCACGACCAACCAAACACCTCACGAATGTCTCCTTGTCTTCCCTAGGAAGTCCTCCTCCGGGACCTCGCTCCCAACCTGGCTGGCAGCTCCTGGACCCATCCTGCTCCGCAAACACGTGCAGGCGCACAATTCGGACCCATTGGTCGAGAGGGTCCATCTCCTTCACACTAACCCTCAATACGCCTTCGTGGCGTACCCCGGGGGCCGACAGGATACGGTCTCCCTATGGGACCTGGCGACCGCTGGGTCTCCACCCACACCCTCACCACCAACGCCACCCTCTCTCCCACTGGCGCACCCCACAGCCGGGCCAGCAGCACGGTTCAATTCCCGTAACAGCCTCCCCGAACAGGTGCCGGAAAGTGGCGACGAGGGGCTTTTCACAGTAACTTCATTGAAGCCTACTTGTGACAATAAGCGATTTTCATTCATTTCATTCATTCATCACCACCGAAACTGCGACGATCGCAGTGGACGACTAGGGCCCCTGACCGACTAATTGCTTCATTTTGAATGTAAATAAATACTGTAAATAGTTGCGACATGTAACGAGGCAAAACACTGTACTAATGTACACCGGGTACCACCATAACCTCAACCTCTACCACTGTATAATGCGAGACCACCACTCCCGCTGGACTCTTTTTTTTAACAGGGGGTGAATGTGGTAGTCGGTATTAGGGGTATTACGGTACCCAGGGTGATGCTGTAAGAGCATTGGTGTGGGAGGTACCTGAGACAGGAAGATCATTGGTGACGCCTGCCTGCTGGTTCCGCCCAGTAAGGCGGAGTATAAGAGCCTGTGTCTCCCTAGCAGCTGCATTCTGTATCTGCGCTGCTGGGGGAAACATTTAGTCCAATAAAGCCTTCAATTGTCATCCAATCTCGTTTCTGGAGTCATTGATCGAGCATCACTAACACCCCCAGCATTCCAGCAATGACTTTGATAATCACATGGACAAATAAACTGAATAAACAACTCCTGAAAGGGGAAAGTCTCTGTTTATATGTGTTCGAGGTATTAATCAAGGACTTCTGCACAGAAGAAGTCCTCCACCTGTGTGTCCTTATCCTTGATAATACAATTAACCATTAACAAGGGGGAGAGCACAAACCTCCAAATAACCCACTTACCCAACCCTGTACCTGCAAGTACTACCGACCGACATGAGGCAGAATCTGCAGTTCAAGCCAGCCATCCCAGAACTCCTGGAATCTGAGTGCAGGCAATGTATACTTCATAACATGTCTCGCCTCCAAACTCTGATCATCAATGAATATTTCCACTGCCACATCAACCTCTGGAAATGTACTCAACTGAACCTCATCAATTTACAGTTAAACAGTGGCCAGTTTTGTGATAAACACTCTCACCTGTTATAACTGACTCAATAGGTGAACTCGATGGAGATTCAGTGTGAGGGGAGACTTATATTGTACGAGCACAGGTTGGGTTTAAACCCAGCACCCTGAAGTGAATGGATGGAGTGTCACATATTCTGCTATCAAACTACATCTGGGGCGTCATTCTCCGACCCCCCGCCGGATCGGAGAATCGCCGGGGGCTGCCGTGAATCCCGCCCCCGCCGGTTGCCGAAGTCTCCGGCACCGGAGATTCGGCGGGGGCGGGAATCGCGCCGCGCCAGTTGGCGGGCCCCCCGCTCGATTCTCCGGCCCATCCTGAAGTCCCGCCGATAAATTGCCTGTCCCGCCGGCGTAAATCAAAGCTGGTATTTACCGGCGGGACAAGGCGGCGTGGAAGGGCTCCGGGGTCCTGGGGGGGGCGCGGGGCGATCTGACCCCAGGGGTGCCCCCACGGTGGCCTGGCACGTGATCGGGGCCCACCGATCCGCGGGCGGGCCTGTGCCGTGGGGGCACTCTTTCCCTTCCACCTCCGCCACGGTCTCCACCATGGCGGAGGCGGAAGAGACTCCCTCCACTGCGCATGCGTGGGAAACTGTCAGCGGCCGCTGATGCTCCCGCGCATGCGCCGCCCCGAGATGTCATTTCCGCGCCAGCTGGCGGGGCGGAAATTCCTCCGGCGTCGGCCTAGCCCCTCAATGTTGGGGCTCGGCCCCAAAGATGCGGAGCATTCCGCACCTTTGGGGCGGCGCGATGCCCGTCTGATTGGCGCCGTTTTGGGCGCCAGTCGGCGGACATCGCGCCGTTTCGGGAGAATTTCGCCCCTGTAGCCCAATAATTCCAGCTCATTTTGGGTATGGACTTGATGCAATCTTGGTTGGACGTGGATGAGTTTGGGACAGAATATTGGGCGGGATTCTTCCGTCCCGCGGCAGAGTGTCCACGCCCTCGGAAACGCCGTCGCATTTTACGACGGCCTGAACGGGCCGCTGCCAGGAGTAATTCTGGCCCCGACCAGACGGCGCTGGAGCGGTTAGAGCCGCTCTAGCTGCCGATCCCGGCGCCAGCTGTGTGCCGCCGGATCCGACCATGCACAGCGTCGCCGGCACCAATGCTCACATGCGCGGTGGCCTCCTTCAACACGCCGGCCCCGACGCAACATGGCGCAGGGCTACAGGGGCCAGAGCATAGAAAAAGAGGCCGGGGGACAGAGAGGCCAGCCGGCCGATCGGTGGGACCTGATCGCGGGCCATGCCGCATCGGAGCCCCCCCCCCCCGGGGTCGGGCCCCCCCCACAGGCCACCACCCGACCCTTGCACGCAGAGTTCCCGCCGGCTGTGAGTAGGTGTGGACAACGCCGGCAGGACTCAGCGTTTTAATTGCAGCCGCTCCGAGAATCAGCCAAACACGCCAGCGCCAATGCTGCCGATTCTCCGGCCCGGCCCAGGGCTGGGAGAATCCCACCCAGGTTCTACAAGGTTTCCAACTCTTTCTGATCACTGATCACTGCAAACAGAAGGGTGGGGCTGTGCGGAGCCCTTCACCATTCGTCAGGTCCCACCATGACAATGATGGAATTTAGACTCAATCATGAAAAAACGTCTGCAATTCAAAGTGATTCTCAGTATTAGTTGCCATGGTAACTATCATCAATTGTTGTAAAAAAAAAGCATCCTGTAAACTCAAGCAGTTTAAGGAAGAGAATCTGACCTACATCTGACTCCAGGCCCAGAGCAATGACCTTTAACTGCCCCTCCGATATGGCCTGGCAAGCCCCTCAGTCCAAGGGGCAATTAGGGATGGGCTGCAAAGCAGGCCTTGCCAGCAACGTCCACATGCCAAGAAAGAATAATTTCTTTAAAAATTAGCAGCTGCCTGCTTTCACTCCCGTCAGCAAAGATTAAAGAATAGATTTGTTTGGGCCGATTGGACATTTTCTGCTCCGAATAATTCATCACTCCAACATTTCTTGCTGACGTCTATTGGGGTAATTTAACAATCCGTCACTGAATCCATTGTAGCTCATGTGCTCACTCAACACCCGACGTGCTGACAGATATCTAGTGTGTTTTAATCCAATTCTAAAAAAAAAGGTATACTTCGATGATACTTGGGGATAATAAGAATAATCGATCCTAAAGTTTGGTTTTCAGCTGATGTTGGGCCCTGACTAGGGAGATTGACATGACATGGTCATAGGTGTTGCTGGAGTCTTCTCTGGTCCATATTGTAAACGGCATGAATGGGGCAGGGCTGCTGCTGATGCTGATGGGTGAACTCATAAACAGGCTCACGACTCAGTGACAGATACACACGCAAACTGGCCCATAACATTCAGGGTCACCTCTATATCGGAGAGACCAAACACAGACTGGGTGATCGCTTTGCTGAGCATCTTCGGCCTGTGCGCATTCAGGACCCTGACCTTCCCGTTACTTGCCATTTTAACACAAGACCCTGCTCCCATGCCCACATGTCTGTTCTTGGCCTGCTGCAATGTTCCAGTGAAGCTCAACGCAAACTGGAGGAACAACATCTCATCTTCCGGTTAGGCACGCTACAGCCTTCCGGCCTGAACATCGAATTCAACAACTTCAGATGATCAGCTCTACCCCACCTCGACCCATTTGTTTTCATCTCATTTTAACTGCCTTTTACCATTTATTTCTTTCTTAATATATATTTAATTACCCCCCAATCTTATCCACCTTTCCTGCACCTTTCCCCTCTTGCTTCCCTTTCCCCTCACACCTACAGTTCATCCTCTGATGTTAGTTTCCCTGCTGTTTGACCTCTCACATCTTTTGTCCTCTCTGGGGACTGCCATTAACACTCTTTCCCATTGGTTTCTGTGGCCATTAGCACCCGGTTTCCCTGGGTTTCTGTAGCTATGGCTCATCTTTCATTCTCACTCCACGGTATAAATATTTCCCACTTTCTCTGTCGGTTAGCTTTGACAAAGAGTCATCGGACTCGAAACGTTAGCTCTTTTCTCCCCCTACAGATGCTGCCAGACCTGCTGAGATTTTCCAGCATTTTCTCTTTCGTTTCAGATTCCAGCATCCGCAGTAATTTGCTTTTCACATTTAGTTAGGAGTTACTTTCTGACTTTGCAGGTCCAACAGGACATCCCATCTGCTGAGAATACGCACCCGATACTTCTCAAGGGCAACTCGGGATGGGCAACCTGCGAGGTGGTTGGGTGAGAAGTCACCTGGGAGGGGAGGCAAGGGGCGGGCAAGGTGGTGCCAGTGGATCTGGAACGAGTGCTGGGGAGGTATTTACATGGAGCTCCCCAGTGATTACGTTTCGCCAGGGCGAGCGAGTACAGCGGGAGGCTGCCAAGAACGTGACGGTGATTCATGGGGGGGGAGAAAACCTTTCTTTAGAGACTCAAAATTCCGTGAGAAATCTCGGCAATGGCGCCTGCGCGATACACGCTGCCTTTGTCACCGGAATTGACACTTTGCCATTTGGAAGTAACATTCTGCAAAACTCCGAAACTTCCTCCATGGATAAGTCTAAATTTATCTGAATGTATACACGCAGTTGCATAAATCACACTTTCAAATGTGTAACAAAATATTTGCGACATACATTTGTCACTAAATATTATTCTAATAGGTATTAAATTCCATTTCAAATGTCAGCTATTTTGCATGAAAATGTCAGGAAGATGTTGGTTTGAGTGTTTAGAAATGGCATGGAAATCCAAATAGATTCCCTCTGAAGTACTTTGGAAATATGTTCTTTGCAATATGAACCTGAAGAGATTAGACCATTACTGTTTGAGAGAAGGAGGACCATGTACATTGTGTGTGTGTTTCTGTACTGATGTTACTGGCATTGAAATGGAATAGCAATGAGTACTAGGATAATGGCAGATTGTCAGTACCTGTCCCTCGAGAAAACTTACACAGAGTAGTCATTCAAAATTAAAATTAAGAGGGAGGCCATTCAGCCCATCGAGACCATGTTGGATGCCTACAGTCAATCCCATTCATCCACTCTATCCCTGTAGACCAGCTAGTTTGTCTCCTTGATGCGCCTATCCAATTTCCCTTTGAAATGATTGTCGGCCAGTGTAGTGGGCGGGTAATTTCCACTCACTGTGTAACAATGTTCCTCTTCACATTCTCCCCTACATCACTTCTCCAAAACTTTACATTGTTTCCTCGTCCGTGTACCTATCAGGTAATGGGTGATGTGTTGGATGTTCTGGATCACAATGAGGTCACCAACACTGGAAGTGGTGCAACTCTATTTTATTATAAGGTTAATTATATTAACATACTTGAACTGTGGGTAAATGCAATACCAGCTTTAACTGTTGACCCTTGCCTAGTCCTAACCAGGTGATGCACTCAGCACATGGTGAATGTCTGTGTTGCAGGCTGTGAGCTCTGTGCTCCGAGCTGGCTGCTACTAGAATGAGCGGGAACTCTCCTGTCCCATGTCTTTATAGTGCGTGTGCTCTCACTGGTGATTGGCTGCGGCATTGTGTATGCTGATTGGTCCCACTGCATGTCCATCAGTGTGTGTGTGTGTGTCTGCACCATGATATACTGGTGTATATTATGACATCCCCCCCCCCTTTTACAGGGTTGTGCCTGCGTGACAATAAATATTGTGTTGTGAGTGTACCTGACGATGTGTGTGCGTGTTTTTACATGACTATGTACATGAGGCTAATCTATTTACACGGGAAGGTGCCTGGTGCAGAGAAATAGGGAGTCACACCAACAACGAAATGAACATTATATACAAACTACTGGAACGATGAAACAGGATAACAAAACAGATCAAAGAGTCCAACATTGTAAAACTCATAAGTCAAGTCTCTGAGGTGGGCGACGAATTCTGGTTGACCGCCTCAAGGGTGGTCAGGAGCCACCGGCTGAGGAACGGGCTGGGCCACGGCAGAGTGAGGAGGATGCAGAGTATTCGGAATCTCCACATAGTCCAGGTTCGGGACAACAGGAGGGCGTGGCACGGGTGGAGGATCACGTAGCGAACGTGGAACGAGACGAAGGGCACGCCGATTGCGGCGGCGAATGGAACCACCTGGCAGACGAACCAGGAACGAGCGGGGAGACACCTGCCGAAGAACCACAGCAGTTGCAGACCAGCCACCCTCCAGAAGATGGATGCGGACGTTGTCATCCGGCGCCAGAGCAGGGAGATCAGTCGCCCGAGCGTCATGCGCCGCCTTGTGTTGTGCACGAGACTGTTGCATCCGCTGAAGGACCGGAACGTGGTCGAGGCCTGGGACGTGAATGGATGGCACCGTGGTCCTGAGCGTGCGACCCATGAGCAGCTGGGCTGGCGACAGGCCCGTGGAGAGTGGGGCCGAACGATAGGCCAGCAAGGCGAGGTAGAAGTCGGATCCTGCATCGGCAGCCATGCAGAGGAGCCGTTTGATGATGTGGACGCCCTTCTCTGCTTTGACATTGGATTGGGGGTACAGGGGACTGGATGTCACATGCACAAAGTTCTACCTGCTGGCAAAGTTGGACCATTCCTGGCTCGCGAAGCAGCGGCCATTGTCCGACATCACAGTCTGTGGGATGCCGTGTAGAGCAAACGTCTCCTTGCAGGCACGGATGACCGCCAATGTGATGTTGTGCAGGCGTACGACCTCCGGGTAGTTCGAAAAATAGTCTACAATCAGAACATAGCCACTGCCGAGCGCATGGAACAGGTCAACGCCTGCCTTAGACCAAGGGGACGTGACCAACTCATGGGGCTGTAGGGTCTCACGTGGTTGGGCCGGCTGGAACCGCTGACAGGTGGGGCAGTTGAGCACTGTGTTGGCGATGTCCTCATTGATGCCGGGCCAGTACACAGCCTCTCGGGCCCTCTATAGTTGGGGGTCAGCCGCAGTCTTGCGGCGAATGTGGATAAGACGTTCATCCGTGGCCGGCAGATTGGAGGCCGTGAAGGCCACATGGGCGTCAACCTGGCAGACGAACTGCTCTGTGTCACACGGGGTGTTGACTGCCCTGGACAGAGCGTCGACTATGATCAGGTCCTTGCCCGGGGTGTATAGGAGCTGGAAATCGTACTGCCAGAGTTTAAGCAGAAGGCGCTGGAGGCGAGGGGGTCATATCATTCAGGTCTTTTTGTATAATGTTGACCAGCGGGCGATGGTCAGTCTCGACAGTGAATTGGGGGAGGCCGTACACGTAATCATGAAATTTGTCGACCCCAGACAACAGGCCCAGGCACTCCTTTTCGATCTGCGCATAGCGCTGTTCCATGGGGGTCATGGCACGTGACGCATATGCAACGGGGGCCCATGATGAGGCCTCATCACGTTGCAGGAGCACTGCCCCAATGCGGGATTAGCTGGCATCCATTGAAATTTTTGTTTCCTTCGTGGGATCAAAAAATGCCAATACCGGGGCCATGGTGAGCTTGGTCTTAAGCTCCTCCCATTCGCGCTCGTGGGCGGGAAGCCATTGGAAGTCTGTCGTCTTCCTGACCAGGTTCCGGAGAGCTGTGGTATGGGAGGCGAGGTTGGGGATGAACTTCCCCAAGAAGTTGACCATGCCCAAACATCGGAGGACCGCCTTCTTATCCGCTGGCTTCTGCATGGCCGTGATGGCTATCACCTTGTCCGCATCCGGCCGCACACCCAACAGGGAGATATGGTCCCCTAGGAACTTGAGTTCCGTCTGGCCGAATGAAAATTTGGCTCTGTTGAGGCGAAGGCCTTGGTCCCGTATTTGTTTGAAAACGCGCTGGAGGCGACTGATATGCTCCTGCGGGGTGGTGATGATGTCGTCAACATAGACGCGCACACCCTCAATGCCCTCCATCATTTGCTCCATGATCCGGTGGAATACTTCTGATGCCGATATAATCCCAATCGGCATCCTGTTGTAGCAGTATCTGCCAAACGGGGTATTAAAGGTACACAGCTTTCTGCTGGACCTGTCTAGTTGAATTTGCCAGAATCCTTTCGAGGCGTGAAGTTTGGTGAAGATGTTGGCCCGAGCCATCTCGCACGTGATCTCCTCGCGCTTGGGGATAGGGTAATGCTCCCTCATTATGTTGCGATTCAGATCCTTTGGGTCAATGCAGATCCGGAGCTCGCCGTAGGGGCTCTTTACACACACCATGGAACTGACCCAGTCGGTTGGTTCCGTCACTCTGGAGATCACTCCTTGGTCCTGGAGGTCCTGCAGCTGCTGCTTGAGGCGGTCCTTGAGGGGTGCTGGGGCTCTGCGAGGTGCATGAACCTCAGGCGTCTTGTTTGAGCAGGATTTTGTAAGTGTATGGAAGCGTGCCCATGCCTTCGAAAACATCGCCTTGCTGGTCGATGATGACATTGAGTTGCGCCCTGAGGTCCGCATCCTGGAAGGCAGACGTGTCCTCTGGAGAGAGAGAGTGTACTCATTGAACGAAGTTTAGGAGTTTGCACGTCTGTGCGCCTAGCAGAGAGTCCTTCGAGGAGCCCACGATCTCGAAGGGAAGGATGGCTTTTCGTGAGTTGTGCGTCACTTCGAGTTGGCATGAACCGGTAGCAGGAATGACGTTGCCATTGTAGTCCACTAGTTGGCAGGTCGACGGAAGAATGGTTGGTTTAACCCCAAGGGTCTGAAAGGCTGACCACGCTAGGAGATTAGCGGAAGCACCAGTGTCCAGGCGGAATCGTATCTGGGATCGGTTGACCGTCAGGGTGGCACACCACTCGTCGTCTGGATCAATGCTGTGCACCGACAGCGGCTGGTGGTTTTGATTCGGGGACAACCTGTTCTTTGTTATAACAGCGACTCGAAAAGGCTCCCTCGGGTCCTCGGTGTCACTGGTCTGCGGGAAGTCGGAATCGGACTCGGTTTGGGGGGAGGTAACTGCCTGTTGCAGGGTTCTTCGGAGGTTTATTTCATTTCCTGGTTCAATTTGAGGCATTGTGCTGTCATTCCAGGTGAAGGAAGGTTGTTTTACAGCTTTAAAAGATTTGTTCTTTGATTTGGGCTGTTTCCCCTTTAAATGGGCGTGGTCCGGGGCCTCCGACGTCATGACGCGCATGTGACGTAGCACGTAGGAGGCGTTTGCACATGCGCAGATCGCGGTTCCTTTACTGATGGCCGTTTTCGTGATTGCGCATGCGCGGCGCCGCGCAACTGTGCACGTGCAGTTCCTTTACAAAGATGGCCGCCGACCACAATTGTTCTGTGCTCCGGGATTTCGGCCTCGAGGTGAGTACTGGCGCTTCTCTTACCTTTTCTTGCTGGTTGGAGTGTGTTTTCCTCATAGTATTTGCCAAATTTGTCCAGGACTGCCTGGAAGTCGCTCCTGTTTTGCCCCTTGGAGAACTTGAATTTTTATAAGATTTCTTCTGCTCTGGCACCGGCGATGGTGAGGAGAAGCTCTGTTTTTTCAGGATCGGCCAGGTCTTCTAGTTCGGCTGCCAGCAGGAAGGTTTCAAACTTTTGCCGGAATGCCCGCCAGTTTTCGCGGAGATCGCCGTGGCACTGGAGCTGCTGCGGAACCCGGATCTCGAACATCTTGCCTGGGTATCATTGCTGGTTGTCACTGTACGCTGAGGTGCCGGCGATGCGGAGCGGCGGCGGCGGGTTGATGTTCTCCATACTGCAGGATGCCGGAATGCTGATTAGTTGCAGGTGGGTCTCAGGAGTGCTAGTATGCAACCACTCCTTGTACCATGTCGTGTTGGGTGTTCTGGATCACAAACAGGTCACCAACACTGGAGTGGTGCAACTCTATTTTATTATAAGGTTAACTGTATTAACATACTTGAACTGTGGGTAAATCAATACCAGCTTTAACTGTTGATCCTTGCCTAGTCCTAACCAGGTGATGCACTCAGCACAGGGTGAATGTCTGTGTTGCAGGCTGTGAGCTCTGTGCTCCGAGCTGGCTGCTACTAGAATGAGCGGGAACTCTCCTGTCCCCTGTCTTTATAGTGCGTGTGCTCTCACTGGTGATTGGCTGCGGTGTTGTGTATGCTGATTGGTCCCACTATATGTCCATCAGTGTGTGTGTGTGTCTGCACCATGATACACTGGTGTATATTATGACAATGGGGACATATTTTCCTCATCTACCTTATCCAAACCTGTCATCATCTTGTAAACCTCCATCAATCTGCTTCGCTTCAAGGAGAACACGCCCAGCTTCTGCAGCCCTAACCTTGTAACTAAAATTCCTCATACCTGGAATCATTCCGATCAATCCCTTCTGCGCCCTCTCCAGGACCTCCACCACCTGACAAAATAATCTCACTGGGGACTTACCCCAGCTTTCTGAAGGTTCAGTGTAACCATGTTGCTTTTGGACTCAATGAGCGAGGGTCACGGCCACACTGCGCCTGGAAAGCAGCTTGCTGCGGTGCAGCGAGGCCGATAGCAGACGGGAGACCCTGCTCCCAGGATCTACCACTCCCGCAATCCACCCCGCTCCCAACGCCTCGCAAGATGTAACACGATCTCGTGAAAATCCCGTCCATTGTGGATGGGATCACATTTTAGCAAATCTGCATATGCGAGCAAGACGGCCAGTCCCACCTTAATGTGCAGATTCCTGAGGTACCCGAGGCATTGGGATCTATCTCCGTCGGCACCGGTCGCCACAAACGGGGATCAGACAGAACGGCATTCATGGGGGTCTCCCAGCAGATTGGAGGCCCCAGGTGAATTCCCTTTGGGCAGGGTGGCATCCTGGCACTGCTGGTGTCACCCAATGTCCACTAGTACAACATGTTACACCTGATACATGTAACACTTCTGTCACATTAATCTTCACAATGTGGCAGGCCGCACCCCCAGCCCCCCCCCGCCCCCCCCCCCCCCCACGCCCCCCCGGGCACATACTTAAATATGGCTTGACGGCCTCACAGATACAAAGCCCTCCAGCTCCCCGGCCCAGAGACGACCCCTGACCTGGAACGTTCCAGCCCCCCGACCAAGCTCAACCCCCAACCTCGCCGAGGGGTCCGGGACTCGCCATCAGGAGCGGGTCGGGCAAATCACAAAATGATTCATGCCTGGCGCAAATCTCGGTTTTGGCCTCTCCTGCTATTCACCCCGGCGTGCCAATCCAGGCTGGGCACAAGTCGGTCACTGAATCGCAGCTGCAGGGGAAGTGAATGCTAAAAATGCAAACTTAATCCTCTGGAGCTTGATCATTGTGGACAGGTGCTTGAGGAAGAGGGAATGATTTTATTGGGTTGAATGCTGTAAGGAATCGGTCACGGACTGAGATGTAGATATTGCAGTTTTAGTGGCCACAGAGGAGTCCAAACGAGGGGCACAAAGAGAACTGGTTTATTGCAAAGTGAACGTTACAGAGTACACTTCAGGACCCAGCCGCGACTACTCATGCTCAGCTCTCAGCTGGGCTGAGCCTTTATGAACTCTACTGATGAGCTCCCGCCCCTCAGCGAGGATGCTCATATCCCACGAGGCTCAGGAGGAGGCTAATTGGTCCGTCCCCCGGTGGGCCTCGCGTGGGTTATAGCAGTAACACAACAGCACTCTTACAATTTAGGATGTCACATCAGGTCCTTGAAATGCTGCATTGTTGTAGCTTCAGTTTGGACAATTCCCTGGGCGTCACGGTACCACAGTGGTTAGCACTGTTGCTTCACAGCTTCAGGGTCCTGGGTTCGATTCCCGGCTTGGGTCACTGTCTGTGTGGAGTCTGCACGTTCTCCCCGTGTGTGCGTGGGTTTCCTCCCACAGTCCAAAGATGTGCAGGTTAGGTGGATTGGCCGTGATAAATTGCCCTTAGTGTCCAAAATTGCCCTTAGTGTTGGGTGGGGTTACTGGGTTATGGGGATAGGGTGGAGGTGTTGACCTTGGGTAGGGTGCTCTTTCCAAGAGCCGGTGCAGACTCGATGGGCTGAATGGCCTCCTTCTGCACTGTAAATTCTATGATAATCTATGAATAATAAAGATTATTTATTTAAAACATTCTTTTTTTTGTTTATTCATGAAATGTGGCCGCTGTTGGCTGGGACAGCATTTATTGTCCATCCCTAAGTACCCTTGAACTGAATGGCTTGCCAGGCCATTTCAGAGGGTGTTTAAGACTCAATTGTGGGTCTGGAGTCACATGCAGGCCAGACCGGGTGAGGACTGCAGATTTCCTTCCCAAAAGGACCAGATGGATTTTTACAACAATCGGCAATGGTCATTGTTAGACTGTCAATTCCAGATTTGTATTGACTTTCACCATCGGTGGAATTTGAACCCAAGTCCCCAGAGTATTTAGCACTCCAGTGACAATAGCACTATGCCACCACCAGGTAAGGATCCTGTCCAAACCTGCTCCCAATCAGTTCCCTGGCTAATTCCTTCCACGCTAGGGTATTTAGTTTGACCTAGAATTCTGGGTGTGTAACGGAGTTCTCTGTTAACCCACATTGTGTTGGACTGGCTGCACCTCAATGTTTCCTGATCATTGAAATGGATGTATGAGAAGCATTTTAGAGGACCGTATGCATATAACATCTGCTTGCTGGGGTTGTTGCTAATTTTTGGTTGGCTCTTAAATGTTGCCCGTTGTATCTTTACTTAATTTGCTCTGTTTCTATAACCTTTGCTCTCGAGTCGCCAGGTATCTTTATGATACCGCCACGAGGTTCAAGTTCAAGTACTGATCAATACCTCAACACACAAATTAGTAAGATTCAAATCAAAACACATTTATTATACACAGTAAGTCACTACTTTTGCATATAACTCTACTTTCTAGACTATTTCTATCACTAAAAGGCCTATACTTAGCTTCGGAATTGGCCCACCAGGTATGGGGAACAAATAGCCTTTCGTTCAGGTCCTGAGTCTGCAGGATTCAAACGCTGGTATGGACTGGTAGCTAGGAGCGCCTATCTCGTAGCGAGCGTTGACTGGAGACTTACTTGGTTGATGTGGCCGCTCGGGCAGTTCACTCTCAGGGGTTGATTCGCGTTGTTGAGTGACCCTGCCAAGAAGGACGATTTGAACTTGGGGGCTTTACTTTATAGTCCCCAGGGGCTTCTCGCCCTTCGGGGCGGGCCCCGTACCTGGTTCCAAGTGATTGGACTGCGTTCCGATCACTTGGATCGATTTCTCCAATACTGGAGCCGGTCCCTGATCGCTGGGCGGTCCCTGAGTGTCCGTTGGCCTTCCTTTGTCTTGGCTCCTGCTGGCGCCGAGGAGTCTGGCTTGGCCTTATTCACCTGAAGTGTATCAATTGTGCCCGGGAATCGCTCATTACTATGCAGATGGCTGCTGGTTTCAGTGCTGTCTGGTTTTTGCAAGTTCCAATACACAGGATTTCTGCACATGCTCGTTTTATCCTGAGTTGGCTGAATTTCCCTTTAGTCTTTGCGGTTCTCCATTTTAAGTCGGGAAGTGGCCAACCCAGGTGGCTACAGGGTAAAGGAGCATCCATGCCAATATGAGTGAATCAAGGCATTGATTTTCTGGACCTAATAATAATAATCTTTATTGTCACAAGTAGGCTTACATTAACACTGCAATGAAGTTACTGTGAAAAGCCCCTAGTCGCCACATTCCGGCGCCTGTTCGGGTACACAGAGGGAGAATTCAGAATGTCCAATTCACCTAACAGCACGTCTTTCGGGACTGTGGGAGGAAACCGGAGCGCCCGGAGGAAACCCACGCAGACACGGGGAGAACGTGCAGACTCCACACAGACAGTGACCCAAGCCGGGAATCGAACCTGGGTCCCTGGAGCTGTGAAGCGACAGTGCTAACCACTGTGCTACCGTGTCACCCCAAATAGGTTTCTGCTGGAAAGGTGCAGAGAGGGTGAGTGTTATGACTTGTTCCAGAAATTCAAAATAATTCCCCTTTCTGCTCAAAATGCGGGAGCTCCATTGAGTCTTTCATTTCTCTCTGTCGCTGATGGGCCGGAACATTGGTCCTCGATGCCTGACTGCGGTTCAACAGCAGACGTGGCAGCCTGGATGTACATTCTCATCACAAGTAGTTCCTCACTCTTTGTGAACAATACAACAAGAAAGCAGTGAAGACTTATTGAAAAAATATGAAGTAGCATTTTAACCACATCTTTTGTGCCAATCTGACAGCATTAACAATGAGTAGAAAGATGACATATTTATCAAAGGGGTTTGCAGCAAGAGGAGAAAAGACTGAACACATTTCAATTACAATCGATGCAAGCAAACAGACTGCTCTTTATAAAAATGTGGATTTATTCCCAACTTTAAAATGATTTGTTTAATGAAAAGCAGATTCTAGGCTGTCGACTGTCTTCTCTTGCAAACTTATCAGGACTCTATTTCATGCTTTGTTGTAAGAGAACTAAATGTCGATAATTTTACCCAGCAGATCCCCGAAAGATGCACAATGTTGCTCGGGATACTTTTCGCAATAATTCCGGGCAGTGCTGGACAAGTGGAAGAGTTGCCTTCTCACTTAGTGGGTTGATGTGTTGGATGTTCTGGATCACAAACAGGTCACCAACACTGGAAGTGGTGCAACTCTATTTTATTATGAGGTTAACTATATTAACATACTTGAACTGTGGGTAAATGCAATACCAGCTTTAACTATTGACCCTTGCCTAGTCCTAACCAGGTGATGCACTCAGCACATGGTGAATGTCTGTGTTGCAGGCTGTGAGCTCTGGGCTCCGAGCTGGCTGCTACTAGAATGAGCGGGAACTCTCCTGTCCCCTGTCTTTATAGTGCATGTGCTCTCACTGGTGATTGGCTGCGGTTTTGTGTATGCTGATTGGTCCCACTGCATGTCCATCAGTGTGTGGGTGTGTGTCTGCACCATGATATACTGGTGTATATTATGACATCCCCCTTTTATATAAAGAATATGTGCCTGCGTGACAATAAATATCGTAGAGCGAATGTACCTGACTATGTGTGTGCATGTTATTTACATGTCTATACACATGAGGCTAATCTATTTACACGGGAAGGTGCCTGGTGCCGAGAAACAGGGGGCGGGATTCTCCGCAATCGGCGCGATGTCCGCCGACCGGCGCCAAAAACGGCGCTAATCAGTCCGGCATCGCGCCGCCCCAAAGGTGCGGAATTCTTCGCATCTTGAGGGGCCAAGCCCTCACCTTGAGGGGCTAGGCCCGCGCCGGACTGATTTCCGCCCCGCCAGCTGGCGGGAAAGGTCTTTGGTGCACAGCCAGCTGGCGCGGAAATGACTTTGCCGGGCGGCGCATGCGCGGGAGCATCAGCGGCCGCTCACGGCATCCCCGCGCATGCGCAGTGGAGGGGGTCTCTTCCGCATCCGCCATAGTGGAGACCATGGCGAAGGCGGAAGGAAAAGAGTGTCCCCACGGCACAGGCCTGCCCGCGGATCGGTGGGCCCCGATCGCGGGCCAGGCCACCGTGGGAGCATCCCCCGGGGCCAGATTGCCCCACACCCCCCCCCAGGACCCCGGAGCCCGCCCGCGCCGCCTTGTCCCGCCGGTAAGAGAGGTGGTTTGATTCTCGCCGACGGGACAGGCATTCCAGCAGCGGGACTTCAGCCCATCACGGGCCGGAGAGTCGCCGGGGGGGGGGGGGGCCCGCCAACCGACCTGGCAGGGAGTCGGAGAATCCCGCCCAGGGTGTCACACCAACAACGGAATGAACATTATATACAAACTACTGAAACGATGAAACAGGATAACAAAACAGATCAAAGAGTCCAACATCGTAAAACTCATAAGTCAAGTCTCTGAGGTGGGCGACGAATTCTGGTTGACCGCCTCAAGGGTGGGTCAGGAGCCACCGGCTGAGGAATGGGCTGGGCCACGGCAGAGTGAGGAGGATGCAGAGTATTCGGAATCGCCACATGGTCCAGGTTGGGGACAACAGGAGGGCGTGGCACCGGTGGAGGATCACGTAGCGAGCGTGGAATGAGACGAAGGGCACGCCGATCGCGGCGGCGAATGGAACCATCTGGCAGACGAACCAGGAACGAGCGGGGAGACACCTGCCGAAGAACCACAGCAGTTGCAGACCAGCCACCCTCCGGAAGATGGATTCGGACGTTGTCATCCGGCGCCAGAGCAGGGAGATCAGTCGCCCGAGCATCATGCGTCGTCTTGTGTTGTGCACGAGACTGTTGCATCCGCTGAAGGACCGGAACGTGGTCGAGGTCTGGGACGTGAATGGACGGCACCGTGGTCCTGAGGGTGCGACCATGAGCAGCTGGGCTGGCGACAGGCCCGTGGAGAGTGGGGCCGAACGATAGGCCAGCAAGGCGAGGTGGAAGTCAGATCCTGCATCGGCAGCCTTGCAGAGGAGCCGTTTGATGATGTGGACCCCCTTTTCCGCTTTGCCATTGCATTGAGGGTGCAGGGGACTGGATGTCACATGCACAAGGTTGTACCTGCTGGCAAAGTTGGACCATTCCTGGCTCGCGAAGCAGGGGCCATTGTCCGACATCACAGTGAGTGGGATGCCGTGTCGAGCAAAGGTCTCCTTGCAGGCACGGATGACCGCCGATGATGTGATGTCGTGCAGGCGTACGACCTCCGGGTAGTTCGAAAAATAGTCTACAATCAGAACATAGTCCCTGCCGAGCGCATGGAACAGGCCAACGCCGACCTTGGACCAAGGGGACGTGACCAACTCATGGGGCTGGAGGGTCTCACGTGGTTGGGCCGGCTGGAACCGCTGACAGGTGGGGCAGTTGAGCACTGTGTTGGCGATGTCCTCATTGATGCCGGGTCAGTACACAGCCTCTCGGGCCCTCCCTCGGCACTTCTCCACGCCAAGATGGCCCTCGTGTAGCTGTTCCAAAACGAGCTGGCGCATGCGGTCCAGCTTCAGGAGGACACCATCGACTACTGCCAGACTGCCTCTGATATTGTAGAACTGCGGGCAATTGAGCCACCCGTCCGTCATGTGGCGCATGACACGCTGTAGTAGGGGGTCAGCCGCAGTCTCGCGCTGAATGTGGATAAGGCGTTCATCTGTGGCCGGCAGATTGGAGGCCGTGAAGGCCACATGGGCGTCAACCTGGCAGACGAACCCCTCTGGGTCACACGGGGTGTTGACTGCCCTGGACAGAGCGTCGGCTATGATCAGGTCCTTGCCCGGGTGTATACGAGCTGGAAATCGTACCACCGGAGTTTAAGCAGAATGCGCTGGAGGCGAGGGGTCATATCATTCAGGTCTTTTTGTATAATGTTGACCAGCGGGCGATGGTCGGTCTCGACAGTGAATTGGAGGAGGCAGTACACGTAATCATGAAATCTGTCGACCCCAGTCAACAGGCCCAGGCACTCCTTTTCGATCTGCACGTAGCGCTGTTCCGTGGGGGTCATGGCACGTGACGCATATGCAACGGGGGCCCATGATGAGGCCTCATCGCGTTGCAGGAGCACCACCCCAATGCCGGATCGGCTGGCATCCGTTGAAATTTTTGTTTCCTTCGTGGGATCAAAAAATGCCAATACCGGGGCCGTGGTAAGCTTGGTCTTAAGCTCCTCCCATTCGTGCTCGTGGGCGGGAAGCCATTGGAAGTCTGTCGTCTTCCTGACCAGGTTCCGGAGAGCTGTTGTATGGGAGGCAAGGTTGGAGATGAACTTCCCCAGGAAGTTGACCATGCCCAAAAATCGGAGGACCGCCTTCTTATCCGCTGGCTTCTGCATGGCCGTGATGGCTGCCACCTTGTCCACATCCGGCCGCACACCCAACCGGAAGATGTGGTCCCCTAGGAACTTGAGTTCCGTCTGGCTGAAGGAACATTTGGCTCTGTTGAGGCAAAGGCCTTGGTCCCGTATTCGTTTGAAAACGCTCTGGAGGCGACTGATATGGTGGACCAAATGATGATGTCGTCAACATAGACGCGCACACCCTCAATGCCCTCCATCAGTTGCTCCATGATCCGGTGGAATACTTCTGATGCCGATATAATCCCAAACAGCATCCTGTTGTAGCAGTATCTGCCAAACGGGGTATTAAAGGTACACAGCTTTCTGCTGGACCTGTCTAGTTGAATTTGCCAGAATCCTTTCGAGGCGTCAAGTTTGGTGGAGATGTTGGCCCAAGCCATCTCGCACGTGATCTCCTCCCGCTTGGGGATAGTGTAATGCTCCCTCATTATGTTGCGATTCAGATCCTTTGGGTCAATGCAGATCCGGAGCTCGCCGGAGGGCTCTTTACGCACACCATGGAACTGACCCAGTCGGTTGGTTCCGTCACTCTGGAGATCACTCCTTGGTCCTGGAGGTCCTGCAGCTGCTGCTTGAGGCGGTCCTTGAGGGGTGCTGGGACTCTGCGAGGTGCATGAACCACAGGTGTGGCGTCTTGTTTGAGCAGGATTTTGTAAGTCAATGGAAGCGTGCCCATGCCTTCGAAAACGTCGCGGTGCTGGTCGATGATGGCATTGAGTTGCGCCCTAAAGTCTGCATCCTGGAAGGCAGACGTGTCCTCTGGAGAGAGAGAGTGTACTCGTTGAACAACGTTTAGGAGTTTGCACGCCTGTGCGCCTAGCAGAGAGTCCTTCGAGGAGCCCACGATCTCGAAGGGAAGGATGGCTTTTCGCGAGTTGTGCGTCACTTCGAGTTGGCATGAACCGGTAGCAGGAATGACGTTGCCATTGTAGTCCACTAGTTGGCAGGTCGACGGAAGAATGGTTGGTTTAACCCCAACGGTCTGAAAGTCTGACCACGCTAGGAGATTAGCGGAAGCACCAGTGTCCAGGCGGAATCGTATCTGGGATCGGTTGACCGTCAGGGTGGCACACCACCCGTCGCCTGGATCAATGCTGTGCACCGACAGCGGCTGGTGGTTTTGATTCGGGGACAGCCTGTTCTTTGTTATAACAGCGACTCGAAGAGGTTCCCTCGGGTCCTCGGTGTCACTGGTCTGCGGGAAGTCGGAATCGGACTCGGTTTGGGGGGAGGTAACTGCCTGTTGCAGGGTTCTTCGGAGGTTTATTTCATTTCCTGGTTCAATTTGAGGCATTGTGCTGTCATTCCAGGTGAAGGAAGGTTGTTTTACAGCTTTAAAAGATTTTTTCTTTGATTTGGGACGTTTCCCCTTTAAATGGGTGTGGTCCGGGGCCTCCGACGTCATGGCGCGTGTGACGTAGCACGTAGGAGGCGTTTGCACATGCGCAGATCGTGGTTCCTTTACTGATGGCCGTTTTCGTGATTGCGCATGCGCGGCGTCACGTAACTGTGCACGTGCAGTTCCTTTACAAAGATGGCCGCCGACCACAATAGTTCTGTGCTCCGGGATTTCGGCCTCGAGGTGAGTACTGGCGCTTCTCTTACCTTTTCTTGCTGGTTGGAGTGTGTTTTCCTCACAGTATTTGCCGAATTTGTCCAGGACTGCCTGGAAGTCGCTCCTGTTTTGCCCCTTGGAGAACTTGGGCGGGTTGATGTTCTCCATACTTCAGGATGCCGGAATGCTGATTAGTTGCAGGTGGGTCTCAGAAGTGCTAGTATGCAACCAATCCTTGTACCATGATGTGTTGGGTGTTCTGGATCACAAACAGGTCACCAACACTGGAAGTGGTGCAACTCTATTTTATTATAAGGTTAACTGTATTAACATACTTGAACTGTGGGTAAATCAATACCAGCTTTAACTGTTGACCCTTGCCTAGTCCTAACCAGGTGATGCACTCAGCACATGGT
Organism: Scyliorhinus torazame; assembly: GCF_047496885.1. Taxonomy (NCBI): domain Eukaryota; kingdom Metazoa; phylum Chordata; class Chondrichthyes; order Carcharhiniformes; family Scyliorhinidae; genus Scyliorhinus; species Scyliorhinus torazame. The sequence continues at coordinate 268,583,053 of NC_092715.1, read as the reverse complement.
GAATGTCTGTGTTGCAGGCTGTGAGCTCTGTGCTCCGAGCTGGCTGCTACTAGAATGAGCGGGAACTCTCCTGTCCCCTGTCTTTATAGTGCGTGTGTTCTCACTGGTGATTGGCTGCGGTGTTGTGTATGCTGATTGGTCCCACTGCATGTCCATCAGTGTGTGTGTGTGTCTGCACCATGATACACTGGTGTATGTTATGACATGGGTGACGGGTTAAAGAAACTCGGTTGTTCTGGCCTTGAGGTACAAGGCAGTGAACACCATTCATCTGAACTCTTCCGTCTGCAATACTACCATCAAGTCGCAATTTACTTCTGAGCTGCCCAACAATCTGGTTTTGTCTCAAACGGTTGCCATGTTGAGAGAGGGATGGAGCCGATGGCGAGGGAACAGAGTGTGTGGGGGAAGGACGTGCAGACAATGGCCGGGATTTTCCCGCCCATCCCCAGCCGTTGCCGGACTCCGCTGGAATCTTCCCATCGCCGCTGAACTCTACGCCATTTTGCATGGCTCGTCTGTCCGCCCACCCCCCTCCCCCTCCCCCCGCTCCCTGGGGAAACCGCCCCCGGGGGGAGGGCGGGGCCCTGTCTGCGGGAAGTTCCTCCCAGCGGAAAGGGTGGGGAAACCCCGCCCCCAATGGCTTCAGTCTTCAGTTGGAAAGAAACTCTGCTCAGCCTGCACTGGAGGGGTCAGGAGAGGTGGGAGTAAGTTAGTGCTGGGAGCTGTCAGCGTACATGTGAAAACTGATGTTGTGTTTCAGAGTGAGGTTGCCAAGAAGTGGCATGTAAATTAAATGGGGGTGAAGGGTAGATCTTTGGGAGCTCCAGAGGTAAAGATGTGAAAGTAGGAAGAAAAACTGGATGGATAAGGACAGAAAAGAGAAAATCCATAGTCCTGGCGTCTATCCAGAATTTGTAATGAGAATTGTGCTTTCCTGAACAGTCTGCATAAGCCATGTCTTAAATATTCTTTTAAAAGCATATAACATTTTTAATGATATATTATAGTTTTATCATAAAACAGCTCTTGTGTATAAATGAGGGCCTTGTTGTAGGAAATGTTGAGATTACGCTGTGTCTGCGGGTGTGTTACAGCTCGTAACATGCTCTCAGCAATTGGAGTATTTTTACCAAGTTAACCTACCCATTATAGAGCGTGGAGCTTTGTGATTGGAATTGATAACCTCTGTCACTGCTCCCAACTTTCCTCTCATCGCAGACATTGTGGCTGGCAGATGTTGGCGCTGGAATAGTTTTACTGGGCAGACAGGTGGTGTTCTTACCCGCCCGGGTCTCACTGGGTAGGGAAGATCCACTACCCGTGGAGCTTGCAGAACACGAGCTCTCCCGATCAGGGGGCGGAGGGACCCTTAACTAGGTCAATGTGCCTTTGTATAAATAGAGTCGCCCAGTCAGGCACCGACTAGAGAAGACCCAGTAAGGAACCACTGGAGCTGTACGTAATAGTTAACCTGTTAAATAAAAATACATTTTGTTTTTGTTTACAACTCCTTTCATTTCCCCTCACAGGTGGTGCCTTTTCTCATGAAGGTTTTTTTCACTGATATGTACAACACATTCATTATTCCACATGCAATATCGCACTATTACTCTTTACAAGTTTGCAACATGTGAAGCTATTCTTTTAACAGTTAACCTAATTAAACTGAAGTTGATGCAATGAATTGAAATCTGATTGGTGTACTGCATCGTTGTCCAGCTGGATCAGCCGCACGTTTCTCCCGGTTAATCGATCTACAGAAGCAAGGGGAAGATGGACACGGGTGGTTGCTACCTCTGGTTGGGCGAATTCCAGGAGGTGTGACCTCATGACCTGGCACCTCGAACTCCCGGAATCCTGAGTCTTTCATTCCTGGCGACTCACAGGCACTCTGATGCACGATCAATCACTACTGAAGCGAGAGTGAAGCCCAATTGAAGGGGAGGGGGGGGGTATGGGGCCGCCGAATTTGAACATTAAACTTTGCAGGTTACACTGGAAGTCCAGTCCCAGGGTGTGGCAGCGCAGAGTTGGGGGAGGACGTAGAGTCGGAAGTTATTGAACTCCACGCCCTGGACCGTGAGGTTGGCTATGCAGTACCCCCGGATCTCCACAGAGTGGGACCCAGAGGCCAGGGAGATCTTTTGTGTAACCGGGTGTACAGTGAGGGAGCAGTGTGAAATGAAAATGAAAATGAAAATCGCTTATTGTCACAAGTAGGCTTCAAATGAAGTTACTGTGTAAAGCCCCTAGTCGCCACATTCCGGCACCTGTTCGGTGAGGCTGGTACGGGAATACAGTGTCTTACCGTATTGGGATGGATGAAGCTCTCCGTGCTCCCAGAGTCGATCAAGCAGGATGTCTTGTGCCCGTTGATGAGTACCGACATCGTAGCGGTTGAAGGCGTTCGGGGCCGGGACTGGTCCAGTGTCACTGAGGCAAGTTGTGGCAGAAGCTGAGAGATCTCGTCAGATGTTACACGGCCACCCGAGTCGGGGTCCTGAGACATCATCCAAGATGGCTGCCCCCATGAATCGCACATGGCTGGCTGGGAGATCTCATCAGGTGATACATGGCCAGCCGAGTCGGGGTCCTGAAATGTCATCCAAGATGGCTGCCCCCATGAATCGCACATGGCCTGTGAGGAGAGGAATGGCAGCGGGCCCGGTTCACCTGTGCAGACAGCGGCGGCCAACCGGGCCTGGCATAGTGCCACGAGGTGCCCCTTCTTCCCGCAGCCCTTGCAGATTGCGGATCGGGCTGGGCAGCGTTTCCGGGGGTGTTTGTTTTGGCCGCAAAAATAGCACGGGCTCCCCCCCCCACCCCCTGGGTTTCCTGGCTGCCGCACTGCACAAGCTTGTGGGGAATTTACAACAAACAAAGAAGAAAGAAATGTACAGCACAGGAACAGGCCCTTCGGCCCTCCAAGCCCGTGCCGACCATGCTGCTGCCCGACTAAACTACAATCTCCTACACTCCCTGGTTCCGTATCCCTCTATTCACATCCTATTCATGTATTTGTCAAGATGCCCCATAAATGTCACTATCGTCCCTGCTTCCACCACCTCCTCCGGTAGCGAGTTCCAGGCACCCACTTCCCTCTGTGTAAAAAACTTGCCTCGTACATCTACTCTAAACCTTGCTCCTCTCACCGTAACCTATGCCTCCTAGTAATTGACCCCTCTACCCTGGGGAAAAGCCTCTGACTATCTACTCTGTCTATGCCCCTCATAATTTTGTAGACCTCTATCAGGTCGCCCCTCAACCTCCGTCGTTCCAGTGAGAACAAACCGAGTTTATTCAACCTCTCCTTACAGCTATTGCCCTCCATACCAGGCAACATTCTGGTAAATCTCTTCTGCACCCTCTCTAAAGCCTCCACATCCTTCTGGTAGTGTGGCGACCAGAATTGAACACTATACTCCAAGTGTGGCCTAACTAAGGTTCTATAGGGGTGCTTTGGAATCGGCCGTGGGTGGGGTCCACCCTGTCCATGCGGGTACCACGCGGTCGGGAACGTAGGCCTGGGTGTTGCTGGAGGCTACATCTAGGGAGCGCGCAAGTTTCCATGCCTCTTTAAGCCCTAGCGTGTCGTTTCCAGCAGTCGCTGGCGGATTTTAGAGGACAGCATGCCCGCAACAAAAGCATCCCGTATTAAGAGTTCGGTGTGGTCATTGGCTGAGACTTGTGGACAGTTACAGTTTCTACCTAACACTAACAATTCCCGGTAAAAATCGTCCAGTGATTCCCCTGGGTTCTGCCGTCTGGTAGCTAAAAGATGCCGAGCGTATACCTGATTCACAGTGCGGACGGAGTGCTCTTTTAACAAAGTCATTGCGTCCTTGAAACCGTCCGCGTCTTCGATAAGCATGTAGATTTCTGGGCTCACCCTTGAGTGGAGGACTTGCATTTTCTGTTCCTCCGTGGGGGTAGTCGGGGCCGTCCTGATGTACCCGTTGAAACATGCCAGCCAATGTTTAAAAGTTGCTGCTGCATTTGCCGCGTGAGGGTTGATTTGTAGACACTCTGGCTTGGTGCGGAGAGCAGCCATTCTTCAATTTTTGTTCATTAAACTGATGCACGATCAATCACTACTGAAGCGAGATTGTAATCCAATTGAAGGCTTTAATGAACAAGTAGTTGCCCCAGCAGCTCTGGTACAGAATGACTGCTGTGGGTGAAACACAGACTCTTATGCTCCGCCTGCTGGGCGGATCCAGCAGGCAGGTTCTACCACTCATACTACAGTATAAGGTACATCCCACCTAGTTACCGCGATACCCCTAATATAACCTACTACACACTCCTGGAGGGTTGGCAACACTGAATGTGTTTTACCCTGCGTCCAAAGTTCAAACTCTCCTCTAATTGAAGGGATTGAAACATCCACTCTTCATTGGCCATTACCATCCTGTGTGGAGTCAGTTTGGCCAAGTTCAAACAAGCCCGAATGATAAAAATATCTCAGAATAGTTACAGTTACTTTTTAAATGATGTATCATAAAATCGCACAGTACAGCGGGACACCGTTCCGCCCCATTGTGCCAATACTTGCTCTTCGAGCGAGATTTCCAATTAGTCCCAGGGCACGATCTACCGGCCATGTTGCGCCCGAAATGTGGCGCGACCAATAAATGCAAGGATATCCCTCTTCTGGGATCTGTCCGGCTCGCCACACCTCGCGAGATCTATCGCTATTTTGCAAATCTGCATATTAGAGTGAGATAGCTAGTCTCACTGTGATGTGCGCTCCCCTGACCTACCCAAGGCGATGAGATCAAACCCCTTCTCCTCGGCGACTTCGGGCGAGTGCCGTCCAGTGCTGGTCGCCAGAAATGTGGACCAGATGGAATGGCACTTGTGGGGGTCTCCCAGGGGATGGAGGCCCCCAGGTGGTCAGCCTCTGGGCAGGGTGGCACCCTGGCACTGCTGGTACCACCTGGTCACCTTGATACTGTCGGCCTGGCACTATCAAGGTGGCCAGGTGGCACTGCCAGCTGGTGGGGTATTACCAGGCTGGGATATTTCTCATGGCAGAGATTGGGCTTGGGGATGCCCTGTGTGTGTGGGGTGCGGGAGGGACCGGCAACCCCACCTCAAGATGAGTTGCAGCTTTGCGGGGGGCAGGGGTGTTGTCGGGGGTCACGTTGGGTGGTCAAGGGAACAGGATGGCATTTAAAATTGGCATTCCGATCTCTTCCTGCATGGAGGATTTCCAGTGAGCAGAGTTCCACAGTGCGGGAAACGGGACTAAGAGTGGCCTCGGGGGGGCGCACCCCGCTGAGGCCCCGGCAACATAGTCCGGTTGGATAGTGTGGCGTCTCGGTGCTGTCTCAACGCACTCGTCACATTAGTTACATCGCCCCCGAGCCCCCCCCCCCCCCACCGTCACCCCGCACACACACACACTCCTGACCTTTCCCTAAAGCTCTGCAACCACTTACTTTGCTTTTTTTAAACCAGCATTTTATTGAAGGAATTTTAAATATATACATAAACACAAAAATACAAAAACCAACTGCGGCAACAGGTAATAAAGCCCCGCCCTCTCTAACCCTGCGCCCAACCAACACCCCCCCCCCCACTCAGCTCGCTGCCACCCCAGCACCCGCCTCCCCTTCCCCACATTCCCCCCCCACCCCCACTGATGACTCAATACCCCTTAAAGAAGTTGACGAACAGCTTCCACCTCGAGGTGAACCCCTCCCGCCCCCCCCACTCCACCGGAATAGCGAACTTGATCTTTTCCAAACGCAGGACCTCTGCCCAATCTCTTACCCACAACCCTGCCCTTGGCAACCCCGAGTCCCGCCAACACAACAGAGGCCAGGGCGACGGCCTCGCTCACCACCTGGACTCCCAGATTCTCAGACACTCCAAATATCGCCACCTCCGCACTCGGGGCTCCCCCTAACCCCAAAATCTTTGACATGACATCCGAAAATCCCTTCCAAAACCCCCTCAACCTCAAACACATGAAAACATGTGGACATGATTCACCGGCCCTCCCCCACACCACCCACACCTATCCTCCACCCCCGAAAGACCCGACTCACCCTGAACACTGTCATGTGGGCCCTGTGCACCACCTTAAATTGGATAAGGTCTAATCCGGCTCATGACCAGGATGCATTCACCCTCCGCAAAGGTTTCCTCCACACTCCAGCCCCCAATACCCCACCCAGCTCCTCCTCCCACTCCGCCTGACCTCCTCCACGGGAGCACACTCCCTCTTCGTCAACTCCCCGTACGTGTCTGCAACCCTGCCCTTCCCAATTTCATCTTCAGCCGGAAGCCTATCCTGCAACACCGGGGGGAGCAGCGTCGGAACGGACGGCACCTCCTTCCTCATAAAGTCCCTGACATGCAGATACCTGAACCTATTCCCCTTCGGTAACTGGTACGTCCCCTCCAGCTCCTCCAGGTCTGCAAACATCCCTCCCACAAACAAATCCCTAAAGTATTCTCGTCCCACCTGTGGCCACCCCGGAACCTCGCTTCCAACCCCACCGCCGCAAACCTGTGATTGTCAGAAATCGGCGCCCACAGCGACGCACCTTCCAATCCAAAGTGCGGCCAACACTGATTCCAAACCCTCAGTGCTGATACCACCACCGGACCCGTGGGTAACCGGCGAGAACGGCAGAGGCGCCAACTGCAGTGCCCTCAAACTGGTCCCCTTACAGGAGACCACCGCCATCCGCCCCCAAACCAACCACTCCACCTGTGCCCATTGCTCACCATTGCATTATTTGCTGCCCAGTAGTAATTCAACAAGCTCTCCCGCTGTTCCTCCACCTTCTGGAGTGCCAGACACTGCACCTCCAGCCTCTGCTTCACTCTCCCGATAGCCGTCCTAAGCATCTCTACCACCTTAGCCGGGGTTTCTGAGGCCTCCTGGCTCTGCTGCAGGAAATTTGTGTTCAAAACTCCACAAGTTGCTCAGTAGACCACTGGACGGGCAACGACGCCCCAACACCCTCCTATGTCTCATCTCTCGCCCAGACTGATGCCCCTTACTCGTTCCGCATTTGGCAAGCCATAAGCCGACCTCGCAGATGGAGCACGCCTGTCCCTCAGTGTTCCTGCACCTCCGACCAGCAAATGCCCCTTGAATCGGGTGAAAAAGGACCAGAACTTCCACCTCGGGTGGGCTCCACCAAATGTGTGACCAACGGAAGTCCAAGCTTTTACTTTTCAGGGATTTATCCGGTCTCCTTTTGAAAGTCACCCTTGGGTCTGCTTCCACCGTCCTCCAGACACCGAATCCCAAATCGCAACAGCTCAGGTGGGGGTGCCGCCAATGTGTCCCTCCCTCCCCCCACGCCAAAGGCCCACTCCCACTGTTTCCACGCTGGGGTCGAGGGTGGACTTGACTCTGGAATAAACATTGGAATTTCAGCCAATCCATCTACCCTGATCATTTGCCATTTTGAAATGTTACATGCCTTCATAGAATTTACAGTGCAGAAGGAGGCCATTCGGCCCATCGAGCCTGCACCGGCTCTTGGAAAGAGCACCCCACCCAAGGTCCACACCTCCACCCTATCCCCGTAACCCAGTAACCCCACCCAACAATTTTGGACACTATGGCCAATTTAGCATGGCCAATCCACCTAACCCGCATATCTTTGGACTGTGGGAGGAAACCGGAGCACCCGGAGGAAACCCACGCACACACGGGGAGAACATAGAACATAGAACATAGAAAATACAGCACAGAACAGGCCCTTCGGCCCACGATGTTGTGCCGAACCTTTGTCCTAGATTAATCATAGATTATCATTGAATTTACAGTGCAGAAGGAGGCCATTCGGCCCCCTGAGTCTGCACCAGCTCTTGGAAAGAGCACCCTACCCAAACTCAACACCTCCACCCAACACCAAGGGCAATTTGGACATTAAGGGCAATTTATCATTGGCCAATTCACCTAACCCGCACATCTTTGGACTGTGGGAGGAAACCGGAGCACCCGGAGGAAACCCACGCAGACACTGGGAGGACGTGCAGACTCCGCACAGACAATGACCCAAGCCGAAATCGAACCTGGGACCATGGATCTGTGAAGCAATTGTGCTATCCACAATGCTACCGTGCTGCCCTTAAGAACAAATTAATCTACACTATATCATTTTCCCGTAATCCATGTACCTATCCAACAGCTGCTTGAAGGTCACTAATGTTTCCGACTCAACTACTTCCACAGGCAGTGCATTCCATGCCCCCACTACTCTCTGGGTAAAGAACCTACCTCTGATATCCCTCCTATATCTTCCACCTTTCACCTTAAATTTATGTCCCCTTGTAATGGTGTGTTCCACCTGGGGAAAAAGTCTCTGACTGTCTACTCTATCTATTCCCCTGATCATCTTATAAACCTCTATCAAGTCGCCCCTCATCCTTCTCCGCTCTAATGAGAAAAGGCCTAGCACCCTCAACCTTTCCTCGTAAGACCTACTCTCCATTCCAGGCAACATCCTGGTAAATCTTCTTTGCACCTTTTCCAGAGCTTCCACATCCTTCCTAAAATGAGGCGACCAGAACTGTACACAGTACTCCAAATGTGGCCTTACCAAAGTTTTGTACAGCTGCATCATCACCTCACGGCTCTTAAATTCAATCCCTCTGTTAATGAACGCGAGCACACCATAGGCATTCTTCACAGCTCTATCCACTTGAGTGGCAACTTTCAAAGATGTATGAACATAGACCCCAAGGTCTCTCTGCTCCCCCACAATGCCAAGAACTCTACCGTTAACCCTGTATTCCGCATTCATATTTGTCCTTCCAAAATGGACAACCTCACACTTTTCAGGGTTAAACTCCATCTGCCACTTCTCAGCCCAGCTCTGCATCCTATCTATGTCTCTTTGCAGCCGACAACAGCCCTCCTTACTATCCACAACTCCACCAATCTTCGTATCGTCTGCAAATTTACTGACCCACCCTTCAACTCCCTCATCCAAGTCATTAATGAAAATCACAAACAGCAGAGGACCCAGAACTGATCCCTGCGGTACACCACTGGTAACTGGGATCCAGGCTGAATATTTGCCATCCACCACCACTCTCTGACTTCTATCGGTTAGCCAGTTCGTTATCCAACTGGCCAAATTTCCCACTATCCCATGCCTCCTTACTTTGTGCAGAAGCCTACCATGGGGAACTTTATCAAATGCCTTACTAAAATCCATGTACACTACATTCACTGCTTTACCTTCATCCACATGCTTGGTCACCTCCTCAAAGAATTCAATAAGATTTGTAAGGCAAGACCTACCCCTCACAAATCCGTGCTGACTATCCCTAATCAAGCAGTGTCTTTCCAGATGCTCAGAAATCCTATCCTTCAGTACCCTTTCCATTACTTTGCCTACCACCGAAGTAAGACTAACTGGCCTGTAATTCCCAGGGTTATCCCTAGTTCCTTTTTTGAACAGGGGCACGACATTCGCCACTCTCCAATCCCCTGGTACCACCCCTGTTGACAGTGAGGACGAAAAGATAATTGCCAACGGCTCTGCAATTTCATCTCTTGCTTCCCATAGAATCCTTGGATATATCCCGTCAGGCCCGGGGGACTTGTCTATCCTCAAGTTTTTCAAAATGCCCAACACATCTTCCTTCCTAACAAGTATTTCCTCGAGCTTACCAATCTGTTTCACACTGTCCTCTCCAACAATATCGCCCCTCTCATTTGTAAATACAGAAGAAAAGTACTCATTCAAGACCTCGCCTATCTCTTCAGACTCAATACACAATCTCCCGCTACTGTCCTTGATCGGACCTACCCTCGCTCTAGTCATTCTCATATTTCTCACATATGTGTAAAAGGCCTTGGGGTTTTCCTTGATCCTACCCGCCAAAGATTGTTCATGCCCTCGCTTAGCTTTCCTAATCACTTTCTTCAGTTCCCTCCTGGCTATCTTGTATCCCTCCAATGCCCTGTCTGAACCTTGTTTCCTCAGCCTTACATAAGTCACCTTTTTCCTCTTAACAAGACATTCAACCTCTCTTGTCAACCATGGTTCCCTCACTCGACCATCTCTTCCCTGCCTGACAGGGACATACATATCAAGGACACGTAGCACCTGTTCCTTGAACAAGTTCCACATTTCACTTGTGTCCTTCCCTGCCAGCCTATGTCCCCAACTTATGCACTTCAATTCTTGTCTGACAACATCGTATTTACCCTTCCCCCAATTGTAAACCTTGCCCTGTTGCACGTACCTATCCCTCTCCATTACTAAAGTGAAAGTCACAGAATTGTGGTCACTATCTCCAAAATGCTCCCCCACTAACAAATCTATCACTTGCCCTGGTTCATTACCCAGTACTAAATCCAATATTGCCCCTCCTCTGGTTGGACAATCTACATACTGTGTTCGAAAAGCTTCCTGGACACACTGCACAAACACCACCCCATCCAAACTATTTGATCTAAAGAGTTTCCACTCAATATTTGGGAAGTTAAAGTCGCCCATGACTACTACCCTATGACTTCTGCACCTTTCCAAAACCTGTTTCCCAATCTGTTCCTCCACATCTCTGCTACTATTGGGGGGCCTATAGAAAACTCCTAACAAGGTGACTGCTCCTTTCCTATTTCTGACTTCAACCCATACTACCTCAATAGGGTGATACTCCTCGAACTGCCTTTCTGCAGCTGTTATACTATCTCTAATTAATAATGCCACCCCCCCACCTCTTTTACCACCCTCCCTAATCTTATTGAAACATCTATAACCAGGGACCTCCAACAACCATTTCTGCCCCTCTTCTATCCAAGTTTCCGTGATGGCCACCACATCGTAGTCCCAAGTACCGATCCATGCCTTAAGTTCACCCACCTTATTCCTGATGCTTCTTGCGTTGAAGTATACACACTTCAACCCATCTCCGTGCCTGCAAATACTCTCCTTTGTCAGTGTTCCCTTCCCCACTGCCTCATTACATGCTTTGGCGTCCTGAATATCGGCTACCTTAGTTGCTGGACTACAAATCCGGTTCCCATTCCCCTGCCAAATTAGTTTAAACCCTCCCGAAGAGTACTAGCAAACCTCCCTCCCAGGATATTGGTGCCCCTCTGGTTCAGATGCAACCCGTCCTGCTTGTACAGGTCCCACCTTCCCCAGAATGCGCTCCAATTATCCAAATATCTGAAGCCCTCCCTCCTACACCATTCCTGCAGCCACGTGTTCAACTGCACTCTCTCCCTATTCCTAGCCTCGCTATCACGTGGCACCGGCAACAAACCAGAGATGACAACTCTGTCTGTCCTGGCTTTCAACTTCCAGCCTAACTCCCTAAACTTGTTTATTACCTCCACACCCCTTTTCCTACCTATGTCGTTGGTACCAATGTGCACCATGACTTCTGGCTGCTCCCCCTCCCCCTTAAGGATCCTGAAGACACGATCCGAGACATCCCTGGCCCTGGCACCCGGGAGGCAACATACCTTCCGGGAGTCTCGCTCGCGACCACAGAATCTCCTATCTATTCCCCTAACCATTGAATCTCCTACAACTATTGCTTTTCTATTCTCCCCCCTTCCCTTCTGAGCCCCAGAGCCAGACTCAGTGCCAGAGACCTGGCCGCTAGGGCCTTCCCCCGGTAGGTCATCCCCCCCAACAGCATCCAAAACGGTGTACTTGTTTTGAAGGGGAACGGCCACGAGGGATCCCTGCACTGTCTGCCTGTTTGTTTTTTTCCCCCTGACTGTAACCCAGCTATTCTTGTCCTGTACCTTGGGTGTGGTTACCTCCCTGTAACTCTTCTCAATCACCCCCTCTGCCTCCCGGATGATCCGAAGTTCATCCAGCTTCAGCTCCAGTTCCCTAACACGGTCTCAATGTTAGGAGTCTGTGCGGAGTCTGTGTATGACTCCGCACAGACATTAACCCAGCGGGGAATCGAACCTGGGACCCTGGAGCTGTGAAGCATTTGTGCTATCTACAATGCTACCGTGCTGCCCATGCCCTTCTATGCTGTTGCTTCTGTGGCGTTTGCATGATTACTTTACAGCAGGAACGACTAACCTGAAGAACAATTTACCAGTTAAGTTCTGTAAACCTATTGTAACCCAGTAACTGAATCTGTGCCACACATTTTGATACCAAGATTCTCTTCTCTGCTTTTATATCAAATAAATGATTGGGCTGGATATTCATCCTGAGTTGGACAGAGAATACGAAAGGTATTGCTTGAACCCATCAGTAAAATAACGTACAGAGAACAATGCTGCAATAAAATTGAAGATACGTAGAGCCGATGCCATACGTATTGTATTTTTAATAAAGCACCTTCATTTGTCAGGTTTCTGAGAACGCCTGTTAGCCATTTCTCTGGGGGAGTCATTTTTAAGTATGTATTGGATTTTGAAAACCATTATTACTGCTGATTTATGATTTAATATTCATCAGCTCCTAAATACATTTTCTGCTGTTAGGAATGAAATGGGGGCAGTTGCAATGCGAGGCGGATTTGTGGAAAAACTGCCCAAGTCTGCAGAAAATTGTGGATAACATCTTCCCACCAGAAGATAAATCATATCCATTTGAAAGAAGTTGGCAAAACACAGCGTGCTGTGAAACTGTGAGTACAGGCAATGGTCGAATGATTGTCGGTTTAAAGAGAAGGGAGAAAATTCAAATCCTACTTGCCTCTTCTGCCACGATCTGTTACAGTCTAATCTGTTTGATTGATGCTCGGTAACATATCTAACTGGCGTTTCCACTTCCTGCTGCATTTCAACTCCTGTCAGGCGAGACCCTCTCAATCCCTCCTCAGCTGCCATTCTTTCATTACTGCTCTCACTCCAAAAGTCCCTTCACTCCCCTCTTGACTCTGGAAATGGATCTGGCTCAGTTTTCCGACATGACCGTGTGTATTTTGCAGCGCAGGAAGGTTACAACTGAAGTTAGCGGCTTTTTGAATGCTTTTGTTTCTTCATTGCATCTTTGAAAGAACAGTGATTTAGTGCATCGTGCAGACACACGGGATCTCCACACACTGGGGAGCTCGCAACCTTCATTATTAAAGAATTCCTAACTTTTATTGCCTATTGCTTTCCTAATTTTGAACTTGTTTTGAACCCACGGTATAGCAGAAAGAATAGCGAGGAAGACATGCATCCCCATAGCACCTTTCCCAAAGTAAAATACCTTCTGAATGTTGTAATGTAGAAAACACACCTGTAATACACAGTGGATACAGTGTGCATCTTGCATCCAAATAAACTGCAGTTGCTCACCAAGGACTGCACGTTCTCCCCGTGTGTGCGTGGGTTTCCTCCGGCTGCTCCGGTTTCCTCCCACAGTCCAAAGATGTGCAGGTTAGGTGGATTGGCCATGCTAAATTGCCCTTAGTGTCGAAAAAGGATTATGTGGGGGTACTGGGTTTCGGGGATAGGGTGGGTGTGTGGGCTTAAGTGGGGTGCTCTATCCAAGGGCCGGTGCAGACTCGATGGGTCGAATGGCCTCCTTCTGCATTGTAAATTCTGTGATTCTGTGACTGCAGCGGTTCAAGAAGGTATCTCACCACCACCTTCTGAAGGGCAACTAGGGATGGGCAATAAATGCCAGCAGCACGGTAGCACAGTGGTTGGCACAGTTGCTTCACAGCCCCAGGGTCGCAGGTTCGATTCCCGGCTTGGTTCACTGTCTGTGCGGAGTCTGCACGTTCTCCCCGTGTGTGCGTGGGTTTCCTCCGGGTGCTCCGGTTTCCTCCCACAGTCCAAAGATGTGCGGGTTAGGTGGATTGGCCTTCCTAAATTTCCCCTTAGTGTCCAAAAATGTTAGCTGGGGTTACTGGGTTACGGTGATAGCGTGGGCTTAAGTAGGGTGCTCTTCCAAAGGGCCGGTGCAGACTCGATGGGGCACGGTTGCGCAGTGGGTTAGCCCTGCTGCCTCGCGGCGCCGAGGTCCCAGGTTCGATCCCGGTCCCGTCACCGTCCGTGTGGAGTTTGCACATTCTCCCCGTGTCTGTGTGGGTCTCACCCCCACAACCAAAAAGATGTGCCGGATCGGGGGATCGGCCATGATAAATTGCCCCTTGGAAACATTTCTTTTAAAAATTAATTAAATGCGGAACGTCCCCGACTGAGGCCAAAAAAACCCGACGGAGTCCCTTTAGATAGCGGGGTCGTTCTCTACGCTGCAGCACTGAGAAACATCTGACTATAACCAGATACGGCACTCTGTATCATACTTCCTCTATCCGACTTCCTCTACTGTCACTGGGTCAGAATTTGAAACTCCCTTCCTAAGAGCACGGTGGGTGTACCTACTCCACAGGGACTGCAGCGGTTCCAGAAGGCGGCTTACCACCACCTTCTCAAGGGCAATTAGGAATGGCCAATAAATGCTGGCCCAGCCTGCGATACCCACATTTTATGAAATAATTTTTTAAGATCTGTGCACAAGAATGTTGCAAGCTCTTTGAGTGATGTTGGTTAAAGGATATTTTTTAGCCAATACATCCAGGACAGCTCCCCTGGTCTTATTTGACGCATATCTGTAAAATGTCACCTCCAACAGTGCGGCACTCCCTCAATACTGCACTGGGAGTGTCAGTCTCGATCACACTCTCAATCTGTGTAGTTTGACCTGAATCCATCACCTCCGGACGCAGAGGCAGGTGAGCTAGCCGCTGGACTGCGACAGACACTGATTTATTTCTCATCTGTCTTTTCATATCTTAAAAAAAAAACATTTTCTTTTGTTCCTCTTCCTCCACACCCGAAAACCATTCCCCGCCGTCTCCAAACATCGCACTCCTAAACCTCGAGTAGTTGAGCAGCAGAGTGCCCCATCAGTTGGCTCGCCCTCTGATTCCCCTACCTGCCTTCTGGGAAAATACCAAACTATCGTCAGGTCCTCGGTTTAGTCGCCGGTGACACGACTGCTTCTGGCTCACAAAGTTAACTGTTCGACCTGGCAGTGAAGCACACAATCCCAGCGGAGACCGCGCTGGATCGCTGAGGGAAGCCAAGGTCCAGTTTTCAAGATTCAAACATTATTCTGATGTAGTGACGGGTAACACTGACCAACTTCCCCATTGTTCAATTGGAGAGAGGCAGCATGTAAGTGAGGGCAGTGAAATAAGGACGGTCGGCGGGATTCGGGGGTGGGGGGGAGGGAGGTGAGTCAAGAGAGAGATCGAACGGCCCAGAGTCCATTTCTGCAAGTGGCGGATGCCACACAGTGCCCATCAGTGCCCCGTGGCGGTGGGGGGGGGGCAAATGCCGGCATTCAGATGGAATACGTAGCCTCAGCCACACTGACTGGCAAAACAATCCCTGGAGCTCCAGCCTTTCTGTGCCCGAGTGAAATAAGTGGCAGCGACAGAAAATGAGTTCTGCATCTTCAACAGGGAGCTCTGCTAAAATCCGAAACGTGACACATGTAAGCTGCAATCGAGACGGAGCTGGAAGGCAACAACACTCCAGTAATAAATCTAAAACATTCAGTACATTCCAATTTAACTGGAGTTTATTCCTTTGAGTGGCATGCACCGCATTACAGATTTCCAGGACGCTTTCTCTCTGGCCTGGCTGGGCTGACATGAACAAGCTGGTCCCCTTTTCCGGGAGTTGAACTCACTGTAAATGTGCCCTACAAGCACAGAACAATTCGGGTATATAGATATAATTTACAACTGCGTCCACCAGTCTCTTAACAAAAATTAAGAATTTAATTTGATGGAAGAGCAATTGGATTGGTTATGATATGATTGGGCCGATCAGTTTTGATGCTCTGGGACTGATGTTTCCTGCAGCATGTGAACACAAATTTGCTGACATTAGGGTCCAACCATTGGACAGGGCAAACACTGAGAAATAGTCCGCCCCTCATGAAGTGTTGGGTACTCTGCTGCACAGACGAACCAACACGGTTGCGAATGGTACAACGCAGTTTTATTTCAAACATCTATTTACAGTTGTGTACTGTTTACTGAGGTTCGATCATAACCCTTGAATCTGTGGACCTACTCCTAATTCTATCTTGTAGTGGCACTCAGCACATGGTGGATGTCTGAGTGGCTTGCTATGAGCTCTGTGCCCTGAGCTGTCTCGTCCTCGAGTGCCCAGGAAGTGTCGTGTTCCCTGTTTTGTACTGTGTATGCTCTTCCCTGTGATTGGCTGTCGTGTTGTGTGTGTTGATTGGTCCGTTGATCTGTCCATCAGCATGTATGTATGTTTGTGCTATGATGTTCACCTGGATATCATGACATCCCCCCTTTTTTACAAGAACATGTGCCTATGCGGTCATAAATAGAGATGTGTACTCAGTGCAGCTGAATGTGTGTGTGTGCAATATTTACAGCATGTACATGGGGCTAAACTATATACAAGGGGCGATGTTGGGTGTGACATAACAATGAGGTTGTACCATAAACAAAGAACAGGGAAATGTAGAACGACAAAACAAACTCCTGTAACGACAAGGAAGAACAGAAACATATTAACACAGTGGTATTATGAGTTCAATGTACAAACAGTCTCATAAGTCCAGTCTAGTAGGTGGGTGACGAATTCGGGTTGACCGTTAGGGTGGCACACCATTCATCACCCGGATTGACAGTGTTAACTCGCATCGGCTGGTGGGTCCTGGCTGGAGACATTCGGTTCCCATCAATGACCGCAACACGGAGGGCGTCCCGGTCGTCTGTGTCACTAGTCTGGATATCGTCTGGGCACGACTCGTAGTAAGGAGGCTGAATGGTCCACACGTCCCTGCGAGGTTGTCGGAATTGGGGAACATTGGCAGGTTGAGCTGCTCGACAGCAGGCAGCGTAGTGGCCACATCTTGCCACAGCGGAGGCATTGTTGGGTTCTTGCGGGACATTGCCGCTTTAAATGTGCGGCTCCACAGTTGCCGCACGTTGTGACATCATGGCGTTCGTTGCGCTACCGCGCATGCGCAGTTCGGTCTTGCATCGAGCGAGCCTGCGCATCACGCTCCTCAGTGTTGCCGTTGTTTTTGGCGCGCACAAGCGTGGGAGGCCTCGAAAAGCGCGCGAAATGGCCGCCCTCGTCCGGGCCGCAGGGCGGGAGGAACTCGATCGCCTGGACCTGTTTGGCCTCGCAGGACGCCTGCCTCGCCGATCCGGCCGCGTAGGACCCCTGCCCCGCCGATTCGGCCGCCTGAAATTGGGTATAACGGCTAGTCGCGTTTACGTGCAGGACGCAGGCTTCGATTGCGGAGGCTAAGGTGAGGCCTTTTATTTTTAAAAGCTGCTGGCGTAGGGTGCCCGAGGTGACCCCAAGAACGATCTGATCCCGAATTATGGAATCGGAGGTGGTGTCGTAACCACAGGACTGCGCGAGGATGCGGAGATGCGTAAGGAATGACTGAAAGGGCTCATCCTTATCCTGCAGGTGCTGCTGGAAGAGATACCTCTCGAAACTCTCGTTGACCTCGACGTTGAAGTGTTGGTCGAGCTTGAGAAGGACCGTCTTGTATTTGGTCTTGTCCTCACCTTCCGCGAACACCAGGGAGTTGTAGACATGGATGGCGTGTTGACCTGCCGTGGAGAGGAGGATGGCGATCTTTCTGGTGTCTGAGGCGCTCTCCTTTTCGTTGGCTTCCAGAAAGAGCTGGAAGCGCTGTTTGAACAGCTTCCAATTAATGCCGAGGTTTCCAGCGACTTGCAGCGGCTGCGGCCTGCTGACGGTGTCCGTGGCGCAGGATGGCAGATTCCGGCGGATGTGTGGGTAGGTATCAAATCACTCCTGGTACTATGAAGTGTTGGGTACTCTGCTACACAGACAAACCAACACAGTTGCGAATGGTACAACTCAGTTTTATTTCAAACATCTATTCACACTGGTAAACTGTTTACTGACGTTCGATCATAACCCTTGAATCTGTGGACCTATTCCTAATGCTATCTTGTAGTGGCACTCAGCACATGGTGGATGTCTGAGTGACTGGGCTAAATCGCTGGCTTTGAAAGCAGACCAAGGCAGGCCAGCAGCACGGATCGATTCCCGTAACAGCCTCCCCGAACAGGCGCCGGAATATGGCGACTAGGGGCTTTTCAAAGTAACTTCATTGAAGCCTACTCGTGACAATAAGCAATTTTCATTTCATTATGAGCTCTGTGCCCTGAGCCATCTCGTCCTCGAGTGCCCAAGAAGTGTCATGTTCCCTGTTTTGTACTGTGCATGCTCTTGCCTGTGATTGGCTGTCGTGTTGTGTGTGTTGATTGGTCCGTTGATCTGTCCATCAGTATGTATGTATGTATGTGCTATGATGTTTACCTGGATATCATGACACCTCAGTCAGCAGCACAGGAAAGAGACGCACAAAGCATTCAGGCACACTGCCTATCTGCTCAACGTAGCACACAGGAAGATGATTGTGGTGGTTGGAGGTCAATCATCTCAGCTCCAGGACATCACTGCAGGAGTTCCTCAGGGTCGTGTCCTCGGCCCATCCATCTTCAACTGCTTCATCAATGAACTCCCTTCCATCATAAGGTCAGAAGTGGGGATGTTTGCGGATGACGACACAATGTTCTGAATCATTCCCAACTCCTTAAATATCAAAACAGTTGTGGTGGCCAGGAGCAGACGGTACAGCACCCAGGACAAGACCTTCATCAGGTCCCAAGTCCAGCGGCTGCTTCGGGAAAGCATCATCGAGGCCAGCAACAGCCCCAGGAGAGCTCAAGTGGTAGTCGTTAAAACTGGGGAGAAGCATAGAATGGTCGTGGACTATAGACAGACCATCAATCGATACACGCAGCTCGACGCGTACCCACTCCCACGCATATCTGATATGGTCAATCAGATTGCGCAGTACCGGGTCTTCTCAACGATTGACCTGATATCTGCCTACCACCAGCTCCCCATCCGTAAATCGGACCGTCCATACACCTCCTTCGAGGCGAATGGTCGCCTCTATCACTTTCTTAGGATTCCCTTTGGCGTCACTAACGGGGTCTCGGTCTTCCAAAGGGAGATGGACCATTATCATCATAGAATTTTCAATGCAGAAGGAGGCCATTCGGCCCATCGAGTCTGCACCGGCTCTTGGAAAGAGCACCCTACCCAAGGTCAACACCTCCACCCTATCCCCAGAACCTAGTAACCCCACCCAACGCTAAGGACAATTTTGGACACTAAGGGCAATTTATCATGGCCAATCCACCTAACCTGCACATCTTTGGACTGTGGGAGGAAACCGGAGCACCCGGAGGAAACCCACGCACACACGGGGAGGATGTGCAGACTCCGCACAGACAGTGACGCAAGCCGGAATCTAACCAAATGGTCAACCGGTACGTTTGCGGGCCACGTTTCCGTACCGAGACAATGTCACCATCTGCGGCCATGATCAGCAGGACCACGATGCCAACCTTGCTAAATTCTTCCGCATCGCCACTCTTTTCAACCTTACTTATAATAAGGAGAAGTGCGTGTTCTGCCCGACTCGCTTAGCCATCCTCGGCTACGTGGTCCAGAACAGAGTTCTGGGGCCCAATCCCAACCACATGCGCCCCCTCATGGAGCATCCCCTCCCCCACTGCCCCAAGGCCCTCAAACGCTGCCTGGGGTCCTTTTAGTACTACGCTCAGTAGGTCCCAAACTACGTGGACAAGGCCCGCCCACTCATACAGTCCACCCAGTTTCCCCTTATGGCCGAGGCCCAACAGGCCTTCGCCCGGATCAGAGCAGACATCGCCAAGGCCGGGATGCACGCAGTAGACGAGTCACTGCCCTTCCAAGTAGAAAGCGAAGCATCAGACGTCGCTCTTGCCGCCACCCTCAAGCAGGCAGGCAGGCCCGTGGCATTCTTCTCCCGCACCCTTCATGCCTCAGAAATTCGGCACTCATCCGTCAAAAAAGAGGCCCAGGCTATCATTGAAGCTGTGCGGCATTGGAGGCATTACCTGGCCGGCAGGAGATTCACTCTCCCCGCTGACCATGTTCAACAATACACAGCTGGGGCAAGATCAAAAATGATAAAATCTTGCAGTGGAGAATCGAGCTCTCCACCTATAGTTACGAGATTTTGTATCGCCCCGTCAAACTCAATGAGCCCCCAGACGCCCTATCCCGAGGTACATGTGCCAGCGCACAGGTAGACCAGCTCCGGGCCCTACACGACAGCCTTTGTCACCCGGGGGTCACACGATTGTACCATCTTGTCAAGGCTCGCAATCTCCCCTACTCCGTCGAGGAAGTACGGACAATCACCAGGGACTGCCAGGTCTGCGCGGAGTGCAAGCCGCACTTCTACCGGCCAGACCGTGCGCGCCTCGTGAAGGCCTCCCGCCCTTTTGAACACCTCAGCGTGGATTTCAAAGGGCCCCTCCCCTCCACCGACCGAAACACGTCTATCCTCAGTGTGGTTGATGAGTACTCCAGGTTCCCCTTCGCCATCCCATGCCCCGATATGACGTCTGCCACCGTCATCAAGGCCCTCAGCACCATCTTCGCTCTGTTCGGTTTCCCCGCTTAAATCCACAGCGACAGGGGTTCCTCATTCATGAGTGATGAGCTGCGTCAGTTCCTGCTCAGCAGGGGTATCGCCTCCAGCAGGACGACCAGCGACAACCCCCGGGGAAACAGGCAGGTAGAAAGGGAGAACGGTTTGGAGGGCCGTCCAGCTGGCCCTACGGTCCAGGAACCTCCCAGCCTCTCGCTGGCAGGAGATCCTCCCACATGCACTACACTCCATCCGGTCATTACTGTGCACCGCTACGAATAACACACCCCATGAACGTCTCTTTACCTTCCCCAGGAAGTCCACATCCGGGGTGTCGCTCCCGACTTGGCTCGCAGCTCCAGGACCGGTCCTGCTCCGTAGACACGTCCGACTCCACAAGGCGGACCCGTTCGTCGATAGGGTGCACTTGCTCCATGCCAACCCCCAGTATGCCTATGTGGGGTACCCCAACGGCCGCAATGACACTGTCTCCCTCAGGGACCTGGCACCAACAGGTTCCACCCATACACACTTTCCCGTCCTCCCTTTCCCCGGGGCCATCCTCCCCTTCCCCGGCGCTTCCAACATTAACCCCACCAGGTCCATCCCTTCTTCCCCTGCCCACGCAAGAGGATGAAGAGGATTTCGGCACGCTCCCGGAGTCATCCAACATCAGGCCGACACCGACATCGCCATCATCGACATCGCCGCCACCGTTACGTCGCTCCCAGCGGAACATCAAGGCACCAGACCGGTTGAACCTCTAACTGGCACCGGACTTTCAAGAGGACATTTTTCTTCTCACTTCCTTTTAATAAAACGCTGTAAATAATTTTCAATACTGTATATTGTTCTACACCACCCCAGCTGGACTCATTTTTAACAGGGGGTGAATGTGGTGAACCACTGTACACCTGTATTAGGGGATGTAGGGAGGACCTGTACTACAGCTTCGCCGGTAGACCCTGCCTGCTGGCTCCGCCCAGGAGGAGGAGTATAAATATGCGTGTCCTCCATTCAGCTGCCATTTCGCGAGCTGCTGTAGGAGGCCACGCATCTTACTGCAATAAAGCCACAGTTGTACCCAATCTGAGTCTTTGTACAATTGATTGTGCATCAGCAGTCCATGCACATTCATCCAGGGACGTGGAGAGTGCTTCATCACACTCCTGACTTGTGCCTTGTAAATGGTGGAAAGACTCTGGGGAGTCAGGAGGTGAGCAACATTCAGGATTGGACTGACACGTCGAAAGTAACATTCATATGGACGGCACGGTAGCACAGTGGTTAGCACTGCTGCTTCACAGCGCCAGTGTCCCAGGTTCGATTCCCGGCTTGGGTCGCTGTCTGTGCAGAGTGTGCACGTTCTCCCCGTGTCTGCGTGGGTTTCCTTCGGGTGCTCCGGTTTCCTCCCACAAGTCCTGAAAGGCATGCTTGTTAGGTGAATTGGACATTCTGAATTCTCCCTCTGTGTACCTGAACAGGCGCCGGAATGTGGCGACTAGGGGATTTTCACAGTAACTTCATTACAGTGTTAATGTAAGCCTACTTGTGACACTGATAAAGATTATTTTTAAAAAAAGAAAGTGACATTCATGTCACACATTTACCACTTCCAACAAGAGAGAATTTAATCATCACCCTTTGACACTTGGTGTTTCCCAACACTGAATCCCCCACGATCAATGGGCCGCATTCTTAGCCGCTGAAACGGAGAATTTGCGGTCGTCTTATGGTGCCGACCCCTCACCGATTCCGGGACTGGTGAGGGGCGAGCAGCGGAGCCGGGCGAAACTCCCGGCTCCCGTGCCAAGAACAGCCGGAGAATGGCCGGGACTGTGGCCGCGCATACGCATGGCGCCAGCCGTGCGCACACCCAACCCCCCAATTACAGCCCCACAGGCCACCCCCCACCAGTCCCCCAGCCCTCGCGGAAGCCCCCCCCAGCCAGCGGCAGGGATTCCTGGCCGAGTGTGGCGGCGCTGGACACAGTCCGCAGCCGCCAAGCCGGGTTCCTGACCATTCAGACCACATGTCAACTGCACGGTCGGGAACTCGGCCTCTCGGGGGCGGAGCATCGCAGGAGGGTCTTCCGATGACGCGTCAATGTCCGGGTGATCCCTGCGTGGTGACTGCATCTCGCTGGTCGCAGACCTTCTGGGGAGGCGGGGGGTGGGGATGGGGGCGGGGATGGTGGGGGGTAATGGGGTTGGTTATCGGGGTGGTAAACGGTGATGGGCCACTCACCGGGTAGGCCTTACCATGTGGCACCCCTACAGATCCGACCCTGTTCCCTTCCGCCTCTGAGGGTGCGCTGGGGGTCTTGGGGGTCCAGGCCCATCCTTTCCTCCAGTTTTCGGATGCTCCACCCCCTCCAAAATGGCATCATCGAGGAGCACGCCGCACGCCGTTGGGGCGGCCTCAGGAGGTTACCTGAAGGCCCTCCTCCGATGCTCCGCCCCCAATGGGCCGTGATCTTGGTGGTCGGGTGTCGGAGCGATTCCAAGGCCTGAGTATTGAGCCAGCTTTTACGTGGGGTACCCCCCTCTTAGTTATTTTTTTATATATAAATGTTTTTTATTGGGTTTTTGAACAAAGTATATTTACCGTCATGTACACAAAATAGAACACACATATATATATACATAGAGGAGAAGGGAACACGCACAAAAAACAAAACAAACAACAACAAAAAGTTAGAATAAAATAACTGGTCGGGGATTCTGTGCTAGCTCAACAACAGCAGCTCTGTGCAATTGGCAATATTGTTTTTAGCACATAAGTAGGCATCTGTTTGGGGGGGGGGCGCCTGGGGTGGGGGGGGGTGGGGGGACATAGACATTTGGGTGCCGGGGAAACAAATACAGAACAATTACAGAGGGCACTCCGCGAATGGATGTGGTGCTGGTGTTTGTCGCTTGCTTCTCCCGGTCGGATTTCGCTGCCGTTGTCGTCTCGCGATCACCTCCGCCGCTTCAGTCGTTCATCCCGTCTTTTGCCCGGAGTTTCCTTGTTCTCTGTTCCTGGAGATGCCATGTTTGTTATTGTTTCCCGTGCCCTCCTTCCGGCTGTCATTCCCCTCCCCCCCCCCCCCCCCCCCATCTCCCTGGTTCCCCTCTATTGTTCCCTGTCTCCTCCCTCATCCCCCCCTCCCCCGCCTCCCCTTCTCCCGTGGTTCGCCTTTCTTTTCTCTTCGGTTTAGCTGTCCCCCCCCCCCCCCCTTCCCGGTCTATCTCTCCCTCTCAGGCTTTGGCTACTTTCCCCTGGTTCTTGGCTACCTGGCTATTTTTCTGCTTGTTTGTTGGCCACAAACAGGTTCCGGAACAATTGGGTGAATGGCTCCCACGTTCTGTGGAAGCCGCCGTCTGCCCCTCGGATGGCGAATTTGATTTTCTCCATTTGGAGAGAGTCCGAGAGGTCGGCCAGCCAGTCCGCAGCTTTGGGTGGTGCTGCTGACCGCCAGCCAGTCCGCAGCTTTGGGTGCTGCTGACCGCCAGCCAGTCCGCAGCTTTAGGTGGTGCTGCTGACCGCCAGCCAGTCTGCAGCTTTGGGTGGTGCTGCTGACCGCCAGCCAGTCTGCAGCTTTGGGTGGTGCTGACCGCCAGCCAGTCTGCAGCTTTGGGTGGTGCTGCTGACCGCCAGCCAGTCTGCAGCTTTGGGTGGTGCTGACCGCCAGCCAGTCTGCAGCTTTGGGTGGTGCTGCTGACCGCCAGCCAGTCTGCAGCTTTGGGTGGTGCTGCTGACCGCCAGCCAGTCTGCAGCTTTGGGGGGTGCTGCTGACCGCCAGCCAGTCTGCAGCTTTGGGTGGTGCTGCTGACCGCCAGCCAGTCTGCAGCTTTGGGTGGTGCTGACCGCCAGCCAGTCTGCAGCTTTGGGTGGTGCTGCTGACCGCCAGCCAGTCTGCAGCTTTGGGTGGTGCTGACCGCCAGCCAGTCTGCAGCTTTGGGTGGTGCTGACCGCCAGCCAGTCTGCAGCTTTGGGTGGTGCTGACCGCCAGCCAGTCTGCAGCTTTGGGTGGTGCTGCTGACCGCCAGCCAGTCTGCAGCTTTGGGTGGTGCTGACCGCCAGCCAGTCTGCAGCTTTGGGTGGTGCTGCTGACCGCCAGCCAGTCTGCAGCTTTGGGTGGTGCTGACCACCAGCCAGTCTGCAGCTTTGGGTGGTGCTGCTGACCGCCAGCCAGTCTGCAGCTTTGGGTGGTGCTGCTGACCGCCAGCCAGTCTGCAGCTTTGGGCGGTGCTGCTGACCGCCAGCCAGTCTGCAGCTTTGGGCGGTGCTGCTGACCGCCAGCCAGTCCGCAGCTTTAGGTGGTGCTGCTGACCGCCAGCCAGTCTGCAGCTTTGGGCGGTGCTGCTGACCGCCAGCTGAACAGGATTCTACGGCGGGCGATCAGCGAGGCAAAGGCAAGGGTGCCCGCCCTCCTCCCCAGGAATAGATCTGGCTGGTCTGAAACCCCGAAGACCGCCACTTTCGGGCATGGCTCCACCCTCACCCCCACCACTTTGGACATTGCCCCGAAGAAGGCTGTCCAGTACCCTGCAAGTCTGGGGCAAGCCCAGAACATGTGGGCGTGGTTGGCCGGGCCTCCTTGGCACCGTTCACATCTATCCTCCACCTCCAGGAAGAACCTACTCATACGGGTTCTTGTTAAGTGGGCTCTATGTACCACTTTTAGCAGCGTCAGGCTGAGCCTTGCGCACGTGGAGGTGGAGTTGACCCTATGCAGTGCTTCGCTCCAGAGTCCCCACCCTATTTCAATCCTCAGGTCTTCCTCCCATTTCTTTCTTGTTGCGTCCAGTACGGTGTCGGCTCCTTCTACCAGTCAGTCATACATGTCGCTACAGTTTCCTTTATCTAGTATGCTTGCGTCCAGTAACTCTTCCAGTAATGTCTGTTGTGGCGGTTGTGGATACGTCC
This sequence comes from Scyliorhinus torazame, assembly GCF_047496885.1. NCBI lineage: Eukaryota > Metazoa > Chordata > Chondrichthyes > Carcharhiniformes > Scyliorhinidae > Scyliorhinus > Scyliorhinus torazame. Next base: position 268,557,698 of record NC_092715.1, on the reverse strand, counting down.
TTGTCTCCTTTCGTCCCCCTGGCTAGCTGGAATTTCTCTGTCAGTTCGTCCAGTGTTGCGATCCTGCCGTCAGTGTATAGGTCCCTGACTGTCAGTGTCCCTCTGTCCTGTCCCCACCTTTTGAAGGTGGTGTCAGTCAGCGCTAGTGTGAACCTGTGGTTGTTGCAGATGGGAGCTTTGTCCAACATTTTCGTCAGGCCAAATTGCTGCCGTAGTTGCTTCCAGGACTGGAGGATGGCTATCACCACAGGGCTGCTGGAGTGTTTTTTGGGTGGGGATGGGAGTGCTGCCGTGGTGAGGGCCCGGAGGGAGGTCCCGATGCTTGAGGCCTCCTCCCCGCGCACCCACTCGGCTTCTGGCTCCTTGATCCATCCCCTTATTCACTCGGCCGTCGCCGCCCAGTGGTAGAATTGTAGGTTTGGGAGGGCTAGCCCCCCTCGGATTTTGTTTTTTGAAGGACCTTCTTTGGGATCCTAGCATTCTTCCCTCCCCCCATACGAACGCCATGATTAGTTTGTCTCGTGCTTTGAAGAAGGCCTTGGGGATGTAGATCGGGATGGATCTGAATTGGAAGATGTACCTGGGCAGCACGTTCATTTTGATCGACTGGACTCTCCCCGCGAGGGAGAGTGGGAGTGTGTTCCATCTTTGCAGGTCCTTTTTTACTTCCTCTGTCAGACTGGTGAGGTTCCATTTGTGGATCCCTTTCCAGTCGCGGGCTATTTGGATCCCCAGGTAGCGGAATTTGTGTCGGGCTTGTTTAAGCGGCAGTCCCGTTAGGGCTGCCCCCCCCCCTACTTGTGGGTGTACCGGGAAGATCGCGCTTTTGCTCATGTTGAATTTGTAGCCCGAGAAGGCGGCAAACTCTTTCAGGAGCGCGATGATTCCGTCCATGCTGCTCTGTGGGTCCGAAATGTAGAGGAGCCGGTCATCTGCATTGAGTGAGACTCTGTGCTCTCTGCCGCCCCTTCAGAACCCCCTCCAGCTTTTTGCTGCTCTGAGCGCGATTGCTAGTGGTTCGATCGCTGGAGCGAACAGCAGCGGGGACAGTGGGCATCCTTGTCTGGTGCCCCTGTGCAGCTGGAAGTATCGGGAGTTGGTGTTGTTGGGCTGTACACTTGCCATGGGAACGCTGTATAGGAGCTTTGCCCAGGAGGTGAACCCTGTTCCGAGCCCGAACCTCTCCAGTACCTCTATGAGGTATTTTCATTCGACCATGTCGAAGGCCTTTTTTCTGTCTAGGGAGAAGATCACCTCTGGTGTTCTCTCCCCGGAGGGGGTCATTATCATGTTCAGCAGGCGCCTGATGTTCGAGGTTAGCTGCCTACCTTTGACCAAGCGCGTCTGGTCCTCTGCGGCCACCTCAGGTACACAGTCTTCTCGCCTTTTGGCTCGGATTTTGGCCAGTATTTTGGCATCTGCGTTCAGCAGTGAGAGGGGTCTGTATGACCCACATTCTATTCCGTTGGGTCTTTGTCTTTCTTAGGTATCAGTGAGATTGAGGCCTGTGCTAGCGTGGGCGGCAGTTTGCCCCTCGCTAGCGGGTCTGTGAACATCTTCCGCAGGTGCGGGGCCAGTGCTGTCGCAAATTTTTTGTAGAAGTCTGGTCCCGGCGCCTTCCCCGCCTGCAGGGAGCTAATGCTGTCCATGATCTCTCCCAGTGCTAGTGGTGCTTCCAGGTCCCGTTTTTTGCCCTCCCCACGACAGAAATGTCCAGTCCATCAAGGAACCGTTTCATCCCAGACTCCCCCATTGGGGGCTCTGAGGTGTACAGCCCTTGGTAGAAGGCCTTGAAGGTTTTGTTGATCTCTTCTGGTGTTGTTTCTAATGTGCCTCTGGTATCCCTGATTTGTGCAATTTCTCTGGGGGCTGCCTGCTTTCTCAGCTGGTGTGCCAACAGACGGCTGGCTTTGTCTCCGTGTTCGTATAGGGTCCCACGTGCCTGGCGGAGTTGGTGCACTGCTTTCCTGGTGGAGAGCAGATCAAAGTTCCTTTGTAGCTCTTTCCTCTCTGCCAGGAGCTCTACGGTCGGGGCCGCGGAGTATTTACGGTCTACCTCCAGTATGGAGTCGACCAGCTGCTGTCTAGCCGCCCTTTCCTCCCTATCTCTTCGCACTTTGAAAGCGATAATTTCCCCTCTTACTACGGCCTTTAGCGCTTCCCAGAACGTGGAGGGTGAGACCTGCCCGTTTTGGTTGTTCTCTGTGTACTCTGCTATGGCCCGTGATTTCCTTTCGTTGAAGGCCTTGTCTGCCAGTAAGGCAACATCCAACCTCCATGTGGGGCGTTGGGCCCTGCCCGTCTCCAGCCTCACGTCCATGTAGTGTGGAGCGTGGTCGGATATCACAATTGCAAAGTATTCCACCTGGTCTATCCCCGGAAGCACCGTTTTCCCCACCACAAAGATGTCAATTCTGGTGTATACGTTGTGTACTGGGGAGAAGAAGGAAAACCCCTTCTCCCCTGGGTGGGTGAACCTCCAGGGGTCCACCGCTCCCATCTGTTCCATAAAGTGACCGGGTTCCCTTGCCATGCTTGAGGTTTTCCCCATTTTGGGGTTTGATCTGTCAATTGTTGGGTCCTGTAGACAGTTGAAGTCCCCCCCCCCATGATTAGTCGGTGCGTCGCTATGTTCGGGATTCCGCCATGGTCTTTGATGTGTTCTGGATCACAAACAGGTCACCAACACTGGAAATGGTGCAACTCTATTTTATTATAAGGTTAACTATATTAACATACTTGAACTGTGGGTAAATCAATACCAGCTTTAACTGTTGACCCTTGCCTAATCCTAACCAGGTGATGCACTCAGCACATGGTGAATGTCTGTGTTGCAGGCTGTGAGCTCTGTGCTCCGAGCTGGCTGCTACTAGAATGAGTGGGAACTCTCCTGTCCCCTGTCTTTATCGTGCGTGTGCTCTCACTGGTGATTGGCTGCGGTGTTGTGTATGTTGATTGGTCCCGCTGTGTGTCCATCAGTGTGTGTGTGTGTCTGCACCATGATATACTGGTGTATATTATGACATCCCCCTTTTATATAAAGAATATGTGCCTGCGTGACAATAAATATCGTGTTGTGAATATACCTGACGATGTGTGTGCGTGTTATTTACATGACGATGTACATGAGGCTAATCTATTTACACGGGAAGGTGCCTGGTGCAGAGAAATAGGGTGTCACACCAACAACGGAATGAACATTATATACAAACTACTGGAACGATGAAACAGGATAACAGAACAGATCAAAGAGTCCAACATCGTAAAACTCATAAGTCAAGTCTCTGAGGTGGGCGACGAATTCTGGTTGACCGCCTCAAGGGTGGGTCAGGAGCCACCGGCTGAGGAACGGGCTGGGCCACGGCAGAGTGAGGAGGATGCAGAGTATTCGGAATCTCCACATAGTCCAGGTTGGGGACAACAGGAGGGCGTGGCACCGGTGGAGGATCACATAGCGAGCGTGGAACGAGACGAAGGGCACGCCGATTGCGGCGGCGAATGGAACCATCTGGCAGACGAACCAGGAACAAGCGGGGAGACACCTGCCGAAGAACCACAGCAGTTGCAAACCAGCCACCCTCCGGAAGATGGATGCGGACGTTGTCATCCGGCGCCAGAGCAGGGAGATCAGTTGCCCGAGCGTCATGCGCCGCCTTGTGTTGTGCAGAAGACTGTTGCATCCGCTGAAGGACCGGAACATGGTCGAGGTCTGGGACGTGAATGGGCGGCACCGTGGTCCTGAGGGTGCGACCCATGAGCACGACAGGCCCGTGGAGAGTGGAGCCGAACGATCGGACATCAAGGCAAGGTAGAAGTCGGATCCTGCATCGGCAGCCTTGCAGAGGAGCCATTTGACGATGTGGACGCCCTTCTCCGCTTTGCCGTTGGATTGGGGGTACAGGGGACTGGATGTCCCATGTGCAAAATTGTACCTGCTGACAAAGTTGGACCATTCCTGGCTCGCGAAGCAGGGGCCATTGTCCGACATCACAGTGAGTGGGATGCCGTGTCGAGCAAAGGTCTCCTTGCAGGCACGGATGACCGCCGATGATGTGATGTTGTGCAGGCGTACGACCTCCGGGTAGTTTGAAAAATAATCTACAATCAGAACATAGTCCCTGCCGAGCGCATGGAACAGGTCAACGCCGACCTTAGACCAAGGGGACGTGACCAACTCATGGGGCTGTAGGGTCTCACGTGGTTGGGCCGGCTGGAACCGCTGACAGGTGGGCAGTTGAGCTCTGTGTTGGCGATGTCCTCATTGATGCCGGGCCAGTACACAGCCTCTCGGGCCCTCCGCCGGCACTTCTCCACGCCAAGATGGCCCTCGTGTAGCTGTTCCAAAACGAGCTGGCGCATGCTGTGCGGGATCATGATGCGGTCCAGCTTCAGGAGGACACCATCGACTACTGCAAGATCGTCTCTGATATTGTAGAACTGCGGGCATTGGCCCTTGAGCCACCCGTCCGCTATGTGGCGCATGACACGCTGTAGTAGGGGGTCAGCCGCAGTCTCGCGGCGAATGTGGATAAGGCGTTCATCCGTGGCCGGCAGATTGAGGACCGTGAAGGCCACATGGGTGCCAACCTGGCAGACAAACCCCTCTGGGTAACACGGGGTGTTGACTGCCCTGGACAGAGCGTCAGCTATGATCAGGTCCTTGCCCGGGGTGTATATGAGCTGGAAATCGTACCGCCGGAGTTTAAGCAGAATGCGCTGTAGGCGAGGGGTCATATCATTCAGGTTGTTTTGTATAATGTTGACCAGCGGGCGATGGTCGGTCTCGACAGTGAATTGGAGGAGGCAGTACACGTAATCATGAAATTTGTCAACCCCAGTCAACAGGCCCAGGCACTCCTTTTCGATCTGCACGTAGCGCTGTTCCGTGGGGGTCATGGCACGTGACGCATATGCAACGGGGGCCTCATCGCGTTGCAGGAGCACCTCATCGTGATGAGGCCTCATCGCGTTGCAGGAGCACCACCCCAATGCCGGATCGGCTGGCATCCGTTGAAATTTTTGTTTCCTTCGTGGGATCAAAAAATGCCAATACCGGTGCCGTGGTAAGCTTGGTCTTAAGCTCCTCCCATTCGCGCTCGTGGGCGGGAAGCCATTGGAAGTCTGTCGTCTTCCTGACCAGTTTCCGGAGAGCTGTGGTATGGGAGGTGAGGTTGGGGATGAACTTCCCCAGGAAGTTGACAATGCCCAAACATCGGAGGACCGCCTTCTTATCCGCTGGCTTCTGCATGGCCGTGATGGCTGCCACCTTGTCCGCATCCGGCCGCACACCCAACCGGGAGATGTGGTCCCCTAGGAACTTGAGTTCCGTCTGGCTGAAGGAACATTTGGCTCTGTTGAGGCGAAGGCCTTGGTTCCGTATTCGTTTGAAAACGCGCTGGAGGCAACTGATATGCTCCTGCGCGGTGGTGATGGTGTCGTTAACATAGACGCGCACACCCTCAATGCCCTCCATCATTTGCTCCATGTTCCAGTGGAATACTTCTGATGCCGATATAATCCTAAACGGCATCCTGTTGTAGCAGTATCTGCCAAACGGGGTATTAAAGGTACACAGCTTTCTGCTGGACCTGTCTAGTTGAATTTGCCAGAATCCTTTCGAGGCGTCAAGTTTGGTGAAGACTTTGGCCCAAGCCATCTCGCAGGTGATCTCCTCGCGCTTGGGGATAGGGTAATGCTCCCTCATTATGTTGCGATTCAGATCCTTTGGGTCAATGCAGATCCGGAGCTCGCCGGAGGGCTCTTTACACACACCATGGAACTGACCCAGTCGGTTGGTTCCGTCACTCTGGAGAGCACTCCTTGGTCCTGGTGGTCCTGCAGCTGCTGCTTGAGGCGGTCCTTGAGGGGTGCTGGGACTCCACATGGGTGCATGAACCACAGGTGTGGCGTCTTGTTTGAGCAGGATTTTGTAAGTGGATGGAAGCGTGCCCATGCCTTCGAAAACGTCGCGGTGCTGGTCGATGATGGCATTGAGTTGCGCCCTGAAGTCCGCATCCTGGAAGGTAGACGTGTCCTCTGGAGAGAGAGAGTGTATTCGTTGAACACGTTTTAGGAGTTTGCACGCCTGCGCGCCTAGCAGAGAGTCCTTCGAGGAGCCCACGATCTCAAAGGGAAGTATGGCTTTTCGCGAGTTGTGCGTCACTTCGAGTTGGCATGAACCGGTAGCAGGAATGACGTTGCCATTGTAGTCCACTAGTTGGCAGGTCGACGGAAGAATGGTTGGTTTAGCCCCAAGGGTCTGAAAGACTGACCACGCTAGGAGATTAGTGGAAGCACCAGTGTCCAGGCGGAATCGTATCTGGGATCAGTTGACCGTCAGAGTGGCACACCACTCGTCGTCTGGATCAATGCTGTGCACCGACAGCGGCTGGTGGTTTTGATTTGGGGACAGCCTGTTGTTTGTTATAACAGCGACTCGAAAAGGCTCCCTCGGGTCCTCGGTGTCACTGATCTGCGGAAAGTCGGAATCGGACTCGGTGAACGTGGGTTGAGTTGCACGAACGTTCCTGCGAGGCTGGCTGAAGCGATATGAATTGGCAGGCTGAACTGCTCGACAGCAGGCAGCATAGTGGCCAAGTCTGCCACATCATAGGTATTGTCGCGATTTTGCAGGACATTGCCGCTTTAAATGGGCGGAGCCACAGTTGCCGCACGTCGTGACGTCAGTACGCTCGTTGCGCCACCGCGCATGCGCGGTGCGGTCCTGCGTGGTGCGCGCCTGCCAGTCAGCAGGATCTGACCCTTAACACCATGAGCTCTTAACCTATTTAACAGTCTCCTATGCAGCCCCTTGTCAAAGGCCTTCTGGAAATCTAAATAAATCACGTCCACTGGTTCTCCTTTGTCAAACTTCCTTGTTACTTCCTCAAAGAACTCTACAGATTTTTCAGACATGACCTCGCCTTGACGAAGCCGTGCTGACTCAGTCCTATTTTGCCATGCACTTCCAAGTGCTCCGCGATCTTATCTTTAATAATGGACTCTAAAATCTTACCAATGACCAAAGTCAGGCTAACCGGCCTATAATTTCCCTTCTTCTGTCTCCCTCCCTTCTTAAACAGCGGTGTTACATTAGCCACTTTCCAGTCCTCTGGGACCCTTCCTGCCTCCAGTGATTCCTGAAAGATTATCACCAATGCCTCCACAATTTCCTCAGCAATCTCTTTTGGAACCCTGGGGTGTAATCCATCCGGTCCAGGTGACTTATCCACCTTCAGACCTTTCAGTTTCCCCAGGACCTCTCCTTAGTGATGGTCACTGCACTCACCTCTGCCCCCTGGTTCTCCTGGAGCTCTGGCATCCCACTGGTGTCTTCCACCGTGAAGACTGGTGCAAAGTGACTATTCAGTTCCTCTGCCATTTCTTTGTTTCCTATTATTACTTCTCCAGTCACATTTTCCAGTGGTCCAATGTCTATTTTTGCCTCTCTCTTACCTTTTATATATTGAAAGAAACTCTTCCTATCTTCTTTTATATTATTAGATAGCTTGCACTCATATTTCATCTTCTCCCCCCTTATTGCTTTTTTAATTGTCTCTGCTCGCTTTTAAAGGCTTCCCAATCCTCTGGCTTCCCACTAATGCTCGCCACTTTGTATGCTTTTTCTTTTGCTTTTATGCTGTCTTTGACTTCCCTCGTCAGCCATGGATGCCTTGTCCTCCCCTTAGCATGTTTCCTCCTCCTTGGGATGAATTTCTGTTGTGCCTCCCGAATAACCCCCCAAAACTCCTGCCATTGCTGTTCCACTGTCTTCCCTGCTAGGCTCCTTCTCCAATCAACTCTGGCCAGCTCCTCCCTCATGTATTTGTAGTTACCCTTATTTAATTGTAATACCGTTACACCTGATTCCAGCTTCTCCCTCTCAAACTGCAGGGTACATTCTATCTAATTGTGGTCACTGCTCCCTAAGGGTTCCTTCACCTTAAGTTCCCTAATCAAGTCTGCCTCATTACACATCACCAAATCCAGAATTGCCTGTTCCCTAGGATGCTCTGTCACAAGCTGCTCCAAAAAACCATCTCTTAAACATTCCACAAATTCCATTTCTTGGGATACACTACCAACCTGATTTTCCCAGTCACCTGCATATTAAAGTCCCCCATGGTTATTGTGATATTGTCTTTTTTACATGCCTTTTCTATCTCCTCATTTATTTTCTGCCCCACATCCTGACTACTGCTAGGGGACCTGTACATAACTCCCATCAGGGCCTTTTTACCTTTGCGATTCCTCAACTCTACCCACAGAGATTCTCTGCCTTCTGATCCTATATTGCTCCTTGCTAGTGATTTAACTTCATTCCTTACTAACAATGCAACCCCGCCCCCTTTGCCCATCTGCCTGTCCTTTCGATAGGACACATATCCTTGGATATTTAGATGCCAGCCCTGATCCCCTTGCAGCCACGTCTCTGTGATGCCCACAACATCGTACCGGCCAATTTCAATGTGCGCACCAAGCTCGTTTACCTTGTTCCGTATACTGCGCACATTTAGGTACAACGCCCTCAGTCCTGCACCTCCCTTCTCACACTTGTCACCTTTTTTCTCTGCTTGAAGGTGATGTTCTATTATTTTTGTTCTCTATTTCCCCTTCAGTTATTACACCTTCTAAGCTCATGCTCTGGTTCCCACCCCCTTGCCATACTAGTTTAAATGGTTCAGCTTAATACACAGATCTGCAGATGCATCAACCTGGTTAAGACGGCTTTATTATTCCAAGCTTGGTTCATGTACATGAGAGAAAGATGTGGATAAATGCCAAAATCAATCTATCTAACACTGGTGAAAACACACCAATTATAGGATTTCTGAAAAATCAATACCCACCCCAGTTGGACTTGATCCAATCCTTAGAGCTGTCACTTCTATATTATCCAATAAAACTTACTTTAAGCAAAATGAAGACTTGTGATCAGCTCATGATTTAACCCCATCCTGTCACCTGCTGTTTACCAGGATATTGTGTTCATTATAAAGTTGTTTTTGTCCATTCCCATCCTCCGTGTCGCAGTCAGTTCCTGTCCACCTCATTGTTCATTCAGGGGCAGGATGCCAAAGCTGGTTTCTTCTTTACTCCATGGATTGTCTGAGACAGGATATTGGGGCACCAATAAGAACTGTTTATTGAATTGACTGTGTAATTTGCTGACCACACATCCCGTTTGTCTCAAAAACATGGGCAAGTTAGTTAGCTTAAATCCCATCATGCATTGTAGCCCCTGCTTGTAGCAAATGCTTATTGCCTATATGTCCTAAAAATACAGGTTTCATGGTTAATAATGATTACTGGGTATACTTTCTATGATTAATCTCAATCCTTAATAAACTAGCTTATGTAGAATTATTCTAGTGTTGTCCTAGCTATCCAGTTTTAAGGGGTCTCATCTCTGGACACACCCTTCAGTCCCCCCTTTTGGCCCTTGGCTAGCCCAAGAATAGGCTCCGTCTCCTCCAAAACGGCATCCTCGAGGAGCATGCCGCACACCGTTGGGATGGCCTCAGGACGTTACCGATGCTCCACCCCCGATGGGCTGAGTTCCCGACCTCGTGGTCTCAGCGGTCAGGAACCCGGCTGCGGACTGTGTCCAGCGCCACCAACAGTCGGGCGGGAGCCGTGCTGCTGGCCGGAGGGGCTTCGGCGAGAGCTGGGGGCACTGGTGGGGGGGGGGGGGGGGGGGGCACTATCTGGCAGGTTGGGTCTGCACGCAGCTACGCCATGTTGTACGGCGTGACCACTGCAGCGTGGCATGCGCCGCCACGGACCCGGAAATTCTCCAGGCGTTTATACCGGGAAGGCCGTGCGTTTTACGTGGTGCGGCTGCTAGCCCCTCACGGGTCGCAGGATCGGTGCTAAGACCGCGCCGAGTTTTCCCACATAAAACGCCACAGATCCTCCGGATGTAGCCCCAAAATCGGAGATCCAACCCCCTGTGCTTCTATCTGAATAAATAAGGAAGTTCTCCCTGGTTCTCCCTGTTACAATGTACGAAACACGAGAGTCAATTTTCACACAGCAAGGTCCTTCAACCAATATCATTGAAACGGACTACCTGGACTTTATTATTCTTTGTGAGACCTTCTCTTGTGTAAATTGGCTATCATTTTTCCTGCATTGCAACGATAATGTAGTGAGTTGGCTGAGGTGGTGGAGGGCATTTTGGGTAAAACAAGTCTTTTTTTAGTTTTTGTTCCGCCTGCACACAAGAAAACAAACACAAGAATCCTTTTTACAGTGAGGATACGGGGGCTTTAAAAACTGCCGACAACTCTCCCAATCAGCTGATATCCCAGTTGTGTAGGAAGTGCTCCTGACCCAGGCACCAGTCCAAATGACTGCACACTCAGCACAGGTTAAACAGTACGGAGAGAAACAACACCATTCTCTAACTGTTGACATATTTACCAAACAAGTAGAGGGACGGGGCACATTTCTGAATCAATAAATTATTTCTTTAAAGATGGAGTTATATGTTAAAGGAACGAGAGAGAGAAACTAACAGAATTGGAGTAAATTTTCTATTTGCATCTAGAGATTCACTGACATAATCGTTCATCATGAACAATTTTCACAGCATGACTTTTATAGCCACATCCAAAAAACACTGAACTCTTAAACTGAGTGCAGCTGTTTTGCTTTAACCAGGGGCTACAGAGAATTGAACACCAAACATTAAACATTCCCTTAGCAACCACACTGTCACCAATGAATAAACACAACAGATAAACTCACCATCTAACTCAGTTGGTCCTGCTGTCAAATCCTGAACAACTGCACAGGTGCTGAACAATGTGACTTGCACGCATCACAATATATTGGAGTCTGCACATTCTCCCCGTGTCTGCGTGGATTTCCTTCGGGCGCTCCAGTTTCCTCCCACAAGTCACGAAAGATGTGCTTGTTCGGCGAACTGGACAATCTAAATTAGCCCTCAGTGTACCCGAACAGGCGCCGGAGTGTGGCGACTAGGGGATTTCCACAATAACATTGTAGTGTTGATGTAAGCCTACTTGTGACACTAATAAACATTATTATTATTATTGAAATAAAATGTGGAATTTTGGATCGCATGTGGGACAATGCCGTTACCCAGGGATCAGCCCTAGAATTACATGGAATTTACAGGACTGATGCTTGTCAATGTTTAAGCTCCACGTGAGCATTCACCGCCCCTAGTCATCTAGCCCAACAGCATTGTCCTTCTATTCCTGTCACCCTCATCTGCTTATCTAACTTCACCTTAAATGCACCAATTCTGTTCTCCTCAGCCATCCCAGATTTTTTAAAAGTATTCATTCTTGGAATGGGGGTGCCCCAGGCTAGGCCCTGCATTTCTTGCTCATCCTTAATTGCCCCTGAGAAGGTGGTGTTGAGCTGCCTTCTTGAACCACTGTGGTGCATGTGGTGCAGGACACCATCCATGTGGGAGCGAATTCCACATTCGCCACACTCTCTTTCGAGGTTTCTCCTGAATTCCCGATTGACTTATAAGTCAATCGGGCGGGCACGATAGCACAGTGGTTAGCACCGCTGCCTCACAGCTCCAGGGTCCCAGGTTCGATTTCCGGCTTGGGTCACTGTCCGTGCGGAGTCTGCACGTTCTCCCCGTGTCTGCGTGGGTTTCCTCCGGGTGCTCTGGTTTCCTCCCACAGCCCAAAGAAGTGCCGGTTAGGTGGATTGGCCATGAGAAAACTGCCCCTCAGTATCCAGGGATGTGCAGGTTAAATGGGGTTACAGGGGTAGGGCGGTGGAGTGAGGCCTCAGGTAGGGTGCTCTTTCAGAGGGTTGGTGCCGACTCAATGGGCCGAATGGCCTCCTTCTGCACTCTAGGGATTCTCTGATTCTATAAATTTAAAGACCTCTTCTAGTGTTGTCAATCGGCACCAATAATGTTACCAAATTAACCAGATATGACAGTTATTAATGATGATATTGCTTTTCAGAGTCGCCAGGTATCAAATGATACCGCCACAAGGTTTTACCGGATATCGATCAAAGACTAAACAACCAGTTCGTTAGTTCAAGTTCAATGATAGTTTATTTACACACAAGAATTACTTCGACATGCAACATAAAATACTACAAGCTAAATTACACCTAACACTACAACAACCTGTACTTAACTTCAGGCACCCGGCTTTATGCAGAGGAACAAGGCCTCTGTTCGGATCTTGCGTGGCTGGGTCTAGAGAAGTGACTTCGTTTCTGCTGGGCTCATCCGTCTGGTAGCGATCGTTGGTCTTGAACTTGTCTTCTGGTCGTGATGCTGCAATTGGTTTTAGGCGTAGGTCGGGGCCAAGAGAGACCGAGCGCCGGGGCCAAGAGAGACTGAACACATGGCAGTGTCTCTCTTTATCCTTCCGGGGTTTCGCGCTCTTTTGGGCGGTCCTTAGCTTTAGACCCAATAATTCGGCAGGCTTCGATTACTGCCTTCGATTTTAGCCAATAAAGGGGCGGGTGCCTTGATGGCTGGGCGTGTCCTGAGCGGTCATTGACCTTGGCTGTTTGGGCTTCCTGGGTGAAGGGAGTGGCACCGATGGGTCTGGATCTGTATCTGATACCTGAGTATCAGTCCTTTGTTCTGGGGAAATGGGCCATTAGAATGCAAATCAGCTGGGGGTTTCGATAGTGTCTGGTTATCTAGCGGCAAATATACACATAAGCTCTGAGTTCGTCCGGATCCTGCATTGGCCATATTTCCCATGATTCTTTGCAAGTGGCCATATTTCCCTTCGTAAGTGGCCATCCCAGGTGGCTACATCTAGTCACCCCTCAGTCCCCTGTTTTCTGGAGAACAGAACCCCAGTCAGTTTGTAGGGAGAGAGGGTTGCTGGGATTACCTTTATGACCGGACTGGCTGCAGTCCCAGAGGTGGCCACCACTCCCGACGGCGCTGCTGGACAAGAAAGCTCACAGCCCTTGGATGGGACAACGGGTGTTGGGGGGGGGAGACTCTGTCCCCAATGGCCGCAGTAATCCTGCTACAAGCCAATTGGCAGCCTGAAAGCCATTAAATGGCGGTGGGGCAAACCAGCCAAACGGAGGTGGGCTCTCCCCTGACTTTTACGCTGTGAGTGGAGGACCCACCCTCAGAATAAAATTCAGCCCAATGTCCCAGGACAGAAATTCCTGATGCGATTGAGAAATACAAAAAAATGTCAGTTTTTAGGTCAGCTCTAAAAACTAATTGTAAATACGAAATTGCAGCACGGTTAGACAGCCCTAGTGTGACAATATACAAACCACTATCACATTTGGGAATATGATTCTCCATAAAGAGATACTTTCAGAGATCAGGCTAACAGCACCACCAGCTTACATTAATTAGAGAAGATAGACATTTATTCCACATGTCAGAGCCACTTATTGACTTGCCTGACTTTCCACTTCCCTTATTATTCAGTAATCACGTTGTAATCAGAATATAATGAACATTAGCTGAAGCACACTGATGTTGGGAGTAATTCAAAGCCCTTTTCGAACAAGGTTAGCCACTCTGCGCTAACAGAGTTATTACAGCTGCAGTGATATTGAAATTGTTCAGCTCAGTTACTCTTAAATCTTCTCGATTCCTGTGTTATCCCAACATATAGACCCAAAGCCTATATACTCCCAGAATGCCTTGATCCACTGAAATTTGCATACCGCCACAACCGGTCCACAGCAGACGCCATCTCCCTGGCCCTACACTCATCCCGAGAGCATCTCGCCAACAAGGACACCAACATCAGGGGCGAGATTCTCCGACCCCCCCGCCGGGTCGGAGAATCGCCGGGGGCTGGCGTGAATCCCGCCCCCGCCGGTTGCCGAATTCTCCGGCACCAGATATTCGGCAGGGGCGGGAATCGCGCCGCACCGGTTGGCCGCCGCCCCCCCCCCACGATTCTGTGCGGGAATGCCGTCAGCGGCCGCTAACGCTCCCGCGTATGCGCCGCCCGGAGATGTCATTTCCGCACCAGCTGGCGGGGCGGAAATTCATCCGGCGCCGGCCTAGCCCCTTAAGGTTGGGGCTCGGCCCCCCAAGATGCGGAGCATTCCGCACCTTTGGGGCGGCGCGATGCCCTACTGATTTGCGCCGTTTTGGCCGCTAGTCGGCGGACACCGCACCGATACCGGAGAATTTCGCCCCAGACTTCTATTCATTGACTACAGCTCCACCTTCAACACCAAAATCGCAGCCAAGCTCATCTCAAAATTCCCAAAATTAGGATTTGGATCCTCCCTCTGCAACGGGATCTTCGACTTCCTGGCCCACAGACCACAATCAGTATGATAATCAACAACAACACCTCCTCCATGATTGCCCTCAATAGTCCAAAGATGTGCAGGTTAGGTGGATTGGCCATGCCAAATTCCCCTTAGTGTCCAAAATTGCCCTTCGTGTTGGTTGAGTGGGGTTACTGGGTTATGGAGATAGGGTGGTGTGGGCTTGGGTAGGGTGCTCTTTCCAAGAGCCGGTGCAGACTCGATGGGCCGAATGGCCTCCTTCTGCACTGCAAATTCTATGATTCTAATACCGGGGCCTCGCAAGGCTGCGTACGTAGCCCCCGACACACACGGTGGTGTGGCAAAATTTGGCTCCAGCTCCATCTACAAGTTTGCTGATGACACGACCGTAGTGGGTTGGATCTTGAACAACGGTGAGTCAGAATACAGGAGGGAGCTAGAGAACCTAGTGGAGTGGTGTAGCGACAACAATCTCTCCCTCAATGTCAGCAAAACTAAAGAGCTGGTCATTGATTTCAGGAAGCAAAGTACTGTCCACACCCCTGTCAGCAACAACGGGGCCGAGGTGGAGATGGTTAGCAGTTTCAAATTCCTAGGGGTACACATCACCAACAATCTGTCCTGGTCCACCCACATCGACGCTACCACCAAGAAAGCACAACAGCGCTTCCTCAGGAAACTAAGGAAATTCGGCAGGTCCACATTGACTCTTACCAACTTTTACAGATGCACCTTAGAGAGCATCCTATCTGGCTGCATCACAGCCTGGTATGGCAATTGCTCAGTCCAAGACCATAAGAAATTATAAAGAATTGTGAACACAGCCCAGTCCATCACACAAACCCACCTCCCATCCATTGACTCTACACCTCCCGCTGCCTGCGGAAAGCGGGCAGCATAATCAAAGACCCCTCCCACCCGGCTTACTCACTCTTCCAACTTCTTCCATCGGGCAGGAGATACAGAAGTCTGAGAACACGCACGAACAGACTCAAAAACAGCTTCTTCCCCGCGGTCACCAGATTCCTGAATGGCCCTCTTATGGACTGATCCACACATCTTCTCTACTGAGTAGTACTACACTCCGTGTGCTTCACCCGATGCCTGTGTCTATGTATTTACATTGTGTATTTATGTACGTACTGTGTTTTTTTCTTGTACGGAGTGATTTGCCTGGACTGTATGCAGGATAATATTTTTCACTGTACCTCGGAACACGTGACAATATATCGAATCCAAATCCAAAGTTCCCCAGAGATTGGAGGCAGCCAGTCCTCCAGGAATATCCTGTCACCTCCAGGGATTCAAGATTAATCTCCTTGGACACTCCTGCGAGCAAATGTGAGGGAAATATCGCAATGGTAAAATTGTGTATTTTTCATTTACTTTATTGGAGGGAGGGAAGATACAACCTGGTAACCTGACGGACAGTCACAAATCATCCAATTGGATATTGACGAGTCAGTCTGTGAGGGTCCCCGTGAGGTCAGACGTGTGGCCAGCCAATGACAGAAGTGTGGGGGAGGGCCATCTGGAGGTCATGTGGTGCAATCTCCAGGATTAATTGAGCACACCAATCTTACTGCAGATCACAATCAGCTTCATGATTAAATGGCCCTTCAAACCCAAACATTCTCACAGGTGAGGAGAAAAACTAATGTAGGCGTTGCATGCATGAGGGTGACCCCACTCCACATATGACCTCCAACAGAGACCCCCAGCAGATTCCCCCATCAAACCCACCCAACAGAGACCCCCGGCACTCCCCCCCAACAAATCCCCCCAACAGAGACCCCCAGCACTCCCCCCCATCAACACCCCCCCCCCCCAACAGAGACCCCACCATCAGAGACCTCCCTGTCAGAGATCCCCAATCAGATACCCCATTACAGAGACCACCTCTGAATGGAAGCTAATGAGCAGTCCAGCAGAAATATTGAAAAATCACTTTGTTTTCACTTCCCATTCCCTTACACCAGCTGCCTCAGACAAGTGTTGAAAGCAACAACTTTTACTTCATAGAAACCAAAGCACGTCACAAAGTCTTTCTTTTATTTAGTTAATTAACTTAAAAGTTGCTGTTTGGTTTAGAAGAAGGTGAATTTTCAATAAGCTTTAAACAGGCTTCTACTTGTAGGCACTTGCAGCTGGAGCTTGTTAATTAGTTAATTGGATTAGGCCAGTTTTCAGAGGCGAGATTCACAGTATAAAAGTGATCCCCTACAGTGCAGACTTTGTTTGCACTGAGTGCTGAATTTGGTGCATTTGAGTGCTATAGTGAGAGTTTGGTGACCGAGGGAGTGCTGAATTTGGTGCATTTGAGTGCGATAGTGAGAGTTTGGTGACCGAGGGAGTGCTGAATTTGGTGCATTTGAGTGCGATAGTGAGAGTTTGGTGACCGAGGGAGTGCTGAATTTGGTGCATTTGAGTGCGATAGTGAGAGTTTGGTGACCGAGGGAGTTAGGTGAGGAGGGAGTAAGGTGCTCCTTTCATTTTGTTTCCGACATTTCTGCAAAGAGTGCGAAGAGAGCCAGGAGTTTACAGAAAGTGTAGCTGACTGGGAGCAGGGTCGGAGGGCGGAGATCTAGTTAATCCACAGGGCAGCTATATTCTGTCAGGTAAGAGGGGATGGAGGCTAGGCCAGTTACATGCTCCTCCTGTAGGATGTGGTTGGTGAGGGATACCACCGGTGTCCCCACTGACTATACCTGCGGGAAGTGCACCTAACTTCAGCTCCTCAAAGACCGTGTTAGGGAACTGGAGCTGAAGCTGGATGAACTTCGGATCATCCGGGAGGCAGAGGGAGTGATTGAGAAGAGTTACAAGGAGGTAACCACACCCAAGGTACAGGATAAGAATAGCTGGGTTACCGTCAGGGGGAAAAAAACAAACAGGCAGACAGTGCAGGGATCCCTCGTGGCCATTCCCCTTCAAAACAAGTATACCGTTTTGGATGCTGTTGGGGGGGATGACCTACCGGGGGAAGGCCCTAGCGGCCAGGTCTCTGGCACTGAGTCTGGCTCTGGGGCTCAGAAGGGAAGGGGGGAGAATAGAAAAGCTATAGTTGTAGGAGATTCAATGGTTAGGGGAATAGGTAGGAGATTCTGTGGTCGCGAGCGAGACTCCCGGAAGGTATGTTGCCTCCCGGGTGCCAGGGCCAGGGATGTCTCGGATCGTGTCTTCAGGATCCTTAAGGGGGAGGGTGAGCAGCCAGAAGTCGTGGTGCACATTGGTACCAACGACATAGGTAGGAAAAGGGGCGTGGAGGTAATAAACAAGTTTAGGGAGTTAGGCTGGAAGTTAAAAGCCAGGACAGACAGAGTTGCCATCTCTGGTTTGTTGCCGGTGCCACGTGATAGCGAGGCTAGGAATAGGGAGAGAGTGCAGTTGAACAAGTGGCTGCAGGAATGGTGTAGGAGGGAGGGCTTCAGGTATTTGGATAATAGGAGCGCATTCTGGGGAAGGTGGGACCTGTACAAGCAGGACGGGTTGCATCTGAACCAGAGGGGCACCAATATCCTGGGAGGGAGGTTTTCTAGTACTCTTCGGGAGGGTTTAAACTAATTTGGCAGGGGAATGGGAACCGGATTTGTAGTCCAGCAACTAAGGTAGCCGATATTCAGGATGCCAAAGCGTGTAGTGAGGCAGTGGGGAAGGTAACACTGACAAAGGAGAGTACTTGCAGGCACGGAGATGGGTTGAAGTGTGTATACTTCAACGCAAGAAGCATCAGGAATAAGGTGGGTGAACTTAAGGCATGGATTGGTACTTGGGACTACGATGTGGTGGCCATCACGGAAACTTGGATAGAAGAGGGGCAGAAATGGTTGTTGGAGGTCCCTGGTTATAGATGTTTCAATAAGATTAGGGAGGGTGGTAAAAGAGGTGGGGGGGTGGCATTATTAATTAGAGATAGTATAACAGCTGCAGAAAGGCAGTTCGAGGAGTATCACCCTATTGAGGTAGTATGGGTTGAAGTCAGAAATAGGAAAGGAGCAGTCACCTTGTTAGGAGTTTTCTATAGGCCCCCCAATAGTAGCAGAGATGTGGAGGAACAGATTGGGAAACAGATTTTGGAAAGGTGCAGAAGTCATAGGGTAGTAGTCATGGGCGACTTTAACTTCCCAAATATTGAGTGGAAACTCTTTAGATCAAATAGTTTGGATGGGGTGGTGTTTGTGCAGTGTGTCCAGGGAGCTTTTCTAACACAGTATGTAGATTGTCCGACCAGAGGAGGGGCAATATTGGATTTAGTACTGGGTAATGAACCAGGGCAAGTGATAGATTTGTTAGTGGGGGAACATTTTGGAGATAGTGACCACAATTCTGTGACTTTCACTTTAGTAATGGAGAGGGATAGGTACGTGCAACAGGGCAAGGTTTACAATTGGGGGAAGGGTAAATACGATGTTGTCAGACAAGAATTGAAGTGCATAAGTTGGGAACATAGGCTGGCAGGGAAGGACACAAGTGAAATGTGGAACTTGTTCAAGGAACAGGTGCTACGTGTCCTTGATATGTATGTCCCTGTCAGGCAGGGAAGAGATGGTCGAGTGAGGGAACCATGGTTGACAAGAGAGGTTGAATGTCTTGTTAAGAGGAAAAAGGTGACTTATGTAAGGCTGAGGAAACAAGGTTCAGACAGGGCATTGGAGGGATACAAGATAGCCAGGAGGGAACTGAAGAAAGGGATTAGGAGAGCTAAGAGAGGGCATGAACAATCTTTGGCGGTTAGGATCAAGGAAAACCCCAAGGCCTTTTACACATATGTGAGAAATATGAGAATGACTAGAGCGAGGGTAGGTCCGATCAAGGACAGTAGCGGGAGATTGTGTATTGAGTCTGAAGAGATAGGAGAGGTCTTGAACGAGTACTTTTCTTCTGTATTTACAAATGAGAGGGGCGATATTGTTGGAGAGGACAGTGTGAAACAGATTGGTAAGCTCGAGGAAATACTTGTTAGGAAGGAAGATGTGTTGGGCATTTTGAAAAACTTGAGGATAGACAAGTCCCCCGGGCCTGACGGGATATATCCAAGGATTCTATGGGAAGCAAGAGATGAAATTGCAGAGCCGTTGGCAATGATCTTTTCGTCCTCACTGTCAACAGGGGTGGTACCAGGGGATTGGAGAGTGGCGAATGTCGTGCCCCTGTTCAAAAAAGGGACTAGGGATAACCCTGGGAATTACAGGCCAGTTAGTCTTACTTCGGTGGTAGGCAAAGTAATGGAAAGGGTACTGAAGGATAGGATTTCTGAGCATCTGGAAAGACACTGCTTGATTAGGGATAGTCAGCACGGATTTGTGAGGGGTAGGTCTTGCCTTACAAATCTTATTGAATTCTTTGAGGAGGTGACCAAGCATGTGGATGAAGGTAAAGCAGTGGATGTAGTGTACATGGATTTTAGTAAGGCATTTGATAAAGTTCCCCATGGTAGGCTTATGCAGAAAGTAAGGAGGCATGGGATAGTGGGAAATTTGGCCAGTTGGATAACGAACTGGCTAACCAATAGAAGTCAGAGAGTGGTGGTGGATGGCAAATATTCAGCCTGGATCCCAGTTACCAGTGGCGTACCGCAGGGATCAGTTCTGGGTCCTCTGCTGTTTGTGATTTTCATTAATGACTTGGATGAGGGAGTTGAAGGGTGGGTCAGTAAATTTGCAGACGATACGAAGATTGGTGGAGTTGTGGATAGTAAGGAGGGCTGTTGTCAGCTGCAAAGAGACATAGATAGGATGCAGAGCTGGGCTGAGAAGTGGCAGATGGAGTTTAACCCTGAAAAGTGTGAGGTTGTCCATTTTGGAAGGACAAATATGAATGCGGAATATAGGGTTAACGGTAGAGTTCTTGGCAATGTGGAGGAGCAGAGAGATCTTGGGGTCTATGTTCATACATCTTTGAAAGTTGCCACTCAAGTGGATAGAGCTGTGAAGAAGGCCTATGGTGTGCTCGCGTTCATTAACAGAGGGATTGAATTTAAGAGCCGTGAGGTGATGATGCAGCTGTACAAAACTTTGGTAAGGCCATATTTGGAGTATTGTGTACAGTTTTGGTCGCCTCATTTTAGGAAGGATGTGGAAGCTTTGGAAAAGGTGCAAAGAAGATTTACCAGGATGTTGCCTGGAATGGAGAGTAGGTCTTACGAGGAAAGGTTGAGGGTGCTTGGCCTTTTCTCATTAGAACGGAGAAGGATGAGGGGCGACTTGATAGAGGTTTATAAGATGATCAGGGGAATAGATAGAGTAGACAGTCAGAGACTTTTTCCCCAGGTGGAACAAACCATTACAAGGGGACATAAATTTAAGGTGAAAGGTGGAAGATATAGGAGGGATATCAGAGGTAGGTTCTTTACCCAGAGAGTAGTGGGGGCATGGAATGCACTGCCTGTGGAGGTAGTTGAGTCGGAAACATTAGGGACCTTCAAGCAGCTATTGGATAGGTACATGGATTACGGTAAAATGATATAGTGTAGATTTATTTGTTCTCAAGGGCAGCACGGTAGCATTGTGGATAGCACAATTGCTTCACAGCTCCAGGGTCCCAGGTTCGATTCCGGATTGGGTCACTGTCTGTGCGGAGTCTGCACGTCCTCCCCGTGTCTGCGTGGGTTTCCTCCGGGTGCTCCGGTTTCCTCCCACAGTCCAAAGATGTGCGGGTTAGGTGAATTGGCCAATGATAAATTGCCCTTAATGTCCAAATTGCCCTTGGTGTTGGGTGGAGGTGTTGAGTTTGGGTAGGGTGCTCTTTCCAAGAGCCGGTGCAGACTCAAAGGGCCGAATGGCCTCCTTCTGCACTGTAAATTCAATGATAATCTATGATTAATCTAGGACAAAGGTTCGGCACAACATCGTGGGCCGAAGGGCCTGTTCTGTGCTGTATTTTCTCTGTTCTATGTTCTATAAGTGCTTTCACTTCCTCTTTTTCTCAGCAGATAGCATTTATCTGTTTTTGATGTGGTGGGAGGGGGGTTCTCCAAGATGGGGGTCTCTGATTGGGGGGGTCTCTGATGGGGGGGTCTCTGATGGGGGGGTCTCTGATGGGGGGGTCTCTGATGGGGGGGTCTCTGATATAGAGGTCTCTGATATAGAGGTCTCCGATATAGGGGTCTCCGATATAGGGGTCTCCGATATAGGGGTCTCTGATATAGAGGTCTCCGATATAGGGGTCTCTGATATAGGGGTCTCTGATATAGGGGCCTCTGATAAAGGGGTCTCTGATATGGGGTCTCTGATAAAGAGGTCTCTGATATAGGGGTCTCTGATATAGGGGTCTGATATAGGGGTCTCTGATATAGGGGTCTCTGATATAGGGATCTCCGATATAGAGGTCTCTGATATAGGGGTCTATGATATAGGGGTCTGATATAGGGGTCTCTGATATAGGGATCTCCGATATAGAGGTCTCTGATATAGGGGTCTATGATACAGAGGTCTCTGATATAGGGGTCTCTGATATAGGGGTCTCTGACATAGGGGTCTCTGATAAAGGGGTCTATGATATAGGGGTCTGATATAGGGGTCTCTGATATAGGAATCTCTGATATAGAGGTCTCTGATATAGGGGTCTATGATACAGAGGTCTCTGATATAGGGGTCTCTGACATAGGGGTCTCTGATATAGGGGTCTCTGATAAAGGGGTCTCTGATATCGGGGTCTCTGATATAGAGGTCTCTGATATAGGGGTCTCTGATGGGTGGGTCTCGATCAGGGGGGGTCTGATGGGGGGTCTGATGGGGGGGACTGGGGATGTGGGCAAGAGTTGTGTTGTGGAGGGGGCCATCCAATGGACTTTGGGGACGCCTACACTATGTACCTACCCCCTTGACCCACCGCGAGGTCCACTGCGACAGGGTCACGCCGGCAAGTATTGCACCAATCCTCGTCCACGTGAATCCTGGCCCAGAGCATCAATTGGAGAATCCAGTGTCCAGCCCGTTAAAGGGGTGCAAATGGGTTCAAATGAGCCATTTGCATAATCCCACTGGCGAGGGACGTGTAGCTCCCTGCTGCCGCCAGCGGGGGCACCGGATCATCCAGTGCCGATCCCGTTTTGAGCCTGACCCTCGCTTCCCCGCCGCATCGGGGACCCCACGACCAGCGGCAGGCGGCAGAAAGTCCACACCGACATCCTCAAACATTCGTTCGCAAGTTCCTGCAATCTGAAATTCCATGGCCGAATGTACGGTGGAAGTAAGTTCAATCGCAACATTCAAAAGAGAGAGGTGGATGCATTGGTGAAGGGAAAACATTTTCCAAGGTTTGGAGAAAAGAGCAGAGGAATTGGATTTGAAACAGAAAGTGCTGGATAAAGTCAGCAGGTCTGGCAGCATGTGCGGGGAGAGAATCAGAACTTTTCAAGTCCATATGACTCTTGTTCAGAGCGAAAGAGAGGCCATTTCAGGGTCAGATTTAACTCTGATTGTTAACCAGGGCTGGTTTAGCACAGGGCTAAATCGCTGGCTTTTAAAGCAGACCAAAGCAAGGCCAGCAGCACTGTTCAATTCCCGTACCAGCCTCCCCGAACAGGTGCCGGAATGTGGTGACTAGGGGTTTTTCACAGTAACTTCATTTGAAGCCTACTTGTGACAATAAGCGATTTTCATTTTCAACTCTGTTTCTCTCCCGCCAGGCCTGAGCACTTGCTGTTTTTATTTTGATTTCCAGCGTCTGCAGTGTTTTACTCCGGCCCTGAGAAGTGGATTGATTGGACAGCTTTGCCAAAGTGCAGACACATTCTGTGACGTTAAATAAAAGTGGGCTTGTTTGACGCTAAATATGTACTCAGCATCTGAGAAACGTTTTAATGATTGTTGTAGTCTTTCACGGACCAGATAAGTAATTCACTGCCTCTGAAGTAGCATACTGGCAGGTTTGCACACGATGGGATCTGCTTTATTGTCTGTCCTCTGCAGGATTTTGCCTTTGAACTTGGGAACTATGAAAACAAAATGTTTATGGGAAGAGCAGGGTGCTACGTGTTTATTTGAGCAGGATTTTTATTGCAGCCCATTTCACATTTGTGTGTGTGTGTTTGCTTTGGAAATAGCAGCAAACTCGTTTTAGCACAGAAAATCCAACTCAAGTTTAGTGCGTGCAGTAAATTAAAGGGTATCCTCAAAAGATAAATATATCTTAACTGCAAAGAGTACACCAAATTAGACAAAAATAAAAATTAATGGCATCCCGACGTCTCGCTGTGTGTCTCCGTTTCATCTCTCAGACAAGCCGCAGCCATCTCTACTTTGCCGAGGCCCCTCATGGGCACGATTGTTGGCGATGTGTTTCAGCATCTCTCATCATTCGCTCCTTCTCCCCAAGTCTCCGACCTCAAGATCCTGCATCATTCTGAAATAAAGGGCGGGATTCACCGAGCAGCGCGTCACGTGTTCCGCGCCAGCGGAGGTGGCCTCCGCCCGTGGCTGTTGACAGGATCTCCTGTTCCCTCAAATTCCGGGCAAAAACAGAAAATGTTGGAAAAGCTCAGCAGGTCAGGCAGCGTCCGTGCAGAGAGGAGAGGAGCGGAGCTAACATTGCGCGTCCTGAGGACTCGAGAGGCAAAAACGTGATGGGCTGCGTTCTCCGTTCCTCAGTGCTGACACCAACGGAGGATCCGTGGAATTCCACGACGGAAAAATTGGCGCCACACCCGCACCGATTCTGCTACCGGTGAGGGGCTAGCACCGACACCGCATGGAACACCCGCAGAACACGCAAAAAACAGTGGGGGAATCAGAGGGCCCGTGATGGACCGGCGCAGGAATGATAAGCTGCAGCTGCACGAACGCTATACACTCCCCACACACACAACGGTCGCGCTGTAAAGAATGGCGCTGGTTGTGCTGGACCACGTACCCCATAGCCCACCTCCTGGCCAGCCCCCCACGACTCCCCCCCCCCCCCCCCCCCCCCCGGCCCTGGCAGAAGCCCCCCGACTGTCGGCGAAGTATGGTGATGCTGGACACTGGACCTCTCTCTCCCTCAGCAGCCACCACGCCAGGCTCAGGACCACTGAGGGCACACGTGGACCGTGCC
This sequence comes from Scyliorhinus torazame, assembly GCF_047496885.1. Taxonomy (NCBI): domain Eukaryota; kingdom Metazoa; phylum Chordata; class Chondrichthyes; order Carcharhiniformes; family Scyliorhinidae; genus Scyliorhinus; species Scyliorhinus torazame. Next base: position 268,533,419 of record NC_092715.1, on the reverse strand, counting down.
GTCGTGAACCTGGTACATCGCAGGCAGCGCATCGCGGGTGGGCCCGCTAATTAGATGCAAGCGGGGTTGCAACTGCGCGCGGCGCAGAGACGCCGTTTTGGAGGGGGCGGAGCATCGCGATTCGGAGTCACACCAGCGCTTGCACGGTTTCGGCGTCGGGGAGCTATTCTCCGTCCGATCGCCGTTCCCGATTGCGCCGTCGCCGACTGGAGAATCCCGCCCGATGGGTTTTACGCCAGTGAAAGGAGGGAGGTGAACGAAAGGGAGGGTTTCGTTGAGGATGGGTGAGATTAAATGACAAAGATGTCAGGAAAGAAAAGGTAAAGGGAGTGGTGATGGTTGTAGTGAAGAGACAAAGCACTTGTCGAGAGTGAGTGTAAGTGCCAGAACAGCTCTGTCAATCAGAAAGCAAAAATACGAATAGAACATTCAAACATGACCAAAAAAACCAGAATCAAAATGAAGCAGAGTTCATGGCCTGAAATTGCTAAACTCAACGTTGAGTCCAGAATTGGATTGGATTGGATTTGTTTATTGTCACGTGTACCGAGGTACAGTGAAAAGTATTTTTCTGCGAGCAGTTCAACAGATCATTAAGTACATGAGAAGAAAAGGGAATAAAAGAAAATACATAATAGGGCAACACAACATATACAATGTAACTACATAAGCACTGGCATCGGATGAAGCATACAGGGTGTAGTGTTAATGAGGTCAGTCCATAAGAGGGTCATTTAGGAGTCTGGTGACAGCGGGAAAGAAGCTGTTTTTGAGTCTGTTCGTGCGTGTTCTCAGACTTCTGTATCTCCTGCCCGATGGAAGAAGTTGGAAGAGTGAGTAAGCCGGGTGGGAGGGATCTTTGATTACGCTGCCCGCTTTCCCCAGGCAGCGGGAGGTGTAGATGGAGTCAATGGATGGGAGGCAGGTCCGCGTGATGGACTGGGCGGTGTTCACGACTCTCTGACGTTTCTTGCGGTCCTGGGCCGAGCAGTTGCCATACCAGGCTGTGATGCAGCCCGACAGGATGCTTTCTATGGTGCATCTGTAAAAGCGTCAGGTTGGCACATGAGTCGTCTTCCTCTAGCCTGTGTTGAGTTTCAGCAGAACACGGCAGCAGGGTCGGGACAGAAATGTGAGCTTGCATCGTGTCCTACGTGAGTCGCCGCACACAGTTTTGCCATTCAATTGAGCTGGGAACCAAACTCGAAGCCTTAATGGCCCAACCGCAGCGAACTCCCGAGTTTACAGTTTTGATATTTACCACTATTCACTTTGTATTAACCGAACGAGGCTCAGTGCCTCGCGTTCTTTCCTGTGGCTCACCAAGGTCAGGGGTTCAACTCCCACTGCAGAGAATTGCAGGTGGGCGGCACGGTGGCGCAGTGGTTAGCACTGCTGCCTCACGGCGCCGAGGACCCGGGTTCGATCCCAGTCCGTGTGGAGTTTGCACATTCTCCCCGTGTCTGCGTGGGTCGCACCCCCACAATACAAAAAGGTATGCAGGGGAGGTGGATTGGCCACGCTAAATTGCCCCTTAATTGGAAAAATATTGAATTGGTTGCTAAAGAGAATTGGAGATATAACCTAGGCTGAAATTCCACTGCAGCAATGAGGGAGAACTGCATCTTTGAAGGCACTGTATTCCGGGAGAGTTGGTAAATTGAGGCCCTGTCTGCCCTCGTAAGGGGATCTGGGAAATGGCACACTGATTGTTCTGATAGAGGGTGGGGAGTTCTCCACAGCGTTCTGGCCATTATTTAAGTATCACCTGAAGCAGATGATCTGATAATTTATCTAATGTTGGTTGGCGGTTTGTGCCACGTACCGACGACCTCAGGCCATTGCCCGAGGCTCGCCCCCCCCCCCCCCCCCCCAATGCTCCGCCCCCGACCGGCCGAGTTCCCGACGGCGTGGGACACGCGTGGTCTCACCCCCGGGGATAGACAGTGCATATGAGTCAGTGGTCAGTGGGGGCGGCATTGAGACAATTCAGATACTGGAACCTGACCTGCCTTTGACCAGCTGCTGATTTCCAATAATTGTGAGCTGATAGCTGCAGAATTCGTCATTGGGTTCACACAGGGGGGGGGGGGGGGGGGGGATCCAAGTTGTTCTGAGATGCTGGCTAATGAGGTTAAACTAAATTTACATTCAGAAACAGACACCAGGCGGCAGTTTGATGCTTTCACAAGACAATTCACGATTCTCTGTTATTACAGATCAGCACGACTCTGTTATCTTGAGTCCTAATTTATTGTTTTCATCAGAGATAAGACTAAACAAACATGAAGAGGAGCTGATGAACTTGGTCTGCTCCAAGAGTATGCGGGGATGGTTGGAATATCTTTTATTCTGTGTGTGTGATTTTTCGGTCAAGTTGCCAAGCTTGGGGAGTGGGAGGGGGTGTAGAGTGTGAGGAGCTGGTAAATCACCGAGATAGAGATCATCCTTCCTCATCCGTGCGCTCCATCCCTTCTCCAAATGTTGCCTCAGATCTTTCTATCCTCCTCCTGAATCTCCGCGCTCTTTCTTCAATTTCCCTCCCATCACCGTCTGTGCTCTCTCCTGGGTCATCTTACCACCTGCCTGGTCACCCTACACATCTCCACTGCTGATCACTCTTGCTATCTCCTGCTGGAGAGTCCAGAGGATTAAAGTTTCTAGAATTTGGTCATTTAGAACTCAGAGGACGAGAAATGTCTTCACTCAGAGGGCCGGGAATGCTCAGTCACTGAGGATATTCAAGGCCCTGATCAGTAGATTTGGGGGGAATAACAAATTTGACGGGTATGGAGATGGTGGAAGAAGGTTGAGCTGGAAGATTATCCCTCTGTTCTTGCAACCTCCCTCCCACTTCCAGAATGCTGGAATGTGTTGGAGCTCCCGGCTCTGTATCCATCACCACGCAACCTCCTGTTTGAAGCCTCCCCATCTGGGGCGAGATTCTCCGACCCCCCACTGGGTCGGAGAATCACCGGGGGCTGGCGTGAATCCGGCCCCCGCCGGTTGCCGAATTCTCCGGCACCGGAGATTCGCTGGGGGCGGGAATCGCGCCGCGCCGGTTGGCGGGCCCCCTCCGGCGATTCTCCGGCCCGGATGGGCCAAAGTCCCGCTGCTAAAATGCCTGTCCCGCCGGCGTAGATTAAACCATCTACCTTACCGGCGGGACAAGGCGGCGCGGGTGGGCTCCGGGGTCCTGGGGGGGGCGCAGGGTGATCTGGCACCGGGGGGTGCCCCCACGGTGGCCTGGCCCGCGATCGGGGCCCACCGATCCGCGGGCGGGCCTGTGCCGTGGGGGCACTCTTTTCCTTCCACCTTCGCCACGGTCTCCACCATGGCGGAGGCGGAAGAGACTCCCTCCACTGCGCATGCGCGGGGATGCCGTGAGCGCCCGCTGACGCTCCCGCGCATGCGCCGCCCGGCAATGTCATTTCCGCGCCAACTGGCGGGGCACCAAAGGCCTTTCCCGCCAGCTGGCGGGGCGGAAATCAGTCCGGCGCAGGCCTAGCCCCTCAAGGTTAGGGCTCAGCCGGTTAAGATGCGGAGGATTCCGCACCTTTGGGGCGGCGCGATGCTGGACTGATTTGCGCCGTTTTTGGCGCTGGTCGGCGGACATCGCACCGATTACGGAGAATTTCAACCAACCGGGGAATCCCGCATGAGTGACCAACCGGAGAATCCCGCATGAGTGACCAACCGGAGAATCCCGCATGAGTGACCAACCGGAGAATCCCACCGGAGGACAGGGAGCCTTTCCGCGTTGCTGTCATCAACAAGAACAGGCTGTCCCCGAGTCGAACGCACCAGCCGCTGTCGGTGCACAGCATTGATCCGGATGACGAGTGGTGTGCCACCCTGACGGTCAACCGATCCCAGATCACATTCCGCCTGGACATTGGTGCTTCCGCAAATCTCGTCGCATGGCCAGCATTTCAAAACCTGGGGGTCAAACCAGCAATTCTCCCATCCATCTGTCAACTGGTCGACTATAATGGCAACGGCATCCCCGCCACGGGGTCGTGCCAACTCGAAGTGACGCACAACTTGCGTAAAGCCATCCTACCCTTCGAGATCGTGGACTCTTCAAAGGACTCTCTGCTAGGCGCACAGGCGTGCAAACTCCTCCACCTCGTTCAGCGAGTACACTCTCTCTCTCCAGAAGGCACGTCTGACTTCCAAGATGCGGAATTCAGGGCGCAACTAAACTCAATCCTCTCTCACCGACGCACAGGACACTGACGATCAGGACACCGACGCACAGGACACCGACGCCCAGGACACCGACGCCCAGGACACCGACGCACAGGACACTGACGCACAGGACCCCGACGCACAGGACCCCGACGCACAGGACACTGACGCCCAGGACACCGACGCACAGGACCCCGACGCACAGAACCCCGACGCACAGGACCCCGACGCACAGGACCCCGACGCACAGGACACTGACGCCCAGGACACCGACGCACAGGACACTGACGCACAGGACACTGACGCCCAGGACACCGACGCACAGGACACTGACACCCAGGACACCGACGCACAGGACACTGACGCACAGGACACCGACGCACAGGACACTGACACCCAGAACACTGACGCCCAGGACACCGACGCACAGGACACTGACGCCCAGGACACCGACTCCCAGGACACCGACGCACAGGACACTGACGCACAGGACACTGACGCCCAGGACACTGACGCTCAGGACACTGACGCCCAGGACACTGACGCCCAGGACACTGACACCCAGGACACCGACGCCCAGTTCACTGACGCCCAGGACACCGATGCTCAGGACACTGACGCTCAGGACACTGACGCCCAGGACACTGACACCCAGGACACTGACACCCAGGACACCGACGCCCAGTTCACTGACGCCCAGGACACCGATGCTCAGGACACTGACGCTCAGGACACTGACGCCCAGGACACTGACACCCAGGACACTGACACTCAGGACACTGACGCCCAGGACACTGACGCCCAGGACACTGACACCCAGGACACTGACGCCCAGGACACTGACGCCCAGGACACGGACGCCCAGGACACTGACGCACAGGACACCGACGCACAGGACACTGACACACAGGACACTGACGCTCAGGACACTGACGCCCAGGACACTGACGCCCAGGACACCGACGCCCAGGACACCGACGCACAGGACACTGACACCCAGGACACCGACGCCCAGTTCACTGACGCCCAGGACACCGATGCTCAGGACACTGACGCTCAGGACACTGACGCCCAGGACACTGACACCCAGGACACTGACGCTCAGGACACTGACGCCCAGGACACTGACGCCCAGGACACTGACGCCCAGGACACTGACGCCCAGGACACTGACGCCCAGGACACTGACACCCAGGACACTGACGCCCAGGACACTGACGCACAGGACACTGATGCTCAGGACACTGACGCCCAGGACACTGACGCCCAGGACACTGACACTCAGGACACTGACGCCCAGGACACTGACACCCAGGACACTGACGCTCAGGACACTGACGCTCAGGACACTGACACACACAACACCCACACACAGGGGACGGATGGACAGGAATCACCACTCTAGAGGACCCAGACTTCGGGTCAGATCTGGAGCACGACACTACACCACTGCTATCTCCTACACCCTCCACCATCGCAGAGACACTCACCTCAGTTGTAAAATTTAGCGATGAGGCGTCTGGGACACTCACTGGTGCGCACAACACAGCCGTCCCGGTACAGCAGGTGGAGGCAGGAGCAGCCGAGGGGCCGGGCGGTCGGAGGGCAGCCCAGCGCAGGCGACCATCTGCTGCCCAGACGGGTCCCGGGTTCCTGGAGTTACCACACCCACCCATAGACCCGATGCAGTCACGGACCAAGGGACGATCGGAGGGGGTGATGGCCGGCTTGCGGCAGCTGCAGGCGCAGGTAGAGGAGTCCACCCATGTCCAGGAGGAGGGAGTGGTGCCGGTCATGCTTGCCATCCAGACCGACACCGCACGGGTGGCGTCCGCGGTGGAGGCAATGGGTGCGACGGTGTCAGACATGGGTCGCAGTATGCAAGGCCTGGCGCTTTCCGTGCAGGCGCCATCTGTGGCCCAGGACATGGCTGCCCTCTCACAGGAAGCCATGAGCCAGAGCCAGCAGCAGATCGCAGAGGCGCTCAACGCCGTGGCCCAGTCTCAGCAGTCAATGGCACAGTCTCTGCAGGACATCGCTGAGGGAATCAGCTCCATTGCCCAGGTGCTGCCCGGCGTCGCACAGACACAGACAGGGATGGCCAACTACCTGAGCTCCATGGCTGCAAACCTGCAGACCCTTGTTGATACCAGGGCGGGCCTCCAGGACTGGCAGCGCCAGGTGTGGGGGGGTGTCGGATGTTCGGTCCGTTCGCATCTCCGACTCATGTAGAGGCCCGGGGGCCATCGGGCACCCCGAGGGAGGAGGAGGTGCTGGGGCCCGTTCCGGGTCCCCCTGTAGGGGCGGTCTCGGAACACCGCGACACCTCGGACTCCCTCCTTCCGTCCCAGGTGCATCGGGTGGGCAACGGGCAGGACAGGCTGGCAGCTCGCCATCCCAGTCGCCCTAGACGCAGCCTGGCCCATCTAGGCCGGGCCGCCCCAGGAAACGGCCGCCAAAGGGATCCCGAGTCAGAGGGCAGGAAACACAGGTGTCCACCTCCAGTCCTGCTGCACCATCTGGGGAACCACCTGGACGTAGTCATAAGTCCCTTAAGGCCAAAAAATTAGACACTGAGTAAGTTGGCATGGGTGCAGGGCACAGATTAGTTCTGGGGCTAGGGCACGTGTATGAACTGTTTGTTATTAAAGTCACTTTCACACCTACAGAAGCTGCCTTTGTGCTCTGTCCGATGCGTGCGGGGGTGGGGTGTGAGGTGAGCGCCAGTGGGTGTGTGAGGGGTGATAGAATGTCTGGCTCAGGTGAGTGTGCCCCCCCTCCCCCAGGGTCACCCTCGCCATCCCCCCGGGCAGACGACGGGACCGTGCGCTGCAGTGTCACAGCCGCATGCAGGGACGGTCCGGGTGGATGGTGGTACTGTGGCCATGGGTCAGATATTGTCCAACGATGTAGAGCCCAGAGCTCATCGCAGAGCGGGTTGTCATCATCCTCCATGGCCTGCAATAGACACACTTCCACCGGCGACCGTGTGAGCCCGGCCCGTTGTGCCGCAGGTGGATGGGCAATGGAGGGGTGGTGTGCATGCGGGTGGGGTGGGTGTGGTTGGTGTTGGATGGGTGGGGTGAGGGTGGTAGGCTGGTGCCGTAGTGTGCAGTCTGCGCCCATACTCGGCAATTCCCATGCCCCCCTAGTCCGTGAACCGGGCGGCTATCAGCCTGTCCTGTGCCCGCTGGGCCAGCCGGTAACGGTGGACAGCCACCCGCCTGTGTCTACCCCATCTGTCCTGACCATTGCCCCCATCCTCCTCATCTGGGGAGGTCTGCACCTCATCTTGCTGCTCCTCCCCTTCCCCCTCCTCTGCCTCCAGCACATCGCCCTCTGCTGGGCGATGTTGTGCAGGACGCAGCAAACCACAATGATGCGGCCGACCCTATCTGACCGATACTGGAGGGCGCCCCCAGAGAGGTCCAAGCACCTGAAACGCATCTTCAGCAGCCCAAAGCACCTCTCTATCACACCCCTGGTCACTGCACGGGCATCGTTGTAGCGGTTCTCCGCATCAGTCTGTGGCCTCCGTATAGGCGTCATCAGCCAAGACCGCAACGGGTAACCCCTGTCGCCCAGTAACCAGCCCCTCAGCCGGGGGAGGGGGGTGTCCTTCGAACGTGGTGTGGATGAAAGATTGCGCCAATACAGATGAGTCATGCACACTGCCCGGGTACCGGGCGCAGACGTGCAGGATCCGCATGCGGTGATCGCAGACCACCAGAATGTTCATGGAATACGTCCCCTTCCTATTCTTGAACACGAACCTGTTATCCGCAGGTGGCCGAATGGCTTGCCACCCCCGGACCACCTCCACCAGTGCCCCCACCCCCCCCGCCAAAGCCCCCCCTGCCCGCGGAACGTCTCCCCCGCCCCCCCCCCCCGACTGTGGCAGCGCTGGACTTAGCCCGCAGCCACCACGTGAAGTTCCCGATCGGTGTGAGCATCCGTCGGGAAGTCGGCCCATCGGGGGAGGGGGGAGGGTGGCGTCCTGAGGCCGTCCGTGCGGTCTGGGGCGTGCTCTCCAAATAGGGCGTTTTTTGAGGGGGCGGAGCATCGCAAAAGTGGCGGCGCCCCCGATTTCGGCGCAAGCAGGGATTCTCGGGCCGATTGCCGAACGGGATTTTGGCGTCGGAGGCCCGAGAATCCCGCCCACCATCTGACCACGCAGATGTCTTCTTTAATAACCAAATGCTCCTGGTCTCCAACCGTGTCATGTTGCGTAAGCCCATGTTAAACTGTAACAAGGTGACCATGTTGCGAGTAACTATTTCAGAGCTAAATTTAGGTTCTGGGAAGATTAAAGGTTAACTGTAGAAAATGGATCAAATGCGATTAAAGCAGCTTTGAGTCGATTACATTTAAAAGGTCGAAGCCAAGTTGACTTTAGGGGTTATGAGCTAAGAAAGGAGGATCCTAAAGCAGCAACTGGGCTTACTTAGCTGGAGAGCTGGAGATGTGGATGTTTACAGTGTTTGCAAAGAAGGACAATGCAGAGCGATGTTTTGTCTTGGGAGTTGGAGTTAAATGAATTTAAAAGCATTCAGCGAACCCTGAAAGGCTATGTTGTCATGGCGATGGGTGACACTTAAGAAGGTCCTCTGGTTTGAATTTATCCGAGTGTTTTTTGTGAGAGGGAGTTGGTTGCAGTTTGGACCTCGTGTGGTTTACAGAGAAGCCCAGGGTGCTGTTAGCAAGCTCCAGGCAGTTAGGGCCGAGTGAAGCCCTGGGGAGCTGGGAAGGTGCGGCGGAAGGTCCGTGGTTCCCTGCCGGGCAGTCACGACTCAGAGAAGCCGTAGGAGCTATTTATAGTTTGCCGCAGTTGGGAGTTTGCAAGGCAACTTAATAAAGCTAGTGGTCAGCAAAAGAGTTGGAAGTGTAGCAGTAATTAGAGGCAGGAGTGCAGCTTCCTGAATCCCATGAAACACAGTCTCAGGAGAAGAGTTAAACAATTGGGACGTGAGCAGTTACTGAGGCAGCTTGAGGTGGAGCAGCTTTTGAGGGAATTCAGAGACGATGGGCTGATTTCTCCGTTCCGGAGAGTATTGACGCCGGGGCAGGATTCGTGGACTTCCACGACGGCAAAACTGTCGCCGATCCTGGACCGATTCAGCGATTGTTGAGGGGCAGCACCAGCACCACGGGGAACACAATCCATTCCAATGGGAAACGGTGCGGGATTGGCCGGGTCCGTCATTGACACTCGGGAGGCTGACAAGCTGCAGCCGCACACACACATTACACTCCCCACACACACTCATCCCAGCCGCACACACACATTACACTCCCCACACACACTCACCCCAGCCACACACACACATTACACTCCCCACACACACTCATCCCAGCCGCACACACACATTACACTCCCCACACACACTCATCCCAGCCGCACACACACATTACACTCCCCACACACACTCACCCCAGCCACACACACACATTACACTCCCCACACACACTCATCCCAGCCGCACACACACATTACACTCCCCACACACACTCACCCCAGCCACACACACACATTACACTCCCCACACACACTCATCCCAGCCGCACACACACATTACACTCCCCACACACACTCATCCCAGCCGCACACACACATTACACTCCCCACACACACTCACCCCAGCCACACACACACATTACACTCCCCACACACACTCACCCCAGCCACACACACACATTACACTCCCCACACACACTCATCCCAGCCGCACACACACATTACACTCCCCACACACACTCATCCCAGCCACACACACACATTACACTCCCCACACACACTCATCCCAGCCGCACACACACATTACACTCCCCGCACACACTCACCCCAGCCGCACACACATTACACTCCCCACACACACTCTCATCCCAGCTGTACACACACATTGCACTCTCCACACACACTCATCCCAGCTGCACACACACATTACACTCCCCACACACTCATCCCAGCCGCACACACACATTACACTCCCCACACACACTCATCCCAGCCGCACATACACATTACACTCCCCACACACACTCATCCCAGCTGCACACACACATTACACTCCCCACACACACTCATCCCAGCAGCACACACACATTACACTCCCCACACACACTCATCCCAGCTGCACACACACATTACACTCCCCACACACACTCATCCCAGCCGCACACACACATTACACTCCCCACACACTCATCCCAGCCGCACACACACATTACACTCCCCACACACACTCATCCCAGCTGCACACACACATTACACTCCCCACACACACTCATCCCAGCCGCACACACACATTACACTCCCCACACACTCATCCCAGCTGCACACACACATTACACTCCCCACACACACTCATCCCAGCCGCACACACACATTACACTCCCCACACACTCATCCCAGCCGCACACACACATTACACTCCCCACACACACTCATCCCAGCCGCACACACACATTACACTCCCCACACACACTCATCCCAGCCGCACATACACATTACACTCCCCACACACACTCATCCCAGCCGCACATACACATTACACTCCCCACACACACTCATCCCAGCTGCACACACACATTACACTCCCCACACACACTCATCCCAGCCGCACACACACATTACACTCCCCACACACTCATCCCAGCCGCACACACACATTACACTCCCCACACACACTCATCCCAGCTGCACACACACATTACACTCCCCACACACACTCATCCCAGCCGCACACACACATTACACTCCCCACACACTCATCCCAGCTGCACACACACATTACACTCCCCACACACACTCATCCCAGCCGCACACACACATTACACTCCCCACACACTCATCCCAGCCGCACACACACATTACACTCCCCACACACACTCATCCCAGCCGCACACACACATTACACTCCCCACACACACTCATCCCAGCCGCACATACACATTACACTCCCCACACACGCTCATCCCAGCCGCACACGCACATTACACTCCCCACACACGCTCATCCCAGCCGCACACACACATTACACTCCCCACACACACTCATCCCAGCCGCACACACACATTACACTCCCCACACACGCTCATCCCAGCCGCACACACACATTACACTCCCCACACACACTCATCCCAGCTGCACACACACATTACACTCCCCACACACACTCATCCCAGCCGCACACACACATTACACTCCCCACACACACTCATCCCAGCCGCACACACACACTACACTCCCCACACACACTCACCCCAGTCACACACACACATTACACTCCCCACACATACTCATCCCAGCCGCACACACACATTACACTCCCCACACACACTCATCCCAGCTGCACACACACATTACACTCCCCACACACTCATCCCAGCCGCACACACACATTACACTCTCCACACACACTCATCCCAGCCGCACACAGACATTACACTCCCCACACACACTCATCCCAGCCGCACACACACATTACACTCCCCACACACTCATCCCAGCCACACATACACATTACACTCCTCACACACACTCATCCCAGCCACACATACACATTACACTCCCCACACACACTCATCCCAGCCGCACACACACATTACACTCCCCACACACATTCATCCCAGCCACACACACATTTTACACTCCCCACACACACTCACCCCAACTGCACACACACATTACACTCCCCACACACACTCATCCCAGCCGCACACACACATTACACTCCCCACACACACTCATCCCAGCCGCACACACACATTTCACTCCCCACACACACTCATCCCAGCCGCACACACACATTACACTCCCCACACACACTCATCCCAGCCGCACACACACATTACACTCCCCACACACACTCATCCCAGCCGCACACACACATTACACTCCCCACACACACTCATCCCAGCCGCACACACACATTACACTCCCCCCACACACACTCATCCCAGCCGCACACACACATTACACTCCCCACACGCACTCATCCCAGCCACACACACACATTACACTCCCCACACACACTCATCCCAGCCGCACACACACATTACACTCCCTGCGCACACTCATCCCAGCCGCACACACACATTACACTCCCCGCGCACACTCATCCCGGCCGCACACACACATTACACTCCCCACACACACTCATCCCGGCCGCACACACACATTGCACTCCCCCCACACACACTCATCCCAGCCGCACACACACAATACACTCCCCACACACACTCATCCCAGCCACATATACACATTACACTCCCCACACACACTCATCCCAGCCGCACACACACATTACACTCCCCGCGCACACTCATCCCAGCCACACACACACATTACACTCTCCACACACACTCATCCCAGCCGCACACACACATTACACTCCCCACACACGCTCATCCCAGCCGCACACACACATTACACTCCCCACACACACTCATCCCAGCCGCACACACACATTACACTCCCCACACACACTCATCCCAGCCACGCACACACATTACACTCCCCACACACACTCATCCCAGACAACAAGGTGGCACTGGTTGTGCTGGAGCGCGCCCGTACAGCTGATGGGTCGGCTGGGGCCAGAGGGCACCCAAGGGGGTGGCCTGGGGGGACACCTATATGACTCGTGGCCCTAATTTCACAGTGGGCTGTTAGCGGTGTGTGCAGCTGCATGGCTGCCTTGCCGGTTGCAGCAATGGTGTTCCGTGTCCGTCCACCCCGACCCCACAGCCCACCTCCTGGCGACCCCCCGCTACTCTCTCCGGCCCTGGCAGAAGCCCCCCCCCCAGCCAGCGGCACAACTGTCAGCGAAACTATGGCGATGTTGGACACTTTCCCTACCCCCCCTCGCCGTCAGCAGCCGCCGTGACGGTTTAGCGATTTTTAAAAGCATAAGAACTCGGCTCATCGGTGGCGGAGAATCGCGGAGGCCCCGGACCGGGCCAGGCCCGCTATTGATAAGCAAACAGTGTTTACTGTACAAGCGTTCTGCATTGCTGTCGAGGCGGCAGAGAATTGCGAAATCAGCGCCCGCCGCGATTTCGGTGTCGGAACTGATTCTCCACCCAATCCCGTTTCCCGATTCCAGCGTCGGCTAACCGAGAATCCTGCCCTCTCTCTTTGAAAATGGAGAGTAACTTCCTCGGGAGGGAGGTAGAGACTTACTGAGATGTTGTGGGCACGTCCCTCCGCCCCGCCAGGTTTCTGTTTCACCCCGCCGGCGGGATGCTCCGTTACGCCGGCCAGTCAATGGGGCTCCCCATTGCGGGGCAGCCCCGCGCCGTCGGGAAACCCCCCGGGCAGCCGGCAAAACGGAGCATCCCGCCGGCGGAGAATTGAACCCGAGGACTCCAAGTGTTTGCTGAGAAATCCGTGGAATTCCTCTTGTTCGCGTCTGTCATTTAAATAAATAATCTTTATTATTGTCACAAGTACACTTACATTAACACGGCAATGAAGTTGCTGTGAAAAGGTGCAATGTGGTGTGTTTAACCACAGTTAAGTCATATTTACCTCATGTTAACCGTGAAACTAATGTTTTTTTAGGGAAGGGCGAGTTCCGGCTGCCGGTCGGGAAGCTCGCGGGGCAGCCGGGGAACAGATCCGCGCGGCCAGATCCTCGGGCGCGCGGCCTATCGGTGGGGGGGGGGGGGGGGGGGGGTCTAAGTTTTACGTCTGCCTCCGCAGTCCGCCATGGCGCTCGGTACGGCCGCTGGAGACCGCCGCCGTGCGCGGGCTCAAAACTAGAAGTGCGCGGGCCCGTATCCGCAGCCAGAGCTGCGTGAATCACGCTGGGTCTCCGCTAGCCCCCTGCAGGGCTGGGAATTAGCTGATCTTATTTGCAGGAAACTCCAGAGTAAAACTGCAGCGTTTTTACGCCAGTGTGGGGCCATAGCCCCAGTCTGGGAGAATCCAGCCTCAGGTTTGCAATGTGGCGATGATGTTAATGTGGTGAAAGCCGAATGCAAGCAGCTGGTAAAGAAAGCTGGAAGATGGACACAAGATAATAACATTGGAAGGAAATGATGACTGTAAATATATTGCTGTCCTCTGGTTGAATATGAAGAAGTAGCAATGATGGGAGTTGGTAAACGCTCCCTGTTATTTATTTATACAAAGGGACAAGCTCATGGTGTCAGATAATAATCTGTCTATAGGCTCGCCAAGTACAATAAATGATCAGACTTTTAACCTCATGAGTTGAGAGCAAGATCGTCGTTCCCAGAACAGGGACCATAGTCTTGTCGGTCCTTATGTTCTCAGCCACGCTGGTAGCACGATAGCACAGTGGTTAGCACTATTGCTTCATAGCAGCAGGATTCAGGGTTCAATTCCCAGCTTGGGTCACTGTCTGTGCGGAGTCTGCACGTTCTCCCCGTGTCTGCGTGGGTTTCCTCCGGGTGCTCCGGTTTCCTCCCACAAGTCCCGAAAGACGAGGGGCGGGAATCTTCAATAGTGGAGCTTTGCCCCCACTCCAGCGTGAAAACGCAGGCGATTCTCCAACCTGCAGGAGGCTAGCAGGGATCCGGAGTACTCCTCGCAGCTCTGGCTGTGGATACGGGACCCTGCACATCCAGTCGGGGGTCCGCGCATGCGCACGGCGGCATGGCCGACACACACCGCAGACCGGCACCAAGAAGATCGCATGCGCCTGCGGATCGGTGGCCCTCAATCGGTAGCCTGGCCGTCTGTGAGCCCCCCCCCCCCCCCCAGTGAAGGATCCCCCCGCCCCCCCCCCCCCCCCACCAGGGCGGCCGCGGACTGAGTCCGCAGCTGCCATGCCGAGTTCCCGACGGGTGGGACCAAGAGCGACCCACGCCGCCGGGAACTCGGAGGGTTACACTTGGAGAGTCGCCGCGGGGGCCTCCGTCAATGGCCCCCTACCCGCGCCGCGAAGACCAAGCGTGCGTGATTCACGCCGATTCTCCAGAGGGCAGAGAATCGCGGGAGCAGCGTTGCGCCGGATTTTGGCGTCAATGCCCATTCCCCACGCCCGCGCCGATCGCGATTTCGGCTCAGAGAATCCCACCCGTGCTGTTAGGTGAATTGGACATTCTGAATTCTCCCTCCGTGTACCCGAACAGATGCTGGAATGTGGCGACGAGGGGATTTTCACAGTAACTTCATTGCAGTGTAATGTAAGCCTACTTGTGACACTAATAACGATTGTTATAATTACTGCATTGTACTCCAGAAGCAGAGAGTGCGATGGCAGTATGATGGTATGATGCATTGTCATTGCTGCAATTTCCTTTACTTTACAGGACCATACCCCATGGAGCTCAGCCAGTGGTGGAATCCGAGGCTAGAATCCTCTCCGGGTTTTCCGATAAGAGCTCCTGTTGATTGATTGAAGGGAAGCTCTCTCAGAGAACACAGGGCTGGATTCTCCCAAAATGGGACTGTGTCCCCACGGCGGCGTAAAAACGCTGCCGTTTTCCTCCAGAGATTCCTGCAGAAAAAGATCAGCTAATTCCCTGCCCTGCAGGGGGCGACACGCAGCGTTAGCTGCGGATACGGGCCCCCCGCACTTCTGGTTTGGAGTCCGCGCATGCGCACGGCGGTGGCCTCCAGCGGCCGCACCGAGCAGACCAGGAAGCCTAAAGGTTTGGTCGCGCGTTCTGCATTGTTAGCTCATCTCAGCTGGTGAGATTATAGACTGTTTGCAGGAGGAACAGTTGACTGGAAGTGTTCACAAATAGACATTGCATTTGGACAGGATTGGACCAGGGAAAACATTCCAGAATTGAACAATCTGCAGATGCTTGAAGGCCCAGACTCTCCTCAGCCCAAACGTTAGCCGAGTGCGTGTATCCCAGTGGGATTCCTGCCTGTGCTGAGGAACCTGCTTCAGAAGCTGGATGAACAAAATGGCTGATACAGGCCACAGGTTCCCGAGGCACTGGAGCAGGGGGTGGGTCCAGGACATGGCAGCATTGGCAAAGAGGCAGCGCCCTCGAAACACTCACCAATTCCCTGGGCCGCCGAGTGAATTAACTGGATATGGGGCGGGACCTGAGCAACATCCTGGCTTCACTCCGGGCAGTTCGATTCCCCGCTGGGTCCACTGTCTGTGCGGAGTCTGTGCGGTAAACACTAGTGGTATATTGTATGTATTACGGCACTGCCCGTATATTACAGGTACAACGGTAAATCCCTGTCTGCTGGCTCCGCCCAGCAGGCAGAGTATAAAAGTGTGTGCTCTCCTGAGCTGCAGCCATTCTAGTTTCAGCTACAGGAGGCACAACATCTTGTTCAATAAACCCTCGATTATTCCACCATTCTCGTCTCATGGTAATTGATGGTGCATCAATTTATTAAACAAGATGTTGTGCCTCCTGTAGCTGGAATCAGAATGGCTGCAGTGCAGGAGAGCACACACTTTTATACTCCACCTGCTGGGTGGAGCCAGCAGACAGGGATTTACCATTGTACCTGTAATATACGGGCAGTGCCATAATACATACAATATACCACTAGTGGTGTTTACCACAGTCTGCACGTTCTCCCCGTGTCTGTGTGGGTTTCCTCCGGATGCTCCGGTTTCCTCCCACAATCCAAAGACGTGCAGGTTAGGTGGATTGGCCATGATAAATTGCCCTTAGTGTCCAAAAGGTTAGGAGGGGTTATTGGGTTATGGGGATAGGGCGGAAGTGAGGGCTTAAGTGGGTCGGTGCAGACTCGATGGGCCGAATGGCCTCCTTCTGCACTGTATGTTCTATGTTCTATGTTCACTCGGTTCTCATTTTGTAATGAAGATACTGGTGTGAAATGCTGACGATACCATAGGGTGTTCACAATCCATGGAATTGCGACCCAGTCTGAAGCAATACTTTCAGTCGGAAGCAGATAATATAGCGAGAAGGAAGAAATTGTTTCAAAATGGAGAGTTTCACAAAATAAAGAAAGAGAAGGGAAATCAGGTTTGCATATGGGGCTGTTATTCAGACACAGTTTGCAGAGTTATCGGTTCCAGCTCAAATACGCACAGGCCGTGCTGACAGGCGTACACATTGCTAACGAGCACTGGGCACTCACAGCGAGTCCCAACTGCAGCTCTGGGCTCTAATAAACTGCAGCTTCTTCACAGCACAAGAAAGCAGTGGAAAAACAAAACAGTCCTCGGCGTGTGGGAACTGTGGAGCTACAGTTAAAGCTGTGCCTTAACACAGAGCCTGTGTCGCTTCACTGCTTTCTGAGAGAAATAACTGGCAGGATTTCCAGTCAACACACAATTCAGTTTCCTGCAATGCCAACCCTGGTGGGCACTTGCTGCCTTGTTCATCGACTGTAAAACAGCGAAGGATGGCAAGACCACCAGAAAGCCTTGCTTACCCTGCCCCGAATACGGTTGCCTATGGTGTATGGTAGAGCTTTGTAAACCATTGACAATGCACGCATGTCATAGCTATTGTATGTTTCAGTTGTTATGGGGAGGAGTTTTCAGAACCCCAATATGTATCGTGGAGTTCAACCAACCTCTCCCCCTTTAATGTATTTGTTGCTTTTGAAGCACACGGCTTGTTCTCCAGGTGTGGGATTACAATTATGGACACGTGGGTTTTTAAACACAAAACACTGTTTATTCCATGAACTCAACTTAACCTTTTAAATAAACATTGGCTCACTTAACACCTCTTCAAAGATAACCCCCAAAATAATACAACACTAAATAATCCTTCAGTTATTCCTTTCAACATCCAAGAGACTTAACACCTTTAAACAGAAACACATCAGGTTAAAGGTTTGTGAGTTTAAATCACCCAAATGATCCAGAGATAGTCTTTCATGGCAGAGATCACAGCAGATCCAGCTCACTGCAAACACAGACACACCCAAGCTCTTTTCCTCAAAACTGAAACTAAAAAACTGCAAAATGGCTGAGCTAAAACCCAGCTCCACCCACACTATGACATCACTGCATTTCGTAAAGGTACATTGTGTAAACATCCATTTCTTAAAGGCACTCTCACATGACACAGTCTGCTTCTTAGTGGCAACATTATCATAGAATCATAGAATTTGCAGTGCAGAAGGAGGCCATTCGGTCCATCGAGTCTGCACCGGCCCTTGTAAAGAGCACCCTCCCTAAGCCCACTCCTCCACCCTATCCCTGTAACCCTACTTAACCTTTTTTGGACACCAAGGGCAATTTTAGCATGGCCAATCCACCAAACCTGTACACCTTTGGACTGTGGGAGGAAACCGGAGCACCCGGAGGAAACCCACGCAGACACGGGGAGAACGTGCAGATTCCGCACAGACAGTGACCCGACCGGGAATCGAACATAGGACCCGGGATCTGTGAAGCAACAGTGGTAACCACTGTGCTACCGTGCTGCCCACAACATTCGATTATAAATAGTGAGTATTACATATTCAACAACACCAGTGCACAGACATTTTTTATAATTTCTGCTGCTGTGGGGAAAATAAAGGTTTATGACCAAAGCAGGTGTGTCAGTGCCTACGGAAGGAAATAATATCGCACTCGTATATATTCAGCATTCAAACTATTTCCATGTGAGGGAATTCTCTTTCCCACATGGACCCAATGTTTGAGTTTCAGTGTGACTCTGAATCGGAATCAATTTGTTTCCCTAAAGATTGAACGTCAAACTGATTCCGTTTCTAAATGAGCTGCTGTGGGTATCCCAGTGCACACTGCCATGACCCTTCCTGTTCCACCTCGAAAGAATAGGGGCGGGATTGACTCTGTGCGTAAAGTGACTGATCAAGTCAAGGGAAACAACATTGTTGATAAGTTTCTGAGCAGTTCGGGCTGCGGAGGGTCGGTTTTTGCTGATGTTTCATTGCACAGAATGTCAGAATTGGGGGGCACAGAAACAGGGGCGGGATTCTCTGGTCCTGAGGCTAAGTGTTGATGTCGTCGTAAACGCCCGAGTGTTGTACGACAGCGTCGTCTGGCCCCGAGGATCAGCGATCCTGCATCGCGCAGGGGGCCAGCACGTCACTGTAGAGCCTCACGCTGCTCCCGCTGCCGATGCCGCCGTCAGCACGGGCGGCGCCACTCCGCGCATGCGCGTGGGTTTCCGTCTCCACCACGGCCCCAACGCAACGTGGCAGAGCCCTACAGGGGCCCGGCGCGGAGGAACATAGGCCCCACTGGGACAAGCACTCCCGCTGATCGGTTGGACCCAATCGCGGGTCAGGCCACCGTGGAGGACACCCCCCCCCCCCCCCCAGGAGTCGGATCCCCCTCCCCCCACCAGGCCGCCCCCCCCCCCCCCACAGCCAGAACGGCGAGGTCCCGCCGGGCAGGACCACACGACAACTACGCCGGCGGGACTCTGGCCGAACTCGGCGGGCATTCGGCCCATCGCGCGGGGAGAATTGTCAGGGCGGGCCACGTCAGCGCCATTGGCGCCGAGTCTCCGGTCGCCGGAGAATCAGTGAACCGGCATCGTTGCGGTGTCGCGTGATTTTCGCCCCCCCCCCCCGGCGATTCTCCAACCCGGCGCGGGGCTGGGGAATCCCAACCCCTGTCTATCAGCCCAACCAGGCCATGCCAGTGTTTACCCCCCAGAGGAGGCCCCCTCCCCTCACCTCCCCTCCCCGCCCGCCAGCCATCACAACCTCACCCCATCTTTTTTGCATGTTCCTTCCTTTTGCAACCATTGCTAGACTGGGTGACAGAGCACACTGGAGGGTGACAGAGCACACTGGAGGGTGACAGCACACTGGAGGGTGGCAGAGCACACTGGAGGGTGCCAGAGCACACTGGAGGGCGTCAGAGCACACTGGAGGGTGGCAGAGCACACTGGAGGGTGACAGAGCACACTAGAGGGTGACAGAGCACTCTGGAGAGTGCCAGAGCACACTGGAGGGTGGCAGAGTACACTGGAGGGTGACAGAGCACTCTGGAGAGTGCCAGAGCACACTGGAGGGTGACAGAGCACACTGGAGGGTGACATAGCACACTGGAGGGTGACAGCACACTGGAGGGTGGCAGAGCACACTGGAGGGTGACAGAGCACACTGGAGGGTGGCAGAGCACACTGGAGGGTGACAGCACACTGGAGGGTGACAGAGCACACTCGAGGGTGACCGCACACTGGAGGGTGGCAGAGCTCACTAGAGGGTGCCAGAGCACTCTGGAGGGTAACAGAGCACACTGGAGGGTGACAGAGCACAGTGGAGGGTGGCAGAGCTCACTGGAGAGTGAGAGGGCACACTAGAGGGTGACAGAGCACACTGGAGGGTGACAGAGCACACTGGAGGGTGACAGAGCACTCTGGAGGGTGGCAGAGCACACTGGAGGGTGACAGAGCACTCTGGAGGGTGACAGAGCACTCTGGAGGGTGGCAGAGCACACTGGAGAGTGCGAGGGCATACTGGAGAGTGACAGAGCACACTGGAGGGTGGCAGAGCACACTGGAGGGTGGCAGAGCACACTGGAGGGTGACAGAGCACAGTGTAGGGTGACAGAGCACTCTGGAGGGTGAGAGGGCACACTGGAGGGTGACAGAGCACACTGGAGGGTGACAGAGCACACTGGAGGGTGACAGCACACTGGAGGGTGACAGAGCACACTGGAGGGTGACAGAGCACTCTGGAGCGTGACAGAGCACACTGGAGGGTGACAGAGCACACAGGAGGGCGCCAGAGCACACTGGAGGGTGACAGAGCACATTGGAGGGTGACAGAGCACACTGGAGGGTGACAGCACACTGGAGGGTGACAGAGCACATTGGAGGGTGACAGAGCACACTGGAGGGTGGCAGAGCACACTGGAGGGTGGCAGAGCACACTGGAGGGTGACAGCACACTGGAGGGTGGCAGCACACTGGAGGGGGACAGCACACTGGAGGGTGGCAGAGCACACTGGAGGGTGACAGAGCACACTGGAGGGTGACATCACACTGGAGGGTGACAGCACACTGGAGGGTGGCAGAGCACACTGGAGGGTGACAGCACACTGGAGGGTGACAGAGCACACTGGAGGGTGGCAGCACACTGGAGCGGGACAGAGCACACTGGAGGGTGACAGCACACTGGAGGGTGACAGCACACTGGAGGGTGGCAGAACACACTGGAGGGTGACAGCACACTGGAGGGTGACAGAGCACACTGGAGGGTGGCAGAGCACACTGGAGGGTGACAGCACACTGGAGGGTGACAGAGCACACTGGAGGGTGACAGAGCACACTGGAGGGTGGCAGAGCACACTGGAGGGTGAGAGAGAACACTGGAGGGTGACAGAGCACACTGGAGGGTGGGAGGGCACACTGGAGGGTGACAGAGCACACTGGAGGGTGACAGAGCACACTGGAGGGTGAGAGGGCACACTGGAGGGTGAGAGGGCACACTGCAGGGTGACAGAGCACACTGGAGGGTGACAGCACACTGGAGGGTGAGAGGGCACACTGGAGGGTGACAGAGCACACTGGAGGGTGACAGAGCACACTGGAGGGTGAGAGGGCACACTGGGGGGTGGCAGAGCACACTGGAGGGTGAGAGGGCACACTGGAGGGTGACAGAGCACACTGGAGGGTGAGAGGGTACACTGGCGGGTGACAGAGCACACTGGAGGGTGACAGCACACTGGAGGGTGAGAGGGCACACTGGAGGGTGACAGAGCACACTGGAGGGTGAGAGGGCACACTGGAGGGTGAGAGGGCACACTGGAGGGTGGCAGAGCACACTGGAGGGTGAGAGGGCACACTGGTGGGTGACAGAGCACACTGGAGGGTGAGAGGGCACACTGGAGGGTGACAGAGCACACTGGAGGGTGGCAGTGCACACTGGAGGGTGGCAGAGCACACTGGAGGGTGGCAGAGCACACTGGAGGGTGAGAGGGCACACTGGAGGGTGACAGCACACTGGAGGGTGACAGCACACTTGAGGGTGGCAGAGCACACTGGAGGGTGACAGAGCACACTGGAGGGTGACAGCACACTGGAGGGGGACAGAGCACACTGGAGGGTGACAGCACACTGGAGGGTGACAGCACACTGGAGGGTGGCAGAGCACACTGGAGGGTGACAGCACACTGGAGGTTGACAGAGCACACTGGAGGGTGACAGAGCACACTGGAGGGTGACAGGGCACACTGGATGGTGGCAGAGCACATTGGAGGGTGACAGCACACTGGAGGGTGACAGAGCACACTGGAGGGTGACAGAGCACACTGGAGGGTGACAGAGCACACTGGAGGGTGGCAGAGCACACTGGAGGGTGAGAGGGCACACTGAAGGGTGACAGAGCACACTGGAGGGTGAGAGGGCACACTGGAGGGCGACAGAGCACACTGGAGGGTGGCAGTGCACACTGGAGGGTGGCAGAGCACACTGGAGGGTGGCAGAGCACACTGGAGGGTGAGAGGGCACACTGGAGGGTGACAGCACACTGGAGGGTGACAGCACACTTGAGGGTGGCAGAGCACACTGGAGGGTGACAGAGCACACTGGAGGGTGACAGCACACTGGAGGGGGACAGAGCACACTGGAGGGTGACAGCACACTGGAGGGTGACAGCACACTGGAGGGTGGCAGAGCACACTGGAGGGTGACAGCACACTGGAGGTTGACAGAGCACACTGGAGGGTGACAGAGCACACTGGAGGGTGACAGGGCACACTGGATGGTGGCAGAGCACATTGGAGGGTGACAGCACACTGGAGGGTGACAGAGCACACTGGAGGGTGACAGAGCACACTGGAGGGTGACAGAGCACACTGGAGGGTGGCAGAGCACACTGGAGGGTGAGAGGGCACACTGAAGGGTGACAGAGCACACTGGAGGGTGAGAGGGCACACTGGAGGGTGACAGAGCACACTGGAGGGTGACAGAGCACACTTGAGGGTGAGAGGGCACACTGGAGGGTGACAGAGCACACTGGAGGGTGACAGAGCACACTGGAGGGTGAGCGGGCACACTGGAGTGTGACAGAGCACACTGTAGGGTGACAGCACACTGGAGGGTGAGAGGGCACACTGGAGGGTGCCAGAGCACACTGGAGGGTGGGAGGGCACACTGGAGGGTGAGAGGGCACACTGGAGGGTGGCAGAGCACACTGGAGGGTGCGAGGGCACACTGGAGGGTGAGAGGGCACACTGGAGGGTGACAGGGCACACTGGAGGGTGACAGAGCACACTGGAGGGTGGCAGAGCACACTGCAGGGTGACGGAGCACACTGGAGGGTGGCAGAGCACACTGGAGGGTGGCAGAGCACGCTGGAAGGTGACAGAGCACACTGGAGAGTGAGAGGGCACACTGGAGGGTGACAGAGCACACTGTAGGGTGACAGAGCACACTGGAGGGTGACAGAGCACACTGGAGGGTGACAGCACACTGGAGGGTGACAGAGCACACTGGAGGGTGACAGAGCACTCTGGAGCGTGACAGAGCACACTGGAGGGTGACAGAGCACACAGGAGGGCGACAGAGCACACTGGAGGGTGACAGAGCACATTGGAGGGTGACAGAGCACACTGGAGGGTGACAGCACACTGGAGGGTGACAGAGCAGATTGGAGGGTGACAGAGCACACTGGACGGTGGCAGAGCACACTGGAGGGTGGCAGAGCACACTGGAGGGTGACAGCACACTGGAGGGTGGCAGCACACTGGAGCGGGACAGCACACTGGAGGGTGGCAGAGCACACTGGAGGTTGACAGAGCACACTGGAGGGTGACATCACACTGGAGGGTGACAGCACACTGGAGGGTGGCAGAGCACACTGGAGGGTGACAGCACACTGGAGGGTGACAGAGCACACTGGAGGGTGGCAGCACACTGGAGGGGGACAGAGCACACTGGAGGGTGACAGCACACTGGAAGGTGACAGCACACTGGAGGGTGGCAGAGCACACTGGAGGGTGACAGCACACTGGAGGGTGACAGAGCACACTGGAGGGTGACAGCACACTGGAGGGTGACAGAGCACACTGGAGGGTGACAGAGCACTCTGGAGCGTGACAGAGCACACTGGAGGGTGACAGAGCACACAGGAGGGCGCCAGAGCACACTGGAGGGTGACAGAGCACACTGGAGGGTGACAGAGCACACTGGAGGGTGAGAGGGCACACTGGAAGGTGAGAGGGCACACTGGAGGGTGACAGAGCACACTGGAGGGTGACAGAGCACACTGGAGGGTGACAGAGCACTCTGGAGGGCGAGAGGGCACACTGGAGGGTGACAGTGCACACTGGAGGGTGGCAGAGCACACTCGAGGGTGACAGCACACTGGAGAGTGAGAGGGCACACTGGAGGGTGACAGAGCACACTCGAGGGTGACAGAGCACACTCGAGGGTGACAGCACACTGGAGGGTGACAGAGCACACTAGAGGGTGACAGAGCACACTCGAGGGTGACAGAGCACACTGGAGGGTGACAGAGCACACTGGAGGGTGACAGCACACTGGAGGGTGACAGAGCACACTGGAGGGTGACAGAGCACTCTGGAGCGTGACAGAGCACACTGGAGGGTGACAGAGCACACAGGAGGGCGCCAGAGCACACTGGAGGGTGACAGAGCACATTGGAGGGTGACAGAGCACACTGGAGGGTGACAGCACACTGGAGGGTGACAGAGCAGATTGGAGGGTGACAGAGCACACTGGAGGGTGGCAGCACACTGGAGGGTGACAGAGCACACTGGAGGGTGACAGAGCACTCTGGAGCGTGACAGAGCACACTGGAGGGTGACAGAGCACACAGGAGGGCGACAGAGCACACTGGAGGGTGACAGAGCACATTGGAGGGTGACAGAGCACACTGGAGGGTGACAGCACACTGGAGGGTGACAGAGCAGATTGGAGGGTGACAGAGCACACTGGACGGTGGCAGAGCACACTGGAGGGTGGCAGAGCACACTGGAGGGTGACAGCACACTGGAGGGTGGCAGCACACTGGAGCGGGACAGCACACTGGAGGGTGGCAGAGCACACTGGAGGGTGACAGAGCACACTGGAGGGTGACATCACACTGGAGGGTGACAGCACACTGGAGGGTGGCAGAGCACACTGGAGGGTGACAGCACACTGGAGGGTGACAGAGCACACTGGAGGGTGGCAGCACACTGGAGGGGGACAGAGCACACTGGAGGGTGACAGCACACTGGAAGGTGACAGCACACTGGAGGGTGGCAGAGCACACTGGAGGGTGACAGCACACTGGAGGGTGACAGAGCACACTGGAGGGTGACAGCACACTGGAGGGTGACAGAGCACACTGGAGGGTGACAGAGCACTCTGGAGCGTGACAGAGCACACTGGAGGGTGACAGAGCACACAGGAGGGCGCCAGAGCACACTGGAGGGTGACAGAGCACACTGGAGGGTGACAGAGCACACTGGAGGGTGAGAGGGCACACTGGAAGGTGAGAGGGCACACTGGAGGGTGACAGAGCACACTGGAGGGTGACAGAGCACACTGGAGGGTGACAGAGCACTCTGGAGGGCGAGAGGGCACACTGGAGGGTGACAGTGCACACTGGAGGGTGGCAGAGCACACTCGAGGGTGACAGCACACTGGAGAGTGAGAGGGCACACTGAAGGGTGACAGAGCACACTGGAGGGTGACCGAGCACACTCGAGGGTGACAGCACACTGGAGGGTGACAGAGCACACTAGAGGGTGACAGAGCACACTCGAGGGTGACAGAGCACACTGGAGGGTGACAGAGCACACTGGAGGGTGACAGCACACTGGAGGGTGACAGAGCACACTGGAGGGTGACAGAGCACTCTGGAGCGTGACAGAGCACACTGGAGGGTGACAGAGCACACAGGAGGGCGCCAGAGCACACTGGAGGGTGACAGAGCACATTGGAGGGTGACAGAGCACACTGGAGGGTGACAGCACACTGGAGGGTGACAGCGCAGATTGGAGGGTGACAGAGCACACTGGAGGGTGGCAGAGCACACTGGAGGGTGGCAGAGCACACTGGAGGGTGACAGCACACTGGAGGGTGGCAGCACACTGGAGGGGGACAGCACACTGGAGGGTGGCAGAGCACACTGGAGGGTGACAGAGCACACTGGAGGGTGACATCACACTGGAGGGTGACAGCACACTGGAGGGTGGCAGAGCACACTGGAGGGTGACAGCACACTGGAGGGTGACAGAGCACACTGGAGGGTGGCAGCACACTGGAGGGGGACAGAGCACACTGGAGGGTGACAGCACACTGGAGGGTGACAGCACACTGGAGGGTGGCAGAGCACACTGGAGGGTGACAGCACACTGGAGGGTGACAGAGCACACTGGAGGGTGGCAGAGCACACTGGAGCGTGACAGCACACTGGAGGGTGACAGAGCACACTGGAGGGTGACAGAGCACTCTGGAGCGTGACAGAGCACACTGGAGGGTGACAGAGCACACAGGAGGGCGCCAGAGCACACTGGAGGGTGACAGAGCACACTGGAGGGTGACAGAGCACACTGGAGGGTGAGAGGGCACACTGGAAGGTGAGAGGGCACACTGGAGGGTGACAGAGCACACTGGAGGGTGACAGAGCACACTGGAGGGTGACAGAGCACTCTGGAGGGCGAGAGGGCACACTGGAGGGTGACAGTGCACACTGGAGGGTGACAGAGCACACTCGAGGGTGACAGCACACTGGAGAGTGAGAGGGCACACTGGAGGGTGACAGAGCACACTGGAGGGTGACAGAGCACACTAGAGGGTGACAGCACACTGGAGGGTGACAGAGCACACTAGAGGGTGACAGAGCACACTCGAGGGTGACAGAGCACACTGGAGGGTGAGAGGGCACACTGGAGGGTGACAGAGCACACTGGAGGGTGGCAGAGCACACTGGAGGGTGAGAGGGCACACTGGAGGGTGGCAGAGCACACTGGAGGGTGACAGAGCACACTGGAGGGTGCCAGAGCACACTGGAGGGTGACAGAGCACACTGGAGGGTGACAGAGCACACTGGAGGGTGACAGAGCACACTGGAGGGTGACAGCACACTGGAGGGTGACAGAGCACACTGGAGGGTGACAGAGCACACTGGAGGGTGACAGAGCACACTGGAGGGTTAGAGGGCACACTGGAGGGTGAGAGGGCATACTGGAGGGTGACAGAGCACACTGGAGGGTGACAGAGCACACTCGAGGGTGACAGAGCACTCTGGAGGGCGTTAGGGCACACTGGAGGGTGACAGAGCACACTGGAGGGTGACAGAGCACACTCGAGGGTGACAGCACACTGGAGAGTGAGAGGGCACACTGGAGGGTGACAGAGCACACTGGAGGGTGACAGAGCACACTCGAGGGTGACAGCACACTGGAGGGTGACAGAGCACACTGGAGGGTGACAGAGCACACTGGAGGGTGACAGAGCACACTCGAGGGTGACAGAGCACACTGGAGGGTGAGAGGGCACACTGGAGGGTGACAGTGCACGCTGGAGGGTGGCAGAGCACACTGGAGGGTGAGAGGGCACACTGGAGGGTGGCAGAGCACACTGGAGGGTGACAGAGCAAACTGGAGGGCGCCAGAGCACACTGGAGGGTGACAGAGCACACTGGAGTGTGACAGAGCACACTGGAGGGTGGCAGAGTACACTGGAGGGTGGCAGACCACACTGGAGGGTGACAGAGCACACAGGAGGGTGGCAGAGCACACTGGAGGGTGACAGAGCACACTGGAGGGTGACAGAGCACACTGGAGGGTGGCAGAGCACACAGGAGGGCGCCAGAGCACACCGGAGGGTGACAGAGCACACTGGAGGGTGGCAGAGCACACTGGAGGGTGGCAGAGCACACTGGAGGGTGACAGAGCACACTGGAGGGCGCCAGAGCACACTGGAGGGTGACAGAGCACACTGGAGGGTGGCAGAGCACACTGGAGGGTGGCAGAGCACACTGGAGGGTGGCAGAGCACACTGGAGGGTGACAGAGCACACTGGAGGGTGACAGAGCACACTGGAGGGTGACAGAGCACACTGGAGACTATCACCAGTGAACGAGGATTCTGCCAGATTCATTTTGAATCGACTTTGTAGCTGGCAGGGTCTCTGGGCTGGAGACTTCACAAGGGCCGTTCCTGAGGCCAAAACATGAACAGAATATTAACACAAACCCTCGAGAAGCTGCGAAGATGGTGGACGTGATTCTGTGTTACCCGACACCGAAATCGGGAATGGCGATCGGACAGAGAATGGTTGCTGAAGGCGATATCGTGCCGGTTTCACGCCGCGCTGCGATGCTCCGCCCCCTCCAGATTGGCGTCACCGAGACGCGCGCTGCGCGCAGTCGGAACCCCATTTGAATATCATTATCGGGCCCACCCGCAATATTCGGCCTCCGATGGGCCAAGTTCCCAACGGGTCACCCGTGGTCTCAGCGGTCATGAGCCTGACGTGCCAGCTGCGGGGAGAGGCTGTGTGGACAGTGTCCAGCACCGCCAGATTCTGCCGGGAGCCGTGCCGCTGGCCAGGGGGCTTCTGTGGGGGCCGCGGTGGACGGGTACACAGCCCAGCACGGCCGGCACACTCTTGTTGGGCGCGATCAGTGCCCGCGTGTGGGGGGGGGGGGGGTGCAGGCGTGCGCGCGGCTGCAGCTTGTCAGCCCAGCGCGAGTCCAGCACGGACCCGCCGATACTCCCACCATTTCTCACGCGTTCAACGGGTGTTTCTCGAGGCACCGGTGCCAGCGCCTCACCGGCACCGGAATCGGCGGGGGTGTGGTGCCGATCTTTCCGTTGTGAATCACCACGGATCCTCCATTGGGGCCAGCACTGAGACGCAGGAACGGTGAACCCAGCCTGGGGTTTACTTGGCTATTGTTTCTCTGCGTCATTTCCTAAGGGGTCCTGCCAATCTTCAGACCAGGGCAGCAGGGCGACGCAGCGGTTAGCACTGCTGCCTCACAGTGCCGAGGTCCCGGGTTCGATCCCGGCTCCGGGTCACTGTCCGTGTGGAGTTTGCACATTCGCCCCGTGTCTGCGTGGGTCTCGCCCCTACAACCCAAAGATGTGCAGGCTAGGTGGGTTGGCCCCAATAAATTGCCCCTTAATTGGAAAAAAGAAAAGGAAGGAAATAACTCGGTGAGCCGCAGCAGGATTTCCAGGTTTGGGAGATCTGGGCAAACAACGGCAGGAGGGGCGTCAATTCTGATGGAGCTGAAATCGGCAGCACTCTCCTTACACACACACTGCCAGGGGGAGGAAAGAAAATATTGCAGGCCCGGGTCTCCGATTCTGAGGCTCACTCTGGAGGATCCGTGGCGTTTTACGTGGAACAATCAGCGCCACCCCCTCACCAATCCTGCCACCGGTGGGGGGCTAGCAGCCGTGCCACGTAAAACGAACGGCCTCCTCGACAAAAACGGCGGTCGCGTCGTACAACACGGCGTCGGCCCTGCGCGGACACGACCTCTCAGATAGCGCCTCCCTGGCCGCGCCCTCGCCACCTCCCGGCAAACCCCCACCAGGCCCCCGGCCTTCGCCGAAGCCTCCTCGGCCAGCAGCACGGCCCCCCCCGACTGCTGAGACCACACGTGTCCCGCGCCATCGGGAACTCGGCCCATGGGGGAGGGACTTCAGGTAACGTCCTGAGGTCGCCCCAACAGCGTGCGGCGCTCGACACGGCGGTGATGGAGTCTGGGCTGGACAGCCTCACCACACTGCACAGTGCCTTTGCTCACACGCATGTCAGCTCCATCCAGTTGCTGCTTTTCGAGGCACTGATGCTGGGAGTGGGGCTCGAAAATCCACTCAGCAATGTAAACAGCATTCATTCCAACACACCAGCAGCCAATATAAACACACCACTTCTATTTGAAGGAGGTCTGTGTAATAGACATGCAGCAATAGATTTTGCGATCTCATTCTGCATATTTATTTCCACATAGAGTCGTAAATGTTTCAAATACAGCTGTGTGAGCGGCAATCAGGGGCGCGATTCTCCGACCTCCCGCCGGGTTGGAGAATCGCCGGGGGCTGGCGCGGATTCCCGCCCCCGCCGGTTGCCGAAGTCTCCGGCACCGGATATTCGGCGGGGGCGGGAATCGCGCCGCGCCGGTTGGCGGGCCCCCCCGCGTGATTCTCCGGCCCGGATGGGCCGAAGTCCCGCCGCTAAAATGCCTGTCCCGCCGGCGTAGATTAAACCACCTCTCTTACCGGCGGGACAAGGCGGTGCGGGCAGGCTCTGGGGTCCTGGGGGGGGGCGCGGGGCGATCTGGCCCTGGGGGGTGCCCCCACAGTGGCCTGGCCCGCGATCGGGGCCCAGCGATCCGCGGGCGGGCCTGTGCCGTGGGGGCACTCTTGGCGGAGGCAGAAGAGACTCCCTCCGCTGCGCTTGCGCCGCCCGGAGATGTCATTTCCGCGCCAGCTGGCGATGCACCAAAGGCCTTTTCCGCCAGCTGGCGGGGCGGAAATCCGTCCGGCGCCGACCTAGCCCCTTAAGGTTGGGGCTCGGCCCCCAAAGATGCGGAGCATTCCGCACCTTTGGGGCGGCGCGATGCCAGACTGATTTGCGCTGTTTTGGGCGCCAGTCAGCGGACATCGCGCAGTTTCCGGAGAATTTCGCCCATGGACTCTGAGTGAGAAGATTGGAGGTTTAAATCACACTCCACTTAAATTCAGGTTTACACTTCCAGTGCAGTACTGAGGGAGTGCAGCTCTGTCACAGAGTCAGTACTGAGGGAGTGCTCCACCGTCAGAGTGTCAGTGCTGAGGGAATGCTGCACTGTCAGAGGGTCAGTACTGAGGGAGTGCCGCAATGTCAGAGGGTCAGTACTGAGGGTGTGCTGCACTGTCAGAGGGTCAGTACTGAGGGAGTGCTGCACTGTCAGAGGGTCAGTACTGAGGGAGCGCGGCACTGTCAGAGGGTCAGTACTGAGGGAGTGCCGCACTGTCAGAGGATCAGTACTGAGGGAGTGCTGCACTGTCAGAGGGTCAGTACTGAGGGAGTGCTGCATTGTCAGAGGGTCAGTACTGAGGGAGTGCTGCATTGTCATAGGGTAAGTACTGAGGGAGTGCCGCACTGTCAGAGGATCAGTGCTGAGGGAGTGCTGCACTGTCAGAGGGTCAGTACTGAGGGAGCGCGGCACTGTCAGAGGGTCAGTACTGAGGGAGTGCCGCACTGTCAGAGGATCAGTACTGAGGGAGTGCTGCACTGTCAGAGGGTCAGTGCTGAGGGAATGCTGCACTGTCAAAGGGTCAGTACTGAGGGAGTGCTGCACTGTCAGAGGGTCAGTGCTGAGGGAATGCTGCACTGTCAAAGGGTCAGTACTGAGGGAGTGCCGCACTGTCAGAGGATCAGTACTGAGGGTGTGCTGCACTGTCAGAGGGTCAGTACTGAGGGAGTGCTCCACCGTCAGAGTGTCAGTACTGAGGGAGCGCCGCACTGTCAGAGGGTCAGTACTGAGGGAGTGCTGCACTGTCAGAGGGTCAGTACTGAGGGAGTGCTGCACTGTCAGAAGGTCAGTGCTGAGGGAATGCTGCACTGTCACAGGGTCAGTGCTGCGGGAATGCTGCACTGTCAGAGGGTCAGTACTGAGGGAGTGCCGCACTGTCAAAGGGTCAGTACTGAGGGAGTGTTGCATTGTCAGAAGGTCAGTACTGAGGGAGTGCTGCACTGTCAGAAGGTCAGTGCTGAGGGAGTGCTGCACTGTCAGAAGGTCAGTACTGAGGGAGTGCTCCACCGTCAGAGTGTCAGTGCTGAGGGAATGCTGCACTGTCACAGGGTCAGTGCTGAGGGAATGCTGCACTGTCAAAGGGTCAGTACTGAGGGAGTGTTGCATTGTCAGAAGGTCAGTACTGAGGGAGTGCTGCACTGTCAGAAGGTCAGTGCTGAGGGAGTGCTGCACTGTCAGAAGGTCAGTGCTGAGGAAGTGCTGCACTGTCAGAAGGTCAGTGCTGAGGGAGTGCTGCACTGTCAGAAGGTCAGTACTGAGGGAGTGCTGCACTGTCAGAAGGTCAGTACTGAGGGAGTGCTGCACTGTCAGAAGGTCAGTACTGAGGGAGTGCTGCACTGTCAGAAGGTCAGTGCTGAGGAAGCGCTGCACTGTCAGAGGGTCAGTACTGAGGGAGTGCTGCACTGTCAGAAGGTCAGTGCTGAGCGAGTGCTGCACTGTCAGAAGGTCAGTGCTGTGGGAGTGCTGCACTGTCAGAAGGTCAGTGCTGAGCGAGTACTGCACTGTCAGAGGGTCAGTGCTGTGGGAGTGCTGCACTATCAGGGGGTCAGTACTGAGCGAGTGCTGCACTGTCAGAGGGTCAGTGCTGTGGGAGTGCTGCACTGTCAGGGGGTCAGTACTGAGCGAGTGCTGCACTGTCAGAGGATCAGTACTGAGGGAGTGCTGCACTGTCAGAGGGTCAGTACTGAGGGAGTGCTGCACTGTCAGTACTGTGGGAGTGCTGCACTGTCAGAGGATCAGCACTGTGGGAGTGCTGCACTGTCACCAGATGTCAATTCCTAGAAAGGGAAAGCAGTGACCTGTGTTTAAACCCCCCCGCTCATTGAGCTGCAAGCAATTCATTCATTTCCCTTTCTAGGCTGTGATTGACAGCTTCCAAACACACACTGCTGCCCCCTTGCTTTATTCAACTTCCTTCACAGTTGAGTAACTCTGATGTGCTCTCACCACAATGTTTATTAACATCAACCACTTCAAAGAGAGTTAAGTACTTTTCACTCACCAGCCTTCACGCTCGAGTGATTTTGAAGCAGCCAGCTGGAAGTTGACAACACATAAAACTCTCTTTGAAGTGGTTGATGTCTTGTTTCTATATTCCGGGGGTTCTTTGGGGGGTCTCTTTATTTAGGGGTTCTCTTGGGGGGGGGGGCTCTTTCTGAGGGGTCGATGGGGGTCTCTTTATTTGGGGGTCGCTGGGGGACCCTTTATTTTGTGAGTGTATAGGGCGGCCTCTATGTCTCGGGGGGGGGGGGGGGAGTCTCCTTATTTAGATGGGTTGTGTGGGGCGGGGGGTGTAGAGAGGGTCACCCCCGTACTTGGGGGCAGGGGGGAACTCACATAATCGGGGTTAGGGGGCTGAATTGTGATGCGGGGGGTGTTGGGTGGCCAGCAACGGGATCTCGCTATCGGGCCACCCGCTCAAAATGACACCCGATAGCGGGACTCCCTCGCAATCCTCGCCATGCAGAATTCTGCATCGTGCGAGATTGGCACTCGCTTCCTGATCTGCGCTCCGAGTGGGAGCGAAAATCAGCTTTGGTGGGAGAACATGGGAGCGGGATTCTCCGGCCTGGACTCATAGTTTGGCCCCAAGTCCATAGTCTCCCAAATGGAGAATCTCACCCACTACAATCGACTCCTGATTGTGTCGCACGTTGTCAGAAGGGCAAGACAGAGGGATAATGCACTGTTGAAAGGGCATTAGTGAGGGAGTTCCACGCTGCCAGAGGGACAGTAGTGAGGGAGTGTTGTACTGCCAGAAGGGTAATACTGTTGGAATACAACCCTGTCAGACGGGCTAACTTTTAGATGAAGCATTAAAACAAAGTAATTATAGCTGGGTGCAGCACGGAGATTGGAGTTTGGAGAATCGCAGGAGCATTATCAGCTAGCGGTGTGAAAAAGAGCTGGGACGGGTGCCAGTAATCAGACAGAGCAGTGCAGCTTTGTTAATCCTGTGGATGAATGAATGAATGAAGTCGCTTACTGTCACAAGTAGGCTTCAAGTGAAGTTACTGTGAAAAAGCCCCTAGTCGCCACATTCCGGCGCCTGTTTGGGGTGGCTGGTAGGGGAATTGAACCGTGCTGCTAGCCTGCCTTGGTCTGCTTTCAAGGCCAGCGATTTTGCCCTGTGCTAAGCCAGCCCCTAACACCGTCTCAGGAGGAGAGATTGAACCGCTGGGAGGTGACCAGCTGTACAGTCAATCCCAGTCAGAGCAACCTTTGAGCGAATTCAGGAGTCAGTGGATTCCCCTCTCCCCGATGCCGAAATCGCGTTCGGTGACGGGGCTGAGAATCCCCTAGGATGACGATGCTCCGCCCTCTGGAAAACTGCGTACTCCAGGAGGGCAATGTTCCGGGCCGTATCGGCAGCTTGAGCTGGGAGCTCTATGCTGCCTCCTTGCTAGCCCCTCCCCGAAGCAGGGAATCGGTGGCCGTTTTGCGGCAGTTTTCCTGCCGTTTCACGCCGGCGTGGGGGCTCAGTCTCCCAAACGGAGAATTCAGCCCAATGTGTTCAACGGTGAATAATTGAAATTCTCATCGGGGGGGGGGACAGTGGTTTAGCGAAATGTTGTAACCCCCAGTGGTCACTGGCATCTGGGTGAGTTGCTGAGGTGGAATCTTTCTTGGTCCTTCTGCTATCCAATGTGTGTGTTTGACCATAGTTTGCCTGTTCATTTGTATTTACCTCATGCTACTTTTGAATGTTAGAGTGTAAGATAAACGTGGTGTGTTGTTTTACTTTTCTGACTTTTTACAATAAAGTTTATTTTCTTTAAAACCACGGAATCTTGGGCGGGATTCTCTGATGCTGAGGTTAGGTGTTGACGCCGTCGGAAACACCGTCGCGTTTCCCCACGGCCTCAGGATCAGCAATTCTGGCGCCTACAGGGGCCGCGCGGAAGAAAGGAAGCCGGGAGACAGAGAGGCCGGCCCGCCGATCAGTGGGCCCGATCGTGGTCCGGGCCACAACGGAGGCCCCCCCCCCCCGGGTCGGACCCCCCTCCCCCTCCACAGGCCGCCACCCGACCCTTCAACGCCGAGTTCCCGCCGGCTGAGAGCAGGTATGGACGGCGCCGGCGGGACTTGGCGTTACCGCGACGGCTGCTGGCCCCACCCTGGCCTGAGAATCGGTGAGCCGGCCGCGTGGAGCAGCCCGCGACCGGCGCCGCGCCAACCACACCGGCGGAGAAGAACCACCCTGCGCAGGCGCTGGGATTCGCCTGCACACGCTGCCGCTCCCGCACATGCACCAACTCGTGCCGGGCGGCAGAGGCCCTTTGGCACTGGTTGGCGCGGCCCGACGCCGGAGTGATTCACGCCAATCCTCGGCGCCGGTACGGCCCGCGCCGCCAGTAAGGGGAGAATCACACCGATGTCCAACATTGCGATTTGCAAGAACGAGATTACAATTGTCATCAAATTGTCATTTGCACAGAATCACAGATTCACAGAATCACAGAATCACAGATTCACAGAATTGCAGAATCACAGATTCACAGAATCACAGAATCACAGAGCAGAAAGGCTCTTCGGCCCATCCAATCTGCACCAACGCATGAAAAACATCTGACCTGCCGACCTAATCCCATTGGCCAGCACTGGGCTAACAGCCTGGAATGTTGTGATGCGCCAAGTGCTCATCCAGGTACTTTTTAAAGGATGTGAGGCAACCCGCCTCTCCCCCCCTCCCAGGCCGTGCGTTCCAGACCCGCCTCTACCCCCCTCCCAGGCCGTGCGTTCCAGACCCGCCTCTACCCCCCTCCCAGGCCGTGCGTTCCAGACCCGCCTCTACCACCCTCCCAGGCCGTGCGTTCCAGACCCGCCTCTACCACCCTCCCAGGCCGTGCGTTCCAGACCCGCCTCTACCACCCTCCCAGGCCGTGCATTCCAGACCCGCCTCTACCACCCTCCCAGGCCGTGCGTTCCAGACCCGCCTCTACCACCCTCCCAGGCTAAGCGTCCCAGACCGTCCCCACCCTCTGGTAAATGTTTTTTCTTCAAATCCCCCCTAAACCTCCCGCCCCTCACCTTGAACTTGTGTCCCCCTCGTGACTGACCCTTCAACTAAGGGGACCAGCTGCTCCCTATCCACCCTGTCCGTGCCCCTCATAATCTTGTCCACCTCGATCAGCTCGCCCCTCAGTCGTCTCTGCTCCAGAGAAAACAATCCAAGCCTATCCAACCTCTCTTCATAATGTTCCATCCCAGGCAACATCCTGGTGAATCTCCTCTGCACCCCCTCCAGTGCAATCACATCCTTCCTATAATGTGGCGACCAGAATTGCACACAGTGCTCCAGCTGTGGCCTCACCAGAGTTCTGTACAACTCCAACATGACCTCCCTGCTTTTGTAATCTGTGCCCTGAATGATAAAGGCAATTGTCCCATATGCCTTTTTCTCCTCCCTATTAACCTGCCCTTCTGCCTTCAGAGATCTGTGGACAAACACGCCAAGGTCCCTTTGTTCCTCAGGACTTCCCAGTGTCAGGCCATTCATTGAACACTTCCTTGCCACATTACTCCCTCCAAAGTGGGTCACCTCCCACTTTTATGGGGTATATTCCATCTGCTACCTTTCTGCCCATTTGACCATCCCGTCTGTATCTTCCTGTACCCCAAGACACTCAACCTCACTGTTAACCACCCGGACAATCTTTGTGTCATCCACAAACTTACGGATCCTATCCCCCACATAGTCATCGATGTCATTTATATAAAAGACAAAGAATAGGGGCCCAGCACAGATCCCTGTGGTACCCCACTGGTCACTGGCCTCCAGTCACTAGAGCTGTCGTCTGTCATCACCCTCTGTTTCCTGCAGATAAGCCAATTTTGAATCGACCTCATCACGTTCCCCTGTATCCCACGCGCATTTGCCTCCTTTATAAGTCTCCCATGTGGACCCTTGTCAAAGGCTTTGCTGAAATCCATGTAAACTACATCAACTGCACTATCCTCATCTACACACTTAGTCACGTGCTCAAAAAATTCAATCAGATTTGTTCGGGATGACCTCCCTCTGACAAAGCCACGCTGACTATTCCTGATCAAACATTGCCTCTCCAAGTGGAGATAGATTCTCTCCTTCAGAATTTTCTCCAATAGTTTCCCCACCACTGACGTGAGGCTCACTGGTCTTTAGTTCCCTGGCTGATCTCTGCAATCTTTCTTAAACAGTGGGACCACATCCGCTGTTCTCCAGTCCTCTGGCACCTCCCCTGAGGCCAGAGAGGAATTAAAAATTTGGGTCAGAGCCCCTGCAATCTTGTCCCTTGCCTCCCACAACAGCTTGGGTAACAATTCATGTGGAACTGGAGATTTGTCCACTTTTAAGTCTGCAATACCTCCAATACCTTGTCATTCCCGATGACAATTTGCTCAAGAACCTCACAGTTTCTCTCCCCGAGTTCTATACCTACCTTGTCATTCTCTTGTTAAGACTGTTATGGGCCAGGGTTTAGAGAACCCCAAAGTGCATCATGGAGGTCACCTGACCCACAACTTTTACTAGATTGTGGTATGGGGAGCACACGGCCCACTCTACAGGTGGTACAGCAGAAATGGTTTTTAAAGCAAAACAATGTTTATTCTATGAACTCAAGTTAACCTTTTTAAAACAAACAGTGAACATCTTAGCAACCATCAATTCAAATACAATCCCCAAAGAATACAACACTAAGTAATCCTTTAAGCTTTCCTTTTAACATCCATAAGACTTAAAACACCTTCCAACCAAAGCACATTAGGTTTGCATTCACTACTGAGAACATTTATAATTCTGAATTCACCAAATGATCACAAGATAGTCTTTTGATGGCAGAGAGAACAGCAGTACACCTGCTTGGTCTGGCTTCAGCTCCAACACTGAAAACGAAACTAAAACACACCCTGCAGCCTGCTCAAAAACAAAAGTAAAAAGCTGACAGACAGCCCAGCTCCACCCACTCCCTGACATCACTGCAGTAATAAACACCCATTTCTTAAAGGTACTCTCACTACAGATATTTATATACATACCCATTTCTAAACACCCATTTATAAACACCCGTTTCTTAAAGGTACTCTCACATGACAAGACAGGCATGAAGTATTCGTTCAACACCCAATCAATGTCCTCTGGCTCCACCTACCGATTTCCCTGTTGGTCTCTAATAGGCCCTACTCTTTCCCTACTTTTACCAGCCAGAGCTTTCTCACATCCCCTCTTTGCTCTCCTATTTGCTTTCTTAAGCTCCATCCTGCTCTTTCTGTGGTCCACTAATGCCTCTGCTGATTTGCTCCCCCTTTACTTGCTAAAAGCCTCTCTTTTCCTGCTCATGGCACCCTGAATGGCTCTGTGGTCATCCCTGGTCCTCTGGGCTAGTGTACTTTTATTGGTTAGATCGGAGCAGCACCGATCTATCAGGGCTGCGTTCAGAGCCCACCCCACCAGCATGATGTCATGGGACCTGCCCCTTTCTTTTTGTTTCCAAAGTGCTGGAGAACATGGCGGGGGAAAGCCAGCCAGGCGACTGAGAGCTGCCCTCCACTTGAGACAACACTTTGAAAGAAAAATCATTAAATTCCGCCTATAATTTCAGTTGTACACAACATATGTGGCGGGATGCTCCGTCCTGCCGCACACATTTCTACCTCACCCCGCCGGCGGGGCGCTCCTTTACGCCGGCCGGTCAATGGGGTTTCCCGTTGTGGGGCAGCCCCACGCCGTCGGGAAAACCCCGGGCTGTCGGCAAAACGGAGCATCCCACCGGCGGAGAATCCAGCCCAATGGCTGCAGAATCCTACAACAGCCCCTCAGCAACACATTCACCTACATGCGCTCTCGTCACATGGTCACATTACTTGGGCGGCACGGTAGCACAAATGGTTAGCACTGTGGCTTCACAGCGCCAGGGTCCCAGGTTCGATTCCCGGCTTGGGTCACTGTCTGTGCGGAGTCTGCACGTCCTCCCAGTGTGTGCGTGGGTTTCCTCCGGGTGCTCCGGTTTCCTCCCACAGTCCAAAGACGTGCAGGTTAGGTGGATCGGCCAGAATAAATTGCCCTGAGTGACCAAAAAGGTTAGATGGGGTTATTAGGTTACGGGGATAGGGTGGAAGTGAGGGCTTAAGTGGGTCGGTGCAGACTCGATGGGCCGAATGGCCTCCTTCTGCACTGTATGTTCTATGTTTGTGAAGAACGAGCAATGCACAGACGTGTGTTACACCGAGGGAGTTTGCAAATGGTCTGTTCATTCTTTAGTATAGGGAACAATGTGGAGATTTCTGGTGAAGGATCAACTCCTCCAATTCCTTGATGTGGCAGACAGAACGTTCATCCGCTGTGTCTCGAGGCAGTGTTCCCATCCGCTGTGTCTCAAGGCAGTGTTCCCATCCGCTGTGTCTCAAGGCAGTGTTCCCATCCGCTGTGTCTCGAGGCAGTGTTCCCATCCGCTGTGTCTCAAGGCAGTGTTCCCATCCGCTATGTCTCGAGGCAGTGTTCCCATCCGCTGTGTCTCAAGGCAGTGTTCCCATCCGCTGTGTCTCAAGGCAGTGTTCCCATCCGCTGTGTCTCGAGGCAGTGTTCCCATCCGCTGTGTCTCGAGGCAGTGTTCCCATCCGCTGTGTCTCGAGGCAGTGTTCCCATCCGCTGTGTCTCAAGGCAGTGTTCCCATCCGCTGTGTCTCAAGGCAGTGTTCCCATCCGCTGTGTCTCAAGGCAGTGTTCCCATCCGCTGTGTCTCGAGGCAGTGTTCCCATCCGCTGTGTCTCAAGGCAGTGTTCCCATCCGCTGTGTCTCGAGGCAGTGTTCCCATCCGCTGTGTCTCGAGGCAGTGTTCCCGTTTGAGGGCCGATTTGAGCCCAGAATGGAATCGAGGCAGGTGGGCAGTTAGATTGGCCACAAGGACTGAACCCCCCCCCCCACATTGACCCTGTGTCATTCCTGCAGGTTGGAATTTTATCTGCTTTCTTACCAGGTGAGGGCAGGACATATTCTGGATAGTAACGGGGCCATTCTTTAAATAAACATATGGGCACTATCATAATTATAACTCCAGTCTGGAGTTCAAAATCTAGCAGGGCCAAGCTGGTGATAAGTGTCAGCTGTGACACCGAACCGAAATGACCCAATCCACAGACGGTCACAGTGCAGCACAGAGGGTGTTCTGCACTGTTGGAAGAACTCTCTTTCAGATCGGCCCCATCTGTGGTGAACGTTAAAGATCCCAATGCATTGTTTTTTTTAAAGAAGAGGGTGGTATTGTCCTTCTAAATATCCTGGCCAATATTTAGCCCTCAATCCACATTCTAAAACAGGTTATCCGGTCAATTTTA
The DNA here is from genome assembly GCF_047496885.1 of Scyliorhinus torazame. NCBI lineage: Eukaryota > Metazoa > Chordata > Chondrichthyes > Carcharhiniformes > Scyliorhinidae > Scyliorhinus > Scyliorhinus torazame. The sequence continues at coordinate 268,493,285 of NC_092715.1, read as the reverse complement.
CATTGGGATCTTGCTGTGCACTAATTGGCTCCCAACACTGCAACAGCGACTGCACTTCAAAAATATTTCATTGGCTGTGAAGCACTTCGGGATGCCCTCAGATTGTGAAAGCGATGAGGGACGGGATTCTCCGACCCCCCCGCCACCCCGGCGGGTTGGAGGATCAGCGGGGGACGGCGATTATCCTGCCCTGCCGCCCCGACTCCAGCTGCCGTATTCTTTGGCGCTGTTTTTTGGGCAGGGCCAGGGTTTACGCCACGCCGGTCGGGGGCCGTTGGCAGCGGCCCTCCCGGCGATTCTCCGGGTCCCGGTGAGCCGAACGGCCGTGCATGTTTGGCCAGTCCCGCTAGTGTGAATCACTCAACTCACGCACCGGCGGGACCGGGCAGGTGAGTCTGCGTGGGCGGTCCTCGTGGTACGCGGGGGGATCTGACCCCGGGGTGGGGGGGGGGGGGGCCTCATGGTGGCCTGGCCCGCGATCGGGGCCCATCGATCTGCGGGAGGGCTTGTTCAGTGGGGGCACTTCTTTCTTCCTGTAGTGCTCCGCCATGGCCAGCGTGGAGAAGAGAGAGCATGCGCCAAAATACGCCGGCCGTTCCCCGCATGCGCGAGATCACGCCAGCTGTAGCCATCTGGGATGGCCACTTCCAACTAGGTACAGAGTAACTCGCAAAGCCTGGTGGGTAAAATGGACAAGCCAAGACTCAGGCAGGCTCAGAACCTGAAATGCATATTTGTCAGCAAAAGCCCAGACGGTATTGAATCTCCGTCCAATTAGCATATTGATGGGGCCGATTAGCATTTGATTGCCCATCTTCACCAAGACAAAGGACTGGTACTCGAGCACCCGGGACAGCCCCAGACATTTCGGCGCCACTCCCTGTTCAAGGGAAACGTAAACAACAGGATCAGTGACCGCTTGGGACACGCCCAGCCATCCAGACCCCGCCCACTTATTGGTTAGGAATCGAACATAGTGATCAGGGATCACCCAATTAGTGGGGCCCAAACTGAAGGGCCGCCCAAAAGAGCGCAAAAACCCCCAAGTATAAGAAGAAGAGTTCGCCACATGTTCGTCCTCTCTTGGACCAGGTGCCCCGGCCACGGCCATCGCCAATTGCAGCAACACCAGAAGCAAGCCCAAGTTCAACGCTCGCTCCCAGATGGATGAGCCCAGCTGAGCAGCAGTTACTCCTTCGGACTCGAAAGATCCAGAATCGGACAGCGGCCACTGTTTTCTGACCTAAGCCGGGTGCCCGAAGTTAAGTACAGGTTGTCTCAGTCGATAGGTGTAGTTAGCTAGTAGTGTTTATGTTGCATGACTAATTGTGTGTAAATAAAGTACCCTTGACCTTGAGCTAACTAACTGGTGTTTGGCTCTTTGATCGATAGCCGGTCGAAACCTGTGGTGGTATCATTCGATACCTGGCGACTCTGAGCATTAGAACACAGATAGCATAGAAAGAAAGGAGGGCAAACTCACTGACTGCCATAATTGGAACAGAGCCACAGAAAGTACAGAGTAAAAGAGTAAAGGAGAAAAGGCAACACGAACACGGTCCTTCAGCGCCAGCTGGAGCAGCGGCAACCCCTCCGGCGCCCCCCTAGCCCCAGAAACTGCAGAGAATTCCGCACTTTCGGGGGCTGTTGACGCCGGAGTGGTTGGCGCCAGTTTTCCCGCCGGCGTGGGGACTTAGTCCCCAGAAGGGAGAATCCCGGTCTAAATCAATGCAATTGTTTCTCTCTGTTTCAATGCAGTGATGTCGCTGCTGTGGAAATAGCCAATAGAATGGGACAAGGCGGTGAAAATCACAAGAGCAGGGAATGAAGCCAGAGTGGATATTTGAATATGTGCAGGTGCCAAAATGCATGTCTTTAAAAAAAAATCTCCGAATAGAGGGCTCTCGCTGATTACAGCTCTTGTAACACAGTCAGACTCTTTACTACACTCCAATCCATAAAGAGCTTGGCACTTCCACTGCAGTGTTACTCTAACTTGTGAAATGTATGTCTGCCAAAGGCTGTGTTCAAATGAGGGTGGAGTACATCACAGTTCTTGGAATGAGGAATTTGAAACAAATACTTCTGGGGCTTTTTTTTTTGTTTTTTTGAGTGTTTTACAATCTGGGGAGGGAAATTGTCTAACTGTCCAGTCCTGCTCACCTAGAACCAGCTCTCGCTGTTCGATCGCTCAGTGGCAATTTCAGCTGCTCGTCAATGATTTTCCTTTCGCTCAAAGTCATCATAAATGATCTGGAAACACCTTACGGGTCTCCAATCCAACACTAAGAAATACACACAACTTTGATATATAAAATTCACACCCTGCCTCTCTACCTGTGTGTGGCACACAAAACCCAGAGCGCCAGTGTGGTCGTCACCAAGTTTGTATAATACGTATATGAGATGTAATACGGTAAGGCCCCTGTACTACAGGTATGGGTGTAGATCCCTGCCTGCTGGCTCCGCCCAGCAGGCGGAGTATAAATGTGTGTGCTCACCGAGCTGCAGCCATTTCGGCGGCAGCTGCAGGAGGCCACACATCTCTGCGTAATAAAGCCTCGATTACTCTCTACTCTCGCCTCGTCGTAATTGATAGTGCATCAATTTATTAAGCAGAGATTTTACAACGATGGACCTACGCATCAAGCCCGATCGCCTGCAGCTGCACCCTCAAGCAGACAACGCCACGTCGGCCTTCGACCACGGGCTAGCTTGTTTTGAAGCCTACATCGGATCAGCGACAGAACAACCCTCAGAAGCACAGAAACTCCAGATCCTGTACACACGGTTGAGCTCCGATATTTTTCCCCTTATCCGGGACGCGCCCAACTACACTGAGGCCATGGCGCTTCTGAAAGAGAACTACACCCGGCCGATCAACAAACTCTACACCAGACACCTCCTGTCCTCGTGGCAACAGCTCCCCGGTGAGTCATTCGACGATTTCTGGCGTGCCCTGCACGCCCTGGCGAGGAACTGCGATTGCCAGGCAGTTTAGGCCGTTGAACATACTGAACTCCTAATCAGGGACACTTTCATTACGGGCATAGGGTCGGCATACATCCGCCAGCGCCTCTTAGAAGGGAGTACGTTCGACCTTGCGGCGACCAAGAAACTCGCGACCTCACTAACGGTAGCCTCCCGTAATGTACAGTCGTACGCCCCCGACAGCACGGCGACCCCCTCATGGACATCGTGGGCCCCACCAGCGGCCGCCCCCAGCCAACCCCAAGGCTGAGGCGCGCGGGAGCCAGCAAACCCCGGGGGGCCCAAGTGCAATTTCTGCGGGCAGACAAAGCACCCCCGGCAGCGCTGCCCGGCGCGGAGCGCAATCTGCAAGACCTGCGGGAAGAAAGGGCATTTCGCTGCGGTGTACCAGGCCCAGTCGATCACCGCTGTAACCAGCCCCATTGTTCCTGCGCCCCCCACGTGCGACCCTTGGGCAGCGCCATTTTCGTTCCTGCAGCCCACGTGCGGTCCGTGGGCGCCGGCATCTTCGGTGCCATTTTGGACGGCGCCTCAGGACCCCTGCTCGTCGGGCACCTCATCTGGCCGCTCATCGCCCGCAACCGCCGCCAACCAGCCCGGGACCCACCAACACCAGCCGCAGCTCGCCTCCATCACGCTCGACCAGTCCCGGCCGCACAACCTCGCAACTGCGACAATGACGGTGAAAGTCGACGGCCACAAGACATCTTGCCTTCTCAACTCCGGGAGCACGGAGAGCTTCATCCACCCCGATACGGTAAGGCGCTGCTCCCTCGCGGTACACCCCCTTACCCAAAGAATCTCCCTGGCCTCCGGATCCCACTCCGTGGAGATCCGGGGGTTCTACATCGCCACCCTCACCGCCCAGGGCATAGAATTGACCGATATGGACTGTGGGCCACCTTCCCGTACCTCGGTAACATCACCATCTGCGGCCATGACCAGCAGGACCATGACGCTAACCTTTTCAAATTTCTCCACACCGCCAAACTCCTGAACCTCACGTATAACAAGGAGAAGTGCGTGTTCAGCACCAACCACTTAGCCATCCTTGGCTATGTGGTGCAAAATGGAGTTCTAGGGCCCGACCCCGGTCTCATGGAACTCCCCCTCCCCCACTGCCCCAATGCCATGGGCTCTTCTCATACTACGCCCAGTGGGTCCCTAACTATGCGGACAAGGCCCGTCCACTCATCCACTCCACAGTTTTCCCCCTGACGGCTGAGGCCCACCAGGCCTTCAACCGTATCAAGGCCAACATCGCCAAGGCCGCGATGCACGCGGTCGACGAGACCCTCCTCTTTCAAGTCGAGAGCGCGATGCATCAGACGTCGCTCTGGCCGCCACCCTCAACCAGGCAGGCAGGCCCGTGGCATTCTTTGCCCGCACCCTCCATGCCTCCGAAATTCGGCACTCCGAAAAAGAGGCCCAAGCCATCGTTGAAGCTGTGCAGCTTTGGAGGCATTACGTGGCCGGCAGGGGATTCACTCTCCTCACTGACCAACGGTCAGTTGCCTTCATGTTTAACAACACACAGCGGGGCAAGATGAAAAATGATAAAATCTGGAGGTGACGGATCAAGCTCTCCACCTACAATTACGGGATTTTGTATCGCCCCGGTAAGCTCAACAAGCCCCCTGATGCCCTATCCCGAGCTACATGTGCCAGTGCATAAGTGGACAGACTCCGGGCCCTACACGATGGTCTCTGTCACCCAGGGGTCATCCGGTTCTTTCACTTCATAAAGGCCGCAACCTCCCCTACTCCATCGAGGAAGTCAGGACGATCACCAAAGACTGCCAGGTCTGTGTGGAGTGCAAGCCGCACTTCTACCGGCCAGACCGAGCTCACCTGGTGAAGGCCTCCCGTCCCTTTGAACGCCTCAGCGTGGATTCCAAAGGGCCCCTCCCCTCCTCCGACCGAAACACGTACTTCCTGAACGTGGTCGATGAATACTCCAGATTCCCCTTGGCCATCCCATGCCCCGATATGACGTCTGCCACCGTCATCAAAGCCCTCAATAGCATCTTCACCCTGTTCGTTTCCCCGCTTATGTCCACAGCGACCGGGGATCCTCCTTTATGAGTGATGAGCTGCGTCAGTTCCTGCTCAGCAAGGACATTGCCTCGAGCAGGACGACCAGCGACAACCCTCGGGGAAACGGGCAGGTGGCGAGGGAGAGCGGGACTGTCTGGAATGCCGTCCTGCTGGCCCTACGGTCTAAAAATCTCCCCGTCTCCCGCTGGCAGGAAGTCCTCCCCGACGCCCTCCACTCCATCCGATCGCTACTTTGCACTGCAACTAATGAAACCCCTCATGAACGTCTCCTTGCCTTCCCTAGGAAGTCCACCTCCGGGGTTTCGCTCCCAACGTGGCTGGCAGCCCCAGGACCCGTCCTCCTCTGCAAGCACGTGCGGCTCCACAAGGCAGACCCGTTGGTCGAAAGAGTACAACTGCGACATGTGAACCTGCAGTATGCCTACGTGGAGTACCCCGATGGCTGCCAAGACACAGTCTTCCTCAGGGACCTGGCACCAGCTGGTTCCCCACCCCCCCCTCCAATTACCCCGGTGCCACCCACCCTCCCCCCAGCGCACCTCACCACAGGCCCCGCTCCAGGACGATCCGTCCTCCCATTGGTTCCACCCAAGGATGAGGATGAGGTCTACACGCTCCCGGCGTCCCAGGTGACCAAGTCGGCGCCTGCATCACCACCGGGATTGTGGCGCTCACAACGGAGGATTAAGGCACCCGACTGGCTAAATTTGTGAACTTTCACCAAACTGTACTCTTTAAAAATGCTCACATACCATGTAAATAGTTTTCCACCACCCCCGCTGGACTCTTTTTTAACAGGGGGTGAATGTGGTAGTCACCACTGTTTGTATAATACGTATATGAGAGACAATACGGTAAGGCTCCTGTACCACAGGTACGGGGTAGATCCCTGCCTGCTGGCTCCGCCCAGTAGGCGGAGTATAAATGTGTGTGCTCACCGAGCTGCAGCCATTTCGGCAGCAGCTGCAGGAGGCAACACATCTCTGCTTAATAAAGCCTTGATTACTCTCTACTCTCGTCTAGTCGTAATTGATAGTGCATCAGCCTGCATGCATGTTGTGAAGAGCCAAATTATAGAGACCCTTTAGTGTGTTGAAATAAACCAACAGAAGAAACTTACCAATAAAGTGCTTGTGGGTTTCCCGCTACTGCACTCCCCATTTAAAGCATTGGCTTGAATATGTTTCTCTCTGGCATTCCTGAAACCTCTCCACCTCTCTCTTCCATAACACCACCCTCCCTTTTGGCATCCCTCATGTGCTTCAGTGTCGGGTTCGATTTCCGGCTTGGGTCACTGTCTGTGCGGGGTCTGCACGTTCTCCCCGCGTCTGCGTGGGTTGCGTCCGGGTGCTCCGGTTTCCTCCCACAGTCCAAAGATGTGCAGGTTAGGTGGATTGGCCACGCTAAATTGCCCCGTAGTGTGCAAAAAGGTTCGGTGGGGTTACTGAGTTACAGGGATAGGGTGGAGGTGTGGGCTTAAGTCGGGTGCTCTTTCCAAAGGCCGGTGCAGACTTGATGGGCCAAATGACCTCCTTCTGCACTGTAACTTCTATGATTAAGGCTGCTATCTAAATGCAGGTTGTTGGTGTTGGGTTGGATGATATTTCAGCTACTCTACTAATGGCGTGATTTAAAAAGTAAAAAGCAAATTCGGTTCAGCTCAGTTTCCAAGAATATTTTGATTATATAAGAGCACTGACCAAGGTTAAGATTAATGCAGCTCCTGGGCGGCACGGAGGCGCAGTGGTTAGGGTTAGGTGCCTCACGCCGCCGAGGATCCGGGTCACTGTCCGTGTGGAGTTTGCACATTCTCCCCGTGTCTGCGTGCGTCTCACCCCCACAACCCAAAAGATGTGCAGGGTAGGTGGGTTGGCCACGCTAAATTGCCCCTTAATTGGAAAAAAGATTTGGGGTGGCACGGTAGCACAGTGGTTAGCACAGTTGCTTCACAGCTCCAGGGTCCCAGGTTCGATTCCGGCTTGGGTCACTGTCTGTGCGGAGTCTGCACATCCTCCCCGTGTGTGCGTGGGTTTCCTCCGGGTGCTCCGGTTTCCTCCCACAGTCCAAAGATGTGCAGGTTAGGTGGATTGGCCATGATAAATTGCCCTTAGTGTCCAAAATTGCCCTTAGTGTTGGGTGGGGTTGCTGGGTTATGGGGATAGGATGGAGGTGTGGACCTTGGGTAGGGTGCTCTTTCCAAGGGCCTGTGCAGACTCGATGGGCCGAATGGCCTCCTCCTGCACTGTAAATTCTATGAATTCTATGATTAACTCTAAACGTATTTCAAAAAAAGATTAGTTCACCCCCTAATTCTGACCCATTTAATGATACTCCACTCTGGGAACACACTTTGTCCTAGTTAAGCAGCTCAGCGTTTGAGACCTCGCATTCATCTCAAAGGAGGGATGATTTCATAACTGGCCATGAACAAAAACATGTTTGCAAACCTGGTTTTGCTTGTTGTGGTATTCAGTGACATAAATCAGGTCAAATATTTGTTTTGGGGCTGTCATCAGGTTAATGGCGATTCAGCCAAACTGTTGCTCCCCGACAGATAAAAAGCAAATTGCCAAATGTACTTCCATGAGAGCAACGCCCCTTTAAAAATATTTAAATGTTTGGAGATTTTCTGTCAGGGTTTCTTGCCAAACATTATGTAGGAGTCACAGAGCAAGGAGAGTGGCAACAGAAAATATATTTTTCCTAATGTTAGACATGGCACACGCACCTCACACTATTAAACATCTCCCCCTCAATGCTCCTGTATTTGCACTCGCAGGTTGCACTGAGTGAATAAACAGCTATCAATATAGCTGTCCACACAAGTTGAAACTTGGCTCCGTTCGGGCATGGGGTTGTCCAGTGGGCACAGTTGCACTTCCAGGCCAGCTTGCAGCTTTCCCAGTGCCTTCTGCCTCGAGAACTCAGCACAAACCTGTCTTTGTATTCATGGTCGCGCAGCGGGGGAGCAAGTGCCTTCCCAAAGCTCAGCTCATCCAAGACACTGCTGCCTGTATCCCAGCTCACATGGAGTCCCGTTCCCCTGTCACCCTTGTGCTCGCTGATGTTTGATCCCTCGGGGAATCGAGGGATCCGAGAGCGGGCGGGAAAGTGGAGTTGAAGACTAAAATCAGCCACGATTCCATTAAATGGCATAGCCCGATGGGCCATGTGATCTGTTCCTGCTCCTACCTCTTATGTCATGTCTCACCTCCCCCCCCACCCCCATATTGATGTAACCTCCTCCAGTCCCACAACTCTCTGAGATAGCACGGTAGCATTGTGGATAGCACAATTGCTTCACAGCGCCAGGGTCCCAGGTTCGATTCCCGGCTTGGGTCACTGTCTGTGCGGAGTCTGCGCATCCTCTCCGTGTGTGTGTGGGTTTCCTCCGGGTGCTCGGTTTCCTCCCACAGTCCAAAGATGTGCAGGTTAGGTGGATTGGCCATGCTAAATTGCCCTTAGTGTCCAAAATTGCCCTTAGTGTTGGGTGAGGTTACTGGGTTATTGGGATAGGGTGGAGGTGTGGACCTTGGGTAGAGTGCTCTTTCCAAGAGCTGGTGCAGACTCGATGGGCTGAATGGGCACTGTAAATTCTATGAAAAATTTTATATCTACATTCATCCCATTTTGACCTCTTGGGCAAAATTCTCCGTTATCGGCGGAAAGTCCGCCGATCGGCGCAAAAACGGCGCAAATCCGACTTGCGTCACGTCGGAAAAATGGGTCGATAGTCTCCGGCCCGAAATGAGCTAGCACTCAGGGATCCGCGCTTGTGCAGTGGTTCACGCCGTGCAGCGTCATACGCGCCGCACGGCGTGACGGCTCATAAGGCCGCGCTGCTCCCCCCCACCCGACCGGAACACCCGACCGGAACACCCGACTGGATGGCTGGCCGCCGCTCAGCCCCGAGGTTCGCGTCACGGGATGTGGAGGCGCTCCTGGACGCGGTGGAGCAGAGGAGGGACGCCCTGTATCCCGGGCACGGCCGCAGAGTTGCCCCACGCCACAGCCGGCTTCTGTGGAGGGAAGTGGCAGAGGCTGTCACCGCTGTGACCCTGACACCACGGACAGGCACCCAGTGCCACAAGAAGGTGAACGACCTCGTCAGAGCAGGCAGGGTGAGCCTCCCCATATCCCCCCTCCCCCATATCCCCCCTCCCCCATATCACCCCTCCCCCATATCCCCCCTCCCCCATATCCCCCCTCCCCATATCCCCCCTCCCCCATATCCCCCCTCCCCATATCCCCCATATCCCCCTCCCCCATATCCCCCATATCCCCCCTCCCCATATCCCCCATATCCCCCTCCCCCATATCCCCCCTCCCCATATCCCCCCTCCCCCATATCCCCCCTCCCCATATCCTCCCTCCCTCATATCCCCCATATCCCCCATATCCCCCTCCCCCATATCCCCCCTCCCCCATATCCCCCCTCCCCCATATCCCCCCTCCTCCATATCCCCAATATCCCCCTCCCCCATATCCCCCATATCCCCCCTCCCCATATCCCCCATATCCCCCCTCCCCCATATCCCCCATATCCCCTCTCCCCCATATCCCCCCTCCCCATATCCCCCATATCCCCCCTCCCCTATATCCCCCCTCCCCCATATCCCCCCTCCCCCATATCCCCCCTCCCCATATCCCCTTCCCCATATCCCCCATATCCCCCTCCCCCATATCCCCCATAATCCCCCATATCCCCCCTCCCCCATATCCCCCATATCCCCCCTCCCCCATATCCCCCATATCCCCCCTCCCCCATATTCCCCATATCCCCAAGTGAATCCAGCCCTAACCTTAACCTCTGCAATGCACGCGCAAACGATGGCATGCATTCATATACCTGCCTAACAGTATTGCCTTTTACCCTGCCACCCCCCACCCACAGGAGAAGCGCGCACACAACAATAGGGAGCATGTGAGGACTGGAGGAGGCCCCGCTGATGAGAGGCCACTGACCGAACACGAGGAAAGGGCCCTGGAACTGGCTGGCGGACCTGAGGACCGGGAGGTTGCTGATGCAGAGGTCGGGGGCATAGTAGCAAGACAGCCCGTCCCCATATCCCCCCTCCCCTATATCCCCCTCCCCCATATCACCTGATCACTGCCTGCGTGTCTAACCATGCATGCTTCATTGTGTATCGCAGGACCAAACGTCCAGGCACCCATCCCCGCAGATGCAGACCGCCCGCAGGATGCCCCTCAGAGGCCACGGGAGACGGAGAGACCCGGACCCTCCAGCATGCGACGCCCGCAGGATGCCCCTCGCACACCACGGGAGACGGAGAGACCCGCACCCTCCAGCATGCGACGCCCGCAGGATGCCCCTCGCACACCACGGGAGACGGAGAGACCTGGAGCAACAGGGAGAAGACACCCCCGTCACGTGCAGGAGCGACCACCCAGCGATGAGGGGTGCAGCCACAGGCCCCCGTCACATCCGAGCCAGGACACCACTACCCAGGACACCACTACTCAGGACACCACTACCCAGGACACCACTACCCAGGACACCACTACCCGGGACACCACTACCCGGGACACCACTACCCGGGACAGCACTGCCCAGGACACCCCTACCCGGGACAGCACTACCCAGGAAGACGAAATACCGGACAGTGACTCAGAGTGGATGGGTGGAGACGAACCCCCACCCCAAAGTGCCATGGACTCAGAGTGGGACGAAGAGCACGACACAATGCCACTGCTGTCACCAACACCCTCCACCATCGCAGAAACACTCACCTCGGTTGGGCACTTTAGTGATGAGGCGTCTGGTACACTCACTGGTGCGCACAACACAGCCGTCCCGGTACAGCAGGTGGAGGTAGGAGCAGCAGAGGGACCAGGCGGTCGGAGGACAGCCCAGCCCAAGCGAACATCTGCCGCCCAGATGGATCCCGGGTTCCTGGAGTTACCACACCCACACATAGATCCGATGCAACCACCGACCCGGAGACGAGCGAAGAGGGTGACGGGCGGCTTGCGGCGGCTGCAGTCGCAGGTGGAGGAGTCCACCCGCATCCAGGAGCTGGGAGTGGTGCCGGTCATGCGTGCCACCCAAGCTGACACCGCACGGGTGGCGTCCGCGGTGGAGGCAATGGGTGCGACGGTGTCAGACATAGGGAACGGTTTGCGAGGCCTGGGGCTTTCCGTGCAGGCGGCGTCTGTGGCCCAGGAAATGGCTGCCCTCTCACAGGAGGCCATGAGCCAGTGCCAGCGCCAGATGGCAGAGGCGCTCAACGCCATTGCCCAGTCTCTGCAGGCCATGGCCCAGTCTCTGCAGGCCATGGCCCAGTCTCAGCAGGCCATGGCCCAGTCTCTGCAGGCCATCGCTGAGGGCATCGGCACCAGTGGCCATGTGCGAGCCGGCGTCGCACTGTCACAGACAGGGTTTGCCAACCCGCTGGGCTCCATGGCCGCAAACCTGCAGACCCCTGTCGATACCAGCACGGGCCTCCAGGACTGGCAGCGCCAGATGTCGGGAGGGCATCGGATGGCCAGTCCGTTCGCATCCCCCACCCATGTAGAGGCCTGGGGGCCATCGGGCACGCCGAGGGAGGAGGAGATGGTGTGGTCCGTCCTGGCCCCCCCTGTAGGGGAGGTCCTGGTACACCGCAACACCTAGGACTCCCCCCTCTTCCATTCCAGGTGCATCGGGTGGGCAACGGGCAGGACAGGCTGGCAGCTCGCCATCCCAGTCGCCCGGGCCGCAGCCTGGCCCATCTAGGCCAGGACGCCCCAGGAAACGGCCACCAAAGGGATCCAGTGTCAGAGGGCAGGAATCACAGGAGACAGTTCTGCTGTACCATCTGGGGAACCACGTAGACGTTGTCAAAGGGCCCGTAAGGCCAAACAATTAGACACTGAGTAAGTTGGCACGGGTGCAGGGCACAGATGAGTTTTAGGGGCTAGGGCACGTGCATGAACTCCTTTGGTTATTAAAGTCAATGTTACACCTACAGAAGCTGCCTTTGTGCTCTGTCCAAAGCGTGCGGGGGTGTCATGTACGTTGAGCGCAAGTGTGTGTGTGAGGGGTGGTCTTACCTCAGCCCCAGGTGAGTCTGCCCCGTTCCCCCTGGGCCGCCATCAACATCCCCCTGGGCAGGGGACGGGACCGTGCGCTGCAGTGTCACAGCCGCATGCAGGGATGGTCCGGGTGGATGGTGGTACTGTGGCCATGGGTCAGACATAGTCCAACGATGTAGAGCCAGGAGCTCACCGCAGGGCGGGTTGTCATCATCCTCCATGGCCTGCAATAGACACGCGTCCACCCGCAACTGTGTGAGCCCGGCCTGTTGTGCCGCAGGTGGATCGGCAATGGGGGGGGTGGTGTGCATGCGGCTGGGGGGGGTGGGGTTGGGGAGGGGGGTGAGGGTGCTGGGTGGGTGGATGGGTGGGGGTGTGGGTGGTCGGCTGTTGCCATGGTGTGCGGTCTGTGGCCATACTACCCGATTCCCACGCCCATCTAGTCAGTGAAGCGGGCGGCTATCAGTCTGTCCCGTGCCCGCTGGGCCAGCCGGTAACGGTGGACAGCCACCCGCCTGTGTCTAGCCCATCTGCCCTGACCATTATCCCCATCCCCCTCATCTGGGGAGGACTGCGCCTCTTCCTGCTGCTCCTCCAGTCCGCCCTCCTCTGCCTGCGGCACATCGCCCCTCTGCTGGGCTATGTTGTGCAGGACGCAGCACACCACAATGATGCGGCCGACCCTATCTGACCGATACTGGAGGGCGCCCCCAGAGAGGTCCAGGCACCTGAACCACATCTTCAGCACGCCAAAGCACCTCTCTATCACTCCCCTTGTCGCTACATGGGCATCATTGTAGCGGTTCTCCGCCTCATTGCGTGGCCTCCGTATAGGCGTCATCAGCCACGATCGCAATGGGTAGCCTCTGTCGCCCAGCAACCAGCCCCTCAGCCGGGGATGGCGTCCCTCGTACATGCCGGGGATGGATGACCGCGACAACATGTATGAGTCGTGTACACTGCCTGGGTAACGGGCACAGACGTGCAGGATCATCATGCGGTGGTCGCAGACCACCTGTATGTTCATTGAATAAGTCCCCTTCCTATTGGTGAACACGGCCCTGTTATCTGCAGGTGGCCGCACGGCGACGTGCATCCCATCGATCGCGCCCTGGACCATGGGGAACCCGGCCACGGCAGAGAAGCGCACGGCCCAGGCATCTTGGCTGGCCCGGTCCACGGGGAAGCGGATGTAGCGGTGCGCCATGGCATATAGGGCATCTGTCACTGCCCAGATGCACCGATGCACCGATGTCTGCGATATGCCGGACAGGTCCCCACTCGGTGCCTGGAATGACCCCGTTGCATAAAAGTTCAGGGCCACCGTAACCTTGACGGACATGGGGAGAGGGTGTCCCCCGCCAGTGCCACGCGGTGACAGGTGTGCCAGCAGGTGGCAGATGTGTGCCACGGTTTCCCGGCTCATCCGGAGTCTCCTCCTGCATTCCCGGTCCGTGAGGTCCTGGTATGACTGCCGGGGCCGGTACACACGGGGTGCCGTCGGGTGCCTCCGTTGTCGTGGGGCCGCGACGTCCTCCTCCCCCTCCTCGTCCTGTCGGTCAGGTGTCCCTCCAGCCTGGGCGGCCGCCGCCTGTCCCTCTGCGGCAGCCTGCGCCGCCTCTCTGGCACGCTCCTCCTCCTCCTCCTCATCCAGGGCAACATAGACATGAGCGGCTGCCGCCACGGCGGCCAACATCGCTGGATGATCGGAAAACATGACGGCCTGGTGGGGGGGAGGGGAACGACGACATGTCATCATTGCCCATATCCCCTCCTCCCCCCAGCCAGGTGGCATGGACATCATGAGTCCAACTGTTGGAGGCTGGCACCTGGCCAGGTGGACCAACTCACTTGCCCTCGCATCCCCCTCCCCGGCACGGACCCCACCCCAACCTCCACCCCGGCACGGACCCCCCCCCAACCTCCACCCCGGCACGGACCCCCCCCCAACCTCCACCCCGGCACGGACCCCCCCCCAACCTCCACCCTGGCATGGATCCACCCCCCATCCCCCTCCCCGGCACGGACCCCCCCCCAACCTCCACCCTGGCACGGACCCCCCCCCCAACCTCCACCCCGGCACGGACCCCCCCAAACCTCCACCCCGGCACGGACCCCCCCCCTGACCTCCACCCCGGCACGGACCCCCCCCAACCTCCACCCCGGCACGGACCCCCCCCAACCTCCACCCCGGCACGGACCCCCCCCCCTCCAACCACCACCCCGGCGCGGACCCCCCCCCCAACCTCCACCCCGGCACGGACCCCCCCCCCCAACCTCCACCCCGGCACTGACCCCCCATCCCCCTCCCCGGCACGGACCCCCCCCAACCTCCACCCCGGCACGGGCCCCCTCCCGGCACTCCCCCAGAGCCCAGCCTACTCTAACCACCCCCCCCCCCCCCCCCCCCGCCGCACACACACACACACAACCCGAGACACACCTCTCCCCACACATTCAGACTGCGGCCACGCCATCACCTGCCCAGAGCCAACCCCCCAGGCCGTCACTCACCTCCACGCTGGTCGGCGTGATCCTGGAGCACAGGGTCACGCCGATGAAAAGGAGGTTTAATTTACGTCGACGCAAATTACGTTTAATTTGCGCAGACCTGTGACATTCTGCGACGGCAGCGGCGACATTAACACCCCGCCGACTTTTCTCCCTTCGGAGACTTCGGCAACCGGCGGGGGCAGGATTCACGGCGGCCAACGGCCATTCTCCGACCCGCTGGGGGGTCGGAGAATGACGCCCCTTGTTCCTCCTCAGTTCTAATAGCTGCCTGACCCCCCAGCCCTCGATCTCTGTTCCAAGACCTCGCCGCTCCTTTGTGTCTTCCTCTTCATTTAAACTCTACCTCTTTGACAAAGCTGCTGGCCATCTGTCCTAACACCTCCTCATGTGATTTAGCATCAACTTTTGTTTGCTAATCACTCCTCAAGTGTCTTGGGACGTTTTCGACATTGAAGATGCTATATAAATGCAAGTTGTTGTTGCTGTGTTGGGCAATATCTGTCTTTTGTGTTTCCTCCTCCTACAGATGCAGCCGGACTTGTTGAGTTTTTCCAGAACCCTCTAGTCTCCCATCACATTCCAGCCTCCGCAGCATTTTGCTTATTTTATACTTTCCGCAGTTGCTCATTTATCAGCGCATTTTTCCTGTCTTTCCAAATCCTTTTGTGATTTTAATACTTTTCCTTTGGCTCCTGCAGATGACTTTTGTTTACATTCAAAAATGTTTTGGTTGCAGTTTTGGGAAAGAATTTATAGCTGATCATTTATCCGAGGGCTCTTCTCTGCAGCGGGGTCGGAGATCCTAATACTTCCATCCCAATGTTTTCTTTTCCTCCACCCTTTGTTTTGTTCATTCCTGTGAAAGCGTTCCCAAATCTTTCCATTTACAGTTTTAACAAAGCAACAAAAATAACTTGCCTTTGTTTCGTCGGGGCTGAATTGGGTAGCCTATGGAAACGGGCGTGGGGATTGAGCGTATTTACTCCACATCTGTGTGATGTCACAAAGCCAGCTGAGCATCTTCATTGCCCACATCTGGGCAGGATCCTAGATGTCCTCATCTTGATGGAGGAGATGATCCTGACCTCTATCAGCTCAGCTACTGCTGGCTCTGGGGATATGAAGATAAGGGGGGTGCAGCATGAATCTCGACACTCACTCTGCTGGGTATTTCAGGGCTCCTCCAGCCCACTGCAGGATTATGTGGGGCAGCATGGTTTTTTACTGTGTGTACGTATGTCTCATTGACACACTGTAATCTCCGGCTTTGTGTTCAGTGTCTATCCCTTGTCAGCCAGCCACCACTCTTCGCTGTGATGGCTCACCTACAGGTGGCTCAGTGGACTGCCCCTGAATCAAGTCACTGTGACGGGTTCGTGAGCGTTGACCTGCATGCTTCACTGTTTCTGCTCACACACCAGTTGGACGTGTCGCTGGCTCTGTGTGAAGTGACCTCCCTTATGCAACAGTGGACAATAAATTGGGAGATGTGGCAGTAACTATGACAACCAGAGGCATAAACATTGATCACCATGGTTCAATCGCTGTTGGTGCTGCCCCTGCTAGGCTGTGGGGCTGTAGTAACAATTGCAGCAAATGGCAGATTTCATTGAGGACATCCCTACTGAGGCTTAGACATCACATAGGCGGCACGGTAGCACAGTGGTTAGCACTGTTGCTTCACAGGGTCCCAGGTTCAATTCCCGGCTTGGGTCACTGTCTGTGCGGAGTCTGCACGTTCTCCCCGTGTCTGCGTGGGTTTCCTCCGGGCGCTCCGGTTTCCTCCCACAAGTCCCGTAAAACGTGCTGTTAGGTGAATTGGACATTCTGAATTCTCCCTCTGTGTAACTGAACAGGCGCCGGAATGTGGCGACTAGGGGCTTTTCACAGTAACTTCATTGCAGTGTTAATGTAACCCTACTTGTGACACTAATAAAGATTATTTATTATAAGGGGAAATATAGACAGTCGACCAAACCTGGTCAAAGAGATAAGTTGTAAGGAGCATCTTAAAAGGGGGAGTGTGAGAGAGGTAGGGAGGGAGGGAGGTGGTGTGACGCAGGGAGCGAATTGCAGAGTTCAGAGTCCACACAGCTGAGGGCACGGCTGCCAATGCTGAAGAGATAAACATTGGAAATGTGCAAGCAGCCAGCATTGGAGGAACGTAGAAATCTCTCAGGGTGTTGGGTGGGGGAAGGTTACAGTGAGGGGGGGGGGGGGGGGGGGTCAAGTAGAGAATTGAAACTCTTCTTTTATTCTATACTCCAAGGAAATGGAGACGGGCTTGATTATAGAAACTGTGGCTTTTTTTTAGGGTGGGTTGTTTGTCCTGAACTTTTTCTCCTTGGCAAGATAGAACTATTGCTTATATTTGCAGGTTGATCTTAATCACATCAAGACATTCGGAGTATCTCTTGGATCCAGGCTTGTTTCAAGCCAGAGTGCGTTTGTAGCTCGGAGCTGTTTTGATTTTTTGGGGGCCGCCTGCAGTGTGATGAGGTCTGCGGAACATAATGCATATCCTTCAGGAGGCATTGGGGGAAAATAAGAGAATTCTGGTATGAAGCATGCTGAGTCAAGATAAATATCAAGTACCAACAGATAGTAGGTCAAGCAAAGTGCTTCGCTGCTGGTAACTAATATCGCACTACAACAGTGCAAGAGGCTGCTTCTAATGGAGCCAAGACGGTCGTGCTTAAAGGATCCCAAACATGTTTAAGTTCCCTGTTTGTAACAATCTGAAACCAAAAAAGGGCTGGCTGATCCCGATGTTTCTCTTGCAAAACCTGGAAGCAAGTGGGTGTTGTTCAGTTCTCTTGTACTAATTTAATAAGAATGACAAAGAGGTTCCAAAATTAATTTCATTTCTCTTAACTTTTCCAGTTCTGTACTCAAAGAGATAATGAGGTAAACATCTGTGAAAGGCCTTTGACAAGGTCCCTCATGGCAGACTGGTATAGAAGGTGAAGTCACACAGGATCAGAGGCGAGCTGGCAAGATGGATACAGAACTGGCTCAGTAGAAGGCAGTTTTCTGAATGGATCATCGATCGACAGTTCCAACGCGCCACAGCGAAAAAACGCACCAACCTCCTCAGAAGACAAACATGGGACACAACCGACAGAATACCCTTCGTCGTCCAGTACTTCCCCGGAGCGGAGAAACTACGACATCATCTTCACAGCCTTCAACACGTCATCGATGAAGATGAACATCTTGCCAAGGTCATCCCCACACCCCCACTACTTGCCTTCAAACAACCGCGCAACCTCAAACAAACCATTGTTTGCAGCAAACTACCCAGCCTTCAGAACAGCGACCACAACACCACACAACCCTGCCATGGCAATCTCTGCAAGACGTGCCAGCTCATCGACATGGATACCACCATTACACATGAGAACACCACCCACCAGGTACATGGTACATACTCGTGCGACTCGGCCAACGTTGTCTACCTCATATGCTGCAGGAAAGGATGTCCCGAAGCGTGGTACATTGGCGAGACCATGCAGACGCTGCGACAACGAATGAACGGACATCGCGCGACAATCACCAGGCAGGAATGTTCCCTTCCAGTCGGGGAACACTTCAGCAGTCAAGGGCATTCAGCCTCTGATCTCCGGGTAATCGTTCTCCAAGGCAGCCTTCAGGACGCACGACAACGCAGAATCGCCGAGCAGAAACTTATAGCCAAGTTCCGCACACATGAGTGCGGCCTCAACCGGGGCCTGGGATTCATGTCGCATTACATTCATCCCCCACCATCTGGCCTGCGAAATCCTACCAACTGTCCTGGCTTGACACAATTCACACCTCTTTAACCTGGGGTTACCCCATCTCTGGATCTGTAAAGATTTAATCACCTGCTAATGCTCGCATTCCAAGCATTGTTTGGCATCTTTGAATTTGTCCATATATATGTTTCTGGAACATACCTCCTCATTCACCTGAGGAAGGAGCAGCGCTCCGAAAGCTAGTGACATCGAAACAAACCTGTTGGACTTTAACCTGGTGTTGTAAAACTTCTTTCTGAATGGAGGGCTGTGACTAGTTGTGTTCCGCAGGGATCAGTGCTGAGACCTATGCTGTTTGCAATATGTATATATATATAAATGATTTAGAGGAAAATGTAGTTGGTCTGATTGGTAAGTTTGTGGACGACACAAAGATTGGTGGAGTTGCGGATAGTGAAGAGGATTGTCAGAGGATTCAGCAGAATATAGATTGGTTGGAGACTTGGGAATTGGCTGATGGAGTTTAATCCGGACTGTATTGATCTGTATATCTGCTGGTATGGAAAGGGTTAACAACTGTATCATAGTGCTAGACAACCACCAGATGGCAGCACCAGATCCATGTATATAAACTGACCTCAGAGGATCTTCCCGCCTCTTCGTATTTGGAGTGACGAGATAGCAGAGTGTTAGAGAGAGATAGCTTAGTTGGCACGTGTAGTTAAACATTATTTATGCTTCTTATTATTTACTTAATCATCAGTTATAGTTGCAGAAGAGTGAACAAACTCATTGATATTTATATTCGCTATTCATTAAATATTATTTGCTTAATTTGAAGACTGATGGTTTCATTGAACTACATCCATCAGACCATTCCGGAAGTAAGCAAAAGGGCAACAACGTATTACAATCACGTAAAATAACACAGGCAAATGTGAGGTACTGCATTTTGGAAGGTCTAATACAGGTAAATGGCAGAACCCTTGGGAGTATTGACAGGCAGAGAGATCTGGGCATACAGGCCCACAGATCACTGAAAGTGGCAACGCGGCATGCATGTCTTCATTGCTCGGGGCATTGAATATAAAAATTGGCAAGTCATGCTGCAGCTCTCCAATACCTTAGTTAGGCCGCACTTGCAATATTACGTACAATTCTGGTCGTCACACTACCAGAAGGGTGTGGAGGCTTTGGAGAGGATGCAGAGGAGGTTTACCAGGATGTTGCCGGGTCTGGAGGGCATTAGCTATGAGGAGAGGTTGGATAAACTTGGTTTGTTTTTACTAAAATGATGGAGGGTGTAAAAGGTAAAGTCACCATAGTCCCAGATGACCATAGGCTGCTTTCCCCTTTGAGGGGGAGAGCTGACTGGTGGTGATTTAACCTGAGGGTCACACACCTCAGGCGAGGGGCAAGGTTGAGAAGGAGGGGCCTTCATGAATAACCTCAGCCGGTGCGGGGAATTGAACCCACGCTGCTGGCGACACTCTGCATCACGAAGCAGCCGTCCAGCCCGCTTAGCATTGCGAGGCGACCTGGCAGAGCTGCATGGACAGAGTGGATAGTCAGACATTTATTCCCAGGGTGGGAAAATCAATTATCCGGGGACTTAGGTTTACATGGACTTCACTAAGGCTTTTGACAAGGTCCCACATGGGAGACGGGTCAAGGAGGTACCAGCCCATGCGATCCAGGACAATTTGGCCAATTGGGTCCAAAATTGGCTTAGTGTCAGGAGGCAGAGGGTGTTGATCGAAGGTTGTTTTTCCGACTGGAAGCTGTGTCTAGTGGTGTTCCGCAGGGATCGGTGCTGGGTGCCTTGCCCTTTATAGTGTATATTAATAATAATTAATAATAATACAAGGATAGGGACAGGAATGGATGTTGCAGGTTCCGGGGTTTAGGTGTTTTAGTAAGATCAGAGAAGGAGGCAAAAGAGGGGGAGGTGTGGCGCTGCTAGTCAAGAGCAGTATTACGGTGGCGGAGAGGATGCTAGATGGGGACTCTTCTTCCGAGGTAGTATGGGCTGAAGTTAGAAACAGGAAAGGAGAGGTCACCCTGTTGGGAGTTTTTTATAGGCCTCCTAATAGTTCTAGGGATGTAGAGGAAAGGATGGCGAAGATGATTCTGGATATGAGCGAAAGTAACAGGGTAGTTATTATGGGAGACTTTAACTTTCCAAATATTGACTGGAAGAGATATAGTTCGAGTACATTAGATGGGTCGTTTTTTGTACAGTGTGTGCAGGAGGGTTTCCTTACACAATATGTTGACAGGCCAACAAGAGGCGAGGCCACGTTGGATTTGGTTTTGGGTAATGAACCAGGCCAGGTGTTGGATTTGGAGGTAGGAGAGCACTTTGGGGACAGTGACCACAATTCGGTGACGTTTACGTTAATGATGGAAAGGGATAAGTATACACCGCAGGGCAAGAGTTATAGCTGGGGGAAGGGCAATTATGATGCCATTAGACGTGACTTGGGGGGGGTAGGGTGGAGAGGTAGGCTGCAAGTGTTGGGCACACTGGGTAAGTGGAGCTTGTTCAAGGATCAGCTACTGCGTGTTTTTGATAAGTATGTACCGGTCAGGCAGGGAGGAAGGCGTAGAGCGAGGGAACCATGGTTTACCAAAGAAGGGGAATCTCTTGTTAAGAGGAAGAAGGAGGCCTATGTGAAGATGAGGTGTGACGTTTCAGTTGGGGCGATGGATAGTTACAAGGTAGCGAGGAAGGATCTAAAGAGAGAGCTAAGACGAGCAAGGAGGGGACATGAGAAGTATTTGGCAGGTAGGATTAAGGAAAACCCAAAAGCTTTCTATAGGTATGTCAGGAATAAGCGAATGACTAGGGAAAGAGTAGGACCAGTCAAGGACAGGGATGGGAAGTTGTGTGTGGAGTCTGAAGAGATAGGCGAGATACTAAATGAATATTTTTCGTCAGTATTCACTCAGGATAAAGATAATGTTGTGGAGGAGAATGCTGAGACCCAGGCTATTAGAATAGATGGCATTGAGGTACGTAGGGAAGAGGTGTTGGGAATTCTGGACAGGCTGAAAATAGATAAGTCCCCGGGGCCTGATGGGATTTATCCTAGGATTCTCTGGGAGGCCAGGGAAGAGATTGCTGGACCTTTGGCTTTGATTTTTATGTCATCATTGGCTACGGGAATAGTGCCAGAGGACTGGAGGATAGCAAATGTGGTCCCTTTGTCCAAAAAGGGGAGCAGAGACAACCCCGGCAACTATAGACCGGTGAGCCTCATGTCTGTAGTGGGTAAAGTCTTGGAGGGAATTATAAGAGACAGGATTTATAATCATCTAGATAGGAATAATATGATCAGGGATAGTCAGCATGGCTTTGTGAAGGGTAGGTCATGCCTCACAAACCTTATCGAGTTCTTTGAGAAGGTGACTGAACAGGTAGACGAGGATAGAGCAGTTGATGTGGTGTATATGGATTTCAGTAAAGCGTTTGATAAGGTTCCCCACGGTAGGCTATTGCAGAAAATACGGAGGCTGGGGATTGAGGGTGATTTAGAGATGTGGATCAGGAATTGGCTAGCTGAAAGAAGACAGAGGGTGGTGGTTGATGGGAAATGTTCAGAATGGAGTTCAGTTACAAGTGGCGTACCACAAGGATCTGTTCTGGGGCCGTTGCTGTTTGTCATTTTTATCAATGACCTAGAGGAAGGCGCAGAAGGGTGGGTGAGTAAATTTGCAGACGACACTAAAGTCGGTGGTGTTGTCGACAGTGTGGAAGGATGTAGCAGGTTACAGAGGGATATAGATAAGCTGCAGAGCTGGGCTGAGAGGTGGCAAATGGAGTTTAATGTAGAGAAGTGTGAGGTGATTCACTTTGGAAGGAATAACAGGAATGCGGAATATTTGGCGAATGGTAAAGTTCTTGGAAATGTGGATGAGCAGAGGGATCTCGGTGTCCATGTACATAGATCCCTGAAAGTTGCCACCCAGGTTGATAGGGTTGTGAAGAAGGCCTATGGAGTGTTGGCCTTTATTGGTAGAGGGATTGAGTTCAGGAGTTAGGAGGTCATGTTGCAGCTGTACAAAACTCTGGTACGGCCGCATTTGGAGTATAGCGAACAGTTCTGGTCACCACATTATAGGAAGGACGTGGAGGCTTTGGAGCGGGTGCAGAGGAGATTTACCAGGATGTTGCCTGGTATGGAGGGAAAATCTTATGAGGAAAGGCTGATGGATTTGAGGTTGTTTTCGTTGGAGAGAAGAAGGTTAAGAGGAGACTTAATAGAGGCATACAAAATGATCAGGGGGTTAGATAGGGTGGACAGTGAGAGCCTTCTCCCGCGGATGGAAATGGCTGGCACGAGGGGACATAGCTTTAAACTGAGGGGTAATAGATATAGGACAGAGGTCAGAGGTAGGTTCTTTACGCAAAGAGTAGTGAGGCCGTGGAATGCCCTACCTGCTACAGTAGTGAACTCGCCAACATTGAGGGCATTTAAAAGTTTATTGGATAAACATATGGATGATAATGGCATAGTGTAGGTTAGATGGCTTTTGTTTCGGTGCAACATCGTGGGCCGAAGGGCCTGTACTGCGCTGTATCGTTCTATGTTCTATGTTCTAATGATCTGGATGTGAATGTAGGAGGTATAATCTGTAAGTTTGCAGATGACACGAAAATTGTTGCTGTGGTAAATAGTGAGGGGGGAAGTCTTGGATGTAGTAGGCTGGGCAGGGTGTACCGGTGTCTTTACCGATGCCTTTGCCGCTGTCGGGCTCTGTCCGGTTGCTTTGGTACAACTTTCCAGGCCATTGCAGAGGCCAGTGAAGGGTCGACAATGTTGCCTAAGTCACACGCAGTCCATTCCAGCAGAACCAGGTGGGTTTATAAACAACAATCCTGTAGCCGACCGGAAGAAGCTTTTAAACTCCAAATTTTTATTTATTTAATTGAACTTAAATTGCCCCAGCTGCCACGGTGCGATTTGAACTTCTGTCATCGGTGCATCAGTCCAGGCCTCTGGATTCCGATTCCAGTCGCATTTCCACAGCTCCAGCAGTAGAGGGTGGCACCCATTGGGCGGGATTCTCCCGTACTTGGCGCGATGGGCCAACGCCGGCACCAAGAGCGGCGAGAACCACTCCGGCGTCGGGCCACATGGAAGTTGTGGAATCCTCCGCACTTCCGGGGGCTAGGCTGGCGGGGAAGGGCCGCCGTGGTCCCGCGCATGCACAGAACCGCCGGCGTATTCCTGCACATGCACCGGCCATACCGGAGCCCTACAGAGGCTGGCACGGAGGGAAAGAGTGCCCCCATGGCACAGGCCCGCCTGCAGATCGGTGGGCCCCGATCGCGGGCCAGGCCACCGTGGGAGCCCCCCCCCCCCCCCCGCGGCGCCGGATCCCCCTGCGCCCACCTCCCCCCCCCCCCGAGGACCCCGCTAGATGGCCAACAAGCCAGGGGGTCCCGCCGTGATGGACCATGTCCATTTCACGCAAGCGGGACAGGCCGAAAATGGGTGGCCGCTCGGTCCATCGGGGCCCGGAGAATTGCCGGGGGGGCGTTGCCAATGGGCCCCGACCGGCATGGCATAAACCCCGCACCCTCCTGAAAACTGGCGCTGAAAAATACGGCAGCCGGCGTCCGAGCGGCGGGGCGGGATTCACTCCGCCCCCCGAGGATTCTCCGATCCGGCGGGGCGGGGTCTGAGAATCCCGCCCATATAATCCACATCACTGATTGCAAAATTTACACGGATGATTTCAGAACTATGAGGTTAATGCGATCAGCAAGCCCTGACAGGTTGGACTTTTTTATTCTTGAAAAGAAACGTTTGAGGAGAGACCTAATGGAGGTCTGTAAAATTGTGAAATATTTTAATAGAGCAGATGCAGACGGGGAGGAGCAAAACCAGAGACCGTGAGTATAAGATAGTCACCAAGAAATCCAATAGGAAATTCAGGAGAAGCTATCACAAGTGGTTGAAACAAATGGCATAAAATCCATTTAAGGAAGGCTGGATAAGGAAAATCATGTGACTGTTGGCATCTTGAGCTCCCAATCCTAATTCTCAAGAAAATATTGCATTCAAATCTGACATACTCAGCCAGCCGGGGAATTCAGACATCTCTTTGTTTAAGGATGGAACAATACACCTCAATGGCCGAGATTTTCTGGGCCTGCTGAGGTGGGTTCCCCCATGGCACGGCAGATGCGACATACCAACTGAATCTCCACTGACTTTAGCGGGACTGGAAGTCCCCGACAGTGGGAGGGGCTGAAGATCCCACCCAATTGGTGTAAGACTGATATGAATGGATCCTATCAAGTTTCCATTGTATTATGATAGATTCCCCCATCCAAACTAGGCTGGGTGAATCTCCAGGTGTTGAACGACATCAAGGAGGATTGGAATCAACAGACACATGACCCTTAGCTTGCACAAAGGACTTTGAACTTGTGGAAGTCACATAATAAGGGAACGATCCTCGTCTGCTTTTATATCAGCAGGAAGCTGGTTGCAAACAGGGCTTTCCAACGAAGGCCATCGAATTAGATACACATCATTCAGGCAGTCTAGGAAATAAACAATAATACCTTTATTCCCCAATATGTTCCAACCTTGAGTTCACCTCAGACCCAACTTTCTGTGTATTTTTAAAGAAGAAACTTCACAGTTTAATGAAAATCCTTTGCTTTCATTTCATCTAAAGCATCGACTTCATCTAAGAAAGTCCCGTGCTGCTACAAAAGAGAGTGAGATAGTTATAAACTCTAACAACGTATTGCCTTCATCTGTATCTGATCTTTGTGTGATGTGGAGATGCCGGCGTTGGACTGGGGTGAGCACAGTAAGAAGTCTTACAACACCAGGTTAAAGTCCAACAGGTTTGTTTCAAACACTAGCTTTCGGAGCACGACTCCTTCATTCACCTGAGGAAGGAGCAGCGCTCCGAAAGCTAGTGATTCGAAACAAACCTGTTGGACTTTAACATGGTGTTGTAAGACTTCTTACTGTGCTCACCCCAGTCCAACGCCGGCATCTCCACATCATCGTTATTTTGATGGACTTGGCTAGCAGCCAATCAACTCATTCTGGAATTCCAGGACTTATTTTGTTCTCGATTCTGATTGCAAGGCTTCTTACTGTAATCTTTCTGTGCGTGAGAGTGTGTATGGGATGAGTGAGTGAATCACTGTGTCAAACTAAGTGTGTGATAATGAATAACTTTCTTTATTTTTAAATTCACAATACGCTTGCTACTGAAATGATTTAATTAGGACACACACTCTGAGGGTAAGAAAACACACACTGACATACAAGCATACTGATCATAGGCCATAGAAAGGAAGACAAAGGGCGAAATTCAGTCCAGGGTTGGCTCCAGTGGCTCCTATCCCAACAGGCTAGCAGCCTTAAGAAGAAGACAGTTCCTTGATCCAACCACCCCACCCCCCAGGCCCATCACCTGTAAGGCGCCGGTGCCCCACTTGACCCTCTACCCACCACCGTTGGAGTCTTCGTCCATCTCCTTCCAGTAAACGATGTGGCATCCCTTTCACCCCTTTCGTTTGTGAGCTCTTCACGCAGCCTCGGCAGGGTTTAGCTTCCCTCCCCTTGGTCTTCCCTCTGCCTTCCATTGTTCATCTCCCTCCCCCATCCCCTTGCCCCTCTGTCTGCCATTGTAAGCTCTCGCTCTACTCTCCCCCTCCTCGCACGGCATTCCTTCCGTATTCCACCCCTCGTCTTTGCCAGCACCCCCACTCTGTTCCAGTCGCTGCAAGGAACACAGCACCTTGCTGTCCAGATAGACCCTGGTGTATGTGGCACGGGGGGGGGGGGGGGGGGGGGGGGGGGGACGAGACCTTGTACCCCCAACCTCAGGAGTGGCACTGATCCAAGGCGGTGGCACAAGAGGGGCGGTGGGTCCAGCAGCATGGCACTGCCCATGTTGGCCAGCTCGGCGTGGAATTGGAGGCAGGAACCGGTCTGCGCGGCATGTGATATGGTAGGAATTAAGTAATGGCATGATGGGAAAACTGGTCAATGGGAAGACCGGGCAAAATGTTTGATACAAATGTAAGAAAGGCTGAACTGCTCATTCCAGCTCCCCAGGCCCAGGTAAAGAATGCTCACAGTTCACCAAATCCCTGTGAGGAATGCTGCCCTAACCATTTGAAATGAAAATGAAATGAAAATCGCCTATTGTCACAAGTAGGCTTCAAATGAAGTTACTGTGAAAAGCCCCTAGTCGCCACATTCCTGCGCCTGTTCGGGGAGGCTGGTACGGGAATCGAACCGTGCTGCTGGCCTGCCTCGGTCTGCTTTCAAAGCCAGCGATTTAGCCCTGTGCTAAACAGCCCCTGCCATTTCAGGCTGTAAGACTGATAAGGCCAACTCTGCCTAACTAGAAGTCTGAAAAGATCAGCGAAGGTCGAGCCATTCCAAAACACCAGACCTCGGCAGCTCCTGATAAAACTAACTCGTCATAACCCAGGACCGGAGGAATTAAACAAGATAAGTTCAGGAAGAAATAATTCGATTCCGACCTTTCAATGTTCCCTCCAAGGACAAGATAATGGTATGAGTGACGTGACCAAAAAAGGTCTGTTCTATGCTTCCGTTTGTATTTCCGATCAAACTCCTGACCATACTGTTGTCACGCAATCTTGATAATGATAATGTATAAATATTGAGCTAATTCTCTGCAAAAGTGCGGAACTTGCGAAAGACTCAGCAGTTTTGTTGACTGCTCTCTGACTTCAAGTTTCAGCCAGTACTGCATGCAGTCTTTTCAAAACTAAAGCTTTGTTATTTTGTCTTAACAAGTGTGTTGAATCTTTCTACTACAGAAGCGGCAAAATATTGACTTCAGCAGGCAGAGAAGTGAACAGGGCATCAGGAGCGGCACAGCACTGCGGCAGGAAGCTTTGTTCAACTCACCTCGAAGCATCTTACCAAGAGAGCACAGAAGTTCCATGCTAGCATGACGCAAGATTGGAAAGCTTCACAGAACGTGAGTGAGCAGCAGTTTTAATGAGCATTCATTGAATGAAAATGAATGAAAATGGCATCCATGCCACCTGCCAATGGAATGATTGATCCATCATTTTTTAAAATAATATGTTTATTAAGAATTTTTAACAACATTTTCAACCATACAAAACACCCCCCCCCCCCACCCCTGTAACACAAAAGAAAGAAAGCTCGCATAGCAAGACATGAACATGGCAAGTCAATATGATACAGAACTTTGTACATTGGATTCCTCCCATACATATCAGTTTCCCGGATCATTCATGTATTTTCTTGCTCAAATGCCCCCCAGAAAGGCCCCCCTTCCCCCTCCCTCCCTCCTCCCCCCCCCAAGAAAGATGCCCCCCGCCCCCCCTCCCCCCCCCCCCCCGGTTGCTGCTGTGCTGACCGAACTTCATCTAACGCTCTGCGAGATAGTCTAGGAACGGTTGCCATCGCCTGTAGAACCCCTGCGCAGACCCTCTCAAGACAAACTTTATCCTCTCTAACTTGATAAATCCTGCCATATCATTTATCCAGGCCTCCACGCTGGGGGGCTTCACCTCCTTCCACATGAGCAAGATCCGTCGCCGGGCTACTAGGGACGCAAAGGCCAGAATGCCGGCCTCTTTCGCCTCCTGCACTCCCGGCTCGTCCACTACTCCGAATAGTGCTAGCCCCCAGCTTGGCTTGACCTGGACTTTCACCACCTTAGATACTGTTCCTGCAACTCCCCTCCAGAACCCTTCCAGTGCCGGGCATGACCAAAACATATGGACGTGGTTCGTCGGACTTCCTGAGCACCTCCCACATCTGCCCTCCACCCCAAAGAACCTACTCAGCCTCGCCCCATCATATGCGCTCTGTGAACTACCTTAAACTGTATCAGGCTAAACCTGGCACACGAGGAAGAGAAATTAACCCTACTTAGGGCATCAGCCCACAGCCCCTCCTCAATCTCCACCCCTAGCTCCTCTTCCCATTTACCTTTCAGCTCCTCTACCAAAGCCTCCCCCTCTTCTTTCATCTCCTGGTATATTGCCGACGCCTTGCCCTCCCCGACCCGTACGCCCAAAATCACCCTGTCTTGAATCCCCTGTGCTGGGAGCAGCGGGGATTCCCTCACCTGCCACCTCACAAACGCCCTCACCTGCATATACCTGAAAGTCCAAATTTCTCCTCCAGCGCCCCTAAGCTCGCAAACGTCCCGTCGATGAACAGGTCCCCCATTCTTCTAATCCCTGCCCGATGCCAGCTCTGAAACCCCCCGTCCATCCTTCCTGGGACAAACCAATGGTTATCCCTGATCGGGGACCACACCGAGGCTCCCATCGCACCCCTATGTCGTCTCCACTGCCCCCAGATCTTTAACGTTGCTGCCACCACTGGGCTCGTGGTGTACCTAGTCGGCAAGAGCGGCAGCGGTGCCGTCACCAGCGCCCCCAGGCTCGTTTCTTTGCAGGACGCCATCTCCAACCTCTTCCACGCTGATTGATCCATCATTAATCTTCCATTGGGGGAATTACCGTGTGAGTTCAGTCAGCGGGTTTCTGACTTCCGCGAGATATTCCGCTGATTGTCTACCAACAGCCCATTGCGGGTTGGTTGAATCCATTGTGATGGATTCCACCCATCGGTACAGTCGATGACAGAGTCTGTCAATGGACTGATCGATGTGTCAAGTCGCTAAGTCAAAGTACAGAGGAAACTGGTGAATTCAGACCTGGAGCATTGAATGGAGTTCTGGAAATGATGCTCCATGTTTGGGATGGAGATGAAAGTATCCACATCCTCTTCTGAACCGGCTCATGGATTGTCAGGAGGGTGCGCGCTGCCTGGTGCCCTGCAAGATATTCACGTTTGCCCATTGACACTTCAATCCTCATTGTGTAGGTGGAGGAATACAAACTGGCTTCATTTTGAACCACCTTTCAAAGCTCCGAGCCTTGCTATCGGCAATACAACCTACTGAAGTTCAGAAATAAAGGAGAACTGATATTTCCCGAAATGTTTCTCTTGCTCACAGCTGAGATTGTTTAGCAACTGAGCTGATTGAACTAAACTTTGGTATGCCAGATGTTGCAGGTTGCTCCAGAACGTTCATTCTTTGAATGGAATGTACACGTTGATGTTTGTTGAGGCAATGAGGGAACAACCTTTCCCAAAATCAGGTGCCCACCCCTCAAGCACTAATGCGGATGTCCAGCGCAGGGCTTAACTTTAAGAAGTCGACCTGCAACCTTGCTCAACTCAGAGAAGTGGAGAAAGTGGACATTGTCAGGCGTCAACGATTCATAATGGTCTCTGAGGAAAGCTCGGTGATGGAATGGAAGGGCAATGCACAGTGGCAGCACATTCCACAGCTGGACGCAGTTTGAACTCATCTGTATTTTTGGCAGGTCAGGGGGGTAAAGAAAAACGTCAACACAATTCAAGTCAACTTTTCCAAATTCTTTCCATGTAATCGGGAGAATTGACTTTGTGCTTTGTACGTAAATCAGAAAAGGGATCACACAAGTAAGGAGGAAAAAATAAGGCAGAGGACAAGTAAGGCTCATTTTGAACACATTTAATTGCATTCTCCATGCTAGCAGGGAAGGGAGCTGCTCTTGAGAGCTGGTTACCCCACCCTTGATCAGGAATGCCTGGTGGATCACACAAAACAACTTGCAAATTCCATTGAATAAATTGATGTAAAATTCTCAGGTGGGCAATTGCAGCGTCTGGCACGTCAACGTTTAGTCAGTCAGTTCAGTTTATGTGTCCTGGTTAATATTTATCCTTCCATCAACATCGCTAACACGCTTTATTACATTGCTGTTTGTGACAGCTTTCTACGTGCAAATTGTCTATTGTGTTTCTGACAGTACAACAGACACTTTTGAAGTGTTTGATTGGTTGGAAAGCACTTTGGGCATCTTGTGATATGAACGGAAAGCTTATATTTATTGGAAAGCAATGCATTGGATATTGTGTAGCACAGACACATCGGCCAGTCTTACTGAGTCTCAGTAACCTGTACACTGCCAGAGCACCGGCCAATCGCAGAGAAGATTTGGTATGAATGTTTCCTTAAGCAATGTCACTGGGGAATCACACTTTTCTCTCTACCCCCCCCCAGTAATAAAACCTTACTGCTTGTGAACTTAAAAACTCCACAAGCTGATTATTAAGGTGCAGAGCCAATTGATTCAAGCCTAATTTTTTTGATGCCCGATAAATGTCACTGGAAATGAGCTTCACCAATGTCTGTGCAAGAAATGTACAGATGGATGATTTTATATTGTCTCTTGTGCACCTGATTAAGCAGACAATCCAAACGCCCACTCAGAACCGTGCCTAGCACGACTATCCGAGCGGAACTGTGAGTCGGCCACGAAGCGGCCTGATGCTATTTTCCCATCCGCACTGTTCTGTTCATGGAAGAAGGGGAACGGGAAAATCAACTCTTGGGCAAACCTTTCTCTTCTGGAGACCAGGCCCAATGGCAGTCAGGAAGCTGGCGTGAGTCCCGTTGGGCTGTGCGTGGGTAACGCACACGGGGCTGGATTCTCCATTCCTGCGTCTAAGTGCCGACCCCAACAGATGATCCGTGGTGTTTCATGACAGACAAATTGGCGCCGCACCGATTCTGCTACGGGTGAGGAGCCACCACCAGCGCCGCGCGAAACACCCGTCGAATGCCCATAAAAAGGTGGGGAAAATTGCTGGGTCTGTGCCTGGACACGCACAGGGCTGACAAGCTGCAGCCACGCGTACGCCCACACACCCCACATACGCACCGATCGTGCCGTCAAAGATGGCGCCGGTTGCGCTGGACTGTGCACCCGTCCACCCCAACCCCACAGCCCACCTCCTACTACTCCCCCCAGCCCTGGCAGAAGATCCCCGCCCAGCGGCACGGCTCTCGGTGGAGCATGGCGGTGCTGGGCGCTCTCCGTACGCCCTCTCTCTCTCTCTCTCTCCGCCACGCCAGGCTCACGACCACTGAGACCACACGTGGCCCGTGCCGTCGGGAACTCGGCACATTGGGGGCGGAGCATTGCGAGCCGGCGTCAACCTGGTGCCTGCCGCAATTTCGGCGTCGGGAGCCATTCTCCGCCCGCTCGCCGTTCCCGATTTTGGCATCAGGCAACGGAGAATCCCACCCACCATCTTCCAATTTTCGGCTCATTAATTATACATGAGCTCGGAGCTCAGTGAGTCTGGCAGCAGGGCGACCAGGACGTCACTGTTGCCTCATGGGGTGGAATGGCCGGTGCCTGGGTTAAAAGGCACCCGGACACACATCACTCTGCTGGCCAGGAGATCCACATCTCCGGCGGTCCACCCATCATCAGGCCAATGCTCGACATTGTAGTGGCCCATGTTTATCAGACTCGTCACCTTCTAGATGTCCCACTGCCTGTTGAATCTCCAGTCTTTGTTCACACTCGTCTTGAGCCAACCAGCGATAGGAACTCATTCTCCTCAGCTGATGAGAGACATTACCAAGGCTGGGTTGCCTGCAGCCTGCATCATGGACACCTCAGTGGGAACAAACTGAAATGATACATTTACTGAGCTTGCCCGTTAGACGTTTCCCCCCATGTCAAAGCCAGCAGGCAAGTGCTCAGCCCTTCACTGGCCCCCATCTAAACATGGCAGCCCCACTCCACCCCTTCCAGGTAAAGATGCTGGAGAGCCAGAGAATGATGTTCCTCCCGTTCATACATGTCTGTGGATGGAGACATTGCTCTTGCCCAGGGTGATGAGAGCCATGTGTAAGAGGCCTCATCTGGAACCTCTTCCACTTGCCTCCACCACCCTTGTGACTCCACAGAGAGACCATTGCCTGGGTAGCGTAGAAAGACTAACTGCATGAGCCCTCGTCAGCCAGGACCATTTACCGGGGAAGATGGGGTACTTTAGTCGCCGGTTTGCTGACCTCCACCAGCCGCGCCCCTCAGAGTTATTCACCTCCCTCCCTTCATCCCTACCTCTGACTGCAGCCAATAGCAAACAGCCCAGAACGAAGGGCAACGCCACTCCTCGCTGGGATGTCCGTGTTGTGAGACCCATGATTCGGGAGCTGTGTTGCTGTGTGAGCTTCAGCACGGGGAGGAGAAAACAACTGAGCTTGGTTGACATCCAGTTGCCTCATAATAATTTGGGTGTCCCTTTGATTGGCCACTCGCTGACTTTGAACACCACCCACCCAAAAAGACCTCCTCCCACCTCGAGGGATCTCACTGACTAGCTGCGTAATTGAGGTCAGATCACCCGAACTCGCTCCATCACCTTCTACCCTCCCCCCGTCACCTACCAACTTCCTCCATCACCCTCGACCCACCCAATATCACCTCGGTCACTCTTGAATCTCTCCCGGTTACCCTGGACTCTATCATGATTCACCTACACGTCTCCCGTCCCCTCAGAGCCGACACCCGTTACCATCTCCATGCCCATCCTGACCCTGCCCCCCTCCTGATCCGAGCCATCTCTCTGATCCCCCGTGATGAGACGTTCACCCACCAGACTCTCACCCTGGACTTCCCACCCCGCTCCAGCCTCCCCCTGGCTACCCCTCGCTCCACCCTCCACCCCACTTCCACCCCGCTCCAGCCTCCCCCTCTCCACCCCTCGCTCCACCCTCCACCCCACTTCCACCCCGCTCCAGCCTTCCCCTCTCCACCCCTCGCTACACCCTCCACCCCACTCCCACCCCGCTCCAGCCTTCCCCTCTCCACCCCTCGCTCCACCCTCCACCCCACTTCCACCCCGCTCCAGCCTTCCCCTCTCCACCCCTCGCTCCACCCTCGGCCCCACTTCCACCCCGCTCCAGCCTTCCCCTCTCCACCCCTCGCTCCACCCTCCACCCCACTTCCACCCCGCTCCAGCCTTCTCCTCTCCAGCCCTCGCTCCACCCTCCACCCCACTCCCACCCCGCTCCAGCCTTCCCCGCCTCCCTTGTCCACTCTTCGCTCCATCCCTCCACCCCACTCCCACCCCGCTCCAGCCTTCCCCTGGCTCTCCTGTACAGCCTTCACACAACGTTAGCTACCAGCACTCGAGTGAAGTTATGCGACGTCCCCAAAAAAGAGAAAGTACCATCTACGGACCTCAAAGTTGTGAAAGGCATGAAGCTCAACAGGTGCATCGACTTATACACAGTCAGAAAAACCAAAGGTTCTAAATCCTCGCTGGTGGGGAACTTAATTTGGAGAACAATTTAATTCCGGCGAGGTGGCCATTTACCAGCATGGAAGCACAGTGGCTAGCACTGTTGCTTCACAGCTCCAGGGTCTCGGGTTCGATTCCCCGCTGAATCACTGTCTGTGCAGAGTCTGCACGTTCTCCCCGTGTCTGCGTGGGTTTCCTCCGGGTGCTCCGGTTTCCTCCCACAGTCCAAAGATGTGCGGGTTAGGTGGATTGGCCGTGATAAATTGCCCTTGGTGTCCAAAAGAAAAAGGTTAGGAGGGGTTATGGGGTTATGGGGATAGGGTGGAAGTGAGGGTTTAAGTGGGTCGGTGCAGACTCGATGGGCCGAATGGCCTCCTTCTGCACTGTATGTTCTATGTAATGAGTATGAATAAGATGCTAATGTGTGTAAACAGGGCTCCTGACATTGTTCATTGGGAAGCTAGACCCGCTTTTCACCCTCCTGGAAAGTTGGAAGAACAAAATTCCGACAGTTCATCCCACCGTCAGGAAACAGATACTTTGCCCCCCGCCAAATGAAATCCCCTGCCCACCACGGTACCCGCTACTGCGAGAACAGAAAATCCCACCCCTTATATCTCTTAACAGCGTAACCCCGTCCTGCCACAATTCGTGTTGCCTCTCCTACACTGGCCCTGCAATGCCTCCTCTCTCCCTTCTTTCAAAAAGAAAGACTTGCATTTATATACAACCTTTAATAACACCAGGATGTCCCAGAGTGCTTTAAAACCAACGAAGTTGGGTTTTGTTCCAAGTGTCGTCACTGTTGCAATGTAAGAAATGTGGCAGCCAATTGGCACACAGCAAGATTCCACAAAATAATCTGTTTAATGATATTACTTGAGGGAAAAATATTGACCAGAAAACTTGGGAGAGATTCCCTGCTCTTGTTCAAAAATAGCAGCTGTGGGATCTTTCAAAACCTCCTGAGGGGACAGACAGGACATGGGTGTAATATCTCCTCCAACAGGAAGAGTCTCTGTGAGTGTAGCGCCTCAGCGCTGTACTGGAATGTCAGTCTACGTTTATGTGCTCTTCGCTCTGGAGTGCGACCATGAACCCACAATCTTCTGACTTAGAAACAAGCAATGTAGCCACTGAACCACAGCTACACATAAAGCTGTGTTGTCATTCCAGCTGACATTAATACTGGACAAGTCAGATCCCTGAGTGAAAGCTGGCTTGATAGATCCTGGGCAGGATTCTCCGTCCCGCCGCCCCCGTTTTCTGGCACAGCGCACCTGATCTTCCGTCCCGGCAGCCTGCCAATGGGGTTTCCCATTGTGGGCACCCCCAAACCATCGGAAAATCCGCCACCGTGAGTGCGCTGCCGGCGACACGGAGTATCCCGCCAATGGAGAATCCCGCCCCCTAACTTTGTTTCCTTTGAGAAATCGTGGAGATCAATTACTGAACATATTCACAAGAGTCTGTCACTGCACTTGTAACACAAAGAATAAAGTGTTCATTAAACAAGAAAAATTAAGTAGATTGCACTCGACGAAAAGGTTGAAAAGATTTCAATACAAACACCAGAATACGATTCGAATTCACACTATTCCTTTTATCCCATATACCCTTACAGACACAAAACCCCAGTGAAGATTTGCCGCTATCTTAACACCAAAGCTTTTTGATTAGGTTGGCACAGTTGCAAACGGTTTTCTTCCATCGAGTTCTGAGCATTGACAAGAGGCTTTCCCCCAGCTGGTATCTCTACCCGAGACGTGCAAAAACAACAATCACAGCTATTTCAACTTCAGACCAAACACAGAGCTCCCAAAACTCAATTCTCCAGCAGTCTTACAGGATTCCATACCAGAAACCTGAGAACTCAGGCCTCCACTCTCTGGCGTACACACACACTGACCGCCCTTCTGTCTTTCCCTGTGCCTCAGTGTGCCTCTGTACCCCCGGGTTGTAAACCCTCATGAAAAATGCATGTATCCAGACAAGGCTGACTTCGCGGCACCCAGCCCCAAAAAATCTCTAGATGAAACGAGAACCATGATTCACCTTTATTAACACACAAGTACGAATATACATTAAACTTAGAGTTACGCATTGTTCCATTTTTACCCTGCACCTTTGATCCAGTTCACATACTTCCACCATGGCAGTCAATGTGTAATTTATTCTCATAACCCCAACAGCTATTAAACTTGTAACCCCGTAAATGATGAGAAATCCATGTTCCCATTCTGAGTTACTGTTCTCCATGTGGCAATTAGTGAGGATGGAGGAGTGTCCACTTCAACCACAATAAATGCATCAAATATCGACAGAAATTCCCTATTGGTCACAGCATGCGCCCTTTGTGTGCAATGTCAGCTGTCGCTCAGTGGGTGGCTTTGAGTCAGAAGGTCATGGGTTCATGTCCCACTCCCAAAGGCCTGAGCGCAATCTAGGCCAACGCTCGCAATGCAGTACTGAGGAAGTGCTGTCACCTTTCCAATGAGACATTGAACCATGGCCCTGTCTGTATATAACTGCCCGCTGCGTTTATCACATCCAACGGAGTCTCATCCTATCCCTCCTCATCTCGACACTATTTCAGCTCAGCCACTCCCTGTGAGAGCGAGTTCCGCATTCTCGCCACTCTCACAGACGCTTCGACTGAATTCCCTACTGGATTCCTTGATGACAATCGTATATTGACGGCCTCTAGTTTCGCTCCTCCTCACGAGAGGAAACATCCTGTACATCTACTCTGTCAAAACCTTACGTCATTTAAAACATCTCAGCCTCCTCTTTTCAAGCGAGTAGAAGCCTAGTCTGTTCATCCTTTCCTGACAGGTACAACTCCAGAATTCCTTGGCTCTCCTTGTAAATCTCCTCTGTAACCTCTCCAGTGCCTCTAAATCCTTTCAACAATAAAGCAACCAAAGTAGTACTCAGTGCTCCGAGTGTGGTCGAACCGAGGTTCAATACAAGTTCAACGTAACCTCTCTACTTTTCAATCCTACCCCTTTAGAAATAAACCTGCGTATCTGATTGGTTTTCTTATGAACTGAGTAACCAATGTCACTATTCTTGTGTAATTATACTGCCAGGTCTCAATACTCCATATTGGCATTCTTATTTTCCAAGCATTTTGTGACCTCCCTACATACCTTATCACAGAGTAAAACCTCACACTTTTCTGTGTTGAAATTCAATTGCCAGTAACTTGACGTTCTGCATGTTCATTACTGACTTCTTGTAGTTTGTTGGAATGATCCCAAGAGGATTGATTCAGGAAGCTGTCCAAGACCAGCGCTGCCGTGAGAAAACAGGAGGACCTTTAGGACTTGATTCGTTAAGCAAACCCAAATTACACTGAGGCCCCAGAAATACGCACAAAGCAGAGGATGTTCTTGGAATAGGAGCACATGTTCTTCAGATGTTTCTTTGTCAAAGCTGTCAACGGGCTTTTTCAGGAAACCTCAATGGTATGGTTGGTAAACCAGTGTCATTTCCAGTGGTGGAAATGAAGGACGGTATCGCGGTTCGGGGACTGTGATTGAAACAACAGGAAGGACCCCCACCCTCCACAAATATTCTCCCCCCCCACCCGTACCCCCCCCCATAACCCCATCCCCCACAGCAACACATGCTCTGTGCTGCCGGCAGGGCTCAGTGATCACAGGAGCAAAGAACATTGTCGCATCAACATTGAGCTCTCGCCTGCCTCGACGTAGCCACAGAGTTATTTAATTCTGATGTGGATGGACTACTGCAGCTGCAGGAGCCTGGACAACTCCCAACATTGCATTGCATTGCATTCTGAAAACGTGCACACGGCGAAGATTGGATGGGTCCCAAGTCAATCTGGATTGACCCTGCGGTGTGCAAGGCCTAAACCAAGGTGCTTCTCGCCTCGTCTATCCTAACCTCTGAAGCACTGTCCAACAGGCAGAGCTCAATATTATCCCAAACATTCCTGATCGACTGGGAATTGAAGCCCAAAGGTGCTCATTTATTCTTTGATTGTTAAACTGGAAACAAGTCCATTGTCCAGATGGTGGCCAAAGTTACATCAATTTCACATTCTAAAATCCAAGGCGGGTCCTGTCAAACATGCAAGTGGGTCTCCAGGACGGAGCACACAGAGTGGGTCGGCCATTGAGGGCTGACTAATTGGTGACATATTACTTGTTGAGGTCAGGAATTGGCAGCAAAAATATTGGAAGCGTACAAACTGAATCAGAAACCTTGGAAGAGGCCATTTGATCCATTGGGCCTATGCTGGTTCCCTGAAGCAGCTACCAACAAGTCCCCTTCAATCTGCTCTTTCTGTGTTTCACTGCAAATAGTTGCTTACTAGCTATAACAACACCAACAACT
This sequence comes from Scyliorhinus torazame, assembly GCF_047496885.1. Lineage (NCBI taxonomy): Eukaryota > Metazoa > Chordata > Chondrichthyes > Carcharhiniformes > Scyliorhinidae > Scyliorhinus > Scyliorhinus torazame. Next base: position 268,455,424 of record NC_092715.1, on the reverse strand, counting down.
TATATTTACATAGCACCTTTAATATAATGCGACATCCCAAATTACTTCACAGGAGCGTTATAAAATAAAGTCTGACATCCAGCCACATAAGGAGATATTAGTTTGGATGACCAACAATCTTTGTATTGTGCCAGATTTAGAAGAACGGAGGATTGTGGGGCTGGAGGCGGTTGCAGAGCGATGGAGTTTAACCCTGAAAAGTGTGAGGTTGTCCATTTTGGAAGGACATATACGTATGCGGAATACAGGGTTAACGGTAGAGTTCTTGGCAATGTGGAGGAGCAGAGAGATCTTGGGGTCTATGTTCATACATCTTTGAAAGTTGCCACTCAAGTGGATAGAGCTGTGAAGAAGGCCTATGGTGTGCTCGCGTTCATTAACAGAGGGATTGAATTTAAGAGCCGTGAGGTGATGATGCAGCTGTACAAAGCTTTGGTAAGGCCACATTTGGAGTACTGTGTACAGTTCTGGTCGCCTCATTTTAGGAAGGATGTGGAAGCTTTGGAAAAGGTGCAAAGGAGAGTTACCAGGATGTTGCCTGGAATGGAGAGTAGGTCTTACGAGGAAAGGTTGAGGGTGCTAGGCCTTTTCTCATTAGAACGGAGAAAGTTGAGGGGCGACTTGATAGAGGTTTATAAGATGATCAGGGGAATAGATAGAGGAGACAGTCAGAGACTTTTTCACCGGGTGGAACAAACCATTACAAGGGGACATAAATTTAAGGTGAATGGTGGAAGATATAGGGGGGATGTCAGAGGTAGGTTCTTTACCCAGAGAGTAGTGGGGGCATGGAATGCACTGCCTGTGGAAGTAGTTGAGTCGGAAACATTAGGGACCTTCAAGCAGCTATTGGATAGGTACATGGATCACGGTAGAATGATATAGTGTAGATTAATTTGTTCTTAAGGGCAGCACGGTAGCATTGTGGATAGCACAATTGCTTCACAGCTCCAGGGTCCCAGGTTCGATTCCGGCTCGGGTCACTGTCTGTGCGGAGTCTGCACATCCTCCCCGTGTATGTGTGGGGTTCCTCCGGGTGCTCCGGTTTCCACCCACAGTCCAAAGATGTGCAGGTTAGGTGTATTGGCCATGATAAATTGCCCTTAGTGTCCAAAATTGCCCTTAGTGTTGGGTGGAGGTGTTGACTTTGGGTAGGGTGCTCTTTCCAAGAGCCGGTGCAGACTCAATGGGCCGAATGGCCTCCTTCTGCACTGTAAATTCAATGATAAGCTATGATTAATCTAGGACAAAGGTTCGGCACAACATCGTGGGCCGAAGGGCCTGTTCTGTGCTGTATTTTCTATGTTCTATGAAGCCATGGAGGGATTTGAAAACAAGGATGAGTATTTTAAACTCAAGGTGTGGTTTGATCGGAGCCAATGCGGGTTAGTGAGCACAGAGGTTACAAAGGAATGGGACTCACCGCGAGTTAAGAGAGAGGCAGCAGAGTTTCGAACAATCTCAAGTTTAGGGAGGATAGAATGTGGGATACCAGCCAGAAGAGCATTGGAATAGCTGAGTCAAGAGGTAACAAAGATGTGGACGCTGGTTTCAGCAACAGGTGGGTTATGACAGGGGTGAAGCTGGGTAATATTACAGAGGTGGGAATAGATGATTTCATAAGCATGAAGGTGAAGTCAGAAGCCCATCTCAGGGTCAAATGTGACATCAAGGCTGCGAATAGACTGGCTAATCGCAGGCGGCCACGTCCAGTTCCCCTTTGAAAGTTGCAGATGAGTTCCTCCTCGTCTCCGTCCTGGCTTTTGGCCAATCTGTAGCCTCTGGTTACCAATGATAATATTGGCTGGACCTTTCTGGCCATTCGCTGGAGGTGGGATTCCTTGGTTCCACCTGCACTGTAACCCCCCCCCCCCACGGGTTTCCCAGCGGTGTGGGGGGTCTTCAATGGGAAATCCCATAGACAGTGGCGGGAGCAGTGACCCCCGTCACCAGCGAACGGCACGCCACCTCCCGCAACCGAGAAACACGCGACTGGGAGGCCGGAGAATCCTGCCCGTTGTGTTTTTATCAATTTTCTCTGCAGGTTATTCTCTGGCACCCCACATGACGGACCTTCGTTACAGATCGAGACCCTGGTGTTTTATTTTCAGTCCATCTGTAACATTTCCCCAGCATTTCTGGTTCCCTCCCACTGCTATCCTCGGTCATTGTATAAGAACATAAGGACATAAGAACTAGGAGCAGGAGTAGGCCATCTGGCCCCTCGAGCCTGCTCCGCCATTCAATGAGATCATGGCTGATCTTTTGTGGACTCAGCTCCACTTTCCGGCCCGAACACCATAACCCTTAATCCCTTTATTCTTCAAAAAACTATCTATCTTTATCTTAAAAACATTGAATGAAGGAGCCTCTACTGCTTCACTGGGCAAGGAATTCCATAGATTCACAACCCTTTGGGTGAAGAAGTTCCTCCTAAACTCAGTCCTAAATCTACTTCCCCTTATTTTGAGGCTATGCCCCCTAGTTCTGCTTTCACCCGCCAGTGGAAACAACCTGCCCGCATCTATCCTATCTATTCCCTTCATAATCTTATATGTTTCTATAAGATCCCCCCTCATCCTTCTAAATTCCAACGAGTACAGTTCCAGTCTACTCAACCTCTCCTCGTAATCCAACCCCTTCAGCTCTGGGATTAACCTAGTGAATCTCTGTGTAATCTTCACCACGGGTATGATTAATCGAAGGAAGTCAACATTGTCAGCGATTCCTCTTTTTACCAGAAATGGACGTTGCTCTTCCTGCAGCTCTGACCTCTGTGGCTGACCACTAAACCACAGCTGGATGACACAGAGATTCAGCACATCCTGAAACAGACTCTTTCAAGCCCAAATCTTCCTCAAACAATGCTGTCTGTTCTGGACGTTTGCTCTGTAGTGGATCTTTACCCATACCACGGGCTGCATCAGGCTAAAATGGACAGCGGAGAAGATAGGATGATGTAGTGATTGTTGATTCGGCGCCATTGGCTTACAAGATCTACTGATCGCTCTTGCTGTTTATTTTAAGGAGTCACTACATTCATGACAAAACTCCCTGCAATATTTTTGAGTTAGAGTCAGTCGGGGAAAGTGGGGTCGGCGGGGGGGGTGGGGGGGTGAAATGAGTTACCTCCTCTAATCCTACGACTCTCCCAGTATTCTATGCTCTGTAACCTCCTCCAGCCGTACAACTCATAGAATCATAGAATGTATGGCAGGAAGACAGGTACTTCGGCCCAAACTGGTCCATGTCAACCCAAAAGACCATCTAATAATAATAATCTTAATTAGTGTTACATTAACACTGCAATGGTTACTGTGAAAAGCCCCTAGTCGCCACATTCCGGCGCCTGTTCGGGTACACAGAGGGAGAATTCAGAATGTCCAATTCACCTAACAAGCACGTCTTTCAGGACTTGTGGGAGGAAACCAGAGCGCCCGGAGGAAACCCACGCACACATGGGGAGAACGTGCAGACTCCGCACAGACAGAGACCCAAGCCGGAATCGAACCTGGGACCCTGGCTCTGTGAAGCAACAATGCTAACCACTAAGCTAACCCTCTCCCAGTTCTCTTTGCTCCATTAATTCTGGCCTCTTGTGCATGCCTGGTTTTAATCCATCGATGGATGCCCATTTTGGCCCATTGGCCGAGCTGAATGTCCATCCCTGGACCTTTTGACCCGCAGTCTATTTCTAAATGTGATGGGCATTTTTGCTTGTGTGACATATGCTTCCCTAATTTTCCTCACCCCTCGGATCGCCCCGCCTTTCTCCCACCAGATTCCTGGGTCATGGAGCCTTCATTGCTTTCTCAGAGTGGCCATGCTTCGCTCCAGCTGAAATGGGAATTCCGCGTCTCTGACTGTCACCGCCTGGCTGGGAGAGTCCTTTCCAGCATTTCCTGCTCCTATTCCCAAATTTGATGACCATGTGCTCGAAATAAGACTTCTAGATAAGCAAAAATATTGACGTTCTGGAACCTTCTCGATATTTGACATCGACCCGAACCGTTCGGGCTGGGGAATATTCTCCCAGATAAGGGAATTTTCAGATGAATCGATTTCCTGACCATGGATTTTCAATCTTTGATCTCTAAGTAACAATTGGGATGTATATCTGAAGCCTGACTCACACATGCTAAGTGGCCAACCTCCTTCCACTTGAGTGCTGACTCCCGTACGTGACCACATAGCTGAAACACCAAAGGAAGGCTTGTCACAGCTGTGCACTTCGTGCATTCCCCAGCTGTGAGCATAACATTAGCAAGCTAAGCCTCTGTGAGATTTCTGAGGGAGGGTTTGTCTATGTGTGTGTGTGTGTTGGGGTGGAGAGGGTCGGGGTATTGCTGATTCTGCACTCAATGAGAGCCACACCAGAGAGGACCTTTCCCCTAGTCACCCACGATGAGAAAACACCCAGAAACGACAACATTACTTGAAAAGATAAGAATCGAGTTCAGGTCTTGAACTTCTAATAATATCAAGATTTTCAGCTCTGTTTTTCCAGCCCTTTGTTGATGTGTGTTTTTGGAGATGGGCCTTGATAATTATTTGCTGTGACGTGCAAGAAGGTTTTCGTTTCGAGCACCATCAACATTGGCAAGTGTTTATTACACAGAATGTAGACTCCTTTCCGATGCTCGAAGAAGGGTAATGGTTTGGGCAAAGAGGGAGCGTCTGAGAACTGAGTTTGCCTTGTATGGGTAGGCTCACTGAGGGATGGAGAAGAAAAGATTCTGTGCGTGGTAACTTAGGGTGTGTAAATCCCCTGCCAGCTCCTTCTGAATACTTTGTCAATTTTGGCAGGTAACAAAATAAAAATCCAATAAATGTTTGGTGTTATTCGGATGCGGAAGTGCTTTGCAACTTCACACCTCCCCTCCAGCCTGCCTTGCTGGTTTGCCATATCTGCTTCATCACATCAGTGCCAGCTCTGAAATTAACTCTCGGCACAAGTACACTGCATTCTTCGAGAGTTTCCAGGGAGCCTAGGGGCTGAAGGGGTTAATGGTACAGCTGCCTGAGGGATGGGGAGATTGTGAGAGTGCCGGACAATCCTGAAAGATACCAATGAAATAAACAAACACCAAACCCCTGTGAAGCCACGAGTGAAAGGGTGGGTCCGTAATTGTCAAGTCCATTTGTTAACATAACTGACCGTTTTTGTAATTTGGGTTTAGCGCCAATTAAAACCTGTCTGCTTGGGGAAAAAATAGGCAGGTGAATAGAATAGAATCCCCTACAGTGCAGAAGGAGGCCATTTGGCCCATCGAGTCTGCATTGACCCTCTGTAAAAGCACCCGACACAGGCCCACTCCCCCACCCTGTCCCCGTGACCCCACCTAACCTGCACATCCTTGGATTGTGGGAGGAAACCGGAGCACCCGGAGGAAACCCACGTAGACACGGGGAGAACGTGCAGACTCCAAAGAGACAGCCACCCAAGGCCGGAATTGAACCCGTGCCTGTGGTGCTGTGAGGCAGCAGTGCTAGCCGTTGTGCTGCATTCACTAAAGCCTTCCGTATAACAGTATTTGTAAATATCAAATCGAAATGCGTACAGATACATAGAAAATAGAAAGATTTGCATTTAGATAGTACATTTCAGCTAATGAACTACTTTTTGTCACTGTTAAAATGTAGGAAACTCAGCAGTCAGTTTTAACACAGTTTGATCCCACAATCAGCAATGTGATAGTGACTACATGATCAGTGTCTGGGCTATCGGCTGAGGGGGTCAATTCCAGGAGGCCAGGAAGAACGCCCCTCCTCTTCCTCAAAATAGAGGCCATGTAACATTTGACATCACCCGAGAGGCCAGATGGGGCCTCAGTTTAAAGTCTATAAATATACAGTGAATGGTAGAACCCTCAAGAGTATTGACAGTCAGAGAGATTGAGGAGTACAGGTCCACAGGTCACTGAAAGGGGCAACACAGGTGGAGAAGGTAGTCAAGAAGGCATACGGCATGCTTGCCTTCATTGGCCGGGGCATTGAGTATAAGAATTGGCAAGTCATGTTGCAGCTGTATAGAACCTTAGTTAGGCCACACTTGGAGTATAGTGTTCAATTCTGGTCGCCACACTATCAGAAGGATGTGGAGGCTTTAGAGAGGGTGCAGAAGAGGTTTACCAGAATGTTGCCTGGTATGGAGAGCATTAGCTATGAGGAGCGGTTGAATAAACTTGGTTTGTTCTCACTGGAACGAAGGAGGTTGAGGGGCGACCTGATAGAGGTCTACAAAATTATGAGGGGCATAGAAAGAGTGGATAGTCAGAGGCTTTTTCCCAGGGCAGAGGGGTCAATTACTAGGGGGCATAGGTTTAAGGTGCGAGGGGCAAGGTTTAGAGGAGATGTACGAGGCAAGTTTTTTCCACAGAGGGTAGTGGGTGCCTGGAACTCGCTACCGGAGGAGGTGGTGGAAGCAGGGACGATAGTGACGTTCAAGGGGCACCTTGACAAATACATGAATAGGATGGGAATAGAGGGATACGGATCCCGGAAGTGCAGAAGATTTTAGTTTAGAGGGGCAGCATGGTCGGCACGGGCTTGGAGGGCCGAAGGGCCTGTTCCCATGTTGTACGCTTCTTTGTTCTTATCTGAAGGAGTGGCAGTGCGGCGCTCCCTCAGTACTGCATTGGGAGTGTTGGCCCAGATTACGTGCTCTAGTGGAATCTGAATTCACAATCTGCAGGCTGCTGAGGTGAGATTTTCCCTTTCAGCCACAGCTATGAAGTCACTGGGCAGCGCATTGTGAGGCCACCTCCATGGAGCACACCTTTGAGAACAACTTACCTCCAGGGTCTCCCATTTCATAGCCAGAACATTGCAGCGGCACTAACCTGTCACCAGGATAGATAGGAACAGATTGAGAGTGGTCCCAGGTCACTTCTAAGTGCCTCAATATTGAAAGATGAGGTCAACCCCAACCCTCCCTTTCCCCATTTGTGGTTGGGTTGGAACAATAGAATTCCAAACATCAGGGCGGAGAGGGAGCAGTGAGGTTAGCATCTGGTCCCGCTCCCAATGGACGTATTTTTGGGTTTTTTTTATTTTAGAGTACCCAATTCACTTTTTCCAATTAAGGGGCAATTTAGCGTGGCCAATCCACCTAACCTGCACATTTTTGGGTTGTGGGGGCGAAACCCACGCAAACACGGGGAGAATGTGCAAACTCCACACGGACAGTGACCCAGGGCCGGGATCGAACCTGGGACCTCGGTGCCCTGTGGCAGCAGTGCTAACCCTCTGCACCACCGTGCAGCCCTATGGACGTATTTTCACACGGGTCAGCCGAGCCACCTGCCTGCTTCAGGCAGAAGCACGTTTATGACGCACACGTTCGGCTTCTATGGCAGGCTGTCGGTCTCCAATGGGTGATTCCTCAGGCTCATTGTGCAGCGTCAGTTTTGGGGATTTCTATCCACAGGCTCCCTGGAAAAGTTTCAGCCCAGATCCAGATCACCCCTGCACTGGACCGCCCAACTGCCCAAGCCCTGTCCCCTCGATCCAGCCCTGGGACAATGAAATGCACAGTCTCTGACTCCATCACGGAAAGGATCAATTAGGCCGTGGAAAAAGTGCAGAAAAGGGCGGCACGGCAGCACAGTGGTTAGCACAATTGCTTCACAGCTCCAGGGTCCCAGGTTCGATTCCCGGCTCGGGTCACTGTCTGTGCGGAGTCTGCACGTTCTCCCCGTGTGTGCGTGGGTTTCCTCCGGAAGCTCCAGTTTCCTCCCACAGTCCAAAGATGCGGATTGGCCGTGCGAAATTGCCCTTAGTGTTCAAAAAATGTCAAATGGGGGGTTATTGGGTTACGGGGATAGACATAGAACATTGCAGCGCAGTACAGGCCCTTCGGCCCTCGATGTTGCGCCGACCTGTGAAACCACTCTAAAGCCCATCTACACTATTCCCTTATCGTCCATATGTCTATCCAATGACCATTTGAATGCCCTTAGTGTTGGCGAGTCCACTACTGTTGCAGGCAGGGCATTCCACACCCTTACTACTCTCTGAGTAAAGAACCTACCTCTGACATCTGTCTTATATCTATCTCCCCTCAATTTAAAGCTATGTCCCCTCGTGCTAGACATCACCATCCGAGGGAAAAGGCTCTCACTGTCCACCCTATCCAATCCTCTGATCATCTTTCATGCCTCAATTAAGTCACCTCTTAGCCTTCTTCTCTCTAACGAAAACAGCCTCAAGTCCCTCAGCCTTTCCTCATAAGATCTTCCCTCCATACCAGGCAACATTCTGGTAATTCTCCTTTGCACCCTTTCCAATGCTTCCACATCCTTCCTATAATGCAGCGACCAGAATTGCACGCAATACTCCAAATGCGGCCCAACCAGAGTTTTGTACAGCTGCAACATGACCTCATGGCTCCGAAACTCAATCCCTCTACCAACATATGCGAACACACCGTATGCCTTCTTAACAACCCTCTCAACCTGAGTGGCAACTTTCAGGGATCTATGTACATGGACACCGAGATCTCTCTGCTCATCCACACTGCCAAGAATCTTACCATTAGCCCAGTACTCTGTCTTCCTGTTATTCCTTCCAAAATGAATCACCTCACACTTTTCTGCATTAAACTCCATTTGCCACCTCTCAGCCCAGCGCTGCAGCTTATCGATGTCCCTCTGTAACTTGTAACATCCTTCCGCACAGTCCACAACTCCACCGACCTTCGTATCATCTGCAAATTTACTCACACATCCTTCTACGCCCTCCTCCAGGTCTTTTATAAAAATGACAAACAGCAGTGGCCCCAAAACAGATCCTTGTGGTACACCACTAGTAACTGGACTCCAGTCTGAACATTTCCCATCAACCACCACCCTTTGTCTTCTTCCAGCTAGCCAATTTCTGATCCAAACTGCTAAATCTCCCTGAATCCCATGCCTCCGTATTTCCTGCAGTAGTCTACCGTGGGGAACCTTATCAAACACTTTACGGAAATCCATATACACCACATCAACTGCTTTACCCTCATCCACCTGTTTGGTCACCTTCTCAAAGAACTCAATAAGGTTTGTGAGGCATGACCTACCCTTCACCAAACCGTGTTGACTATGTCTAATCAAATTATTCCTTTCCAGATGATTATACACCCTATATCTTATAAACCTTTCCAAGATTTTTCCCACAACAGAAGTAAGGCTCACTCGTCTATAGTTACCGGGGTTGTCTCTACTCCCTTTCTTGAACAAAGGGACAACATTTGCTATCCTCCAGTCTTCTGGCACTATTCCTGTAGACAAAGATGACTTAAAGATCAAAGCCAAAGGCTCAGCAATCTCCTCCCTAGCTTCCCAGAGAATCCTAGGATAAATCATATCCGTCCCAGGGGACTTATCTATTTTCAAACTTTCCAGAATTGTTAACACCTCCTCCTTATGAACCTCAAGCCCTTCTAGTCTAGTAGCCTGAATCTCAGTATTCTCCTCGACAACATTGTCTTTTTCCTGTGTGAATACGGACAAAAAATATTCATTTGGCACCTCTCCTATCTCCTCGGACTCCAAGCACAACTTCCCATCACTGTCCTTGACTGGCCCTACTCTTACCCTAGTCATTCTTTTATTCCTGACATATCTATAGAAAGCTTTAGGGTTATCCTTGATCCTACCTGCCAAAGACTTCTCATGTCCCCTCCTGGCTCTTCTTAGCTCTCTCTTTAGGTCCTTCCTAGCTAACTTGTAATTCTCGAGCGCCCTAACTGAACCTTCATGTCTCATCTTTACATAAGCCTCCTTCTTCCTCTTGACAAGTGTTTCGACTGCTTTAGTAAACCACGGTTCCCTTGCTCGACCACTTCCTCCCTGCCTGACAGGTACATACTTATCAAGGACACGCAGTAGCTGTTCCTTAAACAAGCTCCACATTTCCATTGTGCCAATCCCCTGCAGTTTTCCTCTCCATCCGATGCATCCTAAGTCTTGCCTCATCGCATCATAATTGCCTTTCCCCCAGATGTAACTCTTGCCCTGCGGTATATACTATCCCTTTCCATCACTAAAGTAAACGTAATCGAATTTTGGTCACTATCACCAAAGTGCTCACCTACCTCCAAATCTAACACCTGTCCTGGTTCATTACCCAGTACCAAATCCAATACGGCCTCACCTCTCGTTGTCCTATCTACATACTGTGTCAGGAAACCCTCCTGCACACATTGGACAAAAACGGACCCATCTAAAGTACTCGAACTATAGCATTTCCAGTCAATATTTGGAAAGTTAAAGTCCCCCATAACAACTACCCTGTTGCTTTCGCTCCAATCCAGAATCATCTTTGCAATCCTTTCCTCTACATCTCTGGAACTTTTCGGAGGCCTATAGAAAACCCCTAACAGGGTGACCTCTTCTTTCCTGTTTCTAACCTCAGCCCATACTACCTCAGTAGACGAGTCCTCATCAAACGTCCTTTCTGCCACCGTAATACTGTCCTTGACTAACAATGCCACCCCTCTCCCTCTTTTACCACCTTCCCTGAGCTTACTGAAATATCTAAACCCCGGCACCTGCAACAACCATTCCTGTCCCTGCTCTATCCATGTCTCCGAAATGGCCACAACATCGAAGTCCCAGGTCCCAACTCATGCCGCAAGTTCACCCACCGTATTCCGGATGCTCCTGGCATTGAAGAAGACACACTTTAAACCACCTTCCTGCCTGCCGGTACACTCCTGCAACTTTGAAGCCTTACTCATGACCTCACTACTCTCAACCTCCTGTATACTGGAGCTACAATTCAGGTTCCCAAGCCCCTGCTGAACTAGTTTAAACCCTCCCGAAGAGCATTAGCAAATTTCCCCCCCAGGATATTGGTACCCCTCTGGTCCAGGTGTAGACCATCTCGCTTGTAGAGGTCCCACCGACCCCAGAATGAGCCCCAATTATCCAGAAATCTGAAACCCTCCCTCCTGCACCATCCCTGTAGCCACGTGTTCAACTCCTCTCTTTCCCTATTCCTTGTCTCGCTATCACGTGGCACGGGTAATAACCCAGAGATAATAACTCTGTTTGTCCTAGATCCAAGTTTCCACCCTAACTCCCTGAATTCCTGCCTTACATCCCTATCCCTTTTCCTACCTATGTCGTTGGCACCTATGTGGACCACGACTTGGGGCTGCTCCCACTCCCCCTTAAGAATCCCAAAAACACGATCCGAGACATCACGCACCCTGGCACCTGGGAGGCAACACACCAACCGCGAGTCTCTCTCGTTCCCACAGAATCTCCTATCTATCCCCCTAACTCTGGAGTCTCCAATGACTAATGCTCTACTCCTCTCCCCCTTCTGAGCAACAGGGACAGACTCTGTGCCAGAGACCTGCACCCCATGGCTTACCCCTGGTAAGTCCCCCCTCCAACAGTATCCAAAGCGGCGTACTTGTTACTAAGGGGAATGACCACAGGGGATCCCTGTACTAACTGCTTCCTCCCAGCCCCTCTCACCGTCACCCATCTATCTTTATTCTTCAGAGTAACTACATCCCTGAAGCTTCTATCTATGACCACCTCTGCCTCCCGAATGATCCGAAGTTCATCCAGCTCTAGCTCCAGTTCCCGAACGCGGTTTCTGAGGAGCTGGAGATGCGTGCACCTCCCACAGATGAAATCAGCAGGGACACTGACGGCGTCCCTCACTTCAAACATTCTGCAGGAGGAACATTGCACTACCTTCCCTGCCATCCCCTCTAGATAAAAAAAGAAAAAGAAAGAAAGAGCTTACCTGTTATTCACTCCACTTCTCAGCAAGCACTCACCCAGCAACCTCTGCGCCCTGCACGATAACACCTGAGGGAAAATAAAAGAAAAACTACTTACCAGTCACCAGCCAATCCCTTACCTGCAGGCTGCGACGTCCCGGTTCAACGTCTTTCTACTTCTACCTGCCCTCGAGCCTTCCTCTTGATCTTTACAGCGGTTGGTTTTTTTGGTTGGAAGAGAGGGTAGGGAGCGAAACACTGAGGTTTAAGTGTCACTTGACAACAGCCCCTCCACAAACCACCTTCAAGTTCGGGTGACCATGACAGAGGTATGCAAATTTCCCTTGCAACAGCCAATCAGCAGCTCCGCTCTACTGCCCTCTGTTGGATGCTTGTCTTCACTTGAACAGCTAGGGTCGCTAGCTCAGGTACACCTTCAAGTTCAGGTGACCACGACGGAGGTATGCAAATTTCCCTTGCAACAGCCAATCAGCAGCTCCGCTCTACTGCCCTCTGCTGGATGCTTGTCTTCACTTGATAGGGAGAAAAGTGGGCTTCAGTAGGGTGCTCTTTGCAAGGGCCGGTGCAGACCCGATGGGCCGAATGGCCTCTTTCTGCACTGTAAATTCTATGAAAAGGTATACAACAGAAATGCCAAATCTCAGAGATGATACGTATCAGGGAAGACTGGGGGTGGGGGGATCTCCAGTCCGGTCGATGCCCACGGCATTTTGCATAGCTCACCCGTCCCGTCGCCAGGAAAACCGCTGCGGGGGGGTGGGGGTCATCTTCAGCGGGCCTGGAAGATCTCGCCAGCCGGAAAGGCTGGGAATTCCCATGCTGGGGATAACCTTTATCTAGAAAAGAGAAGACGGAGGAATGACCAGACAGAGGTCTTGAAAACTGTGAAGCGATTTGAGAGGGTAGATTGGAGAAGATGCTTCCAGCACTTGCGAAGACCAAAACCAATGGCCTTAAATCTAAGAGAGACACTAATGAATCTGGTAAAAGATTCAGAAGCAATGTCTTTAGGGAGCGGTGTGAATGTGGAGGTTTAGGGAGGAAATTCCAGAGCGGAGGGTCCAGGCAGCCGAAGTCACTGCTGCTCAAGGTGAAGTGAGGGGAGTTGGGCTATAGACACAGAGATTGGCAAAACCAGCAGTGAGAATGTGTTTGACAAAACCTCCTTCTGCAAAGAACTCTGTGACCATCGTGTATTTAAATATTCATCCCAACTGTTCAGCATGGTTTAAATGCTTGAAATATTTGTTGTACGCTGACCTCAATGCTAAAAGGGATCAAGTAATGCAATATATGCCAAGTCTTCCACTGTGTTGATGGTTCGCTTAATAGTTGCTCAGAGGTATGTCTCCTGAAGTGAAGGGGTGTTAGGAATTCCTGGTAGGGCAGCACGGTGGCGCAGTGGGTTAGCCCTGCTGCCTCACGGGGCTGAGGTCCCAGGTTCGATCCCGGCCCCGGGTCACTGTCCGTGTGGAGTTTGCACATTCTCCCCGTGTCTGCGTGGGTTTCGCCCCCACAACCCAAAGATGCGCAGGGTAGGTGGATTGGCCAGGCTAAATTGCCCCTTAAATTGGAAAAAATGAATTTTTAAAAAGGAATTCCTGGTATGTGTGCCCACATTGGGAAACAATGGGACGAGAGAGATGAGCAAACAAAATCTTGAAGACATTTCAATCTGTTCAAAAGTAAGATGGTGACGTAATAGATTTCTACGAGTAAGGTGGGGCAGCATTCATTCTCGGCAGGTGAGGTGGGGTAGGTGTGGAGGAGTGGGGAGGGTATAGCAGTGAGGGGGTAGGGGATGGGAAGGCGTGGATGTGAGGGGGGTGATTGTGCAGATGTGGGCAAGGTACAAGGGAAGGGGGAGGGTGTGGCGGAAGGCGAGGAGATGAGGGGGAGTGCAAGATGTGCAGTGGGGGTGAGGGGGTGTGGGAGGGTACAGGGTGTGAAGGAGGATGAGGAGACATGGGTGGGGGGACAGGCTGTGGAGTTAGGATGAGGGGGCGTGGGTGGGTGGAGGGTGTGGAGTTGGGGTAAGGGTGCGTGGAAAGGTACAGGAGGGTTGAGGCTGAGTGGGGGTGAGGCTGAGTGGGGGTGAAGGGGCATGGGAGGGTACAGGAGGGGTGAGGCTGAGTGGGGGTGAGGGGGCCTGGGAGGGTACAGGAGGGTGTGAAGTGGGGGTTTGGTGCTATGGAACTTTTCACTGGGCCATGAAGAATGCCGTGTTGGAAATGTTACGGCTCAGCTGATCTTGACGATACACCCTCAATGAAACAGAGTCCAGGAGCGTCTCGCTCGACACCCGCCCAGACTCCAGGCGGGAGCAGGGAATTTGGTGGCAGAAGGCCAGAGCCAGGGTGTCGTGGGTCTGAGATACTAACAGAAAGACACAGACACGAAATTGACTGTACGTTAAATGCTGAGGGCTTGATTCTCCGATTTTGAGGTTACGTCCGGAGGAATTGTCTAGTTTTACGATGAAAAAGTCGGTGCCGCCCCCAAACCGATTCTCTGCCCGGTGGGGGACTAGCGGCCGCACCATGTAAAACTCCCGGCGTTCCCGACATAAAACGGAGAATTGTCAGGTCCGTGGCCGCGCATTCGCACGGTGACGACCTGCAGTGGACGTGCCGTACAACATGGCGCCGGATGCGCGCAGATTCGGCCTGCCAAATAGTGCCCCCCTGTAATCCCTCTCACCACCCCAGGACCACCCCCCAAACCCCGACTGTGGCGGTCCGCAGCCAGCATGCGAGGATGACGAAAACTCAGGGCACACGTATCCCGTGCCATCGGGAAGTCGGTCCATCGGGGGCGGAGCATCGGGGGAGGGCCTTCAGGTGACGTCCTGAGGCCGTCCCAACGGCATGAGGCGTACTCGCCGATGGTGCTGCTCTGGAGGGGGCGGAGCATCTGAAAACAGGCTCCGCCCCCGATTTCAGTGTCAAAGGGGATTCTCCGCCCGATCGCTGAGTACGATATTGCAACGGAGAACCCCGCCCCCAGTATTCAGTTCCATTGATTTTGATTGGACTGAATGTCAGGCCGGTGTGTCAGAGGCAGTCAGGTTGATGCTGTTCTCGGTCCAACACTACTTCCTAACTCTGCTGTTACTAGTAAAGAGTGACTATGGGTTTCACACAATGGGTGAGATCTTCCAGCTGTTCACGACAGTGGGATTATCCCGGTCCTGCCGACGGCCCACGTCGCCATGGGCTGGATTCAACGGGAAATCCCATCGACAGCAGCGGGATCAGAGACTCCCTCGAGCAGCCAATGGAAGGTCACCTCCCATCATCAGGAAACAGGCCGTGGGGAGGCCAGAGAACCTCACCCAATCATTTCCAGTATCCTTTCAAATCAGAGGGTTACTGCTTATCTTCAATTATGGCGTGTGTGGTAGTATCAGGCATTGCGGTACCCGAGAGGCTGTAGACCATTGGGTAAGCCTAGCAGCTTACCATTGGCTGTTTGGTATGTAGCCCCGCCCTGACAGGCGGGGTATAAGAACAGGTGCCGTCCCAGCAGCCCTCATTCTGTACCGAAGCAGCTGGGGAACAGTTCTAGTCTATTAAAGCCTTCAGTTATGATACAACCTCGTCTTCGAGTCTAATTGATCGTGCATCAGCGTGTAAAAATAGTCTGTAGATATTGAGTGGGATATTCACCCCAAGATCACAAATTCCAAATGGTCTGTCGAATATTCCGTCTGGCCCGTGCCGATTCCCACACTGAGCAGGACCAGAAAATTTACCTCCATTGGGGGCAGCAGGGTGGCGCAGTGGGTTAGCCCTGCTGCCTCACGGCGCCGAGGTCCCAGGTTCGATCCCAGCTCTGGGTCACTTTCCGTGTGGAGTTTGCACATTCTCCCGGTGTCTGCGTGGGTTTCGCCCCCACAACCCAAAGATGTGCAGGGTCGGTGGATTGGCCTCGCTAAATTGCCCCTTAGTTGGAAAATGTTAATTGGGTACTCTAAATTTATTTTTAAAAACTTTATCCCCATTGAGTACTTTCCGCTGAGGCCAAGGAAGTTGTGAGAATTTATGGCTGGATTCTCCGATTGGCAGACTAAGTGCCGACGACGGCGAGGGAACAGTGGGGTTTCATGTCAGACAAAACGTCGCAAAAGTTAGACCAATCCTCCATCCGGTGGGGGGGGGGGGCTAGCAGCTACATAGCGCAAAGCCCCCCGGCTTTACCTGCGGATATTGCCGGAGACTGGCCGGGTCCGAGGCCGCGCATGCGCAGGGCGGTGGCCATGCCGTACAGCATGGCGCCGGCCGCACTCAGACCTGGCCTGCCAAATAATGTTCCCCAGTAACCCGCCTTACCACCCCTGGATCACTCCCCACCAGTCCCCCCTGTCGTGTTGGATGTTCTGGTCTACAAACAGGTCAACACGGCTGGAGATGGTGTAACTCTATTTTATTAAGAACTCAACTGTAATAACATACCGTAAGCTTTGGTACGTGCATTACCAGCTAATCTGTGGACCCTGTCCTATCACTATCTAGGTGAGGCACTCAGCACATGGTGAATGTCTGAGAGGCAGGCTGTGAGCTCGGTGCTCTGAGCTGGCTGCTGCTGGAATGAGCAGGAACTGTGGCGTCCCCTGTCTTTATAGTGCGTGTGCTCTCACTGGTGATTGGCTGCGATGCTGTGTATGCTGGTTGGTCCTACTGTGTGTCCATCAGTGTGTCACTGTGTGTGTGATTGCACCATGATATGCTGATGTATATCATGACACCCCCAGCCCTCGCCAATGCCCCCCCCTCCCCCTACCCGGCCAGCGGCACAGCTCCCAACAACCCCTCCCACCCCACCCCCATCCTGACTGTGGCGACGCTGGACACAGTCCGCAGGCGCCACATGGGATCCACGCCGTCGGGAACCCAGCCCATCGGGGGCGGAGCATCGCGAAAGCGATGGGATTCTCCGGCTGATCACGGAACGCGATTTTGGCGTTGCCGAACAGAGAATTCCGTCCCCACTCATCCGAGGACAAATGCTGCAAACACTTGTATTTTCCTGTATTTTCGCTTGCTGGAAAATATTTGCCAGGCAGATCTGTTTATTATTTCAACCTTCTTTTTTCTCTTTTGGTATCCGTGTCGTTAGTTGTGTTGCTGATGGCAGCTTAAAGACTGAAAGGTCCTGTTATGTAACCTGTACAACTGGCCCTGTGTCACATAATGGAATCTCTGTTAGAGTTCAAGGGAGAAAGGCAAGGATTGTTTCAGAAACCTAAAAAGTTTCAACGTTATTGCATAAAAGTAATAGATAATAAATGCGAACGGTTTTATAAATTACAACAGCTTGTTTTATAACTGGATAAATAGCCCAGATTTGTGGCAAGTGCCCAACAGCAAGTAAATTTTAAACCCACTTAAAGCAGCCTGCACAGCATCGGCTCAAAGCAGGAATCCTGTGGAAAAGGTTGATTTGTCTCAAAGAGGCAAAACCCACACCTTAGCAATTGGTTTCATTGGTGCTCAGACACAGCACCACAATATCCTGTATTTTTAATCATCGCACATCAGTATATTGTGGCAGGAGTTCCTCAGGGCAGTGTCCCAGGCCGAACCATCTTCAGCTGCTTCATTGGTGGCCCTCCCTCCATCACAAGGTCAGAAGTGGGGATTGTCAGTGACTGCACAGTGTTCAGTACTATTCACAACTCCTCAGATACTGAAGCAGTCCATGTCCATATGCAGCATGACTTGGACTATGTTTAGCCCGGGCCTGAAGCCGGGCAAGCAATATTCAGGGCGCACAAGGGCCAGGCAGTGACCATCTCCAACAAGATAGGATCGAGCCATCGCCCATTGACATTCCCATCGCTGACCCCCTTCCTATCAGCATCCCGGGTGTTACAAAACCCGAATCTGAGCTAGAGCAGGCATTTCAATACTGTGGCTACAAGAGCAGATCAGAGGCTTGGAATAACTCACCCCCTGGCTGCCCAAAGTCTATCCACCATCTACATGACACAAGTCAGGAATGTGATGGAAGACTCTCCACTTGCCTGGAGGGGCAACACTCAAGCAGCTCAACACCACCCAGGGCAAAGTAGCTCCGCTGGATTGGCACCCCATCCATCAATATTCACTTTCTCAGCAATTAATGCACCGTGTGCACCAAATACAAGATGCATTTCAGAATCTCCGCCACGGCTCCTTCGGCAACTCTTTCCAAACGCATGGCCTCGACCACCTAGAAGGTCAAGGGCAGCGGGTGCACGTGGTCACCACCAGCTGCAAGTTCCCCTCCAAGTCTCACATCGCCCTGACATGGAACCTTCTCACCACCTCGGCCGCCGAGTCAAAATCCTGAAACTCCCTTCCTAACAGCACTGGAGGTGTACCTACCGCTGACGGAGAAGACACATGCCACTGCCTTCTCGATGATAATTAGGGACTGGCGACAAACTCTGGGCGACACCCATGAGTGAATCAAAAAAGCTATGTATGATAACTTGCTGTGGTGTCGTAAATGAACTGGCTTGCTCTGAAATCTGACATGAACAATTCTTATAGAAAACAAAGCTCTAATGCAAAGAAATAATCCGGCCAAACATTCTTCACTCTGTATATTTCAGCTTCCCTGGAACAGGTAAAGCAAGTTCGGCGACAGCACCCAGCACGGCAGAGAAAGAGAAAAAAAGGGGGGGGGGGTTGTTTTTTTTGCGCGTCTTGTTTACTCTGCCCGTGGAGGGTGATCGGTGGCCAAGTTTTGCTTTTCTCTGGGTGAAGATTGGCACACGCTGAAGGGCATGAAAAACCATGTAAAAAAATATAGGTCAACTGCCAAGCCGCAGCGGCAGCTGTGCTGCAGAAATGTTTATATGTTTGATCCTGGTGTTCTTGGTCACCATGGCTCAGGAGCTCTGTGGGATGTCCTGAACCGGTGCTAGGTTGCCGGCAGTGTAAAACGGCAGCACAAACTGCCCCTTGTTAGTTTCGGCAGTTTTCGGGGTTGGGGAATGATCCCGCAAGGAAACCACTACCGCTGGGAGTGAGAAAAAAAACAGCATTCAGAACTGCTTTTTTTTAAAAAAAGGGTAATAACGACAAGCCGGGGTATTGTTTCAATTCGTTACCAAAAGCAAATATGTGCAATACCGCACCACATATTCAAATTCTTAAAATCCTAGTGTAATGATGGGGAGTGAGATTGAAATAAATCTTGGCGATGGTTTACGCAAGTTCGTTTAGTCTGGATTTGTTTTTGAAAGGAGCAAGTTGAAAGTTGGCAATCTAAATACTCCATGCCAATCTCAGCAAATCCAATTCCATGTGGCCTCTATTTATGAATCTCATCGGAGTAGTTTATATAGAAAGTGTAATTAGTCCGGAATAGCATCAGGACCAGCAGGAAGTGGGCAGAATCCAGTTGTACTTAGAGCTGCTCACACATCGAACATTTATAAACTAGGAGTCAGGGATTCTTTTTATTGCTGAGGATGTAAACTTGTTTTTTTCTCTCCTTTTCCCCCATTCTCAGTTCCTGTTTCTGCCGCAGGGGTCTGTATCCTCGCTCTTGAGTCTTCATTCCTCCCAAGCTCTCTTCCTTTTTCCCTTACTGTGGCTGATTTAGCCCTGCCAAGTTAAATCTGGCTCCCTTTGCTCCGAAGGATGAGCTCAAGAACAAAGAAAGAACAGAGAACATATTGCACAGGAACAGGCCCTTCGGCCCTTCAAGCCTGCACCGACCATGATGCCTGTCTAACTAAAACCATCTACACTTCCGGGGTCCGTATCCCTCTATTCCCATCCTATTCATGTATTCACCAAGATGCCTCTTAAAGGTCACTATCGTCCCTGCTTCCACCACTGATGTGTTAGGCTAACTGGTTCGATGTGGACTGCACTTGATGCAGGGAAGCTAGAAGCAGACGTCTAACACTGGAGAAAATCCAACACTGTTTTATTCAACGATAGAACTGATACACATGCTCAGCTGTGGGTCAACACTATACTGAACTGACTGGAGACCTTGTAGTAGCCTGACCAGACTTTCTAGCTACCGCATGGTGTTTGCACTTGCTAGCTCGTGGACTCTGACTGTCTCAGTAGCTGGGTCCCGAGAGAGCGGGAAACCTAGTGCCCTCTGGCTTTATAGTGGTGGTGTCCTGTCTGGTGATTGGCTGCACTGTGCTGTGTGCTTACTGGTCATCCTGTGTGTCAATCACTGCCTGTCTGCATCTCATTATATACATGAGTGGATATTATGACAACCACCTCCACCGGCAGTGGGTTCCAGGCACCCACCACCCGCTTGTGTAAAAAAATGTGCCTCGTACATCTCCTCTAAACTTTGCCCCTCGCTCCTTAAACCTATGTCCCCTAGTAATAGACTTTTCCACGCTGGGAGAAAGCTTCTGACTATCCACTCTGTCCATGCCACTCATAATTTTGTAAACTTGTATCAAATCGCCTCTCAACCTCCATCATTCCAGTGAGAATAAATCAAGTTTATCCAACCTCTCCTGATAGCTAATGCCCTCCAGATCAGGCAACATCCTGGTAAATCTCTTCTGTAGAGTTCTTGGCAATGTGGAGGAGCAGAGAGATCTTGGGGTCTCTGTTCATACATCTTTGAAAGTTGCCACTCAAGTGGATAGAGCTGTGAAGAAGGCCAATGATGTGCTCGCGTTCATTAGCAGAGGGATTGAATTTAAGAGCCGTGAGGTGATGATGCAGCTGTACAAAACTTTGGTAAGGCCACATTTGGAGTACTGTGTGCAGTTCTGGTCGCCTCATTTTAGGAAGGATGTGGAAGCTTTGGAAAAGGTGCAAAGGAGATTTACCAGGATGTTGCCTGGAATGGAGAGTAGGTCTTACGAGGAAAGGTTGAGGGTGCTAGGCCTTTTCTCATTAGAACGGAGAAGGATGAGGGGCGACTTGATAGAGGTTTATAAGATGATCAGGGGAATAGATAGAGTAGACAGTCAGAGACTTTTTCCCCGGGTGGAACAAACCATTACAAGGGGACATAAATTTAAGGTGAATGGTGGAAGATATAGGGGGGATGTCAGAAATAGGTTCTTTACCCAGAGAGTAGTGGGGGCATGGAATGCACTGCCTGTGGAAGTAGTTGAGTCGGAAACGTTAGGGACCTTCAAGCAGCTATTGGATAGGTACATGGATTACGGTAGAATGCTATAGTGTAGATTAATTTGTTCTTAAGGGCAGCATGGTAGCATTGTGGATAGCACAATTGCTTCACAGCTCCAGGGTCCCAGGTTCGATTCTGGCTTGGGTCACTGTCTGTGCGGAGTCTGCACATCCTCCCTGTGTGTGCGTGGGTTTCCTCCGGGTGCTCCGGTTTCCTCCCACAGTCCAAAGATGTGCAGGTTAGTGGATTGGCCATGATAAATTGCCATTAGTGTCCAAAATTGCCCTTAGTGTTGGGTGGGGTTACTGGGTTATGGGGATAGGGTGGAGGTGTTGACCTTGGGTAGGGTGCTCTTTCCAAGAGCCGGTGCAGTCTCGATGGGCCGAATGGCCTCATTCTGCACTGTAAATTCCATGATTAAGCTAGGACAAATGTTCGGCACAACACCGTGGGCCGAAGGGCCTGTTCTGTGCTGTATTTTCTATGTTCTAGGTTCTATGTACCCTCTCCAAAACCTCCACATTCTTCTGGTAGTGTGACAACCAGAATTAAACACTCTATTCCAAGTGTGGCCCAACTAAGGTTCTGTACAGCTGTAGCATGACTTGCCAATTTTTATACTCAATGCCCCATTCGATGAAGGCAAGCATGCTGTATGCCTTCTTGACTACCACAGCCACCTGTGCTGCCACTGTCAGTGATTTGGGACCTATACTCCCAGATATCTCACAATTAGACCTTCCAAAATGCATCACCTCGCATATGTTCGGATTGAACTCCATCTGCCATTTCTCCGCCCAATTCTCTAGACTTATAGGGTGGGATTCTCCGACCCCCCCCCCACCCCACCCCGGCCAGGTCGGAGAATCGATGGGGGGCGGCGTGAATCCCGCCCCGCCGCTCCGACGCCAGCTGCCGAATATTCCGGCACCGGTTTTCGGGCGGGGCAGGGATCACGCCGTGCCGGTCGGGGGCCGTTGGAAGCGGCCCCCCTGGCAATTCTCCGGGCCCCGATGGGCCGAGCGTCAACCCGTTTTCGGCCAGTCCCGCTGGTGTGAAATGAACATGGTCTATCACAGCGGGACCTGGCTTGTAGGCCGGCTAGGTGAGTCCTCGGGGGGGGACGGGACGGTTGCTTGGCCCGCGACCGGGGCCCACCGATCTGCGGCAGGCCTGTGCCGTGCGGGCACTCTTTCCTTCCGCGCCGGCCTCTGTAGGGCTCCGCCATGGCCGGTGCAGAGAAGAACCCCCCTGCGCATGCGCGGAACCGCACTGGCAGTTCTGCGCATGCGGCAACTCGCGCGGCCCTTCGCCGCCAGTTGGCGCTGCGCCAACCCCTCCGACGCCGGCCTAACCCCCGGACGTGCGGAGGATTCCGGACCTTCTGGTTGGCCACCCGGCCAGTTGCGGGAGAATCCCGCCCGTATATTATTGTTAAACATGAATATAGATCCTAATTTGGTATCCATTATCCATGTAACCAACTGCAATACACTTCAATCCAAACCTGATTGAACTTGGCTAGTATTGAACTTGGCTAATATTGGGACAATGTGGGCCACTTCAGATCATTGTCGATTAAAGTTGGAGCAAATCAATGGGCATTGCCTATGAATGAGAAAAGCATCTTGTTAAGCCAGCTGAGCAACTTGAGAAGGTGTCCTTGACGAACAATTCTCAAACATGCAACTCTACCACCTCGAAGGCCAATTAAGCAGAAATCGAATGGGAACACCACAGTCTCCAGGCCCCTGGCCAAGTCACTCACAATCCTTTTCTTTATAAATGTTTTTTAATTGGGTTTTTGAACAAAGTATATTTACTGTTATGTACACAGAATAAGATATGTATATATAGATATATATGTAGAAGAGAAGAGCACACATAAACATGCCCAAAAAAACAAACAAAAATAAAATAAAATAAAGTAACTGGTCGGGTATTCTCACCAGCTCTGCAGCATCAAATCTGTACAATTAGCAAGATTATTTATAACACATAAGTAGACATCTGTTTGTGGGGCGGGGGGAAACTGGGGAGGTAAATATACATTTGGGTGCCGGAGAAACAATAACAGAGGGAAATACGTGAATGGACCTGGCGTTGGTGTCGCTTCTCCCGGACGGGTTTCGCTGCCGTTGTCGCCTCGCGCTCACCTCCGCTTCGGCCGTTCGTCCCGTCTTTCGCCTGGATTCTCCTTGTTCTCTGTCCCTGTAGATGCCAAGTTTGTTATTGTCTCCCGTACCCTCCTTCCGGCTGTCATTCCCTCGCCTCCCCACCCCCCTCCCCACCACCCTGGTTCCCCTCTATTGTTCCCTGTCTCCTCCCTCTTCCCCCCCCTCCCCTCCTTCTGCCCCCTTCCCCCCTCCCCTTCTCCTGTGGTTCGCCTTTCTTTTCTCGTAGGTTTAGCTGCCATTTCCCCCCCCACCGGTCTGTTCCCCCCCGGCCTATCCCTCCCTCCCCCGCCTCGGCTACTTTCCCCTGGTTCTTGGCTACCTGGCTATTCTTCTGCTTGTTTGTTGGCCACAAACAGGTTCCCGGAACAATTGGGTGAATGGCTCCCACGTTCTGTGGAAGCCGTCGTCTGACCCTCGGATGGCGAATTTGATTTTCTCCATTTGGAGAGATTCCGAGAGGTCGGCCAGCCAGTCCGCAGCTTTGGGTGGTGCTGCTGACCGCCAGCCAGTCCGCAGCTTTGGGTGGTGCTGCTGACCGCCAGCCAGTCTGCAGCTTTGGGTGGTGCTGACCGCCAGCCAGTCCGCAGCTTTGGGTGGTGCTGCTGACCGCCAGCCAGTCTGCAGCTTTGGGCGGTGCTGCTGACCGCCAGCCAGTCCGCAGCTTTGGGTGCTGCTGCTGACCGCCAGCCAGTCTGCAGCTTTTGGGGGGGCTGCTGACCGCCAGCCAGTCCGCAGCTTTGGGCGGTGCTGCTGACCGCCAGCCAGTCTGCAGCTTTGGGTGGTGCTGCTGACCGCCAGCCAGTCTGCAGCTTTGGGCGGTGCTGCTGACCGCCAGCCAGTCTGCAGCTTTGGGTGGTGCTGCTGACCGCCAGCCAGTCTGCAGCTTTTGGGGGGGGGCTGCTGACCGCCAGCCAGTCTGCAGCTTTGGGTGGTGCTGCTGACCGCCAGCCAGTCTGCAGCTTTGGGTGGTGCTGCTGACCGCCAGCCAGTCTGCAGCTTTGGGTGGTGCTGCTGACCGCCAGCCAGTCTGCAGCTTTGGGTGGTGCTGCTGACCGCCAGCCAGTCTGCAGCTTTGGGTGGTGCTGCTGACCGCCAGCCAGTCTGCAGCTTTTGGGGGGGGGCTGCTGACCGCCAGCCAGTCTGCAGCTTTGGGTGGTGCTGCTGACCGCCAGCCAGTCTGCAGCTTTGGGCGGTGCTGCTGACCGCCAGCCAGTCTGCAGCTTTGGGTGGTGCTGCTGACCGCCAGCCAGTCTGCAGCTTTGGGTGGTGATGCTGACCGCCAGCCAAACAGGATTCTACGGCGGGCGATCAGCGAGGCAAAGGCAAGGGCGCCCGCCCTCCTCCCCAGGAATAGATCTGACTGGTCTGAAACCCCGAAGACCGCCACTTTCGGGCATCGCTCCACCCTCACCCCCACCACCTTGGACATTGCCCCGAAGAAGGCTGTCCAGTACCCAGCAAGTCTGGGGCAGGACCAGAACATGTGGGCGTGGTTGGCCGGGCCTCCTTGGCACCGTTCACATCTGTCCTCCACCTCCGGGAAGAGCCTACTCATACGGGTTCTTGTTAAGTGGGCTCTATGTACCACTTTTAGTTGCGGCAGGCTGAGTCTTGCGCACGTGGAGGTGGAGTTGACCCTATGCAGTGCTTCGCTCCAGAATCCCCACCCTATCGCAATCCCCAGGTCTTCCTCCCATTTCTTTCTTGTTGCGTCCAGTACGGTGTCGGCTCCTTCTACCAGTCAGTCATACATGTCGCTACAGTTTCCTTTATCTAGGATGCTTGCATCCAGTAACTCTTCCAGTAATGTCTGTCGTGGCGGTTGTGGATACGTCCTTGTCTCCTTTCGTCCCCCTGGCTTTCTCTGTCAGTTCGTCCAGTGTTGCGATCCTGCCGTCCGTGTATAGGTCCCTGACTATCAATGTCCTTCTATCCTATCCCCACCTTTTAAAGGTGGGGTCAGTCAGCGCTGGTGTGAACCTATGGTTATTGCAGATGCCCCCCCCCCCACCATACGAACACCATGATTAGTTTGTCTAGTGCTTTGAAGAAGGCCTTGGGGATGTAGATCGGGGTGGATCTAAGTAAGAAGAGGTACCTGGGCAGCACGTTCATTTTGATCGTCTGGACTCTCCCCGCGAGGGAGAGTGGGAGTGTGTTCCATCTTTGCAGGTCCTTTTTTACTTCCTCTGTCAGACTGGTGAGGTTCCATTTGTCGATCCCTTTCCAGTCGTGGGCTATTTGGATCCCCAGGTAGTGGAATTTGTGTCGGGCTTGTTTAAGCGGCAGTCCCGTTAGGGCTGCCCCCCCCCTACTTGTGGGTGTACCGGGAAGATCTCGCTTTTGCTCACGTTGAGTTTGTAGCCCGAGAAGGTGCCAAACTCTTTCAGGAGCGCGATGATTCCGTCCATGCTGCTCTGTGGGTCCGAAGTAGAGGAGCAGGTCATCTGCGTAGAGTGAGACTCTGTGCTCTCTGCCGCCCCTTCAGAACCCCCTCCAGCTTTTTGCTGCTCTGAGCGCGATTGCTAGTGGTTCGATCACTGGAGCGAAGAGCAGGCGGGTCACTCACCACCCTGACTTGGAAATATATCGGCCGTTCTTTCACTGTCGCTGGGTAAAAATCCTGAAACTCCCTCCCTAACAGCACTGTGGGTGTACCTACACAACATGGACTGCAGCGGTTCAAGAAGGCAGCTCACCACCACCTTCTCAAGGGCAATTAGGGATGGGCAATAAATGCTGACCCAGCCAATGACACAATCACCCTGAATGAATACATTTAAACATGTTTAAACGCCATCTGGAAGTGAGGAGAATTGAATGTCAGGTAAGTTGCAGTTGCATTTGTTTTAAATGCAATACACGGGTATAAATCAGGGTCCTAATCTCCCACAGGAACATTGACAGGAGGCTGGCACATGCAGGAGAAAATTAGGTCTTGTGGCACAGTTGTAAACGTCCGTGCCTGTGGCCCAGAAGCTCCGGATTCGAGTCCAACGCCAAGACCTTTTTGACCACAGTGGAACCACTCATAATGCAGTTCAATGGGCTGATAATCAACTCGGGAATCCTTCTGCCACCTCCCCTCTCCTCTCCCAAAAGGAACAGAATTGGCACAAACAAGGGAAAGCTTTTATTTACCCTCTTTCAATGGGGGCAAGCAGGTCTTCTACTGATCCCGATCTCCGGCATAGAGAGATGGGGGAACCTCAGCAATATTTCAGGGCTTCCAATTAATTGTTACATAGCCTATTCACTGACTGCCAAACTCCAGGGCAAAGAGAGAGGGATCACGTTTGGAACAGAATGAGTAGTCACATGCTTTATGCCAATTCCCAGTAGCAATAGTGAGCAAATCAGTGTGCTGGTAGTCCATGATCATTTTCCTAATGTTATCAGCCTATCGGTGTCCAGAAAACTCCCACAAACACCAAGTTGGCAATGGCTGAATAATTTGTTTTCGTTGTGTGATAAATATTGGCCAGGAGACCAAGGAGAACTCCCCTACACTCATTCAAAATAGTGCCATGCGATCCGCCTGGGAGGGCTGACAGACCTTCACTTTAACATCTCACTTGGCATCTCAACACTCCACCAGTAGCGGCAGACTAGATTTCCAGATCAAGTCTTTGGGGGGGGGGGGGGATTTGAAGTTTCGGCCTCAGAGATGGGCTTAGGTTAATAAAGACATCTTATATAAATATAGGAATTTGTGTAATGAAACGCAAGCAATATCTTTGCTTCAGGGCTGGCATAGTGGTTAGCACTGCTGCCTCACGCCGCAGAGGACCCCGTTCGATCCCGGCCACGGGTCACTCCCCGTGTCTGCGTGGGTCTCACCCCCACAATCCGAACAGGCGCCGGAATGTGGCGACTAGGGGATTTTCGCAGTAACTGCATTGCAGTGTTAAGATAAGCCTACTTGTGACAATAAAGATTATTATAAGATGTGCAGGGTAGGGGGATTGGCCACACGAAATTGCCCCGTAATTGGAAAACATAAGTGGGTACAATAAGTTCATTTAATAAATATTTGTTTCAGCAAATGAAAGGGCAATTAGGACAAATATATTTTACAACAAACAGTGGGTTTTGAAAACCCTAAAGCAATTTACAACAGAGCAAACCAGTTCCTCCCAGAACAGTAATAATGCACAGCTTCCGGAAACAGCGATCTACTAAACGTAGCCCAATAAAATTTCATGCACTTGCTGAATAAAAAAATGTTCCTGATTGTTTACAGTGCAGTAAAATTCAGGTAACCGTGTTTATTCGTCAAAGGTGCACTGCATTGAGTCATAGGTGGTTGGGTGGTCAGTGGGTGTTAGTGGGGGAGAGAGGAGAACCATCTAACATGGTCATCACAAATTTCTCACACACAATGCTGTTTCTTCAATGCAATTTTGATCTTCACCTTTCAGAGTAGATTCTGTGATTGGGCGGTCCCTGGCGAGACCAGGTGCTTGCAGAATGTACAGGTCAAACAAAGAGTCTTCCGGACTCGAAGCGTTAGCTCCATTCTCTCTCTCCACAGATACTGCCAGACCTGCTGAGGTCGTCCAGCATTTTCTTTTTTTGTTTCCGACAATCAGTTCCTCAGGGAGCGTGCATCTGCAGGTCTCTCTATTCACAATGACGCGGAAATTAAGGACTGTCACAATCTCAACAAGGTCTATTCCTCCTGCAACAAGTTGCGACATAGTTTCTTTGGATCAACCTTTACTCCATAATGAACGCTCTAATCCAAACCAGACTAAGAAATGCCACAAAGCTGATTATAATTTCAAAGATAATTTGCAAGCAATAATTTAATTCCAATGCAATGCATTCTTCTACAAATTCATCTAAAAATAACACTTTGTAAAATGCCAATTAAATTCTCTTTGAAAATGCTTCCAAACTATCACACTCTTCTCAAGCAAGGATGTATTTTCACTGTTTACTGATGCACTACTTCATCAATCTTTCAACTGCTTCTTTATACGTGTCACTCAATACCCTGGCCAGTAAGTACAGGACACTTGATTTGCATTAAAACCAAAGTGGTATTTCTTCATGAAACAAATAATCACGGAAACTTTACATTGCTGGGACATCAGGGGCGAGATTCTCCGACCCCCAATTCATCGGCCACAAGCCAAGTCAATCAAAGTGAGTCATCACTGGTGCCTTCCTGATTCTTCCTGCTTGATTTAAAGATACAGGCCATTGCTTCTGCTTAAGTTAAAGATACAGACAGCAAAGATACAGGTTCATTACTCATCCAAGGATCAAAATGGTAGTAGCAAAAATAAAAGAATGGGGAAATAAGAGAATAACGAGGAAACAAAGAAGAGGGACCCTGACATTAATTAGACGTGGGAGTGAATCTTTGTGAATCCTGTGCAACGCAGTCTCAGGAGAGATTGAACCATCAGGAGGCGAGCAGTCATTGAGGGATTAAGTGGGTCGGTGCAGACTCGATGGGCCGAATGGCCTCCTTCTGCACTGTACGTTCTATGTTCATTCTGAGTCAGAGGGATTTCAGAGGGGCTTCATAGACTAGACCTTCAAACGTGAATAGTTGAAATCCCTTGTGTGAGGCAGACAGGGTCTCCGCAAGATTGTGCGACTCATAGTGGTCACTGATGTCTGGTTAGGTTGCTGAGGAAGCATCTCTCTTGGTTGCACCTGCCGTGTAAGGCGCAGTGTGGTGTGTTCAGCCCAGTTTGTCTGTTAATTCATACTTACCTCATATTAATTCTGATTCTTACAGGATAAGGTCGCTATTGGGCGAGATTTTCCGGCTGTTCGCGGCTGCCATCTCGCCGATGGTGCTATCCTGCTGCGGGTTTCTCGCCGGCACGGGGTGGGTTCAGTGGCGGGACCAGAAGAATGTGCTGCTGGTCAAGGGGGAGGCCTGCTCCCGCCATCGAGAAACACGGCGCAGGGAGGCCGGAAAACGCCACCAATTGTAAATTGTTTTCCTTTTCTGACTCGCTGCAGGAGCAGTTTATTTTATTTGTTTCGAACCTTGGAATCTTGTGGATTTCCTCCTCTAGCGGGCAACTGGGATTGCAAACTTTGTCTCCGTAAAACAAAAGTGTTAGTGCTCCCTAATCAAAGCGTAACATACTTCCTATGCGAGAAATTATCTCCTTACAGCTGCCACCTCAGTTTTCAGTGGGTCGGTCTACAGCAGCCCACAACATTCTCTAAACGATGATCGACCATTATTAATTTGTGACAAGGTAACATTGCAGCGTCTGTGCTGGCCCGTAAGGAAGAAATAATGGGCGGGATTCTCCCACCCAGGCCGGGTCGGAGGATCGCCGGTGGGGGGCGCGATTCATGCGATGATCCCCCCCCACCCAACCGCATGGCGGCCCCCCTCACCCAGATTGCCTTTTTGTCCCTCCCACCCCCAAGTGCGGGGTGGCCCAACCTTACCCCTACTCCGGGACCTCTGTAATAGGGGAATCCCCCACATGGACCCCCTGCCTAAAAAACCCTGCACAGACCCCCTTACAAACATAGACCACTCACCCCCCCCCAGGAATAGGACCCCTGTCTGGACGTTAGAGAGCACTGCAGACAGGGGCAGTGAGAAGCATTACAGCTGTAACACCTTTCAGTTCCACATCTCCATTCCTCCAAGGACTGCAGCTGTGCCTGGTGCCCACACATCCACTGTCTGCAAGTTTTTCATAGCTTTACTCGTGACCTGTGATTGACAGCTTGTAAAAACCATCTGCAGCTTTGATCCATATCCTTTCGCACTTCAGTGGCTTAAATCACAGGGGTCCCTTGGGGGGGGGGTGGGGGGGTGTCTCCCTATCACTGGGGTCCCTGGGGGGGGGGCGGGTCTCCCTATCACTGGGGTCCCTTGGAGTTTCCCTATCACTGGGGTCCCTGGGGGGGTCTCCCTATCACTGGGGTCCCTTGGGGTCTCCCTATTACTGGGGTCCCTGGGAAAGTCTCCCTATCACTGGGGTCCCTGGGGGGGTCTTCCTATTACAGGGGTCCCTTGGGGTCTCCCTATTACTGGGGTCCCTGGGAAAGTCTCCCTATCACTGGGGTCCCTGGGGGGGTCTCCCTATTACAGGGGTCCCTTGGGGTCTCCCTATTACAGGGGTCCCTGGGAAAGTCTCCCTATCACTGGGGTCTCTGGGGGGTCTCCCTATTACAGGGGTCCCTGGGAAAGTCTTCCTATCGCTGGGGTCCCTGGGAGGTCTCCCTATTATAGGGGTCCCTGGGGGAGTCGCCCTATCACTGGGGTCCCTGTGGGGGTCTCCCTATTACTGGGGTCCCTGGGAAAGTCTCCCTATCACTGGGGTCTCTGGGGGGTCTCCCTATTACAGGGGTCCTTGGGAAAGTCTTCCTATCGCTGGGGTCCCTGGGGGTGGTCTCCCTATTACAGGGGTCCCTGGGGGGGGTCTCCCTATTACAGGGGTACCTGGGGGAGTCTCCCTATTACAGGGGTCTCTGGGGGAGTCTCCCTATCACTGGGGTCCCTGGGGGTCTCCCTATTACAGGGGTCTCTGGAGGCATCTCCCTATCACTGGGGTCCCTGGGGGGGTCTCCCTATTACAGGGGTCCCTGGGGGGAGCAAGTCGCATCACCACTGTACCTGGAGGTGGAGGGGCCACCCAGGCAATCTGGGGGTTGGGGGCTGCTGTGCGGATCCAGGGATGGGGGGGTTAAGTCTCGGATGAGCTTGAATGTTCTTTACCATCGTGGCCCTGGTGTGGTGGGCCTCGCGATGGGCCAAGGAGGCAACCGTTGCCCCCCTAGCCCACCATGGGGTCCACCACACCAGGGCTACGATTGTAGAGACCACAAGCGATTGGTGCCCACGTGATCGCTGGCCACGGGGACAAAAGAATCACGGAAGTGCGGAGCGGAGGGCGCCAGGCCCGATAAATAGAGACAAATGGCTCATTACGACCCATTTGTATTTATTTACACCTTCCCGCTGGTATGCGGCATGGAACTCATTCACCCCGTCAGCGAGGAGGTCGGAGTGTAGTGTTCAAGCGCCGATCCCGATTTTGCTCCAACGCCCGATTCTCTGTCCCATCGGGAACACATTCTGGGCGTCCCGGAGCTGGAGAATCCAGCCCATAGTCTTGTTTGAACAGTATTCTTATGGAGGATCAGCAACAATTGCATCACTGAATTGGTCCATGCTTAGCAGGAACTGTAGTACAACACAGTAGTCTAAAACCACACTGAAAAGTAAATATTCTATTTATAAGCGCTTACTGTGCTTGGTGTGATTATTTATATCCTCCGCCTGATTTACTGGACACTGCACTGGGGAGTCAGATTGGAGAGTGCGGGTGGGCTGAGCAACGTTATAAACACACGATTGTTGTTAGAATGATAAAATGATCAGAGCAGGCTGCAAGATAGATTTTACAATTGATTTGGGTTTTGAATCTATGTCGGCCCTCGAACTCCACACACTGACTCACTGCAGCTGCCAAAGTTAATAAATGCAATTCACCCCTTTTTGCAAATTCAGAACTGGATGTTCAATGACTAGGTGAACGGATTGTAAATGTGAACACAATGTTGGACTTTTACGGCCTGCTTACTAATTATCATACAACAAAAACCGCTGCTCCACAGTAGAATTAATTCTCATGCTGGTGGACATGGTGAGGTGAGCTGGCAGACAATGTCGGAGGAGACTCTGCGTGGTTCCAGCTGGGTGCTTTTAATAAGGACACGATGCGTCTACACCGAGTAAAATAAAGAAATGTAGTTTTATTTACAACACGATATATACACTGTCCAGTCGACCCCTCCCGCGTCCCTGTCCTGGTGCCTTTCATACAAAGGTAAATAGAGATTCTTCGCGGGGGAGCACGTCCTCCGTAGGACCATAGGGAAGACATTCATTCCCACCTCATAGGCCCTGTGCGGGCTGTTACAATCCTCGCCCCCCCCAAAAGCCCGAAGACCCCCTCGATGACCGAGGAGGAGCAGCTGGAGGACAAGACTGGAGACGTCACAGCCGCATAGTTCGGTAATGGAGCCATCAAACCGGGCAAGGCCCTTGCAAATCTCGGTTACGGGGCACCTTTGTGCCGTTGTCCAGGACGATCAAATCAGTTGTTTACGAAGCCTACAGCCCATTAACATCTCAGCTAGGGCCAACCCAGCGGCTGCATGCGGTGTGCTCCAGTATGAGAATAAAAATCTTGCCAAGCTTGATCCATCGAGCCTGAGGTCTGTTTCTTTAGCCCCTGTTTAACCTTCTGCATGACCCTCTCTGCTAAGCCATTCAATGCCAGATGGTACGGGATAGAGCGGACATGGCGAGTCCCATTGTTCTCCACAAAAGTAGCAAACCCTTCACCCATTATCTGTCACTAGCCCCTCAGGTATTTCCGTGGGTGGAAAAGGAAATGTGCAATTGCCCAGCGGTCACCCGAGTGGTGATCATCGCCGTTTTGTGGACCTCCAGCTACTTGGAGTGGACATCCACCAGGATGGGAGACATCAAACCCACAAATTGGACCAGCGAAATCGGCGTGTACTCAAGCCCAAGGACGTCCCGGTCACTCCCAAGAAGGTAGGGGTGCCGCCACGGCGAGCTTTTGGTGTTCCTGACAGATGGATCACTGTTGGGCCAACATCTCGATATCCGTGTCGAAACCTGGCCACCAGACGTAGGTTCTCACCAGCATCTTCATTTGGGACACTCCGGGGTGCCCGTTGTGAAGACCCTTCAACACGATAGTTTGGCCCTTTGCCGGGACAACCCTGGTTCCCCACAGCTTCCATGGTCAGCTCCAAGAACTTGGAGGAGGAAGCCTTCAACTCCCCATGGTAGCTGCCGATGCTGCCCACCGCATAGCACCAGTTGCTGCACCTTGGCGAGGACGGGGTCAGCCTGCGTCCAGTCACAAATACACGATGCAGAGACAGGCAAGGCGCCCATAAAATTCAGGATTCGATCTGCAGAGGAAGGTGGTTCAACGCATCAGCATTCGCAATCTGGGTCCATGGACGGTGCTCGAAAGAGTATTCATTTAAAAATAAATTTAGAGTACCCAATTAATTTTTTCCAATTAAGGGGCAATTTAGCGCGGCCAATCCACCTACCCTGCACATCTTTGGGTTGTGGGGGCGAAACCCACACAGACACGGGGAGAATGTGCAAACTCCACACGGACAGTGACCCAGAGCCGGGATCGAACCTGGGACCTCGGCGCCGTGAGGCAGCAGTGCTAACCACTGCACCCACTCGAAAGGGTATATATAAGCAACCAACAACAAGGCCCAGCGCTGAATCCTCGCGGATGAAATCAGCAGGAATGCCTTGTCTTCACGGAAGAAGCCCAGCAATGGCCTGTGACCCGTGATGATAAAGAAATGGCGGCCATAGACGTAATGATGAAACCGTTTTACGACTTAAGATCAAATACGGCTGCCAGATCTTCTTTTTCTATTTGGGCAAATTTTCTCTCAACTGCAGCTACCGTGCGGGAGGCAATGGGGATTGGACGTTCATGTCCAATCACTCATTCGATGAGAGAGGACTGTCCCAATGTCATACAGCGAAGCATCGCACGTGATGTACAATGGCTTCGAAGAGTCGAAATGCATCTGCATCCCTGGAGAGGATAACCAAAATTTCACCTTCTTGAAGGCCTCATCCTGGGCCTTGCTCCATTCCCATGGCCGGTGCTTCTAGGGGAGCAAGAAAAGGGGGGCCAGGACGGTTGCCAGATTTGGAATAATTTACTGGACGAAGAAAAGAGCGAAGCTTGGTGGCGTCTCAAGGGGTGGGGGCCATTTCGATGGTTCTCACTTTCTCAGCGACCGGGTGCAGGTCCACCCGAGACCCAAAATATATCACTTCTTTCACGTGGAACGCGTGGCACAGGCGGACCCCATATCCGAAAACTGTTTCAACACCGCCTTGAGGTTCTGCAAATGTTCTTGGTCTGTGGTCCCTGTGATTATCACGTCATCTAAGTAAACCGCAATGCACGGCAATCCACGCAGGATGTTCTCCCTGATGCGCTGGAATATTGCGCAGGCTGCGAACGGGAGCCGGCTGTACTCACAGAGTCCCTTGTGCACATTGATCGTGATGTATCTCTGTGATGATTTATTGAGCTACAGCTGTCGTTAAGCATTGCACATGTCCAATTTTGCATATGTACAACCACTGGCCAATGTTGCACACAGATCCTCGATGTGCGGTAAGGGATAACTGTCCAACCTCAAAGCCGCGTTCACCGTCAACTTATAGTCCCCGCAGAGATGGACTGTCTTATCCAGCTTCATTACAGGAACCACTGGCGCTGCCCAATCTGCCAAGCGCACAGGCCGAATGATGCCCAATCTCTTCAAACGGTAAAGTTCAGTCTCGACTTTCTCTGCTAAGGCGTAGCAAACCAGGCGGGCCCAAAAATACCAGGGCTGAACCTCAGGGTCCACCTAGATCTTGGCCACAGCCCCTTTAATGGTCGCCAAGCCAGGCTGGAAAACCTCAGGGAATTTGCTCAGTATCACACACGGACCATCAGATCCCACTTGGAGGATATGTTGCCAATCCAACTGCAACAGGTGCAGCAATCACAGCCCAACTGGCTGGGGACACTTCCCTGCACAATAATGAGGGGAAGATGAGCTAATTGGTGCCCACAAACTCCCGGAGTAAGGATGGACCCCACAATATTCAGTTGTTCCCCCGCATAGGCGGCCAAACAAGCTGTGGTGTCAGCCAAATTCAAAGTGTACACACCTGGTTTTATAAGGTCAATGTGCACCACCACAGAAAACGTTCATCTGTGTCAGAAAACAAATAGGGACACACAGGATTCGTCCAAACAGTTCAGCTGCATCTCAATCTCATCCTCGGTCTCTTCGGGGCCATGCTGATGCAAGGCCCGACCCCGGGACTGACGTCTACCTCGACCAGGGCGCCTGGAGCGCTGGTCACCCTGCTGCTTGCCATCGAACTCCTGGGGTGGCGGGGTGGCAGAGTTGGGTAGCGTGCGATGGTGGGTCACGCACATGGGTAGGCCCGGCCACATGAAGCCCCCACATATCTGGCCTTGTCTCCTGCCGCCTCCAGGGGCGACCTGGCCTCCGACTGCCCTAGGAGGCCCTGACCTGCGTCCACCTCCAACACCCTTGCCCCACACTGCAGGCCTCTGCCTCCCCCCCCCAACCCCCCTGCCACCCCCCCCCCCCCCACTCCCCACACCCTCTCCCCCCACACCCTCTCCCGCCCCCACCCTCCGGCACACTCTCTGCTGCGGTACAACCCACCCTTCACACCCTTCAGACCAAGCAGTGAACTGGTGTTTATTGTGATTAATACAAGTATTGTGCCCCAGCCCCTATCGCTAACCTATGTGCTTCACCCGTGCCAACCTAACTGGTGTCTACCTTTCTCATCTGCGTGTCGGTGGTTCCCCAGGTGGCACATCGGGCGTGGAGGCTGCCTGCTGCGTATCTCGCCCTGCGGCCTTCGGCGGCCATCCTCTGGAGAGGACCTCCAGGTGTCACGGGTGGCGTGGCGCCACCTTGTCCTGCCCGCTGCTCATTGGGTGCACCAGAGGTTCAGGAGGCCCTTAGGTGTTCCAGCACCTGCCCTGCGGCAGTCACCGACACGGGCACCAACACCTCCTCCTCCCTTTGAGTGCCCAATGGCCCCCGGGCTACTCCTTGGGAGGAGGGTGTGGCTGGAGGGAGCTCCAGGGGATCGCTGTCCACCTTTCGCTGTCAGTCCTGGAGGCTCGCTCTTGTCTCAAGCAGGGTCTAAATGCTCACGGCCGTGGGGAACATGGACTGGGCCACCTCCCTCTGGGACTGGCTCAGGCCAGCACCAGCTCAATGCCCTTGGTGCCCGCGGGCAATACCCATTGTGACTGGGCCAAGCTCTGGCAAGCCGCCGCGATGTCCAGGTGGCCCTGGTACATGGCTGCTGCGACAGGGCCGCCCTGTCCTGTGCCTGAGCCACAGCCCACACATAGTGCCCCAGGCCTCGGACATCCTGACCCATGGCCGATACCTTCGCACCCGCGGGCTCCACCGCGGACCCCACCAGTGCGGTGTTGGCCCGGGAGGCACACATGGTCGGCACCACCTCCCGCTCCTGCACGCGGCTGGACTCCTCCAACTGCACCGACAGGCAACTGGATGGCTGACGCCACCCGCTCCTGTAGGCCCCGGCTCTGAGTCTGCATCTCCAACATCGATGGGGAAACCCTTTCCCGAAACCCGAGACACGTCTGGACGGCAGCTAGACCCTGGGCCGGGCTGCTCTCCAACTGCCCTCCCCCTCGGGGGTTCCTAGCTCCACCTACTGTCTGTGTGTGGTGAGCACAAGGTCGTTCCCCAGGACCCTCGTCAGTAAAGTGCCCAGCTGAGGTGAGTGTGTCTGGGATGACGGAGGGTGCCAGTGACGGCTGCGTTGTCCCCGGACATGTGCTCCGGGGTGTTGCAGGGTTGCCTGGTGACGCGGGTCACCAGCAGGCCCCGCCTCGTCGCCAGGTGATCCTGCAAGTCAATAGACAAGATGCATGGTTAGGTCTCGGGTAGGCTTGGTGGCAATGTGTCAGATTTGCCAAAGCGACATCGCAGTTCATCGGGGGTTCACTTGCATCTCCGATTCCGACCTCCGTCTTACACCGGCCCACTCTCCAACCCCACCCGGCCAGCTCCATCGTCCTCTGCTCTGTGACGCTGAGGGGGCCACAGGTCCGACGGGCCCCCTCTGGTCTTCTCCCTCTCCCTGCGGCTGTGGCAGCCTTTTCCTGGGGGGCAGAAAATGCAGAGTGTGGGACTCTCGGACGTGGACAGCACAGGGCTTCACGGCCAGAGGCCTACGTGTGCGGTTCGCCCAGCCATGGCGGGCAGTATGAGTGTTGGCATGGGGTGCGGGGTGCGAGCGGCCCGCTGGCGGGTGGGGTTCGATCACCCTCTCGGTGGGGTGGAGGGAGGAGCTACGGGGTGCTGGTAGGCCTCACCCTGGCTGGCCCCGGGTCCGCCTGGGGGGTGGAAGGGAGGTGTGGAGGGTGATGGGTGTGGGGAGTGTGGGACAGGGCTGGTGCCAGGGACATGGAGCTGGGGACTCACCCTGACCATAGAACATAGAACATAGAACAATACAGCGCAGTACAGGCCCTTCGGCCCACGATGTTGCACCGAAACAAAAGCCATCTAACCTACACTATGCCATTATCATCCATATGTTTATCTAATAAACTTTTAAATGCCCTCAATGTTGGCGAGTTCACTACTGTAGCAGGTAGGGCATTCCACGGCCTCACTACTCTTTGCGTAAAGAACCTACCTCTGACCTCTGTCCTATATCTATTACCCCTCAGTTTAAAGTTATGTCCCCTCGTGCCAGCCATCTCCATCCGCGGGAGAAGGCTCTCACTGTCCACCCTATCCAACCCCCTGATCATTTTGTATGCCTCTATTAAGTCTCCTCTTAACCTTCTTCTCTCCAATGAAAACAACCTCAAGTCCATCAGCCTTTCCTCATAAGATTTTCCCTCCATACCAGGCAACATCCTGGTAAATCTCCTCTGCACCCGCTCCAAAGCCTCCACGTCCTTCCTATAATGCGGTGACCAGAACTGTACGCAATACTCCAAATGCGGCCGTACCAGAGTTCTGTACAGCTGCAACATGACCTCCCGACTCCGGAACTCAATCCCTCTACCAATAAAGGCCAACACTCCATAGGCCTTCTTCACAACCCTATCAACCTGGGTGGCAACTTTCAGGGATCTATGTACATGGACACCTAGATCCCTCTGCTCATCCACACTTTCAAGAACTTTACCATTAGCCAAATATTCCGCATTCCTGTTATTCCTTCCAAAGTGAATCACCTCACACTTCTCCACATTAAACTCCATTTGCCACCTCTCAGCCCAGCTCTGCAGTTTATCTATATCCCTCTGTAACCTGCTACATCCTTCCACACTATCGACAACACCACCGACTTTAGTATCGTCTGCAAATTTACTCACCCACCCTTCTGCGCCTTCCTCTAGGTCATTGATAAAAATGACAAACAGCAACGGCCCCAGAACAGATCCTTGTGGTACTCCACTTGTGACTGTACTCCATTCTGAACATTTCCCATCAACCACCACCCTCTGTCTTCTTTCAGCTAGCCAATTTCTGATCCACATCTCCAAATCACCCTCAATCCCCAGCCTCCGTACTTTTTGCAATAGCCTACCGTGGGGAACCTTATCAAATGCTTTGCTGAAATCCATATACACCACATCAACTGCTCTACCCTCGTCTACCTGTTCAGTCACCTTCTCAAAGAACTCAATAAGGTTTGTGAGGCATGACCTACCCTTCACAAAGCCATGCTGACTATCCCTGATCATATTATTCCTATCTAGATGATTATAAATCTTGTCCCTTATAATCCCCTCCAAGACTTTACCCACTACAGACGTGAGGCTCACCGGTCTATAGTTGCCGGGGTTGTCTCTGCTCCCCTTTTTGAACAAAGGGACCACATTTGCTATCCTCCAGTCCTCTGGCACTATTCCCGTAGCCAATGATGACATAAAAATCAAAGCCAAAGGTCCAGCAATCTCTTCCCTGGCCTCCCAGAGAATCCTAGGATAAATCCCATCAGGTCCCGGGGACTTATCTATTTTCAGCCTGTCCAGAATTGCCAACACCTCTTCCCTACGTACCTCAATGCCATCTATTCTATTAGCCTGGGGCTCAGCATTCTCCTCCACAACATTATCTTTTTCCTGAGTGAATACTGACGAAACATATTCATTTAGTATCTCGCCTATCTCTTCAGACTCCACACACAATTTCCCATCCCTGTCCTTGACTGGTCCTACTCTGTCCCTGAGGATGTTGTGCAGCTTCTTCCTGCACTGCTGCCTGGTGCTGGAGGTGGGGTGCTCTGCGCCCACGGCCTAGTTGACATCTGCAGATGGCAACTTCCTCACCACCCGAGGGAAGACGATGTCCCAACGCTCCTCCATGGCATCCAGCATGTCTCCAGCTCGACATCAGAGAACTCCAGCGCCTCTCTTCAGAGTGGCATCTCCTTGGCAGGAATGAGAGTGTGTGGGGAGTGGGGTGTGCGGGGAGTGAGAGTGTGCGGGGAGTGAGAGTGTGTGGGGAGTGGAGTGTGCGGGGAGTGGGGTGTGTGGGGAGTGAGAGTGTATGGGGAGTGAGTGTGCGGGGAGTGGGGTGTGCGGGGAGTGGAGTGTGTGGGGAGTGAGAGTGTGTGGGGAGTGAGTGTGCGGGGAGTGGGGTGTGCGGGGAGTGGAGTGTGCGGGGAGTGGAGTGTGCGGGGAGTGGGGTGTGCGGGGAGTGGAGTGTGCGGGGAGTGGAGTGTGCGGGGAGTGAGAGTGTGTGGGGAGTGAGAGTGTGTGGGGAGTGAGTGTGCGGGGAGTGGGGTGTGCGGGGAGTGGAGTGTGCGGGGAGTGGGGTGTGCGGGGAGTGGAGTGTGCGGGGAGTGGAGTGTGCGGGGAGTGAGAGTGTGTGGGGAGTGAGAGTGTGTGGGGAGTGAGTGTGCGGGGAGTGGGGTGTGCGGGGAGTGGAGTGTGCGGGGAGTGGAGTGTGCGGGGAGTGGAGTGTGCGGGGAGTGGAGTGTGCGGGGAGTGAGAGTG
The DNA here is from genome assembly GCF_047496885.1 of Scyliorhinus torazame. Taxonomy (NCBI): domain Eukaryota; kingdom Metazoa; phylum Chordata; class Chondrichthyes; order Carcharhiniformes; family Scyliorhinidae; genus Scyliorhinus; species Scyliorhinus torazame. The sequence goes on along the minus strand of NC_092715.1, from coordinate 268,415,759 downwards.
TGTGGGGAGTGAGAGTGTGTGGGGAGTGAGTGTGCGGGGAGTGGGGTGTGCGGGGAGTGGAGTGTGCGGGGAGTGGAGTGTGCGGGGAGTGGAGTGTGTGGGGAGTGGAGTGTGCGGGGAGTGAGAGTGTGCGGGGAGTGGAGTGTGTGGGGAGTGGAGTGTGCGGGGAGTGGAGTGTGCGGGGAGTGAGAGTGTGCAGGGAGTGAGAGTGTGCGGGTAGTGGAGTGTGCGGGGAGTCGAGTGTGCGGGGAGTGGGGTGTGTGGGGAGTGAGAGTGTATGGGGAGTGGGGTGTGTGGGGAGTGAGAGTGTGCGGGGAGTGGAGTGTGCGGGGAGTGGGGTGTGTGGGGAGTGAGAGTGTATGGGGAGTGGAGTGTGTGGGGAGTGAGAGTGTGTGGGGAGTGGAGTGTGCGGGGAGTTGGGTGTGTGGGGAGTGGAGTGTGTGGGGAGTGGAGTGTGCGGGGAGTGGGGTGTGTGGGGAGTGGAGTGTGCGGGGAGTGGAGTGTGTGGGGAGTGGAGTGTGTGGGGAGTGGAGTGTGTGGGGAGTGAGAGTGTATGGGGAGTGGAGTGTGTGGGAGTGAGAGTGTGTGGGGAGTGGAGTGTGTGGGGGGTGGAGTGTGTGGGGAGTGAGAGTGTGTGGGGAGTGAGAGTGTGTGGGGAGTGAGAGTGTGTGGGGAGTGAGAGTGTGTGGGGAGTGAGAGTGTGTGGGGAGTGGAGTGTGTGGGGGGTGGAGTGTGCGGGGAGTGGAGTGTGTGGGGAGTGGAGTGTGTGGGGAGTGGAGTGTGTGGGGAGTGAGAGTGTATGGGGAGTGCAGTGTGTGGGGAGTGAGAGTGTGTGGGGAGTGGAGTGTGTGGGGGGTGGAGTGTGTGGGGAGTGAGAGTGTGTGGGGAGTGAGAGTGTGTGGGGAGTGAGAGTGTGTGGGGAGTGAGAGTGTGCGGGGAGTGAGAGTGTGCGGGGAGTGAGAGTGTGTGGGGAGTGGAGTGTGTGGGGAGTGAGAGTGTATGGGGAGTGCAGTGTGTGGGGAGTGAGAGTGTGTGGGGAGTGGAGTGTGTGGGGGGTGGAGTGTGTGGGGAGTGAGAGTGTGTGGGGAGTGAGAGTGTGTGGGGAGTGAGAGTGTGTGGGGAGTGAGAGTGTGCGGGGAGTGAGAGTGTGCGGGGAGTGAGAGTGTGTGGGGAGTGGAGTGTGCGGGGAGTGGAGTGTGCGGGGAGTGGGGTGTGTGGGGAGTGAGAGTGTATGGGGAGTGGAGTGTGTGGGGAGTGAGAGTGTGTGGGGAGTGGAGTGTGCGGGGAGTTGGGTGTGTGGGGAGTGGAGTGTGTGGGGAGTGGAGTGTGCGGGGAGTGGGGTGTGTGGGGAGTGGAGTGTGCGGGGAGTGGAGTGTGTGGGGAGTGGAGTGTGTGGGGAGTGGAGTGTGTGGGGAGTGGAGTGTGTGGGGAGTGGAGTGTGTGGGGAGTGAGAGTGTATGGGGAGTGCAGTGTGTGGGGAGTGAGAGTGTGTGGGGAGTGGAGTGTGTGGGGGGTGGAGTGTGTGGGGAGTGAGGTGTGCGGGGAGTGGGGTGTGAGGGGAGTGGGGTATGCGGGGAGTGGGGTGTACGGTAAGTGGAGTAGAGTATGCGGCGTGTGCGGGGAATGGGGTGTGCGGGGAGTGGAGTGTGTGGGGAGTGAGAGAGTGCGGGGAGTGAGAGTGTGCGGGGAGTGGGGTGTGCGGGGACTGGGGTGTGCGGGGAGTGGGGTGTGCGGGGAGTGGAGTGTACGGGGAGAGGGGTGTGCGGGGAGTGGGGTGTGCGGGGAGTGGAGTGTGCGGGGAGTGGGGTGTGCGGGGAGTGGGGTGTGTGGGGAGTGGAGAGTGTGGGGAGAGAGAGTGTGCGGGGAGTGAGAGTGTGCGGGGAGTGGGGTGTGCGGGGAGTGGGGTGTGCGGGGAGTGGGGTGTGTGGGGAGTGGAGTGTGTGGGGAGAGAGAGTGTGCGGGGAGTGAGAGTGTGCGGGGAGTGGGGTGTGCGGGGAGTGGGGTGTGTGGGGAGAGAGAGTGTGCGGGGAGTGAGAGTGTGCGGGGAGTGGGGTGTGCGGGGAGTGGGGTGTGCGGGGAGTGGGGTGTGCGGGGAGTGGGGTGTGTGGCGAGTGGAGATTGCGGGGAGTGGAGTGTGCAGGGAGTGGAATGTGCGGGTAGTGGGGAGTGGGGTGTGCGGGGAGTGGGGTGTGCGGGGAGTGGGGTGTGAGGGGAGTGGGGTGTGCGGGGAGTGGAGTGTGCGGGGAGTGGAGTGTGCGGGGAGTGGAGTGTACGGGGAGTGGAGTGTGCGGAGAGTGGAGTGTGCGGGGAGTGGAGTGTGCGGGGAGTGGAGTGTGCGGGGAGTGAGAGTGTGTGGGGAGTGGAGTGTGTGGGGGGTGGAGTGTGTGGGGAGTGAGAGTGTGTGGGGAGTGAGAGTGTGTGGGGAGTGAGAATGTGCGGGGAGTGAGAGTGTGCAGGGAGTGAGAGTGTGTGGGGAGTGGAGTGTGTGGGGGGTGGAGTGTGCGGGGAGTGGAGTGTGTGGGGAGTGGAGTGTGTGGGGAGTGGAGTGTGTGGGGAGTGAGAGTGTATGGGGAGTGCAGTGTGTGGGGAGTGAGAGTGTGTGGGGAGTGGAGTGTGTGGGGGGTGGAGTGTGTGGGGAGTGAGAGTGTGTGGGGAGTGAGAGTGTGTGGGGAGTGAGAGTGTGTGGGGAGTGAGAGTGTGCGGGGAGTGAGAGTGTGCGGGGAGTGAGAGTGTGTGGGGAGTGGAGTGTGTGGGGAGTGAGAGTGTATGGGGAGTGCAGTGTGTGGGGAGTGAGAGTGTGTGGGGAGTGGAGTGTGTGGGGGGTGGAGTGTGTGGGGAGTGAGAGTGTGTGGGGAGTGAGAGTGTGTGGGGAGTGAGAGTGTGTGGGGAGTGAGAGTGTGCGGGGAGTGAGAGTGTGCGGGGAGTGAGAGTGTGTGGGGAGTGGAGTGTGCGGGGAGTGGAGTGTGCGGGGAGTGGGGTGTGTGGGGAGTGAGAGTGTATGGGGAGTGGAGTGTGTGGGGAGTGAGAGTGTGTGGGGAGTGGAGTGTGCGGGGAGTTGGGTGTGTGGGGAGTGGAGTGTGTGGGGAGTGGAGTGTGCGGGGAGTGGGGTGTGTGGGGAGTGGAGTGTGCGGGGAGTGGAGTGTGTGGGGAGTGGAGTGTGTGGGGAGTGGAGTGTGTGGGGAGTGGAGTGTGTGGGGAGTGGAGTGTGTGGGGAGTGAGAGTGTATGGGGAGTGCAGTGTGTGGGGAGTGAGAGTGTGTGGGGAGTGGAGTGTGTGGGGGGTGGAGTGTGTGGGGAGTGAGGTGTGCGGGGAGTGGGGTGTGAGGGGAGTGGGGTATGCGGGGAGTGGGGTGTACGGGAAGTGGAGTAGAGTATGCGGCGTGTGCGGGGAATGGGGTGTGCGGGGAGTGGAGTGTGTGGGGAGTGAGAGAGTGCGGGGAGTGAGAGTGTGCGGGGAGTGGGGTGTGCGGGGACTGGGGTGTGCGGGGAGTGGGGTGTGCGGGGAGTGGAGTGTACGGGGAGTGGGGTGTGCGGGGAGTGGGGTGTGCGGGGAGTGGAGTGTGCGGGGAGTGGGGTGTGCGGGGAGTGGGGTGTGTGGGGAGTGGAGAGTGTGGGGAGAGAGAGTGTGCGGGGAGTGAGAGTGTGCGGGGAGTGGGGTGTGCGGGGAGTGGGGTGTGCGGGGAGTGGGGTGTGTGGGGAGTGGAGTGTGTGGGGAGAGAGAGTGTGCGGGGAGTGAGAGTGTGCGGGGAGTGGGGTGTGCGGGGAGTGGGGTGTGTGGGGAGAGAGAGTGTGCGGGGAGTGAGAGTGTGCGGGGAGTGGGGTGTGCGGGGAGTGGGGTGTGCGGGGAGTGGGGTGTGCGGGGAGTGGGGTGTGTGGCGAGTGGAGATTGCGGGGAGTGGAGTGTGCAGGGAGTGGAATGTGCGGGTAGTGGGGAGTGGGGTGTGCGGGGAGTGGGGTGTGCGGGGAGTGGGGTGTGAGGGGAGTGGGGTGTGCGGGGAGTGGAGTGTGCGGGGAGTGGAGTGTGCGGGGAGTGGAGTGTGCGGGGAGTGGAGTGTGCGGAGAGTGGAGTGTGCGGGGAGTGGAGTGTGCGGGGAGTGGAGTGTGCGGGGAGTGGAGTGTGTGGGGAGTGGGGTGTGCTGGGAGTGGGGTGTGCGGGGAGTGGGGTGTGCGGGGAGTGGGGTGTGCGGGGAGTGGGGTGTGTGGGGAGAGAGAGTGTGCGGGGAGTGAGAGTGTGCGGGGAGTGGGGTGTGCGGGGAGTGGGATGTGCGGGGAGTGGAGTGTGCGGGGAGTGGGGTGTGCGGGGAGTGGGGTGTGCGGGGAGTGTGGTGTGCGGGGAGTGGGGTGTGTGGGGAGTGGGGTGTGCGGGGAGTGGAATGTGCGGGGAGTGGGGTGTGCGGGGAGTGGGGTGTGTGGCGAGTGGAGATTGCGGGGAGTGGAGTGTGCAGGGAGTGGAATGTGCGGGGAGTGGGGTGTGCGGGGAGTGGGGTGTGCGGGGAGTGGGGTGTGTGGCGAGTGGAGATTGCGGGGAGTGGAGTGTGCAGGGAGTGGAATGTGCGGGGAGTGGGGTGTGCGGGGAGTGGGGTGTGCGGGGAGTGGGGTGTGCGGGGAGTGGGGTGTGCGGGGAGTGGGGTGTGCGGGGAGTGGGGTCTGCGGGGAGTGGGGTGTTCGGGGAGTGGAGTGTGCGGGGAGTGGGGTGTGCGGGGAGTGGGATGTGCGGGGAGTGGAGTGTGCGGGGAGTGGGGTGTGCGGGGAGTGGGGTGTGCGGGGAGTGTGGTGTGCGGGGAGTGGGGTGTGTGGGGAGTGGGGTGTGTGGGGAGTGGAGTGTACGGGAAGTGGAGTAGAGTATGCGGCGTGTGCGGGGAGTGGGGTGTGCGGGGAGTGGGGTGTGTGGGGAGTGGAGTGTGTGGGGAGTGGAGTGTGTGGGGAGAGAGAGTGTGCGGGGAGTGAGAGTGTGCTGGGAGTGGGGTGTGCGGGGAGTGGGGTGTGCGGGGAGTGGGGTGTGCGGGGAGTGGGGTGTGTGGCGAGTGGAGATTGCGGGGAGTGGAGTGTGCAGGGAGTGGAATGTGCGGGTAGTGGGGAGTGGGGTGTGCGGGAGTGGGGTCTGCGGGGAGTGGGGTGTGGGGGAGTGGGGTGTGCGGGGAGTGGGGTGTGCGGGGAGTGGAGTATGCGGCCTGTGCGGGGAGTGAGAGAGTGCGGGGAGTGAGAGTGTGCGGGGAGTGGGGTGTGCGGGGAGTGGGGTGTGCGGGGAGTGGGGTGTGCGGGGAGTGGTGTGTGCGGGGAGTGGAGTGTGCGGGGAGTGGAGTATGCGGGGAGTGGAGTGTGTGGGGAGTGGAGTGTGCGGGGAGTGGTGTGTGCGGGGAGTGGAGTGTGCGGGGAGTGGAGTGTGCGGGGAGTGGAGTGTGCGGGGAGTGGGGTGTGTGGGGAGTGGAGTATGCGGGGAGTGGAGTGTGCGGGGAGTGGGGTGTGCGGGGAGTGGAGTGTGTGGGGAGTGGAGTATGCGGGGAGTGGAGTGTGCGGGGAGTGGTGTGTGCGGGGAGTGGAGTGTGTGGGGAGTGGAGTGTGCGGGGAGTGGAGTGTGCGGGGAGTGGGGTGTGTGGGGAGTGGGGTGTGCGGGGAGTGGGGTGTGCGGGGAGTGGGGTGTGCGGGGAGTGGAGTGTGCGGGGAGTGGAGTGGGTGGGGAGTGGAGTGTGCGGGGAGTGGAGTATGCGGCCTGTGCGGGGCGTGGAGTGTGCGGGGAGTGGGGTGTGCGGGGAGTGGGGTGTGCGGGGAGTGGGGTGTGCGGGGAGTGGAGTGTGCGGGGAGTAGAGTGTGCGGGGAGTGGAGTGTGCGGGGAGTGGAGTGTGCGGGGAGTGGAGTGTGCGGGGAGTGGAGTATGCGGCCTGTGCGGGGAGTGGAGTGTGCGGGGAGTGGGGTGTGCGGGGAGTGGAGTGTACGGGGAGTGGAGTGTGCGGGGAGTGGGGTGTGCTGGGAGTGGGGTGTGCGGGGAGTGGGGTGTGCGGGGAGTGGGGTGTGCGGAGAGTGGGGTGTGCGGGGAGTGGGGTGTGCGGGGAGTGGAGTGTGCGGGGAGTGGGGTGTGCGGGGAGTGGGGTGTGCGGGGAGTGGAGTGTGCGGGGAGTGGGGTGTGCGGGGAGTGGGGTGTGCGGGGAGTGGAGTGTGCGGGGAGTGGAGTGTGCGGGGAGTGGAGTGTGCGGAGAGTGGAGTGTGCGGGGAGTGGAGTGTGCGGGGAGTGGGGTGTGCGGGGAGTGGGGTGTGCGGGGAGTGGGGTGTGCGGGGAGTGGGGTGTGCGGGGAGTGGGGTGTGCGGGGAGTGGGGTGTGCTGGGAGTGGGGTGTGCGGGGAGTGGGGTGTGCGGGGAGTGGAGTGTGCGGGGAGTGGAGTGTGCGGGGAGTGCGGTGTGCTGGGAGTGGGGTGTGCGGGGAGTGGGGTGTGCGGGGAGTGGGGTGTGCGGGGAGTGGGGTGTGCGGGGAGTGGGGTGTGCGGGGAGTGGAGTGTGCGGGGAGTGGGGTGTGCGGGGAGTGGGGTGTGCGGGGAGTGGAGTGTGCGGGGAGTGGGGTGTGCGGGGAGTGGGGTGTGCGGGGAGTGGAGTGTGCGGGGAGTGGAGTGTGCGGGGAGTGGAGTGTGCGGAGAGTGGAGTGTGCAGGGAGTGGAGTGTGCGGGGAGTGGGGTGTGCGGGGAGTGGGCTGTGCGGGGAGTGGGGTGTGCGGGGAGTGGGTTGTGCGGGGAGTGGGGTGTGCGGGGAGTGGGGTGTGCGGGGAGTGGGGTGTGCGGGGAGTGGGGTGTGCGGTGAGTGGGGTGTGCGGGGAGTGGGGTGTGCGGGGAGGGGAGTGAGCGGAGAGCGGAGTGTGCGGGGAGGGGAGTGTGCGGGGAGTGGAGTGTGCGGGGAGTGGAGTGTGCGGGGAGTGGAGTGGGCGGGGAGTGGAGTGTGCGGGGAGTGGGGTGTGCGGGGAGTGGGGTGTGCGGGGAGTGGGGTGTGCGGGGAGTGGAGTGTGCGGGGAGTGGAGTGTGCGGGGAGTGGAGTGTGCGGGGAGTGGAGTATGCGGCCTGTGCGGGGAGTGGAGTGTGCGGGGAGTCGGGTGTGCGGCCTGTGCGGGGAGTGGAGTGTGCGGGGAGTGGAGTGTGCGGGGAGTGGAGTGTGCTGGGAGTGGAGTGGGCGGGGAGTGGAGTGTGCGGGGAGTGGAGTATGCGGCCTGTGCGGGGAGGGGAGTGTGCGGGGAGTGGAGTGTGCGGGGAGTGGAGTGTGCGGGGAGTGGAGTGGGCGGGGAGTGGAGTGTGCGGGGAGTGGAGTATGCGGCCTGTGCGGGGCGTGGAGTGTGCGGGAAGTGGGGTGTGCGGGGAGTGGGGTGTGCGGTGAGTGGGGTGTGCGGGGAGTGGGGTGTGCAGGGAGGGGAGTGTGCGGGGAGTGGGGTGTGCGGGGAGGGGAGTGTGCGGGAAGGGGAGTGTGCGGGGAGTGGAGTGTGCGGGGAGTGGAGTGTGCGGGGAGTGGAGTGTGCGGGGAGTGGAGTGTGCGGGGAGTGGGGTGTGCGGGGAGTGGGGTGTGCGGGGAGTGGGGTGTGCGGGGAGTGGGGTGTGCGGGGAGTGGGATGTGCGGGGAGTGGGGTGTGCGGGGAGTGGGGTGTGTGGGGAGTGGACTGTGTGGGGAGTGGACTGTGCGGGGAGTGGGGTGTGCGGGGAGTGGAGTGTGCGGGGAGTGGAGTGTGTGGGGAGTGGAGTGTGCGGGGAGTGGAGTGTGCGGGGAGTGGAGTGTGCGGGGAGTGGAGTGTGCGGGGAGTGGGGTGTGCTGGGAGTGGGGTGTGCGGAGAGTGGGGTGTGCGGGGAGTGGGGTGTGCGGGGAGTGGGGTGTGCGGTGAGTGGGGTGTGCGGGGAGTGGGGTGTGCGGGGAGGGGAGTGAGCGGGGAGCGGAGTGTGCGGGGAGGGGAGTGTGCGAGGAGGGGAGTGTGCGGGGAGTGGAGTGTGCGGGGAGTGGAGTGTGCGGGGAGTGGAGTGTGCGGGGAGTGGAGTGGGCGGGGAGTGGAGTGTGCGGGGAGTGGAGTATGCGGCCTGTGCGGGGCGTGGAGTGTGCGGGAAGTGGGGTGTGCGGGGAGTGGGGTGTGCGGTGAGTGGGGTGTGCGGGGAGTGGGGTGTGCAGGGAGGGGAGTGTGCGGGGAGTGGGGTGTGCGGGGAGGGGAGTGTGCGGGAAGGGGAGTGTGCGGGGAGTGGAGTGTGCGGGGAGTGGAGTGTGCGGGGAGTGGAGTGTGCGGGGAGTGGAGTGTGCGGGGAGTGGGGTGTGCGGGGAGTGGGGTGTGCGGGGAGTGGGGTGTGCGGGGAGTGGGGTGTGCGGGGAGTGGGATGTGCGGGGAGTGGGGTGTGCGGGGAGTGGGGTGTGTGGGGAGTGGACTGTGTGGGGAGTGGACTGTGCGGGGAGTGGGGTGTGCGGGGAGTGGAGTGTGCGGGGAGTGGAGTGTGTGGGGAGTGGAGTGTGCGGGGAGTGGAGTGTGCGGGGAGTGGAGTGTGCGGGGAGTGGAGTGTGCGGGGAGTGGGGTGTGCTGGGAGTGGGGTGTGCGGAGAGTGGGGTGTGCGGGGAGTGGGGTGTGCGGGGAGTGGGGTGTGCGGTGAGTGGGGTGTGCGGGGAGTGGGGTGTGCGGGGAGGGGAGTGAGCGGGGAGCGGAGTGTGCGGGGAGGGGAGTGTGCGAGGAGGGGAGTGTGCGGGGAGTGGAGTGTGCGGGGAGTGGAGTGTGCGGGGAGTGGAGTGGGCGGGGAGTGGAGTGTGCGGGGAGTGGAGTATGCGGCCTGTGCGGGGCGTGGAGTGTGCGGGAAGTGGGGTGTGCGGGGAGTGGGGTGTGCGGGGAGTGGGGTGTGCGGGGAGTGGAGTGTGCGGGGAGTGGAGTGTGCGGGGAGTGGAGTGTGCGGGGAGTGGAGTATGCGGCCTGTGCGGGGAGTGGAGTGTGCGGGGAGTGGGGTGTGCGGCCTGTGCGGGGAGTGGAGTGTGCGGGGAGTGGGGTGTGCGGGGAGTGGGGTGTGCGGGGAGTGGGGTGTGCGGTGAGTGGGGTGTGTGGGGAGTGGGACGTGTGGGGAGTGGGGTGTGCGGGGAGTGGGGTGTGCGGCCTGTGCGGGGAGTGGAGTGTGCGGGGAGTGGGGTGTGCGGGGAGTGGGATGTGCGGGGAGTGGGGTGTGCGGGGAGTGTGGTGTGCGGGGAGTGGGGTGTGCGGTGAGTGGGGTGTGTGGGGAGTGGGGCGTGTGGGGAGTGGGGTGTGCGGGGAGTGGGGTGTGCGGGGAGTGGGGTGTGCGGTGAGTGGGGTGTGCGGGGAGTGGGGTGTGCGGGGAGGGGAGTGTGCGGGGAGGGGAGTGTGCGGGGAGGGGAGTGTGCGGGGAGGGGAGTGTGCGGGGAGTGAAGTGTGCGGGGAGTGGAGTGTGCGGGGAGTGGAGTGTGCGGGGAGAGGAGTGTGCGGGGAGTGGAGTTTGCGGCCTGTGCGGGGAGTGGAGTGTGCGGGGAGTGGGGTGTGCGGGGAGTGGGGTGTGCGGGGAGTGGGGTGTGCGGGGAGTGGGGTGTGCGGGGAGTGGAGTGTGCGGGGAGTGGATTATGCGGCCTGTGCGGGGATTGGAGTGTGCGGGGAGTGGGGTGTGCGGGGAGTGGGGTGTGCGGGGAGTGGGGTGTGCGGGCAGTGGGGTGTGCGGGGAGTGGGGTCTGCGGGGAGTGGAGTGTACGGGGAGTGGAGTATGCGCGTGTGCGGGGAGTGGGGTGTGCGGGGAGTGGAGTGTACGGGGAGTGGAGTATGCGTCGTGTGCGGGGAGTGGGGTGTGTGAGGAGTGGGGTGTGCGGGGAGTGGAGTGTGTGGGGAGTGGGGCGTGTGGGGAGTGGGGTGTGCGGGGAGTGGGGTGTGCGGCCTGTGCGGGGAGTGGAGTGTGCGGGGAGTGGGGTGTGCGGGGAATGGAGTGTGCGGGGAGTGGGGTGTGCGGGGAGTGGAGTGTGCGGGGAGTGGAGTGTGCGGGGAGTGGGGTGTGCGGGGAGTGGGGTGGGCGCGGAGTGTGGTGTGCGGTGAGTGGGGTGTGTGGGGAGTGGGCCGTGTGGGGAGAGGGGTGTGCGGGGAGTGGGGTGTGCGGCCTGTGCGGGGAGTGGAGTGTGCGGGGAGTGGGGTGTGCGGGGAGTGGGGTGTGCGGGGAGTGGGGTGTGCGGGGAGTGTGGTGTGCGGGGAGTGGGGTGTGCGGTGAGTGGGGTGTGTGGGGAGTGGGGCGTGTGGGGAGTGGGGTGTGCGGGGAGTGGGGTGTGCGGGGAGTGGGGTGTGCGGTGAGTGGGGTGTGCGGGGAGTGGGGTGTGCGGGGAGGGGAGTGTGCGGGGAGGGGAGTGTGCAGGGAGGGGAGTGTGCGGGGAGGGGAGTGTGCGGGGAGTGGAGTGTGCGGGGAGTGGAGTGTGCGGGGGGTGGAGTGTGCAGGGAGTGGAGTATGCGGCCTGTGCGGGGAGTGGAGTGTGCGGGGAGTGGGGTGTGCGGGGAGTGGGGTGTGCGGGGAGTGGGGTGTGCGGGGAGTGGGGTGTGCGGGGAGTGGAGTGTGCGGGGAGTGGATTATGCGGCCTGTGCGGGGATTGGAGTGTGCGGGGAGTGGGGTGTGCGGGGAGTGGGGTGTGCGGGGAGTGGGGTGTGCGGGGAGTGGGGTGTGCGGGGAGTGGGGTGTGCGGGGAGTGGAGTGTACGGGGATTGGAGTATGCGCGTGTGCGGGGAGTGGGGTGTGCGGGGAGTGGAGTGTACGGGGAGTGGAGTATGCGTCGTGTGCGGGGAGTGGGGTGTGTGAGGAGTGGGGTGTGCGGGGAGTGGAGTGTGTGGGGAGTGGGGTGTGTGGGGAGTGGAGTGTACGGGGAGTGGAGTATGCGGCGTGTGCGGGGAGTGGGGTGTGCGGGGAGTGGGGTGTGTGGGGAGTGGAGTGTACGGGGAGTGGAGTATGCGTCGTGTGCGGGGAGTGGGGTGTGTGGGGAGTGGGGTCTGCGGGGAGTGGAGTGTACGGGGAGTGGAGTATGCGGCGTGTGCGGGGAGTGGGGTGTGCGGGGAGTGGGGTGTGAGGGGAGTGGGTTGTGCGGGGAGTAGGATGTGCGGGGAGTGGGGTGTGCGGGTTGTGGGGTGTGTGCGGGGAGCGGGGTGTGTGCGGGGAGCGGGGTGTGTGCGGGGAGCGGGGCGTGTGCGGGGAGCGGGGCGTGTGCGGGGAGCGGGGTGTGTGCGGGGAGCGGGGGTGTGCGGGGAGCGGGGGTGTGCGGGGAGCGGGGGGTGTGCGGGGAGCGGGGTGTGCGGGGTGTGCGGGGAGCGGGGTGTGTGCGGGGAGCGGGGTGTGTGCGGGGAGCGGGGTGTGTGCGGGGAGCGGGGTGTGTGCGGGGAGCGGGGTGTGTGCGGGGAGCGGGGTGTGCGGGGAGCGGGGTGTGCGGGGAGCGGGGTGTGCGGGGAGCGGGTTGTGCGGGGAGTGGAGTGCACGGGGAGCGGGAGAGTGCGGGGAGTGGCGTGCGCTCAGTCGGCTGCAGTTCGTTAGGCTCTCGCGTTCCAATCCAGACCCTGACGAATCACACGACGACGAATTGGAATGACGTTAGTTCCACTTGGCGCCGATGCTGGCCCTCTAGTACATCCTGTCTGGCTCCGGGGCCAGCGCCCCCATCGGGACGGTTCAACACCCGCGGGTCTGGCCGTGAACCGCTCCAGCGCCGTGCTGGCCCCCTGTCGGGGCAAGAATCGGTCGTACCCGGGCCCGGTTCGCGCCGTCGCGTTCACAACGGCGCGAACACTTGCGCTCCATTTTGGAGAATCGCCCCCTTAGTCTCTGAAACGGCGAATCCCGTCCATTGAGTTTCATCAATTCGAATACGGTTTGCTGTGTCACTTACTGTTGATACAGGTAGTATTGAAAACCTCCTCTCTCACCTTTCCTAACTGTGTGGATTGCGTTAGTTCTGTACTGTCACCTCATCATATATATCGCTTCACTTACTGATCTGCAATGCATGTCCACAAAATGTGGTAAATTAGCCTCATTTCCAGTTGTGACATTGAAGCTGCAATGCACAAAATAACAATGAAGGGAAATCCATGTCTCCAATCATGGATCACAGGAATTCGAGCTCTGCATTTCTCCACCAAGCTCAGACTAGTTAACTCAATGTCTGTACTGATTCTCGTCAAAGTTGAAATGACTTATGGCTATTGAAAATAATGTTAAGACAAACACACAAATGTATGAACACCCTCAGTGGTGTTATTAATGAGCCGTTGCAAAAATAGCAAATATTTATTCAGCGAACAAAGGTGTGTGGTTCAGTGTTAAAAAAAACCTGGCAAGCTTGAACAACCGGATTTATTCTGTCTTCAGTTTGCCTCAGAAATATTATCAGGATTTTTTTTTTTTGTTACACTCTCTTACTTTCCTTCAAGCAGTGCCTCACCATCTGTGTTTACTTTGCCTGATGATTCACTCCGAGAATGAGGATCCTCCTTCAGAGTCTGGCATCAAAAGTGAGTTCTCCACTTGTATGGTTGCTAGTTTAGCAACAGCTGATCATGCAGCCTGAACACATCAGTGGATCGATGACTCAGAACCGTTCTTCCACGAGTTCCATAGAATGGAACAAGAAAGTCAGTTGGATAGCGAACTGCGTGCACACTGATTTAAGTATTTTCTAGCATACGGCAGTAACAGCGGGGCTCGTGAATTCCCCCGAGTTAAAAGCTGGCCCAGAAGGGAGTTGGCACCTTTGGATGGTCCCTGCTGGGACTAGGGGTAATTTCACCGCTCTGCATTCCTACTGTGACTAAGAAATAAACTGCTCGAATACCTTTTCGGGGCGCCTCGTTGGTTACCATATTGGCGACGAGGACAAAACGGAACTGTAGGTGGCGCTGCTGGACATCCAGATCACGGCTGCATCTCACCACAGAGGAGCAAGGTTAGCAAGGTTCACAAATGCCACTCTTCAGGAGCCTCGATGCTTTTGAGGTGAGTCTCGAAGACTGGGCTCAGTATGCTGAGCGAACGTGTTACATTTACATGGGGACAGCCATGACTGGGGATGACCGGCAGAAGGTGATTCCCCTGACCAGGCGTAGGGCCCCCACTTTTAGTGTCGCAAAGAGCCCAATCTACCCTGCAGCCCCAGACTCCAGGACGTTTGACGATCTAGTGCCACTCATGGCAGACCACCATGACCCCATTCCATCCCTGTGGCCAGGGAATTACAGACCTGCTAGCCTGACGTCTGTGATGGGGAAATTGCTGGAATCCATGATCAGGGATGAGGTAACTGAACACCTTGAATAATTTTGGTCAATCAGGGAGCGCCAGCGTGGATTCGTGACGGGAAGGTCATTCCTGACTAATCTTATTGAGGTTTTTGAAGAGGTGACTCAGCTAGGGGATGGGGAATGTCGATGGATGTTGTTTATATGGACTTCCAGAAGGCATTTGATAAAGTCCCACACAAGAAACTGTTAACTAAGGTGGAATCCCAGGGAGCTGAGGGCACATTATTGACAAGGTTAGGAAATTGGTTGAGTGGCAGGAGACAGAGAGTGGGGATAATGGGTAACTCCTCTAATTGGCAGGAGGTGACTAGTGGTTTACCAGAGGGATCGGTGTTGGGGCCTCAGTTATTCACATTATTCATTAATGACTTGGATCATGGCATAAAACATCATTTATCCAAATTTGCTGATGATACAAAGTTGGGTGGCATTGTAGGCAGTTTAGATGATAGCATAAAATTGCAAGGAGATGTTGACAGACGAGGTGAGTGAGCAGAATTGTGGCAGATGGATTTTAATGGAAATTTTGGACCAGGAAAGGATAGAGCAGGGTACTTTCTAAATGGAAAGAGGTTGGGTACAGCGGATGCCCAAAGAGACTTGGGGGGGTTCAGGTGCACAGATCCTTAAAATGCCAGGAACAAGTGCAGAACATAATCAAAAAGGCTAATGGAATGCTAGCCTTTCAAGAAAGGCATGAGGAAGCAAGACGCGGGATCCGTGGAGACAATCTTGGCCCGGTTTTTGGTCCCACTCCCGTACCATGCCACATGTTACAACCGGAGTGGCACTGGTTGATGGGCCGGAGACGGTGAACCTGCCAGGTCACCCGATATCAGCGACAAAGTAGGACGGAGACAAGGGCCGCGATTCTCCGATGCCACGCCGGCTCGGAGAATCGCCCGGGGGGGGGGGGGGGGGGCGAATCCCGGCACGCCACTCCGACGCCGGGGCTGCGATGCTCCGGCCCGGGGGAAATCTCGCCAACAGGGATTGTGCTGCACGGGTCGCAGAATCGCCAGAATTGGCGCGACGTGCTGGTCCCTGGGCCAGAGGTTGGGCCGAAGTCTCGCCAACGTGACCGCAGCTCACTCCGCCGTAAATCAAACAGGCTTTGTAATGACGCCGACGGAGAAGGAGGTAGGGCTCAGCGTGGGGGGGCTGCCACATGTCGGGATGGCTGGGCCGTGGCTTGGCAGGAGGTGCGTTTGGCGGGGGCGGAGGTCGCCCAGGACTGGGGGTGCCGGGCAGTGGGGGGTGTCGGGGATGGTGTCAGGGGAGGGTGGGTGTGGGGTGGGGGTTGTCGGGGTTGATTTCTGGGGGAAGTGGGGGGGGTCGGGGTTGGTGTCAGGGGAGGGTGGGTGGGGGGTGTCGGGGTTGGTGTCAGGAGAGGGTGGGTGTGGGGTGGGGGGTGTCGGGGTTGGTGTCTGGCTGAAGTGGGGGGGGTTGGGAATGGTGTCTGGGGAGGGTGGGTGTGGGGTGGGGGGGGTCGGGGTTGGTGTCTGGCTGAAGTGGGGGGTGTCAGGGATGGTGTCAGGGGAGGGTGGGTGTGGGGTGGGGGTTGTCGAGGTTGATTTCTGGGGGAAGTGGGGGGGGTCGGGAATGGTGTCAGGGGAGGGTGGGTGTGGGGTGCGGGGTGTCGGGGTTGGTGTCAGGAGAGGGGGGATGGGGGGTGTCGGGGTTGGTGTCTGGGGGAAGTGGGGGGGGGGTCGGGAATGGTGTCTGGGGAGGGTGGGTGTGGGATGGGGAGTGCCGGGGATGGGAGGAGGGGGGGAAAGGGGGGATGGGAAGAGGGGATGGAAAGGGGGATGAGAGGAGGGGGGGCACAAATGGGGGGGCAGGCAGGGGGGCTCTCACTTGGTGATGCGTCCCCGATCTCTGCATCCGCAACCTCCCGGTCCTCGGGTCCGCCTGCAAGGTCCAGGGCCCTCTCTTCATGAACGGTGAGGGGGCACAATTCAGGTGGACCCCCTCCGGTCCTGGCACACTCCCGATTGTTATAGGCGCGCTTCTCCTGGGAGGGGTTGGGGGGGGGGGGGGGGGCGGGGAGAGAGAAAGATCATTGTTAGGCGGACATATACTTGCAGCCCAGTAGTTGGGTGTCTGTTGGCAGAGGTTCAGAGGCCATCGTGCCCCTGCAGCATGCATGGGTGGGTGCAGCCATGTGGGTCTCAGCTAGGACTGTACCCCCCATCATGCGGAGGTGGGGGCAGCGCCACATGTGCGAGGGGTTGGTGTCATGGGCACAGTGGGGGGGACTCACCCTGGCTGCCCTGACTAGGTCATTGACCTTCTTGTGGCCCTGGCTGCTGGTCCTGGGGGTTACCCCCGTGGCGCTGACAGCGTCTCCCACCTCCCTCCACAGGTGCCGGGCGGTGTTGACTGCGACCCTGCGGCCCGGTCCGGGGTACAGGACCTCCGCTCCTCGGCGCTGCGGGCGGCCATCTTCCCACGTTGCACTGTTTCTCTCCTGATGGCGTCCATTTAACAGCGACGCCGCACGCGTCTGTGACGCCCGTGCTGGCCCCTTGCGTGGCGCAGAAGGTGCGCACTTTTGCTGACCTCGACGCCGGGGTCGTTCGCGCCGCTTTTGACGCCAGCGTCAGAACCTGGATTGGAGAATCCCGGCCAAGATCTCCAGAAGCAGTACCAAAACAGACGGACGCAGGACAGACATTTTCAACCAGGGGACATGGCATACATCCGGAACTCCGGAGGATACCAGGGACTGCAGTGGAATGGACTGGACCGGTATCGTACATGGTAAAAACACGGGAGTGGACGGTGCGAAAACATGTGTGTCACCTCTGGAGCAGTGAGCCAGCATCAGGACCGACCCCAGCAGGTCAGTTGTCCCGCCTGCCCAGAACAAAAGGGCCTGGCGGGGGGGCAACACCCCCCTAGGGGTCCTGACACAGACGTATGTGAGGTGGAGGACTCAGGATCCGACATGGAGACTCAAGCTTCCGCAATGTTGGACGAAAGCCTGGCCGAGGAACCATCGCCGTCGGCAACCCCCATCCCCCCAATCTCCCCCCCCCTCCCCAGATAATCGGCGCAAACACGACATTCCCCAACATGCTTTGCACCCCCGGCCCGGCTCTGTAAGACCCTGGAGGTGAAACCACGAGCGAAGCGGAGATGGAAAAGTCCTCCACCCTCCACGACTTTGGGGAGGACGGACATTGTAACCCCCCCCCCCCCCCATGAGACCCGGTCGATGTCCCCTTGGGGCTCGTGGGGCGGAGGCCCAACAGGGGGGGCTCGTCAATTCCCCGAGGTAAAAGCCGGCCCAGAAGGGGATCGGCACCTTTGGATGGTCCCGGCTGGGACTAGGTGTGCTTTTTACCCCTGTGAGTTCTTACTGTGAGTAAGAAATGAACTGCTTGAATTTACCTTTTCGGGGCTTCCCATTGATTACCATAACACGTATATAGAAATATTTATACATTTATATACAAGTGATTATACAAACACAAAACAAAATAAAAATTGAGCCTAATTTCAGCTACGTCATTTATTCTCTGTCATGGTGCTACCTATGATAAATAGCAATGAGGTTTACGTTAGCACTAATGATTAGGTTGCATGACTAGTAATTCTGAAGCAATGGTCAAACATCTGGAATCCTACCAGCAGTGGAATTTGTGTCTGGAATGGACTGTTAGTGTCAGTAAAGGTGGCCATCAAGCTACACGTGGAAACCCATCTGCTTCACTCATGACCTCCCGGGAAGGAAATCTGCCGCCCTTACCCGGTCTGGCCTACGTGTGGCCCCAGACCCACAGCAAAGTGGTCGCCTTTTAACTGCTCCTCTGAAACGGCCGAGCGAACCACTCAATTATATTCGGGAAGGTGGCTTATTTTCTCAAGGACAGTTAGGAATGCTAAATAAATATTGGGTTTACCAGCGACGCCCACATCTCATGAGTGAGTTAACAAATAAATCTGAAACAATCTGGAAAAAATGGGGAAATGACTGCCCCAAACTGCACCTTTGGAGGAATGACTTCCATTTGATCAAGAGGTCACTCGTGTTGAGATAACCCAACACATGCCACTTGGGGCAGCATGGAGGCAGGTGCCAGAATCACTACATTTTTACACATTTTATGAACTAGCCTAAGTACCCTAGTAGGAGAACCGACATTTGTAAAAGGGGCAGGCTGCCCTGATAACTCCATTCCATTTCTCTTCCCTCGCCTGGTGCTGCACTAAGTCAGACTTCTATCTGGTTCTATAGCTCGTTATTCCTGGAACAGGTCGCTGGTCTTTCATCAGAGGCTTATAGCTTGAGTGGCTCCACTCCACGTCAAGCTTGGCTGACCAGGCGTGTTTGAAAGGATGAGCAGGTTGACCCAATCAACCTGTTTGGCCGCGTTATGAACGCAACTTCCTTGGCCGTTGGGTCCTGGGGTAGGACTCGAGCCCAGAGCCCAGAGCTTCAGGCTGAGGGGCAGGGGCGTTAAGCATTGGGGGCCACAAGACTTCCTGCACACTGATAATAGAGAAACTGGAATTCACTTGCCTGTCTGAGTGTCTGCCCACAGTTGGATGTAGATCTGCTCCATTCTGGCCTCCTCTGGTACACAACCAGCTCCCTGAGTTGATCTCGTCTCATCGGATATTCAGCACAATTCCGTTTCCTCTTCCTCTTGCGGTTGAGTGGGACAAAGCAAGAATGCTGTTTGTTTTAATCAGCCTGGTAATTCATTCCTGTTCCTTTCATGTTTCTCTTCTATTTCTTGTGGAAACATGCCTGACCTTCAATCCGCACCTGTCCAAAGATCTATGTGAAAGGAAGTGTTCCTGTGAGGCACCTTGCAGGTACAGCTGCTGTACTCAATGACAGAGCACTCAGCAGGAAAGAATAATGTTTGCTCCAGTATTGCAGGAACATAGGAAGAATGCACTTCCATGTGAAAATATTGATTAGCTCCTGTATCTGTGTAACATCCGTTTATCTGCAGAACTGATAATGGGAGGACAAGATCATTAATTGAACATATTTATGTTCAGATTCGTGAGGGTGAAGGAGATATTCATGGAATCACATAGCACAGAAGGACAGCCCTCTGAGCCTATGCTGAATCTTTGAAAGAGTTATCCAATTAATCCCTCACCTCTGCTCCTTCCCCCACGGTCCAGCAATGGGGAAAACATTCTCGATTTACATGTTGGACTACACTGAAAGGCAGCCAAAATATTTCCTTTAACCTATTGCAAATTAGCCTGAGTAGATTATGTTAATCCTGTTTTATAGACCAATAAAATTGACCTTAACCTGCCTCAGTCCATTTAAGAGTGCGCCTGTTTAGGGAGGCACGGTGGCGCAGTGGGTTAGCCCTGCTGCCTCACGGCGCCGAGATCCCAGGTTCGAACCCGGCTCCGGGTCACTGTCTGTGTGGAGTTTGAACCCGTGTCTGCGTGGGTCTCACCCCCACAACCCAATGATGTGCCAGGTTGGTGGATTGGCCGCGCTAAATTGGCCCTTAAATTTAAAAAAAAAGAATTGGGTACTCTAAATTAGAAAAAAAAGAGTGTGCCTATTGACTATAGAATCACATAGCACTTGAAGACAGACATTTGCCTATTGCGTCTTTCCCAGCTCATTGCGTCACAACCTTTGTCTCATTGACCTGTAATTTTTTTTTCATTTTCAAGTGATTATCCAACTCCCTTTTGAATGTTCCTGTTGCTATCAGGCACTGCATTCCAGGTCACAATGATTCATTGCATTATATAAAATCTCCCCGTCTCCCCTCCGGATCTTTTGCCAATCACCTTAAATCTGTGTCGTCGGCTGCCATCCCTCCCATTATTGGAAAAGGTTCCTTCTTATTTACTTCATCAAATCCCCTCACAACCCTCTTAAGATTCTCTTCTCCAAGGAGAACGATCCCAGCTTCTGCAGTCACTGCGCAGAGCCAAGGTCCCTCAAATCCTGTGACGATACGAGTAAATCCCGTCTGCACCCTCTATAGGTATATCCCTGGAAATCCATTTATAACAATAATCTTTATTATTGCCACAAGCAGGCTTACATTAACACTGCAATGAAGTTACTGTGAAAATCCTCTAGTCACCACACTCCGGCGCCTGTTCGGGTACACAGAGGGAGAATTCAGAATGTCCAATTCACCTAACAAGCACGTCTTTCGGGACTTGTGGGAGGAAACCGGAGCACCCAGAGGAAACCCACGCACACACGGGGAGAACGTGCAGACTCCACACAGACAGTGACCCCAGCGGTCATTTTATGGTCCTTTATAGAATGATACAGCAACCCCCTTCAGAAGAATACAGAAAATAAAGTTATTTGTTCCTTCCAATGTCACGACCATTTTATTTTTCTGGATACTGGCAACAGCGACAAATGGGGATTGATGGACAGCCTTTGCTGCCCATTGCCAAGGGGAGCTATTCTAGGAGAAGAAACGAAAAGGCTTTTGAATGACTGCAATGTGAGTCAGTGTGGAATAAACCATGACTGTTTGGAACAGCTACAATCATCACCTTACATTGGCTCTGAGCTGCCCACTGTACACCAGTAGAGTTGTGGCCGTACACTTCAGATACATTACCCTTTGAAGATTGCAGCGGACATTCCGATGTGCATCCAAAAATAATTTCAGAGATTAAAATATTTGCATTTTTCCCCCTACAGTTACTATAAATAACATTCAGATTCTCAATGGCATTCCTTACAGTTTATGCAAATCTTGGAGTAGCAAATTCTTGGGGAAATACTTCACACACTTTAACTTGTGCCAAGTCAACTTTTTTGCCTTGATTTTTGTATCTTTGCTTCTTCCATTTTAGTCTCAGTTCAGCAGCTTCTGGAATTATTTTGTGGTTGTTTGCCAGGGTGGTACAGTACAACACGGGCACTGCAATATTCACCAATCCATCTGGAAATGCATTCCTCCCTCTTTCAAACAGCTGCCCAAATCATAATGGTAAGAAGTTTTACAACACCAGGTTAAAGTCCAACAGGTTTGTTTCGATGTCACTAGCTTTCGGAGCGCTGCTCCTTCCTCAGGTGAATGAAGAGGTAGGTTCAAGAAACATGGGCAATCGCCGGGGGCTGGCTTGAATCCTGCCCCCGCTGGTTGCCGAATTCTCCGGCACCGGAAATTCGGCGGGGGCGGGAATCGCGCCGCGCCGGTTGGCCCCCCCCCCCCCCCCCCCCCCCCCAGTGATTCTCCGGCCCGGATGGGCCGAAGTCCCGCTGCTGGAATGCCTGGATTAAGCCACCTCTCTTACCAGCGGGACAAGGCGGCGCGGGCGGGCTCCGGGGTCCTGGGGGGGGGCGCGGTGCGATCTGGCCCCGGGGGGTGCCCCCACGGTGGCCTGGCCCGCGATCGGGGCCCACCGATCCGCGGGCGGGCCTGTGCCGTGGGGGCACTCTTTTCCTTCCGCCTTCGCCATGGTCTCCACCATGGCAGAGGCGGAAGAGACTCTCTCCACTGCGCATGCGCGGGGATGCCGTGAGCGGCCGCTGACGCTCCCGCGCATGCGCCGCCCGGCAGTGTCATTTCCGCGCCAGCTGGCGGGGCACCAAAGGCCTTTCCCGCCAGCTGGCGGGGCGGAAATCAGTCCGGCGCGGGCCTGGCCCCTCAAGGTTAGGGCTCGGCCCCCCAAGATGCGGAGGATTCCGCACCTTTGGGGCGGCGCGATGCCGGACTGATTCGCGCCGTTTTGGGCGCCGGTCGGTGGACATCGCGCCGATTACGGAGAATTTCGCCCCTGATGTATAGACAAAGTCACAGATGCAAGGCGATACTTTGAATGCGAGCATTTGCAGGTAATTAAGTCTTTACAGCTCCAGAGAGAGGGGTAATCCCAGGTTAAAGAGGTGTGTATTGTCTCAAGCCAGGACAGTTGGTAGGATTTTGCAAACCTCAGCCATCCTCAGCTGCCTCATCAATGGCCTTCCCTCCATAACAGGGTCAGAAAAGGGGATGTTCACTGCCAGTTACCTCATCTCCCCTCCCATCAGTTCCATTAAACATTTCTCAGATACTGTGCAGTCTGTGCCCGAATGCAACAAGGCCTGGACAACATTCAATCTTGGGCTGGGAAGTGGCAAATAACGCTTGCAAGTGCCAAGCAATGGCTATCTTCCACAAAACAGAATCTAACCATCTCCCCTGGACATTGAATGACATTAGCATTGTTGAGTTCCCTACCATCGACATCCTGGCAATCACCATTGCTAGACCAGAGGCATAAATACTGTGGGTCCAAACTGGTCAGAAGCTGGGAATGATGTGGCAAGTGACTCAATTAACCTCCGACTCCCCACAGCCTGTCCACCATCTCTACAAGGCACAAGTCAGGAGTATGATTAAACACTTTCCACTTGCCTGGATGAGTGCAGCTCCAACAACACTCAAGAAGCTCAACACCATCCAGGACAAAGCAGCCCTCTATTGTGTTGGGTACTCTGGATCTGTGGAGACTGTGCTTACCTTAGCAGTAACATAGACAGGCTACCAACACTTGTAATAGTACAACTCTATTTTATTTAACTAAGAGCTGTTAAACATACTTGCACTGTGGGGCAGCACGGTAGCACAGTGGTTAGCACTGTGGCTTCACAGCGCCAGGGTCCCGGGTTCGATTCCCCGCTGGGTCACTGTCTGTGTGGAGTCTGCACGTTCTCCCCGTGTCTGCGTGGGTTTCCTCCGGGTGCTCCGGTTTCCTCCCACAGTCCAAAGACGTGCAGGTTAGGTGGATTGGCTGTGATAAATAGTCCTTAGTGACCAAAAAGGTTAGGAGGGTTTATTGGGTTACGGGGATAGGGTGGAAGTGAGGGCTTAAGTGGGTCGGTGCAGACTTGATGGGCCGAATGGCCTCCTTCTGCACTGTATGTTCAATGTTCTATGGGTCGACACTATGTTAGATTGACTGAAGACCTATGCCTAACCTGACCAGCCTATACTGCTAGCACATGGTGGATGTTTGTGCTACTGACTGCGGGCTCTGTCTGTCTCAGAGGCTGCATCCCGAATGAGCGGGAAAACTAGTGCCCTCTGCCTTTATAGTGACCGTGCCCTAACTGGTGATTGGCTGCTGTGTTGATTGGTCTTGCAGTGTGTCAGTCAGTGTGTGTCTCTGCACCATCATATACTGATGTGTATATTATGACACCCTCTTGACTGGTCTCCCTTCCAAAAACGATCTCTTCCTCCACCACCATCGCACGGTAGTGGCCGTGTGCGTCATCTACAAGGTGCACTGCAGCAATTCACCAAGGCTCACTTTAGGGGGCACCTTCCAAACTCACAACCCCTACCAGCTAGGAAAACAAGAGAAGCAGACACACGGGGACCTGACTAACCACACCTCCTCCACCAAGTCGCACATCATCCTGTCACATTCCATGCCCAACTAAAAAACATGGGCGGGATTCTTCGTTGCCCGATTAGTGCTCCGTTTGAAAACCGTGAACCTGACAGAAGGGCTTCGGTGGGGAGCCGAGGAGCTGAGTAGCCATCTTTGCTCACGGGCAAAGAATCTTGGTGGCTGGGCTTGCCGCCCCAGTGGTCGGCAGGGCATGGGGGGCGTGGGGGACCTTCGGCTGGGGGGGGGGGTGAACCCTTGGCTGGGGGTGGAGACCCTCCGCAGGGGTGGGCTGGGGGGGGGGCAACCGCTCACAGAACCAACATGCCAACCCCTGGATCATGTGTACACGTTCCGAGGGCAATCCTTGTCCCTGCCCATCTGCCCCAATGACCACACGTAACCCCCACTGACAGCCGAGGTATCTGACCGGCGCCTGAGTCTATCGCTAATAGGGATTTGACAATCGTGGTTAGGCGAGCACTTCACACATCGCAAGTGGGTTCCCGTGGCTGGGCGGGCCATGTAGCATATGGGCGTCATTGCCTAGCATCCCAATCAGACCGCGATGCCTGGACTGTGTACCTGGACACTGCGGGAGGCAGCACCACACACGCAGCGGCCAACACCCAGGGGTTGGGGCACAGCTCCAGGGGCACGTCCACGGCCGGAGGGTGGGTGAGTGCCACGGGGAGGGGACCAGCGCCCGGTCCGGTTGACATTGTGAGCGGGTGTCCGGGGTGCAGGGCCTGGGGTCCGGTGAGGGGGGGGCGCTGCTGTGGCCCGTTGAGTGTGGGTAGGGTTTCCTGATGGGGGGGAAGGGAGGGGATCAATGGGGGAATGGAGGGTCCCGGGGGGGGAGCCACCGCTGTTTGTCAGTCTCACGCCCTCTCCCAATGCCTCACAGAACGTTATGGCAGGGATGTTGGGTGCAGCACCTGCCCTCGTGGTGCTGCTGCCAGGCCGGGCAGCCAGACGCCAGAGACGGCGGCAAGCAGCACCTGCAGATGCTCGAGGTGTCGGCCCATGTGCCGGACCCCGCCCCACACCCTGTGGGGCCGGCCGCCCATCGGGCCAGGGAGGGACCGAGTAGGGGGAGTCCCGTGACGGCCCGGGGTGTACAGGCATCGCTGGTCGTTTGAACAAATGAAATGAAATGAAATGAAATGAAAATCGCTTATTGTCACAAGTAGGCTTCAAATGAAGTTACTGTGAAAAGCCCCTAGTCGCCGCATTCCGGCGCCTGTTCGGGGAGGCTGGTACAGGAATCGAACCGTGCTGCTGGCCTGCCTTGGTCTGCTTTCAAAGCCAGCGATTTAGCCCTGTGCTAAACAGCCCCGAGGCTGTGACGGACAGAGCGTGCGGCAGGAGGCTCCGCCTCGGCAAGGAGGCAGTACGGCATCTGTGTGTGTCCTCACGGACTCGCTCCCCCCTGGAGGAGGAGGACACTCGCTCCCCCGTGGAGGAGGAGGACACTCGCTCCCCCCTGGAGGAGGAGGACACTCGCTCCCCCCTGGAGGAGGAGGACACTCGCTCCCCCCTGGAGGAGGAGGACACTCGCTCCCGGAGGCCGTCAAGGTCACTGCAGCTCGGAACTTTTATTCCTCAGGATCAATCCAGGGCTCGAGCAGGGACTGTGGGCATTCCGCAGGCCACAGATTCACCCGGCGGGTCACCGATGCCGTGTTTGCCCGGGCGGAAAACTGCATCATCTTTGACATGGACCAGGCTCAGCAAGGTGCCCGGGCTGCAGACTTCGCTGCCATCGCCGGGACGCCACAGCTTTAGGGGGGGTCATACATGCCACGCATGTTGCCCTGTGCTCACCGGGCCATCTGGGAGTGCCCGACGTTAACGACGGGTTCCACTCCCTCAACACACAGCTGGCGGGGACTGTGCACAACAGCTACTTCCTGGGGCAGTCGGTCCTGCCCGGCCTCTTCCAGGCCCACCCAGGATGAGCGGCTGGCTCTTAGCGGATAAAGGGTACCCGCTGAGGACCTGGGGTGTAGGTAGGGGGTGAGGGGGTGGTGTGGGGGGGGTTTGGCACCACTGGGAGAGTGGGGAATTGTTACACATAATTAACATCTTTGTGCATACGTCTGATGATCTGTCACTTTCTGACGCAATGTGGGGCAACGTCCAAACCCTTTGCCCATCTCCCCAGAGATCACCCCATCGCCCCCTACCTCACCCCCCCCACCCCCTCTCCCGAGGCCCTCAGTGATCTCCGATGTGCTTGGCCCTCCTTGCTCTACTGCCACGTCTAAGTGTCTCCCCAGGATGCACATCAGGGGGTGGAGGCAGCCAGCTGCTTACCCTGGGGGGTCACCTCGGGACAGAGGGGCAGCTGGTTCGAGCCCCGGCTGCTCCTGTGTCACCTGGCTGTGCCAGCCCCGCCGGTTCCCCATAGTCCGCACCATCGTGTTGACGCCCTCGGCGATGCCCATCTGAGAGCGGGACATGTCAAGGCCGGACGGGCACTGGGTGACATCCCCCAGCGAGGTGGACATTCTGCTGAGACCCTCGGCACGGCCGTCACCACCTGCGCGGCGTCTTGGACACCTCCACTCACGGTGCCGACGTCACACACCAGGCTGTCCACTGCGGTCGCCACCCCAGCAGTGTTGGCCTCGGTGCCACGCATTCCAGACGACATCTCCTGCGCCCGTAGCTCGGGACTCCTCCAATCGGCCACGGATCTGCTGGAGTGTGACTGAAATCTCCCTCTGAATGTCCCGGCTGCTCCCTATCGTCTCCATCAGCTCTGGGATAGCCTGTTCCACAGGTTCGGCATCTGACTGGGACCCAGCTGGGCCCTGGGATCCAGCAGACCTCCGACTGCTGTCTCGCCTGGGGGGGGGTTCCTGCCTCATTCCGATATACATCAGCAGCACTGTGGTGCTCACCAGATTGTGCCCCAGAAGCCTGACCGCTGACGTTGGCCGCCGAGGTGAGTGTCTCTGTGCTGGTAGAGGGTGCCGTGATTACATGGCATTCCCGGGGCTCTCCCCGGAGTCAGGAGAGGGGGTCGCCCGGGCTGGGCCGGCGCCGTCAGCTGCTGGACCTGCGGGAGAATGGACATGTGGTCAGTGGGAGGGATGGGTCAGTCAGTAAGCCAACAACAACTCACGGGTCACAGGTCCTCCGGGTGGGGCCCGGTGGTTCCTCGCCCCGTGCCGTCCGCCAGCCTCTGCGTTGGTGACCGCCCTGTCCTTGGCCACTCTGGTCACCTCCAGGGCCCACTCCTCGAACAAGGGGAGGATTCTTATATCTGGCACCCCTCCGCCAGTCTGGGCCCACCCCCGGCGGTTTTGGGAGAGCTTTTCCTGTGGAGGCACAGAGTGAGCACCCCTGGAGGGTGGTGTAGAGGGAGGGTTGGGGGGGGGGGGAGAGGTGGATGGAGGGAGGGTTAGGGTCACATGGAGAGTTGGGGGGGGCAGCTGCTCGCGTGGGGGCAGAAAGGTCTTGGGGGGGGGAGGGAGGGCGCTGGTGTTAACTCACTCGTGCTGCCCGGTGTTGCTCGTTGATCTTTTTCGGCACTGGGGGCCAGTCCGCTTGTCATACTTCCAGCGCTCACAGCCGCCGCCACCTCATCCCAGGCAGCACTGGCTGCCCTATGGGTGATCCTTTTGGACCCTCGGGGGAACAGGACATCCCTCCTGGCCTCCACTGGGTCCAGAAGCCTTCCCAGATCTGCAACCCCGAACTTCGGGGCCAGAGCTCCTGGGCGCCATTATTGCGAGCTGGCTGGGGTTGGCTGTGCAAGACCTGGTTAACTGCTGCCCGGCCTTGTCAGCGGGGGGCTGGCGAGCGTGGTGCCAGCCAATCTGCCGGCGAGCCTTCATTTGCGACGAGAAGCCCGTGAGGCCTCGGTTAGTGGACCAATTAACGTTGAATTGCGTTGCCGGCCTCACTGGGCTGAGCACCGGAAAGCTCACGGCAATTCCCACTCACTACCACACTTAGAAACCTTTCCGGAGAATCGCGCCCATAGTTACTGTCTGAAGCCAACATAAAGGGGCAGCACGGTAGCATTGTGGATAGCACAATTGCTTCACAGCTCCAGGGTCCCAGGTTCGATTCCGGCTTGGGTCACTGTCTGTGCGGAGTCTGCACATCCTCCCCGTGTCTGCGTGGGTTTCCTCCGGGTGCTCCGGTTTCCTCCCACAGTCCAAAGATGTGCAGGTTAGGTGGATTGGCCGTGAAAAATTGCCCTTAGTGTCCAAAATTTCCCTTGGTGTTGGGTGGGGTGACGGGGATAGGGTGGAGGTGTGGACCTTGGGTAGGGTGCTCTTTCCAAGAGACGGTGCAGACTTGATGGGCCGAATGGCCTCCTTCTGCACTGTAAATTCTATTCTATGTAAACCATTGCAAATATTGAAGGTGGGCAGCATGTTGACACAGTGGTTAGCACTGCTGCCTCACGGCACCGAGGTCCCAGGTTCGATCCCAGCTCTGGGTCACTGTCCGTGTGGAGTTTGCACATTCTCCCTGTGTTTGCGTGGGTTTCACTCCCACAACACAAAGATGTGCAGGCTAGGTGGATTGGCCGCGCTAAATTGCCCCTTAATTGGAAAAAAATAATTGGGTCCTCTGAATTTATTAAAGAAACAAATATTGCAGACAAGACGTCCCTTCCTGAACCAAATTCCCATCTTTTGCGCTCTGTGTGATGTATTCTGTTCTGTGGTTACTCTGTTCCAAACTCCAAGACTAAAATGTGCTTTGCATAAACGTCAGAACACAAGGCAGAAAGCTATCGTAACTTCCAAGCTGGATACGGTTACTGAGTTCATTCAAATTTCCTTATGTCAATGTTTTGAGGAATACAAACGTGTGATTAAAGGCACAAAGCTTTCAGCACGATCTGTCAATGCCACCCTGATTCCAAAAAGCTTATTTACATTAAACAAACATTAAGTCTAGTGTAAAAATGCAATGTACTCTACAAAGGCACCATAGGATAGGCGAGGTGCCAGAAACTGCAACAGTGTCGAGGACAATCAGTCATGTTTAAAATTCACCAAGAACATTTCTTCTGCATTATTAACTTTTACACTTGTGTCAAAATAAAGCAATCTCGTGCATCAGTATTTAGTGAATGAGTAACTTGGGGAAGTATTTATAGTGCTTTATACAAAAAGTCTTTGTGCCGGAGGTTATCTGTCTCAGGAATGGTCATCGAATTCTCTACTGCTACACATTGGTGTCCTGAGAGTGGAGTTAAAGTGGGAATGTGTTCACGTCAAAGCGCATTCAAGGGGAAGAATGAAATGGGAATGTGTTGAAGAAGAAGTGTGTTAAAGTGGATGAGGTTATAGTAAATAATTCTACCAAACTACTTTGCTGCAGTAAGAAAGTTAAGAATCCACGTTACATCATCCTGACTTGGACATGTATTGATCGCTCCTTCGTCATCACTGGCTCAAAGTCCTGGAACATCCGAACTAAGAACGCACTGGGAGCGCCAGGCGGGCTGGAGTAGGTCAGGAAAGAAGCATCTCCCAGGTAGGCACTCGATTCTGGGCATATCCCGTTTGTGTGGGATAGGCTGGGTGACAGCCCGAGGGGATTTTTACCTCTCCGTTATTGTTGGTGAATAAGGACGGGCAATAAATGTCGGCCTTTAAAGCATCCCGAGGATTAACTTTTTAAAAAAATAGGTGCTGTGTTGCCTCAGCAGAGGTACAAATCTAAAGAGGCGTTGATCACTAGGCCCCATTTGGAGAACAATCCTGGGTATTATTGTCGGGGTGTTCTCAATCAGCATCTATGTGCTTCCGACAGCTGGAAAACCACAGTGATTCCCACTGGTGCTGGGAGTGATCCCGACGAGCCATTCAATGGCACACCACGGATCTCGCTGGACCTGAGAGGGCCGGGACCTAATCTCGTTGCCGGGTGTCGCTCCTCATAGGCCCTCACACCCCAATCTCAAAACACTGCCGCAGCACTATTTCCCCTCCTCCCACCCTAATCCCTGGCAAGGCCCCCCCATCAGTCCCCCCTTCAACCCCCCCCCGTCTCGCCCTTCAGTCCCCTCAATCCCCCCTCACCCCAGTCTCCCCTTTAGCCCCCCTCATTCCCCCCTCGTCCTCAGTCCCCCCTTTAGCCCCCCTCATTCCCCCCTCACCCTCAGTCCTCCCTTTAGCCCCACTCATTCCCCCCTCGCCCTCAGTCCCCCCTTTAGCCTCCCTCATTCCCCCCTCACCCTCAGTCCCCCCTTTAGCCCCACTCATTCCCCGCTCACCCTCAGTCCCCCCTTTAGCCCCCCTCATCCCCCCCTCACCCTCAGTCCCCCCTTTAGCCCCACTCATTCCCCCCTCGCCCTCAGTCCCCCCTTTAGCCCCCCTCATTCCCCCTCACCCTCAGTCCCCCCTTTAGCCCCACTCATTCCCCCCCTCGCCCTCAGTCCCCATCTGCAGCCTTTAAACCCTTTAAGCAATCAGTCAGAATCTAAAAATTAAAGTTCTCTCATAATAAAGTGAAAGTATTCCCATCTGTACCCCTAAATCCTTTAAACAATCTGACAGTATCCCAAGCTCAAAGATTTGTGAGGTGAAGGTAAAAGCATTGCCTTTAATGTGGTGGAAACCTTTGAAGTGGTTGTCTCGCAGTCAATTGCAAAGCCCTTTAAAACATTGAAGTCTGTTTGCAAGTCTAGAAGGCAAAAAGCCCTGAACTGCATTGTTTACATTATATTTCACACACCATTGTCTCTGTGAAGCTTTTTGATTGAGAGCTCGAGGCAGTTCCAAAGGGGGAAGAGGGGAGTGAAGATTGTTTATTTATATACCTCTGCGGGGGTCCATTTACTCTGAGAGCCGGCTGGTTTTCTAACCACTGTTTTTTTTAAGAGGCTGTCTCTTTGTTCTCAAGTGCCTCCTGCAAAGAGAAGTGCGAGGGCAGGACCATCCGTTTTCGGCCCGATTCAGGGGGCCATTGGGATTCCCTCTGCTGGCTGGGCGCCCCTGAGAATCCCAGCCATGTTACTCTCAAAGAAGCAAGAAAATCAATACCAGGTACATGGAATTATGCAAAACTGTTAAAGAAATTGGGCTCCTGTTGTTTGGTCAGGCAAAGTCTTTAACGTGACGATTTCACAATTATAATAGAAATAGAAAGGTGGATGAAATAAACATTAAAAGGAAGGTGAGATGCATTCCATATCGCAGAAACGGGCCCGATGGTTAATGCTCCACACGAGCTTCCTCCCACTCTCAATACTTCATCACAGCCTATCAGCAAAATAACTGATGCATGTAGAAATGGTACAGCAGTTATCATGGGGGATTTTAATCTACATGTCGATTGGTTTAACCAGATCGGTCAAGGCAGCCTTGAGGAGGAGTTTATAGAATGTATCCACGATAGTTTCCTAGAACAGTGGGCGGGATTCTCCACTCCCGCGCCGAAGTGGCCGCGCTGTCGTGAACGCCGTCAAGATTCACGCCGGCGCGCAGCAGCCCCGATCCCGACCGATTCAGGCCCTGACAATGGGCTAGGATCGGGGCCACGTCATCTACACGCACCAGGCCTTGTCGCCCGCGTAAAGGCGGCGCCGCATAGATGACGCGGCCGGCGCCGCATAACGGGCGTAACCCGCGCATGCGTGGTTGCCGTCCTGTCTAAGTCCGCCCCGCAAGAAGATGTCAGACGGATCTTGAGGGGCCGGGGAAAGAAGGAGGTCCTCCTTCAGAGAGGACGCCCCGATGATCGGTGGGCACCGATCGCGGGCCACCCCACATTTGAGGTACCCCCGGTGCAGGATCCCCCCTCGACCCCCCGCAGGCCGCCCCCCCCCCCCAGCGTTCGCGCGCTGTTCCCGACGGCAGCGACCAGGTGTGGACGGCGCCGGGAGGAACCCGCCGTTTTGGCCTGGCCGCTCGGCCCATCCGGGCCTGAGAATAACGGGGGTGCCGGAGAATCGCCATTTTGGGTGTCTCCGGCGATTCTCCGGCCTGCGGTCCGCGGAACTCGACCGGGCCGTTCCGCCGCTTGGGAGAATTGCGGGAGGGCGTCGGACCGGCGTCCCGGGAAATCTTGGCGGCCCAGGCGATTCTCCCAACCGGCCCGGGAGTGGAGAATCTCGCCCAGTATGTAATGGAACCTACGAGGGAACAAGCGGTCCTAGATCTGGTCCTGTGTAATGAGACAGGATTGATTCAGGATCTGAATCAATTCAGGATATGGTGGAATTTAAAATACAGATGGAGGGTGAGAAGGTAAAATCAAACACTAGTGTTTTGTGCTTAAACAAAGGAGATTACAATGGGATGAGAGAAGATCTAGCTAAGGTAGACTGGGAGCAAAGACTTTATGGTGAAACAGTTGAGGAACAGTGGAGAACCTTTCAAGTGATTTTTCACAGTGCTCAGCAAAGGTTTATACCAACAAAAACGAAGGACGGTAGAAGGAGGGAAAATCGACCGTGGATATCTAAGGAAATAAGGGAGAGTATCAAATTGAAGGAAAAAGCATGCAAAGTAGCAAAGATTAGTGGGAGACTAGAGGACTGGGAAATCTTTAGGGGGCAACAGAAAGCTACTAAAAAAGCTACTAAAAAAGCTATAAAGAAGAGTAAGATAGATTATGAGAGTAAACTTGCCCAGAATATAAAAACAAATAGTAAAAGTTTCTACAAATATATAAAACAAAAAAGAGGGCTAAGGTAAATATTGGTCCTTTAGAGGATGAGAAGGGAGATTTAATAATGGGGGATGAGGAAATGGCTGAGGAACTGAACAGGTTTTTTGGGTCGGTCTTCACAGTGGAAGACACAAATAACATGCCAGTGACTGATGGAAATGAGGCTATGACAGGTGAGGACCTTGAGAGGATTGTTATCACTAAGGAGGTAGTGATGGGCAAGCTAATGGGGCTAAAGGTAGACAAGTCTCCTGGCCCTGATGGAATGCATCCCAGAGTGCTAAAAGAGATGGCTAGGGAAATTGAAAATGCACTAGTGATAATTTACCAAAATTCACTAGACTCTGGGGTGGTCCCGGCGGATTGGAAAATAGCAAACATGACGCCACTGTTTAAAAAAGGAGGTAGGCAGAAAGCGGGTAATTATAGGCCACTGAGCTTAACTTTGGTAGTAGGGAAGATGCTGGAATCTATCATCAAGGAAGAAATAGCTAGGCATCTGGATGGAAATTGTCCCATTGGGCAGACGCAGCATGGGTTCATT
This sequence comes from Scyliorhinus torazame, assembly GCF_047496885.1. Classification (NCBI taxonomy): domain Eukaryota; kingdom Metazoa; phylum Chordata; class Chondrichthyes; order Carcharhiniformes; family Scyliorhinidae; genus Scyliorhinus; species Scyliorhinus torazame. The sequence continues at coordinate 268,383,970 of NC_092715.1, read as the reverse complement.
AAGCCTAACTAATTTAGTGGAATTTTTTGAGGACATCACCAGTGCGGTAGATAACGGGGAGCCAACGGATGTGGTATATCTGGATTTCCAGAACGCCTTTGACAAGGTGCCACACAAAAGGTTGCTGCATAAGGTAAAGATGCATGGCATTAAGGGGAACGTAGTAGCATGGATAGAGGATTGGTTAATTAATAGAAAGCAAAGAGTGGGGATTAATGGGTGTTTCTCTGGTTGGCAATCAGTAGCTAGTGGTGTCCCTCAGGGATCAGTGTTGGGCCCACAATTGTTCACAATTTACATAGATGATTTGGAGTTGGGGACCAAGGGCAATGTGTCCAAGTTTGCAGACGACACTAAGATGAGTGGTAAAGCAAAAAGTGCAGAGGATACTGGAAGTCTGCAGAGGGATTTGGATAGGCTAAGTGAATGGGCTAGTGTCTGGCAGATGGAATACAATGTTGACAAATGTGAGGCTATCAATTTTGGTAGGAATAACAGCAAAAGGGATTATTATTTAAATGATAAAATATTAAAACATGCTGCTGTGCAGAGAGACCTGGGTGTGCTCGTGCATGAGTCGCAAAAAGTTTGTTTACAGGTGCAGCAGGTGATTAAGAAGGCAAATGGAATTTTGTCCTTCATTGCTAGAGGGATGGAGTTTAAAACTAGGGAGGTTATGCTGCATCTGTATAAGGTGTTAGTGAGGCCACACCTGGAGAATTGTGTTCAGTTTTGGTCTCCTTACTTGAGAAAGGACGTACTGGCACTGGAGGGTGTGCAGAGGAGATTCACTAGGTTAATCCCAGAGCTGAAGGGGTTGGATTACGAGGAGAGGTTGAGCAGACTGGGACTGTACTCATTGGAATTTAGAAGGATGAGGGGGGATCTTATAGAAACATATAAAATATGAAGGGAATAGATAGGATAGATGCGGGCAGGTTGTTTCCACTGGCGGGTGAAAGCAGAACTAGGGGGCATAGCCTCAAAATAAGGGGAAGTAGATTTAGGACTGAGTTTAGGAGGAACTTCTTCACCCAAAGGGTTGTGAATCTATGGAATTCCTTGCCCAGTGAAGCAGTAGAGGCTCCTTCATTAAATGTTTTTAAGATAAAGATAGATAGTTTTTTGAAGAATAAAGGGATTAAGGGTTCTGGTGTTCGGGCCGGAGAGTGGAGCTGAGTCCACAAAAGATCAGCCATGATCTCATTGAATGGCGGAGCAGGCTCGAGGGGCCAGATGGCCGACTCCTGCTCCTAGTTCTGATGTTCTTATGTTCTTATATCCTCCATTTCTTATCTGATGGATGGTTTGGATTTGGATTTGTTTATTGTCACGTGTACCGAGGTACAGTGAAAAGTATTTTTCTGCGAGCAGCTCAACAGATCATTAAGTACATGGGAAGAAAAAGAAATAAAAGAAAATACATAATAGGGCAACACAATATATACAATGTAACTACATAAACACTGGCATTGGATGAAGCATACAGGGTGTAGTGTTAATCAGGTCAGTCCATAAGAGGGTCGTTTAGGAGTCTGGTAACAGCGGGGAAGAAGCTGTATTTGAGTCTGTTCGTGCATGTTCTCAGACTTTTGTATCTCCTGCCCGATAGAAGAGGTTGGAAGAGTGAGTAAGCCGGGTGGAAGGGGTCTTTGATTATGCTGCCCCCTTTCCCCAGGCAACGGGAGGTGTAGACAGAGTGAATGGATGGGAGGCAGGTATATTCCATCCTCATTATCCTTTAATATTTGAGACAAATGTTTGTGAAGGTGCACTGGATTGAGAAACCAGTCAGTTGCCCTGTTTAATATTCACATTTCCACCAATTCACGTCTACCCTCACGCTGCTGTGAAAGAATTTTCCCATGACCCTGTGCAATGTCACATAAATTTAGCGTTAAATATTCGGCAGGAATTCTGGCTCCCTTTCCAGTTCCACTCCCTCTCCCCAAACTGTACCTGAATTTAACCTGAATTCGAAGCACTTACACCCTTTCGGAGATGGGACTGGTACATTTTCCTGGAGCAGTATTTGTCTCAAATATACAAATTCCACTTCCAGCTGATCAGAGAACTCTTCCTGCAGCATATGAGAAATGTCTTTCTCTGAAGAACATGGCATTGTATTTATGAATTATAACCATCATTGAAACTTAAGCTCCAATGTCTTTTAAAGCTGTCAAAATACAAATACATGGAACCATGGCAACTGGAAAACTGAATTAATAAAAAAAAGAATGAAAATCCATAAACCTCCGGAACATTCCTCATCTCAGATCAGGCTATCCAGCTGTTAGCATTAAAATTTAACAAGCAATTGGACACCAGTGAGCAGAGTTCAATATGGGCTTGTGATCATTCTCTGCACTCCTCCAGTTATGGGGCGAGATTTTCCACTCCCGCGCCGGTTGGGAGAATCGCCTGGGCCGCCAGAATTTCCGGGGACGCCGGTCCGACGCCCTCCCGCGATTCTCCCAAGCGGCGGGAACGGGCCAGTCGAGTTCCGTGGGCCGCAGGCCGGAGAATCGCCGGATACACCCAAAATGGCGATTCTCCGGCACCCCCGTTATTCTCAGGCCCAGATAGGCCGAGCGGCCAGGCTAAAACAGCGGGTTCCCCCCGGCGCCGTCCACACCTGGTCGCTGCCGTCAGGAGCGCGGGAATGCTGGGGGGGGGGTGCGGCCTGCGGGGGGGCGAGGGGGGATCCTGCACCGGGGGTACCTCAAATGTGGGGTGGCCCGCGATCTGTGCCCACCGATCGTCGGGCCGTCCTCTCTGAAGGAGGACCTCCTTCCTTCCGCGGCCCCGCAAGATCCGTCCGCCATCTTCTTGCGGGGCGGACTTAGAGAGGACGGCAACCACGCATGCACGGATGACGCCCGTTATGCGGCGCCGGCCGCGTCATCTATGCGGCGCCGCCTTTACGCGGGCGACAAGGCCTGGCGCATGTAGATGACGCGGCCCCGATCCTAGCCCATTGTCAGGGCCTGAATCGGTCGGGATCGGGGCCGTATCGCGCCGTCATGAACCTCGATGGCGTTCACGACGGCGCGGCCACTTCGCGCGGGAGTGGAGAATCCCGCCCCTATGTCTGCTAAGCCATTGCGAATCGCTTTGGGAGCACTTCACTGCTTCAAAGGCTCGATATAAACTCCAGCTGTTGTCATTGCAGGCACTGAATTTCATTTTACTAACTACAGAGCTGTGCACAGGTGACAGTACGACTCAGGAATATCGGCCAGCGTCTTCCCCTTTGGAGTTTTGGTTCAGTGGCGGGTGCAAAGGTCGGAGTGATTCTGCTGATGGGTTGGGACGGCTGACCACAGGCGACCTCGCGCGTTCAGCTCGTTAAATACGCACCCTCATGGAGCTAGTTGATTCTCATGGCGGGGCGTGCAGGAAGCCTTTTAATGAGCAGTTAATAGTGGAAAAGAGCTTCCCGACATTGTTCGATGGGAAGGTTGACCCACCTTTAATCCACCTTTAAAATCTCAAAAGCATAATTGCTAAAGTTCACCCCGCTGATTTTTGACCTCACACCAAATTAAGTTCCCCTGCCCACTTCGGGAGGCACCTGAAGATTCTGCCCGGCAACTCTGTCAATTGGGTAAAGCCAGTATTGCTGAGTGTTAGGTGAGCTGATTCTGTGCAAGTGGGCAGGTTTTAAAAGGGTTAAATTCAGGCCCAGGCTGTCACCTGCATTATTGCTCCTGGGTGTGCGGTGAAGTCCCACACCTGTTTTCAGCACTTTGACCAGTGATTAAAGTTCAATAACGGATGGTGCAGTGAGCTCTCTGCTGACCTGAAAAGGATTATAGGAATGATGACAAAGTTCTGACAGAGTTGGTTAAGTTGTCTGGAGACTCTGTTTAAAAGTTGCATCATTTCCAGAAGACATTGCCAAGTGTGATCATTTCCTAAAAGTAATCACTCACCACCTACCCCCAATCCAGTTTGGGCATTTTAACATCAATCATATTAGACATTTATACAGGGTAAGCTTTGATAGATCCACCATCTTCTCTTTCTCTTCCTTCCTACATTTCAGGAGTGACTCCCCTTCACTGGCTGTCAACCACTTTGTGATGTCCTGAGGTGGTGAAAGATGTAACATAGACGCTAGTCTTTCTTCGTGTGTATTAATAGGTGGTAGTCGTACGTTGATGGGAGCTGAAAGTGCTTTTCAATACAAAACACGGTTTGGAAAACTGGCCGCTTCCATTCATTTACCAACAGCAATGTGCTTACAACTCTCAGAACGGTTAAGACATTATTGTAAAGTCTTCCCGAGTGGACACCTCCGACAACATAGCTCCAAGTCCAGCTGGAAGTCAAACTCACCTATTGTAGCAGTGATGAAGGTTAAAATAAAATAATGCTGCATATAATAATAGTCTTTATTGTCACAAATAGGCTTACATTAACACTGCAATGACAGGGGCTGGTTTAGCACAGGGCTACATCGCTGGCTTTGAAAGCAGACCAAGGCGGGCCAGCAGCATGGTTCAATTCCCATACCAGCCTCCCCGAACAGGTGCCGGAATGTGGCGACTAGGGGCTTTTCACAGTAACTTTATTTGAAGCCTACTTGTGACAATAAGCGATTTTCATTTTTCATTTCATTTCATGAAGTTACTGTGAAAATCCCCTAGTCGCCACAGTCCGGCGCCTGTTCGGGTACACAGAGGGAGAATTCAGAATATCCAATTCACCTAACAGCACATATTCCGGGACATGTGGGAGGAAACCGGAGCACCTGGAGGAAACCCACGCAGACACGGGGGAGAACGTGCAGACTCCGCACAGACAGTGACCCAAGCCGGGAATCGAACCCGGGACCCTGGAGCTATAAAGCAACTGTGCTAACCACTGTGCTACCACTCTCCCCAAAAGAACACTTTACGTTTTGAAACACTGGAGCACTCCACACTGAGTATGGCTGTACATATTTCGATAGTTTGACAGGAAAAGCGACATTCTTCACATCCACCCTTTATGCAGAATAATGACAGAGTTGAATTGTATTTCTGCCTGAGGTCACATAGATTTCTGTATGGGATTTAACTGGAATTCAATAAATGACTCACATTTTCAATTACTGTGATTCAAGTGACTTAAATTGTCCTATCGGTTTTGACGTAATCTAAATTCTTGAATATGATTTTAAATCTTTTAATATTAGCCCTCCACCCATCTGTTCTCTCTCCTTATTCTGAACTATATGTACAGTGAAAGCCTGTTATTATAACTTTGTAAATAAATATACATTATATATGAATGCGCCTTTCTCTATGTTGCCTTCAGACGCAAAATAAACACGCACATAAAATGTCAAATCTGTGTTCGACACCCACTCGAGTTAGCCAAACAAGTACATTTTTCATCTCAAATGTAAGATGGTTAAAATATCAGTCAGGCTGGTCACAATTGCAAGTTTTCAGGCTCACATCTCATTGGCCAGAAAGCGACACAGGACCTCGGAGTCATCGTCATAGAGTCATAGAGGTTTACAGCATGGAAACAGGCCCTTCGGCCCAGCTTGTCCATGCCACCCAGTTTCTATCACTAAGCTAGTCCCACTCGCCCGCATTTGGCCCATATCCCTCTATAACCACCCTGCTCGTGTAACTGTCTAACTGCTTTTTTAAAATAAATTTAGAGCACCCAATTATATATTTTTCCAATTAAGGGGCAATTTAGCGTGGCCAATCCACCGACCCTGCACATCTTTGGGTTGTGGGGGTGAAACCCACGCAGACGTGGGGAGAATGTGCAAACTCCACACGGACAGTGACCCGGGGCTGGGATTCGAACCTGGTTCCTCAGCGCCGCAGTCCCAGTGCTAACCACTGCGCCGCATGCTGCCTGTGTCTAACTGCTTTTTACCAGTGCCTCTGGCAGCCCGTTCCAGATGTTCACCACCCTCAGTGTGAAGAAATTTCCCCTCTGGTCTCTTTTGTATCCCTCCCCTCTCACCTTAAACCTATGCCCTCTAGTTTTAGACTCCCCTACCTTTGGGAAAAGATGTTGACTATCTACCTTATCTATGCCCCTCATTATTTTATAGACCTCTATAAGTTCACCCCTAAGCCTCCTACGCTCCAGGGAAAAAAGTCCCAGTCTATCCAGCCTCTCCTTATAACTCAGACCATCAAGTCCCGGTATCATCTTTGTAAATCTCTTCTGCACTCTTTCCAGTTTAACAATATGCTTCCAATAGTAGGGTGACCAGAACTGAACACAGTATCGCATGTGTGGTCTTACCAACGTCTTGTATGGCCTGATGAGGCCACTTCACAAAAAGTGCGAGGTATCTGAGGGGCCACAATGACTCAGGCTTGCTCCACAACAGCTAAGTTGTCGGACATACCTGACATTGGGACAGAAGTTTCTCTTTGAATCTCCTGTCAAGACACCCACACACAAGTGCATGCGCATCCAATACTGTCGGTGACTCACTGCACAGGATATGTTATCAGTGCACTGCAGTCTGACAGAATTTTATGCACCAGGATACTGAGCAAGATTAGCCAAGATAAGGCAACAGGCTAACCTCCAGCAATCGTTTTTATTATCAGTCATGTAGCAATGTTAAATGATTGTTGATGCTCCGTGCAGGCATAAAGGGAGACTTTAGACATTTTAAGAGGTTGTTGACTTTGTGCTTGCAATAATTGTGAGGAGGGTTGACCTCACTGGCATATTCTAATAGTCGGGGGAACTGTTGTGGAAATTTTAAAAAATTTGTTGGGTACTTTTATTCTGAGTGCTGTTGGGGCTAGGGGACTCCCCCACTGTCCCCAGCACTTCTCACATAGGACAGGGGATATTCCGGCTCCTTCGCAATGTCAGACCCATATTTTCACTGCACCTTCATTTTATTACTGGGTGGCATGCTTCCATTCTCACACACCTGCTTGCTTCACGTGACTGATATGGAACTGGCTTGACACCTACAAATACGGCCGTTAATACATGATTAACTTTTATTGATGGTACGGCATGGCAAGCAGAAATGCAGATTTAAGATATTTGACAAAAGGACCAGAGGGGAAGTGAGGAGAACTGTTTTTACACAGCAACTTGCTGAGGTCTGCACTGTGATTGGTGGCGGAAGAAGATTCAATCGGAACTTTCAAAAGAGAATTAGATAAATACGCAAAGAGAAAAGTTTGCAGGGCGATGCGGGGGGGGGGGGGGGGGGAAGGGTTGGGGGGGGGGGTTGGACTAATTGGAGAGCTCTTCCAGAGAGCCAGCATGGAATCAATGGGCCGACTGGCCTCCTTGTGTGCTGAAGCATTCTGGGATTCCATGTGCTGCGATGTGGGGCCTCACTGCTCTCCCGTTTGAAGAGCTGGGGTGGGTGGTACGGCTGGGGGGGTGGGTGCGGGAGGAGGGGGGGGGGGAAGTCTCACACTTTGTTTCCACCCTCTTATCACAAAGTACATTCCGAATTCAATCCACTCAATCATGTTTCCTCATTTCGCCTCTGGTTCTTTTGCTAATCAACTTAAACCTTTGCTCTCTGGTCATTAAAACATAGAGCATAGAACATTACAGCGCAGTACAGGCCCTTCGGCCCTCGATGTTGCGCCGACCTTTGAAACCACTCTAAAGCTCATCTACACTATTCCCTTATCGTCCATATGTCTATCCAATGACCATTTGAATGTCCTTAGTGTTGGCGAGTCCACTACTGTTGCAGGCAGGGCATTCCACACCCTTACTACTCACTGAGTAAAGAACCTACCTCTGACATCTGTCCTATATCTATCTCCCCTCAATTTAAAGCTATGTCCCCTTGTGCTAGACATCACCATCCGAGGAAAAAGGCTCTCACTGTCCACCCTATCTAATCCTCTGATCATCTTGTATGCCTCAATTAAGTCACCTCTTAACTTTCTTCTCTCTAACGAAAACAGCCTCAAGTCCCTCAGCCTTTCCTCATAAGATCTTCCCTCCATACCAGGTAACATTCTGGTAAATCTCCTCTGCACTCTTTCCAATGCTTCCACATCCTTCCTACAATGCAGCGACCAGAATTGCACGCAATACTCCAAATGCGGCCACACCAGAGTTTTGTACAGCTGCAACATGACCTCATGGCTCCGAAACTCAATCCCTCGACCAATAAAAGCTAACACACCGTACGCCTTCTTAACAACCCTCTCAACCTGGGTGGCAACTTTCAGGGATCTATGTACATGGACACCGAGATCTCTCTGCTCATCCACACTGCCAAGAATCTTACCATTAGCCCAGTACTCTGTCTTCCTGTTATTGCTTCCAAAATGAATCACCTCACACTTTTCTGCATTAAACTCCATTTGCCACCTCTCAGCCCAGCGCTGCAGCTTATCTATGTCCCTCTGTAACTTGTAACATCCTTCAGCACTGTCCACAACTCCACCGACTTTAGTGTCATCTGCAAATTTACTCACCCATCCTTCTACGCCCTCCTCCAGGTGATTTATAAAAATGACAAACAGCAGTGGCCCCAAAGCAGATCCTTGTGGTACACCACTAGTAACTGGACTCCAGTCTGAACACTTCCCATCAACCACCACCCTTTGTCTTCTTCCAGCTAGCCAATTTCTGATCCAAACTGCTAAATCACCCTGAATCCCATGCCTCCGTATTTCCTGCAGTAGCCTACCGTGGGGAGCCTTATCAAACGCTTTACTGAAATCCATGGTCTATCAACCATGGAAACAGGTTCTTTATTTACTCATTCCAAACCCTTCATGATTTTAAACGGACCAACCAAATCTCCTCTTAGCCTGCACTGGTCTATCCATGTAACTACAATCCCTCGCTCCTGAAACCATTCAAGTAAATTGGGGCAAAGAATACGGAAGCCAAGGAGGTTATAATAAATCCACGTAAAACCCTGGTTCAGTCTCAACTGGAGTATTACGCCCAGGTCTGGGCACCACAAATTAGCAATGATGTGGAAGTATTAGAGAGGATGCAGAAAATATTCACAAGAATGATTCCAGAGATGAGGGGCTGGATTCTCCGTTTGGGAAACTAAGTTTCCACGGCGACGTGTTTAATGCCTGGAAAACTGGCTCAAAATAGACACCAATTCGCCGTTTTGCTGGGGGCTCACAGGGAGGCAGCGGAGAGCACCCAGCTCCAGCTGCCGATACGGCCCTGCGCATTTCCGGGTCCGTGACCGCACATGCACACGGTGGCCTGCAGCGGCCACGCCGTGCTCCATGGCGGACTCCGCCCGCGTCCCGGACCTCAAAACCAGTGACCCCTTTGGCCGCTCGCGCGACCCAGACCGCCCGCCCACAGTGCCCCCAGCCGCGACTGAAGCCCCTCCTGTCCGCGGATCGGCCCTCCCCCCAACTGTGGCGGCGTGGGGCTGAGTCCGCAGCCCCCACGCTATGCTCACGATGGGTGAGCCCATGAGAGTCCCACGCGATCGGGAACTCGGCCAGTGGGGGGTGGAGCATCGCGGGATGGGCCTCAGGCCATACCGCTATTCTCCGCCCACTCGCCGAACGCGATTTCGGCGCCAGGGAGTGGAAAATCCAGCTCGAGAAATTCGAGTCATGTGGGTAGGTTGGAGAAGCTGGTGTTGTTTTCCTTAGAGGTGAGAAGGTTGAGAGGAGATTGGTTAGAGGTGTTCAAAGTCATGGGGGGGGGGGGGGGGCGGGGGGAGTGCTGGACAGAGTATAGAAGGAGAAACTGTCCTCATTGGGGAAGGATTGAGAACCAGAGGCCACAGGTTTAAAGTAATTGGTAAAAGGATCCACAGAGACGTGAGGAAAAACATTTTCACGCGGCGAGTGGTTCAGCCCTGGAAGGCACCGCCTGACAGTGTTGGTGAGGTGGTTCAGTCGAGGCTTTCAACAGAGAAATCGATCATTATCTGAAGGTGAAAACTATGCAGGACGCTGGGTAATATCGGACTCTCAGGGACTTTGACAGGGTCGATGCTGAGAGGCTGTTTCCCCTTGTGGGAGAGTCAAGGACCAGAGGGCAGAATCTCAGTGTGAGGGGTCACCCATTTAATACAGAGATAAGGAGGAATTTTCTCTTTCAGAGGGCAGTTAACTGTGAAATTCTTTACCGCAGAGAGCTGTAGAGGCTGGGTCGTTAAATATGTTCAAGGCTGAGAGAGGCAGATTTTTAATTAGCAAGGGGATTAAGGGCTATGGGGATGCAGTGGGAAAGTGGAGTTGAATGGCAGAGCAGACTCGATGGGCCGAATGGCCTACTCCTGTTCCTGCGCCTTATGGTCGCATGTTTATGCTCTTCCAGATTTTTTGCAAGATCTACCGGACTACAGGCAACATATTACAACATATTTGGAACCTTGCGTAAAGCGTCAATGAATTTATGGGCAGCATGGTAGCACAAGTTGTGGTTTCACAGCTGGTTTCACAGCGCCAGGGTCCCAGGTTCGATTCCCCGCTGGGTCACTGTCTGTGCGGAGTCTGCACGTTCTCCCCGTGTCTTCATGGGTTTCCTCCGGGTGCTCCGGTTTCCTTCCGAAGACGTGCAGGTTAGGTGGATTGGCCAGGCTAAATTGCCTGTCGTGGACAAAAAGGTTAGGAGGGGTTATTGGGTTACGGGGATAGGGTGGAAGTGAGGGCTTACGTGGGTTGGTGCAGACTGGATAGGCCGAATGGCCTCCTTCTGCAATGTATGTTCTATGTATCTATGAATCCTAAGATTTGTTTGGATTCAATCCACCTTCCAGCTCCCTACAGGGCTTGACACAACCCAACCCAGGACTGCCTGTGAGACTAAGAGGTGACACCAGGGGTGAGATTCTCCGACCCCCCGCCGGGTCGGAGAATTGCCGGGGGCTGGCGTGAATCCCGCCCCCGCCAGTTGCCGAATTCTCCGGCACCAGAGATTCGGCGGGGACGGGAATCGCGCCGGTTGGCAGGCCCCCGCCCCCCCGGCGATTCTCCGGCCCGCATGGGCCGAAGTCCCGCTGCTGGAATTGCCTGTCCCGCCGGCGTGGATTAAACCACCTCTCTTACCGGCGGGGCAAGGCGGCGCGGGCGGGCTCCGGGGTCCTGGGGGGGGGCGGGGCGATCTGGCCCCGGGGAGTGCCCCCACGGTGGCCTGGCCCGTGATCGGGGCCCACCAATCCGCGGGCGGGCCTGTGCCGTGGGGGCACTCTTTTCCTCCACTGCGCATGCGCGGGGATGCCGTGAGCGGCCGCTAACGCTCCCGCGCATGCGCCGCCCGGCAATGTCATTTCCGCGCCAGCTGGCCGGGCACCAAAGGCCTTTCCCGCCAGCTGGCGGGGTGGAAATCAGTCCGGCGCGGGCCTAGCCCCTCAAGGTTAGGGCTCGGCCGCTCAAGATGCGGAGGATTCCGCACCTTTGGGGCGGCGCGATGCCGGACTGATCTGCGCCGTTTTTGGCGCCGGTCGGCGGACATCGCGCCGATTATGGGAGAATCTCGCCCCATATCCCTCAAGGGCCTGGAAGTGAAGTGAAGCAACACCCCCGACCTTATCGATCAGCATTGTGATCACAGTCACAGATCCACCAACCAGAACTCCGAGCCCATCTGCTTTTTCTTAGATAGGAATTGATAAACTGGCATGCTGGGAGCACAGTTCTGCGAAAGTTTCAGCCCAGTTAGCCGTGTTTGTTTTACAACTGTTCCGCTGTATAAAGTTGAAATTCATGAATTTATTGAGAAATCTGGAATAGATTACTGTGTGCTGTATGATCTCTCTCTCTTGTTCCAGGACAAGCTGGTTTCAGCTGAGTCCCTCTTACATTAAAGTACCCTCGCTTAAGTTTAAAAGTTTATGTGAGTTTAAATAAATCCAGTTTACCTGGGGGATCCAGTGTCGACACTTATTCCCTGTATATTCCCACTTAATCAGAGGAGCAGAGAGGGGAACACTGGTGTTTTTTGCCTGTTTAGTTTCACTTTCAGCTAAATATCTGAAGCAGGTAATTCTACGGGACTATGGGCAGCAAACAGGCAGTGGGATTTGTTTGGGATTTCTCCAGCAAACACACACAATAATGAGCCAAATCTGGGCTGTGAACCTTTTTTGGTTCTACTTCCTGTGTTGAACCTGAAGCCGTTAACCACAGCCCTCCCTTCTTTGTGGCTTCGAACAGCCTGGGGATGCCTGGCACTGTGAGGGAAGGTCAGTGTTTCATGCAGTAAATAGGCAAATGTCACATGCCACAATGAGATTATTCTCACCCTGTTAGACCGAAACTGAGACTGCACGCTCAGTCATTTCAAATACAGCTGTTTGCAGATGTCATGTGCTTGGTGACACTGGATTCCGTGTCCAGCGATAGCCAGAACATTACTACAAGGTGAACCCACTGATTAGCTTTACAACAAAAACTACCTGTGCAATAAATCCTCAATTACTCACAAACCAGCCTGAATGTACCGAGGTCACCTCAAACTGGCCCATCGCAGCATGAATTCTCTACTTGATATAATCAGGAGCAATGGAAGCAATCACGATTAAATTCAAAGAGGGAGCTCCATATTTAGTCACTTACAGCAGACTGTCCACATGTGTCAGCCCTCTCCCATCTGAGGGAGTGCTGCACTGTCAGAGGGTCAGTACTGAGGGAGTGCTGCACTGTCAGAGGGTCAGTACTGAGGGAGTGCTGCACTGTCAGAGAGTCAGTACTGAGGGAGTGCCACACTGTCAGAGGGTCAGTACTGAGGGAGTGCTGCACTGTCAGAGGGTCAGTACTGAGGGAGTACTGCACTGTCTGAGGGTCAGTGCTGAGGGAGTGCCGCACTGTCAGAGGGTCAGTACTGAGGGAGTGCTGCACTGTCAGAGGGTCAGTACTGAGGGAGTGCCGCACTGTCAGAGGGTCAGTACTGAGGGAGTACTGCACTGTCTGAGGGTCAGTGCTGAGGGAGTGCTGCACTGTCAGAGGGTCAGTGCTGAGGGAGTGCTGCATTGTCAGAGGGTCAGTACTGAGGGAGTGCTGCACTGTCAGAGGGTCAGTACTGAGGGAGTGCTGCACAGTCACAGGGTCAGTACTGAGGGAGTGCCGCACTGTCAGAGGGCCAGTACTGAGGGAGTGCTGCACTGTCAGAGGGTCAGTACTGAGGGGGTGCTGCACTGTCAGAGGGTCAGTACTGAGGGAGTGCTGCACTGTCAGAGGGTCAGTACTGAGGGAGTGCCGCATTGTCAGAGGGTCAGTACTGAGGGAGTGCTGCATTGTTGGAGGGGCAGTGTTGAGGATGTGCAATGTTGTTGGAAGTTTTGTCCTTCACACCAAGTGTTAAACCAAGGCCACACCTGTCGTCTCAGGTAATGAAAAAGACCCAATGGTTATTATTGTGTAGAACAGGGGAATTCTCCACCCCAAATTCACACCTCAATTCAAGTGACTACGTTGCAAAAATAGTTCCTTACCTGGGACCTGCTCTAAGTCACCCTGAAGTCATGCCAAGTATAACAGAAATGCAAACATTTCTTTCATTAAAGATTGCACAAAAAATGGATAGGAATTTGATGGATGAATCCCTTCTCACCTGACCCCATTCCTCCAGCCTTCTCCCCATCCCCGTCACATCTTCAATCCCATTCTCTCTCCATCCCTTTTCCCCTTTTCTCTCCATCTCCCAGACGAATCCTGGCAGCGGGTCCAATCCGGGGACTGTAGGTTGCATCATTGTATTGCTGAACTCAGTTTGTACCACCAATTCGACAGCAAGTACAAGCTACCTAATAGATTCCCCCCTTTGGATGGCCAAGTATCTGCAGCTTTTCTGAATTTGACTACAATGTGTGTAAAGACACCAAATCATTCATGAGCAAATTAGACTTACCTGGAGCTGTTTAAACTCACTCTCCAAATCCAGCCCTCCTCAGTTATGTTAAATCCAGCGGAATATCATTCTGATATTGTAACATTATCGATGTATTCTGAATCAAGCTCTGACATTGCTGGTTGGTATCTGAGGTGAGATATCTTTCACCAATCAGTCTTCCCTCTTCACTAAAAGGTGGCTGAGGTTTTGTTGATTTAGTTACGATTCCCTCACCATAACGCTTCTTTCTAAAATACCTTGTGAAGAAAAAATCTTTATTCTCGTAGTTAAACAATATTTTGTTTGATTGAAGAAAGATGAGTCGTATCAAGAACTTTCTTTTAAAGGACTAGGAAGAAGGCATAGTAAGGCCGATTGAAAAAGGCTTTCTGAGATTCGATACGATTTCATCATGTTTTCATTCCATTGCACATCATGGTTTTATTACACATGCCATTAAACTCTGCAGTTGTTACAGCACAGTATTAAAAGGATGCTCGCGGATGATCCAACGGTGACTGCAACCTTACTGAAAGTAGGCGCACTGTGGGCCATGACATTATGGACTGGCTCCCTTCATCACCAGGAACCGTGGGGGGGATTCTCTCAGCCCACACCAGTTCGAAGAATCGCCGGTGCGATTCGCGCGACGCCGGCCCACCGATTCTCCAGTGACCGGAGAATCGGTGCCATTGGTGCCGGCACGCCGTGGTCGAGGGCTGCTCTACGCGGTGTGTGTGTGTGTGTGTGTCCCCCCCCCCCCCGGCGATTCTCCGCCCAGATGGGCCGAGTGGTCATCCAGAAAAGCCCGAGTCCCGCCGGCTCCGTTCACATTTGGTCTTACCCAGCGGGACCTCAGTGCCCATCCTGTCGGGGGCGGCCTGGTGGGGGGGGGGGGAAGGGAGGGTCCGACCCGGGGGGGGGGGCCCTTCACCGTGGCCTGGCCGGCCCCTGTAGCCCTATGCCATGTTGCGTCGGGGCCGGCGCGGAGAAGGAACCTTCTGCACATGCACGCCTTCGCGCCGGTCGCAGCGCGTACGCACAGACCCGTGGCACCGATTTGTCAGCGGTATCGACAGCTGGAGCAGTGTGGGTCACTCCAGTGCCGTGCTGGCCTCCGCTAGGGCAGAGGATCGCTACACATCGCGGTCCCATGACGCCGTCGTAAAACTCTTCGGTTTTTACAACGGCGTCAACACGCTGCCTTCAGATGGGAGAATCCCGCCCCCTTTCTGTTCAGTCAACGAAGGTTTTGTGAAAAATGTTGAGAAAATGCCTGATGTTAAGTCAGTGAGTGTGGACGCTGGGATTAATGAAACAGGCAGAGCTGGAGAGTGTCAGGTTCAGTTATATAGGAGTGGGCCAAATAATATCTGTGCAGAACAATATGTATATTCGTTCTGCATAGTGAGTTGGATGTTCTCCAACAGTTCGATACTTGACCACCTTCCATACCCCCCACACCCTTCACATGTGTCTACACAAAGATTTGCTCCGCCAACGATATCAAATTCACTCAATAATATATTTATATGCCAAACACTGAGGGTTTATGAACTATCTCCCCAGAGTATATCAGGCCGAGGCACTCTGCATAATGAGCCTAAGTCCTCTCATATCTACCATCACCCATCAGTTCCCTGGTTTCAAAGATTATTTCACTCTCACATTATCACCAACTTCAATTGAATGGAAATTTCCACCGGATCGTGATGCTGACTGAAGGCGAAGGGCTGATTCGAATCAGATTCAACTGTTTTGCTGGATCTTCGGAACCTCTTGCCTAAGAGAGACCTTGTCCCATTATCCCCACCAGCATCTCAACCTGCACGACCTCTTGTAAATAACGCAAGACACATTTGTGCCAAAAATATCAATCACACTGAGAAACTCCCAAGAAATTAAGAATTTATTTCAAAGTTCTCTTCGTCTTTCTGTCTCTCTTTACAACCAGCTTTGCGCCATGAAGACGGTCAACTCATTCCTCAATCTCTGCCAGGATTGTTCTGTGTTCACCTTCCTAGTTTTTCACTCTCCCCCCACCCCCAACCTTGCCTCTTTCTGACACTGTTGGCCAAGCTCAGAGCGAACAAGAGTGAATCGAAATCCTACACTCACGGAACCTCACGGTGTTGAATCTGTCACGTGCTACACACCAGGCTGTGCATGTGACAGATCGTTATTTAGACCGCTTTGCAACAACAGACGCATTGTAAAATCCAAATTCTACATCACTTTATGTATAATGCACCCTTCTATTTGGTTAATGCCGCTAATGGTTGCAATAAAATTGGGCTTGATCTTGTCTATCTAAAAAGGGTGTAAAGTTACCAGGCGGGTTTTCATAGCATGTACAATGCAGAAGGAGGCCATTCGGCCCATCAAGACTGCACCGGCCCTTGGAAAGAGCACCCTACTTAAGCCCACACCTGTGACCTATCCCCGTAACCCAGTAACCCCACCTAACCTTATTTTTGGACACCAAGGGAAATTTTAGCACGGCCAATCCACCTAACCTGCACCTCTTTGGACTGTGGGAGGAAACCGGAGCACCCGGAGGAAACCCACGCAGACACGGGGAGAACGTGCAGACGCTGCACAGACAGTGACCCAAGCCGGGAATCGAACCTGGGACCCTGGAGCTGTGAAGCAACTGTACCAACCACTGTGCTCCTGTGCCGGCCCAAATGGGGCCTTGGAGTTAGATACCCTGGGACTCAGTTGTGGAGATGCAGTCAGGGGCAGATTGAATCCTCGAAAAGTTAAATGTCTCCAAGGAAGACCGTCAATCCCAACCAGCTGGACTGATTTCGATGGCTTGGGGGAGGCGAGGGATGGTGAAAATGGGGGAAATGTTTAACATTTCGGTGTAGGACAGACTTGATGAATCAGTTGGCCACTTCCTGTCCATTAATTTCATGTTATGGGGTGTTCCTGAAACTGCTCATCTACCCAGTACTGGGGTAATGCCTCAGCAGTGATACTGCGACACAGATTTGTTACAACTATCCATTTCCTTATGTGTGATTGAGCCAACAAGGTTTTAAAGAAAAGCACTTTGACCTGTACCACTGTTATCATATCCAACTGTCATGGGAGCACATTCACCCTTTTGCATCATAAATACCATAAAATCTCTGTCTGTGGGCTCAACCGCTCTGGTGAAAATGCAGTCACAGATGATGATGGTCATAGTTAGATCTGTAAATCAGTATCGTGAACTGATATCAGCCCAAAATGCAGACACCAACGTTAACTTCCGTTGTGAATGATTCATTGTCGCCCTGTGGATTGAACGATGCTGTGACTTGGCACTATTGCAAGGAATTATGTTTGGCTAACAGTAAGGTTTAAATTCGCTACATCAGGCCTCTATTCAACCAGTTTAATCACTTCTTTAATCATGACATTGAAAAGAAAACGTCACAAGGCTACACAATTTTCTATTCGAGAAAGCCGGGCAGTGAAGGAGGGAACGAGCGTTCACTTTAGTCACTTTTATTTACAGACACAAGGCGGGGTTTACCGGCTGTTCGGACTGGTGGGATATTTCGATGCAACCAACGCCCCCCCCCCCACCCCCCACTCCTGCCTCGGGTTTCCCGGCGACAAGAGATGAATTAAACGGGAAATCCCGTTGACAACGGCAAGACCAGAGAATCCCACAGGCGGGCCACCTCCGCGGCCGAAAAACAGGCAGCGGTTTGGTCCCCCCCCCCCCCCCCCCCCCTCCACAGGGTGTGACTTAATGCAAAAGAAGCAGAGTCCCATTTTGGGCGCCTAAAGTCCCGTTTTGGGCTCACATATCGGGGTGTTTCTCGGTACCTGCAGCGCCGAGAACGGCCCCGCTATCTAACGGGACTGTGTGAGGTTACCGCGGCGAGGAACGCCTCGCTGCACCTACCTCATTTCCTGAACAGACAAGCTGAGCTTGCCAGCGCTGGGAAAGTATTCGCGGATCTGGACGTCATGTTTAAATGCTGCCCCGATCTCTCGACCCGCCTCA
This sequence comes from Scyliorhinus torazame, assembly GCF_047496885.1. Lineage (NCBI taxonomy): Eukaryota > Metazoa > Chordata > Chondrichthyes > Carcharhiniformes > Scyliorhinidae > Scyliorhinus > Scyliorhinus torazame. The sequence continues at coordinate 268,366,176 of NC_092715.1, read as the reverse complement.
GCCACCCCACTGCGTCTTCTGGACCCTCCCCACTGCCCCAACTTACCTCTTCCAGGGTCTTCGAGTCCCCCCATCTTAAGGGCAGGGCAGCCCCAGGCCTGATCTCTGGCACGGGCAACCTGGCACCCGGGCACCTTGACACTGCCACACTGTTAATAATAATATTTTTTATTGGTGATAAGGTTTAGAGGTTTAGAACAGAGTTGTGTGCCAGTCGGATTACAGGGTTAGAACAACAAAGAACAAAGAAATGTACAGCACAGGAACAGGCCCTTCGGCCCTCCAAGCCCGTGCCGACCATGCTGCCCGACTAAACTACAATCTTCTACACTTCCTGGGTCCGTATCCCTCTATTCCCATCCTATTCATGTATTTGTCAAGATGCCCCTTAAATGTCACTATCGTCCCTGCTTCCACCACCTCCTCCAGTAGCGAGTTCCAGGCACCCACTACCCTCTGTGTAAAAAACTTGCCTCGTACATCTACTCTAAACTTTGCCCCTCTCACCTTAAACCTATGCCCCCTAGTAATTGACCCCTCTACCCCGGGGAAAAGCCTCTGACTATCCACTCTGTCTATGCCCCTCATAATTTTGTAGACCTCTGTCAGGTCACCCGTCACCCTCCTTCGTTGCAGTGAGAACAAACCGAGTTTATTCAACCGCTCCTCATAGCTAATGCCCTCCATACCAGGCAACATTCTGGTAAATCTCTTCTGCACCCTCTCCAAAGCCTCCACATCCTTCTGGTAGTGTGGCGACCAGAATTGAACACTATACTCCAAGTGTGGCCTAACTAAGGTTCTATACAGCTGCAACATGACTTGCCAATTCTTATACTCAATGCCCCGGCCAATGAAGGCAAGCATGCCGTATGCCTTCTTGACTACCTTCTCCACCTGTGTTGCCCCTTTCAGTGACCTGTGGACCTGTGCTCCTAGATCTCTTTGACTTTCAATACTCTTGAGGGTTAGTGTTTGAGGCAGATCACGTTCAGGATTAGATTGGATAAGTAGATGAAAGGATATGAGAACCTGGCAAGTAAATGCGATTGGAATGATTTGTTGGCATGGAGGGTAAAGACTGACCTGGAACCGATGGGCTGAATGGTCTCCAATGCTAAACAATCCAAATTTCTCCAGGTTCTCACGTAATTCAGTCTTTCGACACTGCAGGTCGGTCACGTAACTACTCTCTGCATTGCCCCAGTGTTCGAATCTCTCCAAATCTGTATTGCTGACCAAACCCGCTCGCAGAAATCAAGGTTTGACCTAACCGGAGCACGATACAGTTTGAACGCAACTTCCTCAGCTTTGGGATGTACTATTTTGGTTATAATTAGTTAAGGTTTTCGTTAGTCTTATTGTGTGCTAATTATTGGCCTGAATATTCTGAGGAATCATCTTTGGGTTGCCGCTTTGCCAGAACATTACCCCAACTCAACACATTTCCGTCGGGACCGCCTGAGCCCAGCTTTCCCAGGACTACAGGATGTAACATGGTTCCGAGAGCTCTGGGAATCAGGGAGAAGGCAGGACACGCACCCTTTTACGGCACTAGATGGCATTTGGTATGTTTGAAGGCCCAGTGTGAATGTTGATGAATGGGCGAGGAGATGAATGAGTGAATGGGTAGGATCCCCACTTGGGCAACATGGTAGCACAGTGGATAGCACAGTTGCTTCACAGCTACAGGGTCCCAGGTTCAATTCCCGGCTTGGGTCACTGTCTGTGCGGAGTCTGCACATCCTCCCCGTGTGTGCGTGGGTTTCCTCCAGGCGCTCCGGTTTCCTCCCCCAGTCCAGGTTAGGTGGATTGGCCACGATAAATTGCCCTTAGTGACCAAAAAGATTAGGAGGGGTTATTGGGTTACGGGGATAGAGTGGAACTGAGGGCTTAAGTGGGTCAGTGCAGACTCGGGCTGAATGGCCTCCTTCTGCACTGTATGTTCTATGTTCTATGTGGCGAGGCAGGCAGGTGGGTACATGTATAAGGGGTAGGGTGGGTGAGGTCAGTGGGGTGGGTGAGGTCAGTGGATTGGCAGGTGGGTGAGGTGGCAGACGGGTGGGGTGGTAGCCGGTATGGGGGCAGGTGGAGGGGGGGGGTCAGTGTGAATGATTGAGAGGGACAGTTGTGTAGTTACTCAGGAGTTAGACGAGGATTTTTCTATCCAACGTTCCCTGGATAACGATCCAGTTAAATAAAAGCAAAATACCGCAGATGGTGGAATCTGAAACAAAAACCGAAAATGCTGGGCAAACTGAGCAGGTCAGGCAGTACCTGTGGAGAGAGAGTCCCAAGGTACCGTTGCGGGTCTGCATGCAGAGTCAGCCGTTCCTCGATGTTCCCGCTCCACAGTCGCTGACAGACTTGGTGGAGTTCCGTTCTCTGCTCTTCTATCCAATGGAGAACATTGGAACTGGCCCAAGTCTCTGATTCTAACTCAGAGTCGACGGCATCCACAGAGGATCCCAGGGAGCAAGGGAATTTCCCATCAGAAGGGGGAACCTCCCGGACAATTTTCCCATGAAGGCCAGCTCATCAGAACGTCCACAGGACCTCTGACAATCTGCAGACCACGCCAGATCGGGGCCGTTTAGTGGTCAGTCCACTAACACCTCCATCTCTTGACTACTTTGCCAGCAAGTTCCACTTCTCACAGTGAGTGCTTCTGACTATTTGTTCTTCTCATTTGCAATACGTGTATCAGGTTTCATCTGCCACTCCATCCATCATTTGCATGTAACATCAAACCAAGGTCCCCATCTGATGTAACCGATTCCACAGCTCTGTTTCGAAGAGCAGGGAGGCTTTCCCTTGCGTCCTGGTCAATACATGTCCCTCAATAAACACCATAAAACCAGATTGTCTGCCCATCATCACATTGCTGTTTGTGGAATCTTGCTCTGCACAATTGGCTGCACTGCCTACATTGCAACAGTGACTACACATCTTTGGCTGTAAAGCATGTCGGAACATACTGAGATTATAAAATATATAAGAACTTGCCTCTCTCTCTCTCTCACTCTTCGCTCTCTCTCTCTCTCTCTCACTCTTCCCTCTCTCTCTCTCTCACTCTTCCCTCTCTCTCTCTCTCTCTCACTCTTCCCTCTCTCTCACTCTTCCCTCTCTCTCTCTCTCTCACTCTTCCCTCTCTCTCTCTCTCACTCTTCCCTCTCTCTCTCTCTCATTCTTCCCTCTCTCTCACTCTTCCCTCTCTCTCTCTCTCACTCTTCCCTCTCTCTCTCTCTCACTCTTCCCTCTCTCTCACTCTTTCCTCCCTCTCTCTCTCACTCTTCCTCTCTCTCTCTCTCTCTCGCCCTTGCCTCCCCCCCCCCTCTCTCTCACTCTTCCTTCTCTCTCACTCTCTCTCTCACCCTTGCCTTCCTCTCGCTCACTCACTCACTCTTGCCTCTCTCTCTCACTTTTGCCTCTCTCTCTCTCTCCCTCTCTTGATGTGTTAAGTGTTAGGCTGGTTGGTTCGATGTGGACTGCACTCGATGCAGGGAAGTTAGAAACAGACGTCTAACACAGGAGAAGATCCAACACTGTTTTATTCAACTAGATGAACTGCTGTACATATTCAGCTGTGGGTCGACACTATACTGAACTGACTGGAGACCTTGTAGTAGCCTGACCAGACTTACTAGCTACCGCATGGTGTTTGCACTGTGCTAGCTCGTGGACTCTGACTGTCTCAGCGGCTGGGTCCCGAGAGAGCGGGAAACCTAGTGCCCTCGGGCTTTATAGTGGTGGTGTCCTGTCTGGTGATTGGCTGCACTGTGCTGTGTGCTTACTGGTCATCCTGTGTGTCAATCACTGCCTGTCTGCATCTCATTATATACATGCGTGGATATTATGACATCTCTCACTCTTCCCTCTCTCTCTCACTCTTCCCTCTCTCTCTCGCCCTTGCCTCTCTCTCTCTCTCACTCTTCCCTCTCTCTCTCTCTCGCCCTTGCCTCCCTCTCTCCCTCTCTCTCTCTCTCGCCCTTGCCTCTCTCTCTCTCTCCCTCACGCTTGCCTCCCTCTCTCTCCCTCACTCTTGCCTCCCTCTCTCTCTCTCCCTCATTCTTGCCTCCCTCTCTCTCTCTCCCTCACCCTTGCCTCTCTCTCTCTCTCCCTCACTCTTGCCTCTCTCTCTCTCTCTCTCACCCTTGCCTCTCTCTCCCTCTCCCTCACCCTTGCCTCTCTCTCTCTCCCTCACTCTTGCCTCCCTCTCTCTCTCTCACTCTTGCCTCCCTCTCTCTCTCACTCACCCTTGCCTCTCTCTCTCTCACTCACTCTTGCCTCCCTCTCTCTCTCTCTCTCACTCACCCTTGCCTCTCTCTCTCTCCCTCACTCTTGCCTCCCTCTCTCTCCCTCACTCTTGCCTCCCTCTCTCTCACTCACTCTTGCCTATCTCTCTCCCTCACTCTTGCCTCTCTCTCTCTCACTCACTCTTGCCTCTCTATCTCTCTCCCTCACTCTTGCCTCTCTCTCTCACTCACTCTTGCCTCCCTCTCTCTCACTCACTCTTGCCTCTCTCTCTCTCTCTCACTCTTGCCTCTCTCTCTCTCACTCACTCTTGCCTCTCTATCTCTCTCCCTCACTCTTGCCTCCCTCTCTCTCTCTCACTCTTGCCTCTCTCTCTCTCCCTCACTCTTGCCTCCCACTCTCTCTCTCACCCTTGTCTCTCTCTCTCTCTCCCTCACTCTTGCCTCTCTCTCTCTCCCTCACTCTTGCCTCCCTCTCTCTCTCTCACTCTTGCCTCCCTCTCTCTCTCACTCACCCTTGCCTCTCTCTCTCTCTCACTCACTCTTGCCTCTCTATCTCTCTCCCTCACTCTTGCCTCTCTCTCTCTCCCTCACTCTTGCCTCCCTCTCTCTCTCTCTCACCCTTGCCTCTCTCTCTCTCTCTCTCACCCTTGCCTCTCTCTCTCTCTCTCTCTCTTGCCTCCCTCTCTCTCTCACTCACCCTTGCCTCTCTCTCTCTCTCACTCACTCTTGCCTCTCTATCTCTCTCCCTCACTCTTGCCTCTCTCTCTCTCCCTCACTCTTGCCTCCCTCTCTCTCTCTCACCCTTGCCTCTCTCTCTCTCTCTCTCTCACCCTTGCCTCTCTCTCTCTCTCCCTCACTCTTGCCTCTCTCTCTCACTCACTCTTGCCTCTCTATCTCTCTCCCTCACTCTTGCCTCCCTCTCTCTCTCACTCACCCTTGCCTCTCTCTCTCTCTCCCTCACTCTTGCCTCCCTCTCTCTCACTCACTCTTGCCTCTCTATCTCTCTCCCTCACTCTTGCCTCCCTCTCTCTCTCACTCACCCTTGCCTCTCTCTCTCTCTCCCTCACTCTTGCCTCCCTCTCTCTCTCTCACTCTTGCCTCTCTCTCTCCCTCACTCTTGCCTGCCTCTCCCTCACTCTTGCCTCCCTCTCCCTCACTCTTGCCTCCCTCTCTCTCTCATTCTTGCCTCCCTCTCTCTCTCACTCACCCTTGCCTCTCTCTCTCTCTCACTCACTCTTGCCTCCCTCTCCCTCACTCTTGCCTCCCTCTCTCTCACTCACTCTTGCGTCCCTCTCTCTCCCTCACTCTTGCCTCCCTCTCTCTCTCCCTCACTCTTGCCTCTCTATCTCTCTCCCTCATTCTTGCCTCCCTCTCTCTCTCACTCACCCTTGCCTCTCTCTCTCTCTCCCTCACTCTTGCCTCCCTCTCTCTCCCTCACTCTTGCCTCTCACTCTCTCTCTCACCCTCACTCTTGCCTCCCTCTCCCTCACTCTTGCCTCCCTCTCTCTCACTCACTCTTGCCTCTCTCTCTCTCCCTCACTCTTGCCGCCCTCTCTCTCTCCCTCACTCTTGCCTCCCTCCCTCTCTCTCTCACTCTTGCCTCTCTCTCTCTCGCTCCCTCACTCTTGCCTCCCTCTCTCTCTCACTCTTGCCTCTCTCTCTCTTCTCTCTCACACACTCTTGCCTCCCTCTCTCTCCCTCACTCTTGCCTCTCTCTCTCTCGCCCTTGCCTCCCTCCTCTCTCTCTCTCACACACTCTTGCCTCCCTCTCTCTTTCGCTCTTCTCTCTCTCTCTCTCTTTTTCTGCTGTGCCCTCATACATTTCATTCAAGCTCATTTTGCAGCCCCAGAGAATCATATCCGGCCCCCTCCCTTTTCCCAACTTGGTTTTGTCCGTGCATTTGACCAGTTTATATGGAGATCCCGAGTTGAAATTGTTAACCCTCCATTCAGGATGATGTGCTACCTCTTGATATCACACTGCCAGAGATCGTTTCAGTCTTTAAATGGCTAACTATGATTAGTGGAATATTTTGAAGTTGTACAATTACAAATTACCATACAGAGTGAAGGATGAAATGGGCACTCACGCTATCTAATTATTAGAGTATTGGAACATAAGAACATAAGAACTAGGAGCAGGAGCAGGCCATCTGGCCCCTCGAGCCTGCTCCACCATTCAATGAGACCATGGCTGATCTTTTGTGGACTCAGCTCCACTTTCCGGCCCGAACACCATATCCCCGACTCCCTTTATTCTTCAAAAAACTACCTATCTTTATCTTAAAAACATTTAATGAAGGAGCCTCAACTGCTTCACTGGGCAAGGATTGTGCGAGGATGTGTCTATTAATGTTTCTTTGGACATTTGCAATTCATTTTGCTCATCGTCTCCCTATGTAACAGGAAGTATTTCCCCCTGAATTTGATGCAATGTGTTAATGTCCTCTTGGAACTGATTCATATTTAACCACTAATTTCCTTCAAAGTTTATTTCTGTATTTTATTGGTTCCGTGGAGTGGTGCACAGTGGTCCGCCTGTGGTTGAGGAAATAGCCAGGTCCCCAATCTCCTTTCATTATGACCCAGTAGCTCCGAGATTCCAGTTGTTAGTCAGAGGAGCAGGTCATTAAAATCACCAGTTTATCCCCACTCACAAGCGGTTTGTGGAACAGCACTCAGCTTTAGCCAGAGAAATCTTTGTTTTCATCTTTTGTGGAGAACATGAAGTTATTGGCTCGTCTTATGGCAAACAGCCTAAAGAATTTCCTGGCCCTGGCATATTAGTGACCAGCTCAATTTTTATTATATTTCCTACCATCATATTGAAGATCTGACAGGTTCTGCTTTTAGCCTCCCCATTGACTGAGAGAAAACGTGAGCGGCTAGCGAGGCCAGCACCCATTCAGATTGATGGTTAACATTTGCTCATTGGAGGTGTAACTCAGCCCTTGCTGGTTAGCTCATCCCTTAGTCAGCGAGAATTAGTGTTTCTTCGCAATAAAGCTGATGATTGGAATGGGAAGCATGGTTATGAACCGACAGCAACACTGCCAGAGCGGCAGGCCCTCGCTTGTCCCACGACATCACTTGCTGTGGCTTCTGTTTCCCTTCCCATAGCATTGCTATGGGAGGGCACGGTAGCACAGTGGTTAGCACTGTTGCTTCACAGCTCCAAGGTCCCAGGTTCAATTCCCGGCTTGGGTCACTGCCTGTGCGGAGTCTGCATGCTGCCTTTGTGCATGCGTGGGTTTCCTCCGGGTGCTCCGGTTTCCTCCCACAGTCCAAAGATGTGCAGGTTAGGTGGATTGGCCGTGATAAATTGCCCTTAGTGACCAAAAAGGTTAGGTTGGGTTACTGGGTTACGGGGATAGGGTGGATGTGTGAGCTTAAGTGGGGCGGTCTTTCCAAGGGCCGGTGCGGACTTGATGGGTCGAATGGCCTCCTTCTGCCCTGTAAATTCTATGTAAATTACCTTTGGTGTCCCCCTTGATCAACCCTTGGCTCCCTCCTGTTTCTCATCCACATTCTGTCCCTTTGCCACCTCACCCAAAGAGGTCTTACAACACCAGGTTAAAGTCCAACAGGTTTGTTTCGAATCACTAGCTTTAGGAGTGCAGCTCCTTCATCAGGTGAGCTCAGGATGGCTTCAATGGGAAATTCCATTGACAAGCGGTGGGAAGCATGTGGCTGGGGCGACTAGAGAATCCCCCCCCCCCCCCCCCCCCCCATGAGCTAAATGGTACAGGTTTAAAGGGATTCAGGAACAGAGAGATCTGGTGGTCTATATACACAAGTCTTGGAAGGTGGTACGATACGCCGAGGCTTATTCTCTGGAGGTTAGGAGAATGAGAGGTCAGCTCATTGAAACATACAATATTCTAAAGGGGCTTGACAGAGTGGACTCTGAGAGATTGTTACCGCTGGTCGGGGAATGTAACACGCAGGAGGCCCAGCCTCAGGGCAAGGGGACGATCAATTCGGACTAAGTTGAGGAGACAGCTTCCGAAGGTGAATCTTTGGGGTTCTCCACCCCAGCAGGTTGTGGATGCTCCATGGTTGAATATATTTACGGCTGAGGTAGACAGGTTTTGGGTCTCTTGGGGGGGGGGGGGGGGGTTTGATGGATTTGGGGAGTAGGCAGGAACCAGCAGTTGAAGCCCAGGATCCACAGTATTCATATTGAACGGTGGGCGGACAGGCTCAATGGGTCATGGGGTTGATGCGTGATCCCATTTCTTGTGTCCCGAGGTGGGTTTTTCAAGGAAGCCCACCCCGTGTTTCACAGCCGAGGCGACCTGCCATTGGCCGGCGGTGAGCTCTCTGACCCCGCCATTGTCAACAGGATTTCCCATTGAATGCACCCCTCGTTGCCAGGTAACCGGCAGTGGAGGTGCTCCATTCGCCAGGCCGGAAGATCCCGCTGGCCGGCAAATGCCAGCCCTTGTGTTTTTAAGGCTGGGAACCATTCTTTTAGTCAAGGCACAAAAACAAGAGCCGGGATTCTCCCATACCCGGCGGGGCGGGGGGTCCCGGCGGGATGGAGTGGCGTGAACCACTCTGGCGTCGGGCCGCCCCAAAGGTGCGGGTTACTCTGCACCTTTAGGGGCCAAGCCCTCACCTTGAGGGGCTAGGCCCGTGCCGGAGCGGTTTCCGCTCTACCGGCTGGCGTGGAAAGGCCTTTGGCGCCACGCCAGCCGGGGCCGAAAAGACTTCACCAGCCGACCGAGGGCCCGGTGCGATTCCCGTCCCCGCCGAATATCCTGTGCCGGAGAATTCGGCAACCGGCGGGGGCAGGATTCACGCCAGCCCCCGGCGATTCTCCGACCCGCACAGCACAGACAGGCCATTCGAGCCAATCTGCCAACACTGGCTCTGTGAATGAGCAATGTACCTTTTGACATTTGCCCATCTTCCCCCCGTAGCCTTGCACATTCTTCCTTTTCCAATCCAATTCTCTATTGAAATCCTCAATTGAACCTGCCTCCACCACACTCTCAGACAGTGCGTTCCAGATCCTAAGCACTCGCTGCATGAACCTGCCTCCACCACACTCTCAGACAGTGTGTTCCAGATCCTAACCACTCGCTGTGTGGAAAAGCTTCTCCTTCAGTCTCCATTGCTTCTTTTGCAAATTCCCTGAAATCTGCAGCCTCCGGCTCTGAATCCTTCCGCCAGTGAGGATGGTTTATCCAGGCCCCTCATGACTTTGAACAGAAAGAACAAAGAACAAAGAAATGTACAGCACAGGAACAGGCCCTTCGGCCCTCCAAGCCCGTGCCGACCATGCTGCCCGACTAAACTACAATCTTCTACACTTCCTGGGTCCGTATCCCTCTATTCCCATCCTATTCATGTATTTGTCAAGATGCCCCTTAAATGTCACTATCGTCCCTGCTTCCACCACCTCCTCCGGTAGCGAGTTCCAGGCACCCACTACCCTCTGCGTAAAAAACTTGCCTCGTACATCTAATCTAAACCTTGCCCCTCTCACCTTAAACCTATGCCCTCTAGTAATTGACCGCTCTACCCTGGGAAAAAGCCTCTGACTATCCACTCTGTCTATGCCCCTCATAATTTTGTAGACCTGTATCAGGGCGCCCCTCAACCTCTGTCGTTCCAGTGAGAACAAACTAAGTTTATTCAACCTCTCCTCATAGCTAATGCCCGCCATACCAGGCAATATCCTGGTAAATCTCTTCTGCACCCTCTCTAAAGCCACCACATCCTCCTGGTAGTGTGGCGACCAGAATTGAACACCATACTCCAAGTTCATCCCACCAACCTCCGTATGCAAAGCATAATCCTCCGCCATTTTCGCCAACTCCAGCGTGATGCCACCACCAAACACATCTTCCCTTCACTCCCTCTGTCAGCATTCTGCAGAGACCGTTCCCTCCGAGACAATCTAGTCCACTCCTCCACCATACCCAGTACCTCTCCCATCACCCATGGCACCTTCCCATGCAATTGCAGAAGGTGTAACACCTGCCCCTTTACCTCTTCCATGCTTAACATCCCAGGCCCAAAACACTCATTCCAGGTTAAGCAGCGTTTCACTTGCATCTCTTCCAATTTGTTCTATTGCATTCGCTGCTCCCAATGTGGTCACCTCTATATCAGAGAGACCAAACGCAGACTGGGTGATCGCTTTGCTGAGCATCTTCGGCCTGTGCGCATTCAGGACCCTGACCTTCCCGTTGCTTGCCATTTTAACACAAGACCCTGCTCCCATGTCCACAGGTCTGTTCTTGGCCAGCTGCAATGTTCCAGTGAAGCTCAACGCAAACTGGAGGAACAACATCTCATCTTTCGGTTAGGCACGCTACAGCCTTCCGGTCTCAACATCGAATTCAACAACTTCAGATGATCAGCTCTACCCCACCTCGACCCATTTGTTGTCATCCCAATTCATTATAACTGTCTTTTACCATTTCTTTCTTAATATATATTTAATTCACCCCCCCCAATCTTCTCCACCTTTCCTTAACCTTTCCCCTCTTTGCTTCCCCCTTCCTCTCCCCTCACACCTACAGTTCATCCTCTGATGTTAGTTTCTCAGCCTTTCACATCCTTTGTCCTCTCTGGGGACTGCCATTAGCTCTCTTTCCCCTTGGTTTCTGTGGCCATTAGCACCCGGTTTCCCTGGGTTTCTGTGGCTATGACCCATCTTTCATTCTCACTCCACAGTATAAATATTTCCCACTTTCTCTGTCGGTTAGCTTTGACAAAGAGTAATCGGACTCAAAACGTTCGCTCTTTTCTCTCCCTACAGATGCTGCCAGACCTGCTGAGATTTTCCAGCATTTTCTCTTTCGTTTCAGATTCCAGCATCCGCAGTAATTTGCTACAGTACTCCAAGTGTGGCCTAACTAAGGTTCTATACAGCTGCAACATGACTTGCCAAGCATACCGTATGTCTTATTGACGACCTTCTCCACCTGTGTTGCCCCTTTCAGTGACCTGTGAAGCTGTACACCAAGATCTCTCTGACTGTCAATACTCTTGAGGGTTCTACCATTCACTGTATATTCCCTACCTGTATTAGACCTTACAAAATGCATTACCTCACATTTGACCGGATTAAACTCCATCTGCCATCTCTCCGCCCAAGTCTCCAAACGATCTAAATCCTGCTGTATCCTCTGACAGTCCTCATCGCTATCCGCAATTCCACCAACCTTTGTGTCGTCTGCAAACTTACTAATCAGACCAGCTACATTTTCCTCCAAATCATTTATATATACTACAAACAGCAAAGGTCCTGATGTGTTGGGTGTTCTGGATTACATACAGGTCGCCAAGACTTGAAATAGTGCAACACTATTTTATTGAATCATTAACTGTTTAAACATACTCAGACTGTGGATTAATATGATACCAGCTTTAACTAAAGACCTTTCCCTTGTGCTAACCGGTCGATGCACTCAGCACATGGTGAATGTCTGTGTTGCAGGCTGTGAGCTCTGTCTTCCTAGCTAGCTGCAACTCGAATGAGCGGGAACTCTGATGCCCCCTGTCTTTATAGTGCGTGTGCTCTCACTGGTGATTGGCTGCGGTGTTGTGTGTGTTGATTGGTCCCACTGTGTGTCCATCAGTGTGTGTCTGCACCATGATATACTGGTGTATATTATGACATCCCCCCTTTTATAAAAAATGTCCCTGCATGGCAATAAATAGTGTATGGTGAATGTCCCTGACTACGTGTGTGCAAAATATTTACAGGACTATGTACATAAAAACTAAGCTATTTACATGGGAAGGTGCCTGGTGCAGAAAAACAGTATGTCACAAGAATAACGAGATGAACACTATATACAAACCACTTGAACGATTAAACGGAAGAACAGAACAAATCAGAAAGTCCATAAGTCCACAAAGTTCACAAATTAAGTCTCTGAGGTGGGCGACGAATTCTGGTTGACCGCCTCAAGGGTGGGTCGGGAGCCGCCGGCTGAGGAGCGGGCTGGACTGCGTCAGAGTGAGGAGGATGCAGAGTGACCGGAATCTCTGCATAGTCCAGGTCAAGGTCAACAGGAGGGCGTGGCAATGGTGGAGGATCACGTAGCCAGCGCAGAACAAGACGAAGGGCACGTCGATTGCAGCGCAGAATGGAGCCATCCGGTAGACGAACCAGGAACGGGCAGGGAGCCACCTGCCGAGGAACCACAGCAGTTGCAGACCAGCCACCATCCGGAAGATGGGTACAGATGTTGTCATCTGGTGCCACAGCAGGGAGATCAGCTGCACGGGAGTCATGAGCCGCTTTGTGCTATGCATGAGACAGTTGCATTCGTTGAAGCACCGGAATGTGGTCGAGGTCTGGGACATGAATGGACGGCACCGTCGTCCTCAGGGTGCGACCCATGAGCGGCTGGGTTGGCGACAGGCCAGTGGACAGTGGGGCCGAACGATAGGCCAGCAAGGTGAGGCAGAAGTCGGATCCTGCATCGGCAGCCTTGCAGAGGAGCCGTTTGACGATGTGGACGCCCTTCTCCGCTTTGCCGTTGGATTGGGGGTACAGGGGACTGGATGTCACATTTGCAAAATTGTACCTCCTGGCAAAAGTTGGACCATTCCTGGCTGGCGAAGCAGGGACCATAGTCCGACATCACAGTGAGTGGGATGCCGTGTCGAGCAAAGGTGTCCTTGCAGGCACGGATGACTGCAGACGATGTGATGTCGTGCAAACGTACCACCTCCGGGTAGTTTGAAAAGTAGTCCACAATCAGGACATAGTCCCTGCCCAGCGCGTGGAACAGGTCGATGCCGACCTTGGACCAAGGGGACGTGACCAACCCATGGGGCTGTAGGGTCTCACATGGTTGGGCCGGCTGGAAGCGCTGACAAGTGGGGCAGTTGAGCACTGTGTTGGCGATGTCCTCATTGATGCCGGGTCAGTACACAGCCTCTCGGGCCCGTCGGCGGCACTTTTCCACGCCAAGATAGCCCTCGTGTAGCTGTTCCAAGACGAGCTGGCGCATGCTGTGCAGGATGACAATGCGGTCCAGTTTCAGGAGAACACCATCGACTACCGCCAGATCGTCTATGATGTTGCAGAACTGCGGGCATTGGCCCTTGAGCCACCCGTCTGTTAGGTGGCGCATGACACGCTGTAGCAGGGGGTCAGCCGCAGTCTCGCAGCGAATTTGGACGAGGCGTTCATCTGTGGCAGGTAGATTGGAGGCCACGAAGGCCACATGGGCGTCAACCTGGCAGACGAATCCCGCTGAGTCACACGGAGTGTTGACTGCCCTGGAGAGAGCGTCAGCAATGATGAGGTCTTTGCCTGGGGTGTATACCAGCTGGAAGCCGTATCACCGGAGCTTGAGAAGAATACGCTGGAGGCGAGGTGTCCTGTCGTTCAAGTCTTTCTGTATTATATTGACCAGCGGGCGATGGTCGGTCTCGACGGTGAATTGAGGGAGTCCGTAGACATAATCGTGAAACTTAACAACACCGGTCAGAAGGCCCAGGCACTCCTTTTCTATCTGCGCGTAGCGCTGTTCCGTGGGGGTCATGGCGCGTGACGCATATGCAACGGGGGCCCATGATGAGGCCTCATCGCGTTGCAGGAGCACCGCCCCAATGCCAAATTGGCTGGCATCGGTCAAAATTTTTGTCTCTTTCGCTGGATCAAAGAAAGCTCAGACCGGGGCCGTGGTGAGTTTGGTTTTGAGTTCTCTCCATTCGCGCTCGTGGGCAGGGTGCCATTGGAAGTCTGTCGTCTTCCTGACCAGGTTCCTGAGAGCCGTGGTATGAGAGGCGAGGTTAGGGATGAACTTCCCTAGGAATTTGACCATGCCCAGAAATCGGAGGACCGGCTTCTCGTCCTCTGGCGTTTTCACAGCTGTGATAGCAGCTACCTTGTCCGCATCCGGCCGCACACCTAATTGGGTGATGTGGTCCCCCAGGAACTTGAGTTCCGTCTGACCAAAGGAGCATTTGGCTGTGTTGAGGCGTAGGCCCTGCTCACGTATGCGTTTGAACACACGCTGGAGGCGACTGGACCAAATGATTATGTCGTCGACATAGACGCGAACACCTTCAATGCCTTCAATTTGCCAGAATCCTTTTGAGGTGTCAAGTTTGGTGAAGAGCTTGGCGCGAGCCATCTCGCATGTGATCTCTTCGCGCTTTGGAATCGGATAATGCTCCCTCATGATATTGTGATTCAGATCCTTGGGATCAATGCAAATTCTCAATTCGCCGGAAGGCTTTTTCATACATACCATGGAACTGACCCAGTCGGTTGGTTCCGTAACTCTGGAGATCACCGCTTGGTCTTGGAGATCCTGCAGCTGCAGCTTGAGGAGGGATGCTGGGACTCTGCGAGGTGCATGCACCACAGGCGTGGCGTTCTGTTTGAGTAGGATCTTGTAAGTATATGGGAGCGTGCCCATGCCTTCGAAGACATTGCGGTGCTGGTCGATGATGGTGTCGAGTTGCGCCCTGAAGTCAGCGTCCTGGAAGGCAGACGTGTCATCAGGAGAGAGAGGGAGTGAACTCTTTGAACGAGGTTCAACAGCTTGCACGCCTCTACGCCAAGCAGAGGGTCCTTCGAGGAGCCCACGATCTTGAAAGGAAGGATGGCTTTCCGTGACTTGTGCGTCACTTCAAGTTGGCATGAGCTGGTAGCAGGAATGATGTTGCCATTGTAGTCCAATAGCTGGCAGGCCGATGGAAGGATGGCTGGTTTGACACGAAGGCTTTGGAAAGCAGACCACCACATGAGATTGGCGGAGGCACCAGTGTGAAGGCGGAACCGTATTTGGACCAGTTGACTGTCAGGGTGGCACACCACTCATCGTCTCATTCGGGGACAGCCTGTTTTTCGTTACAACACGACTCGAAAAGGCGCCTTCGGGTCCTCGGTGTCACTGCTGTGTGGGAGGTCCGCATCGGACTCGGTGACCGTGGGTTGAATTGCCCGAACATTCCTGCGAGGCTGGCTGAAGCTATAGGAATTGGCAGGCTGAGCTGCTCAACAGCAGGCAGCATAGTGGCCAAGTCTGCCACAGCATAGGCATTGTCGTGATTTTGCGGGGCATTGCCGCTTTAAATGGGCGGAGCCACAGTTGCCGCACGTCATGACGTCAGCACGTTCGCTGCACCACCGCGCATGCGCGGTGCGGTCCTGCATGGTGCGCGCCTGCGCATTACGTTCCTCAACGTCGCCGTCCCCTCTTTTGGTGCGCACAAGCGCGGGGGTCCGCGTAAAGCGCGAGAAATGGCCGCCCTCATCCAGGCTGAGGCCCTGGAGTTGCTCAATCACTTGGACCCGTTCCACCACGTGGGGACCTTGCCGCGCCGTTTCAGCCCCTTGTATATGGGAGTACCAACTCGTGGCGTTTTCATGTAAGACACAGGTCTCGATGGCGGTCGCTAGGGTGAGTTGCTTTACTTTGAGGAGCTGATGACGTACGGGGTCCGACTGAACACCAAAAACGATCTGGTCGCGTATCATGGAGTCGGAGGTGGGCCCGTAGCTGCAAGACTGAGCAAGGATACGGAGGTGGGTGAGAAAGGATTGGAAAGGTTCATCCTTACCCTGCAAACGCTGCTGTAACACGTAGCGCTCGAAACTTTCATTCACCTCTACGCTGCAGTGAGTGTCAAGCTTCAGGAGGACCATCTTGAACTTCGTTTTATCTTCATCATCCGCAAAGGTGAGAGAATTGAAAATGTGGATGGCATGGTCCCCGGCCGTGGAGAGGAGAAGAGCAATCTTCCTGGGATCCGAGGCATCCTCCCTGTCTGTGGCCTCAAGGTAGAGCTGGAAGCGCTGTATGAATATCTTCCAGTTGGCCCCGAGGTTGCCGGCGATGCGGAGCGGCGGCGGAGGGCTGATGTTGTCCATGTTGCAGGATGCCGGAATGCTGGCGGAAGGCAGATAACTTGCAGGTAGGTCTAGAACATAGAACATTCCAGCGCAATACAGGCCCTTCGGCCCTCGATGTTGCGCCGACCTGTGAAACCACTCAAAAGCCCATCTACACTATTCCCTTATCGTCCATATGTCTATCCAATGACCATTTAAATACCCTTAGTGTTGGCGAGTCCACTACTGTTGCAGGCAGGGCATTGCACGCCCTTACTACTCTCTGAGTAAAGAACCTACCTCTGACGTCTGTCTTATATCTATCTCAAAGAAGTGCTAATATCCCACCACACCTGGTATCAGGATGTGTTGGGTGTTCTGGATCACATACAGGTCACCACCACTTGAAATAGTGCAACATTATTTTATTGAATCATTAACAGTTTAACATACTCTGACTGTGGGTTAACAGGATACTAGCTTTAACTAAAGACCTTTCCCTTGTCCTAACCAGTCGATGCACATGGTGAATGTCTCTGTTGCAGGCTGTGAGCTCTGTGCTCCTAGCTAGCTGCAACTCGAATGAGCAGGAACTCTGATGCCCCCTGTCTTTATAGTGCGTGTGCTCTCACTGGTGATTGGCTGCGGTGTTGTGTGTGTTGATTGGTCCCACTGTGTGTCCATCAGTGTGTGTCTGCACCATGATATACTGGTGTATATTATGACAGGTCCCAGCACTGATCCCTGCGGAACACCACCAATCACAGCCCTCCAATCAGAAAAGCATCCTTCCATTGCTACTCTCTGCCTTCTATGACCTAGCCAGTTCTGTATCCATCTTGCCAGCTCCCCCCTGATCCCGTGTGACTTCACCTTTTGTGCCATTCTGCCATGAGGGACCTTGTCAATGGCCTTACTGAAGTCCATATAGACAACATCCACTGCCCTACCTGCATCAATCATCTTTGTGACCTCCTCGATGTCAGTTGATTGATATTGGGCAGGATTAGCCAAGCAAATCGCCGTACGTTTCACAGCGGCTTGAGGTAGCCTGCCATTGGCCAACGGCAGGACCCTCTGGCCCCATTACTGTCAATTGGGTTGCCCATTGAACGCACATCACTGTCGGGTAACCCACGGTGAGGGTGGCTGTCGGCGGGACTGGACGTTCCCACCAGTGAGAACAGCTGGAATATTCCGCCCATTGTGTCCAATCAACCTTTTGCCTGATTTTTCTCAATGTATAAACTTTCCTTTCTCTTGATAATGCTGATCGGGACCGAGGGATGATTTAAAGACGCTCTAAAAATGCAAGTTGGTGTTATAATCTCAGTGCAGCCATCCACACTTCGGTGGTCACGTTGAACATCCAATGTCATTTCTGGTAAAAAATAAATTCTGGTTGGCAAGGAGCTGATGGAATGTGTTTGCTGCACAAACTTCCAACTCTCCTTGCCTGAGCTGTACCAGGGAACAGGAAAGATTCCAGAGAAAAATTAGCCCCCGTATTGTTCGTGGGATTTGACTTGTGATCATGAAAAAAAAAAATGCTCTGCCCACTTTTACATTCCTCAGATAATCTCCAAAAGGTTCTTGCAAAATCAGTGTCAACTTGACTAAAATAAACCTTAGAATTCCCCTGTCTGTGTTCGTCAGTGCTGTAGGAGTGAACAGTCATTGTGGCCATGTGTAGGACCTCAATTAGATCATTTCTATTCCTTTATGACCTAAATGAATGCTGAATGTACCTCCAGATAGACTGTTCAAATGCAGTAGCTCAAATTAAAGTTGGGAAGGAATAACATCAGGTTAAACAACAACGATTATCTTCAAATTATTAGCTCACTAATCTCAATGTCTCCAACTTGTGTTCACATCCCTCCAAGGTCTCGAAGCGGTTCCCTCGCCAACCCCCACCTCCAGATGAGATCAATTATTGCACGCAATGAGGTGTAATCTGGGGCAAATTTCTTGAAAAGGACGATGGAAGAAGATTCAATGATAACTTTCAAAAGGGAACTGAATGATAGCGAATCCTGCAGGGCTCACAGTAAAGAACAGAGGGAATGGGACAAAGGGGATAGCCGGCCGATGGGCCCGAATGGCCTCATTCTGTGCTGAATCAGTCGAGGATACTGCTGTGACACACGGCCCAAGTGGTTTGGGAGTGAAGTGAGAGGCGAGTAGGATTTGAAACGTTAACTGTGTTGCTCTCTCCCTGCAGGCTCTGGCTGAATATTTTCAGAGTTTGGGGAATTTCCAGCCTTTTCCAGAAACTTCGAGGCAGTTCAGCTGCTGACACCAATGTCTGTGGCAGTGAGAATACTACTGAGCCGACCCAGGAAATCCTGGCGTAACTCCCCCGAGACTGGCACTGACAGATACTGTTTTCCTGGAAGTATAAAATTGGTCAATTTGCATGAAACAGTAGGACACAAGGAGGCAGAGTCTGCACGATTGGGAAGCTGTGCTTTTCAAGTGATGGTGGATAAGAACGACCAACACACGATGTAAGCTTGCGCACGGTCACGTGTGCTGGAGTTCTGAACTCAAAGCCAGCCTCGTAAATACCACTAACCATTTAAAAAGTGCTGACATCACTTTCAATGTTGTTAATCACATTCCTTCCTTCGAAGCACATGTGCTCTGACTCCGCTGCCTGTTTCAATCATCCATGTAACTGTTTTCTAACATTGGCTATAGTTACAGTCAAATACTTTTTGACAAGTGTCACCCTGGGGACACTTGTTGAGAGAAAGAGAGAGGCATGAGGACCCACATTTATAATGCAGCAGAAAAACTGGCCCAACTTGAATTCAAGGAATTTGTTTGAAGAATTATTCCTCAGTATTCAGAATAAAATCTGGAATTGCTAGTTGAAGCATTATATTGATTTTCTTAATTCTGAAAATATGGGGCCGGATTTTCCGCAACCCCCACGCCGAAATCGCGTTAGGCGCGGGGGCGGAGAATCGAAGTTCCCGCCGGAATTAGGCCCGGCGCCCCTCCGCCGATTCTCCGGGGCCTGGAGCGAATTACTCCGCGCGGCTGGGGGGCCATTGCCAAAGATCCGCCCAGCGATACTCCGCTCCCGACCGGACGAGTTCCTGACAGCGTGGAACTAATGTGGTGTGGCCGGTCGGGACTCTCGCGTGAGTCCGCGGCTGCCCTGGTGGGGGAGGGGGATCGAGCACCGGGGCCGCCTTATGGGTGGCCGGGGCAGTGATCGGGTCGGACCGGTGCAGTGGCGCATGGCCGATCGGGGGTCCTTGTTTGTTGGTGTTGGTCCAGCCCGTGAAATATGTTGCTTAATTTTAATTCTCCCAACTGTAATCTTTCGCTGACCTGACAGAAATAAAGGCGCTTTTGTGATACAAAACAGGCTAAAGAGCTGGCTTTTAAAGCAGACCAAGGCAGGCCAGCAGCACGGTTCAATTCCCGTACCAGCCTCCCCGAACAGGCGCCGGAATGTGGCGACTAGGGGCTTTTCACAGTAACTTCATTTGAAGCCTACTTGTGACAATAAGCGAATTTCATTTCATAAGTGACGTACGTGTCTTTCACTTACCATCAGTCACAGTGAGATAATACTAAAGAGAGCGCTTAAGATTGTGGTTAGCACTGCTGACTCACAGCGCCAGGCGCACAGGTTCAATTCCGGCCTTGGGTCACTGTCTGTGCGGAGTCTGCACGTTCTCCCCGTGTGTGCGTGGGTTTCCTCCGGGTGCTCCGGTTTCCTCCCACAGTCCAAAGATGTGCAGGTTAGGTGGATTGGCCATGATAAATTGCCCTTAGTGTCCAAAATTGCCCTTAGTGTTGGGGGGGGGGGGGGGGGGGGGTTACTGGGTTATGGGGATAGGGTGGAGACGTGGGCTTGGGTAGGGGGCTCTTTCAAGAGCCGATGCAGACTCGATGGGCCGAATGGCCTCCTTCTGCACTGTAAATTCTATGATATGATTCTATGATTTAAAGAAATAAGATTTTGTTGATGTTATTTTTGACAGTGTTGCAACCTGTACTTGTTTAGATTAAACTAGTTAAATGGGGCGTATTTTCAGTTGCCTTTTATTGGCATATCCCAGAATCTTAGTGTCCCTTTATTATATCACTTTTTTCAAGTTACTATAGAAACAGTCGACATAACAAAGCCAAGCGACGGAGATTGCCTGCAGTGGGATAGAGAGACTCATTCTGCAAGCAACAACTTTCACTTCTTCATAAATCAGTGACAGTCGGGCAAGATTGGGAATGAGCCCTTCCCCAGTGTCTCATATTGCGAATTGATGATAGAACACAATTACCGTCGTTATGGGGAAGATATGCTAAGTAATCTGTCACATCTGTTCAACAATGTGCTGGCAACTGGCGAGCTGATGTGCTTTTCTTATGTGTTCCTCACAAGCTGGTCACAATAGGCAGGTGTGCTTGGTTCCACGTTCCCTCAAGCTGATGTCAGGCACTGGACTCCTGCAACACACTCGGGAGGGCAGCGAGTTGACCTCACTATCCCGGCAACCAGCTCAGAGGCTGAGAACAGCGAGCAGCGGGACTGCTGCAGCTGAAAAACAAGACGGCCCAAGAGAGTTTTAATTAAAACCGATTACCAGCCCATAATGACCCCTTTCAGCATCGACGAGCTCTGCATCACAAGATGAAACATGAGTTGAGATCATCTTACCCCAAGCAGTCATCAAGAAATACGTCCGGAGCAAGGGGCGACTCTTGTCCTGCATGCGATCAAATTGTTCAAAGGTCCACTTTATCTCAACCTGCAGCTTTGATGCCGATAAACATGTCTCCGCATTTGCAGCACTTACACTCAAACTTGCGTTCAGTGGCAATTCCACCGGGAATTTGTTTTATTAAAGTTCATATTCGAGTTTTGCTTTTTGTGGCACCTGATAATTCACTTTGATAGGTTTCAGGGCATTATTTTTTTTTAAATCTGTATCTGAACAGAAATTAACTGAGACAACCGGAATGTATTCTTCTTCACTATCTCGCACAGACACACATTGAAAAGCTCAAATGTGTGCACCCATTGTAGATAATGGAATCTCACTGAAGGGTAATGAATAATCATAGAGTCATTGACTTTACAGTGCAGAAGGAGACCATTCGGCCCATCGAGTCTGCACCGGCCCTTGGAAAGAGCACCCCACTCAAGCCCACATCTACTCCAACTCCATCTCCTTAACCCAGTAACCCCAATTAACCTTTTTGGGCATTAAGGGCAATTTAGCGTGGCCAATCCACCTAACCCGCACATCTTTGGACTGTGGGAGGAAACCGGAGCACCCGGAGGAAACCCACGCACACACGGGGAGAACGTGCAGATTCCACACAGACAGTGACCCAAGCCGGGAATCGAACCTGGGATCCTGGAGCTGTGAAGCAACTGTGCTAACCACTGTGCTACCGAGCTGCCCGTGCGTTCAACTATACAGGACAACTCGCCAAAGCAAAGTGATCTCGCAGAAATATTCAATTTAAGGCCCTCCACTCATCAAATTCTTAACTCAAATCTCCCATTGCCTCATTCCATCCTATCTGGTAAAATCCAAACCACATCCTCCAAGCCCCTGGTTCTAGGGTGCCTCTTGGTCCCCTGTCTTCGCTCTACCATCAAAGGCCAAGTTTCAGTCTCAATGCCTCTGGCCTTTAGGACCCTCTTTCAAATTCACACACCACCTCAAGAAATTCTTGCAAAAATCATGACTCTTTCAAAGACAATAGTTTCCCCCCTTCCCCCATATCTGATGGGTGTAGCCGTTCCCGATCGACCCGGTGACCCAAATACACGGGGCAGGATTCAGCACAGGGCTAAATCGCTGGCTTTGAAAGCAGACCAAGGCAGGCCAGCAGCACGGTTCAATTCCCGTACCAGCCACCCCGAACAGGCGCCGGAATGTGGCGACTAGGGGCTTTTCACAGTAACTTCATTTGAAGCCTACTCGTGACAATAAGCGATTTTCATTTCATTTCATTCTCCGCCCGCCGCGCCACATTTCTGCCCCGACCCGCCAGTGAGATTCTCCGTTACGCCAGCCAGTCAGTGGGGTTTCCCATTGTGGGGCAGCCCCAAACCATCGAGAAACCCCCGGGCGCCGGCAAAACGGAGAACCCCGCCCACGATCTCCTTGGCGGGAAAGATGCAATTTTCCCGGTGCAGCTGAACGCCATGTTTGGAGAAACTCTGCCGGACTGCCCTGAGGTTGCGAGATGCTCCTCCTCCATGGCCCCCGTGGTTTTGAAGAGGAGTAGGGGTGCGCTGGCAAACATTTCCCCTTCAATCAAAGCACAAAACAGATTATTGTCACATTACCTTTTGTGGAATCTTGCTGTGTGAATATTGGCTGCCCTACTTCCATCATCACAACAGTGACGACCCTTCAAGTGTATTGCACTGGCTGTATAGCGCTTTGGGATTCATGAGGCTTTGTTGAACGATTGTGACCTTCTTCTGGGCCTTGTGCCTGATCAGTTTCCACACATTCCTGCTTCACACTTGTCTCGTTCCAGGAAACATATCATCCCATTTAATAGTGCCATTCTATTCTCTTTACAAAGCACAGTTCTGCCTCAATTTGCTGTCTGCCTACTCAAAGAAAAACAAATCTATATCTTCAAACATAGCCTACGACCAGGCAATTCAGCCTTCCACTTAATTTGAAAGTTATGTGGTGAAAAGCCGCAGAATCCGTGCTGTACCGAGCACACAGTGCCTATCTGTCCCAAAATACCACTGAGCTGACTGCAGCACACACAAATTATAAGTTTACCTAATCTCAGAGTACATTACCCATCATTTCTGGTTTCCAAAATGGCAGCCTGTGCACGCATGCCGATAACTGGGTTTTTTTTCTCTTCCTGTGCAGATGTTCCAGACATGTTAGAGTTCGGGGCAGCAACAGAAATTCAGGACCGCAAACGGTGTGAATGGAAGCTTGAAATTGGTGGATTTGAAATGATTGCATGCGACCACCGTTTGATCTTCCGGCTTTACCTTTAACTCTTGCCGCCCCTGTTACATCCATGGAGACTAATAGCTACCCAGGGGCGATTGGTGTTCACGAGGGTTTCAGGTGACGTCACGAACCACAATGGCATATTCTGGTGCTTCTAATCCTTAAATTGCCCTGAGTCTAGCAAACACTGCTTCCAAGGATTCACATCTCCAAACGTCAATTTAATGGACCAGCACAAGTTTGGGCAAGTTTCCCCAGTAATTCTGCAGCAATCACACATTAAACTTTACACCTGTAGTTTCAGGTATGTGGGGCCTCGTCTCAATTCGAGGAAACTTAATATCGAGGCTCAAGTCATTTTAAAGTTAAATTGATTCATTTTGTGACATGAAGCCTTCTAAAAGTAGAATGAATCCTGTTAAAAGAGTAAAACCCGTCTGAGACTTCTCAAACGTCATCTTTGAAAGCAGACCAAGGCAGGCCAGCAGCACGGTTCGATTCCCGTACCAGCCTCTCCGAACAGGCGCCGGAATGTGGCGACTAGGGGCTTTTCACAGTAACTTCCATTTGAAGCCTACTCGTGACAATAAGCGATTTTCATTTTCATTTCATTTCATTTTGAAATGGTTTCTCGGCTTCAAAAGTGTACTTCGAAAGAAGTTTAAATATTTAATTCTGCAAGTTGTTTAAGTTCTCAATTTTGTCAAATTAATCGTGCCCACTGAAAGTGCAACTTTCCGACACCTCGTTGCTCCCGCAGCCTTTTGGTTATTTTCAGATTTTGGGGTTTATTGACGGGGAGTCTTGCCCACATCTTTCTGCTGGTTTCGCTAACACCGGCCTGCCCTGCCGCACCTCACTGTAACCCACAAGGCAGCTGGGACCGGATTCTCCGTTCCTGCGATGAAGTGTTGACGCCGGGGCAGCATTCGCGGGGCTGGCTTCTCCGTTTTGGGGACTATGTCCCCCACGCCAAAACTGAGGCCTTTCACGCCACATATAGCAGGGGCTGTTTAGCACAGGGCTAAATCGCTGGCTTTGAAAGCAGACCAAGGCAGGCCAGCAGCACGGTTCAATTCCCGTACCAGCCTCCCCGAACAGGTGCCGGAATGTGGCGACTAGGGGCTTTTCACAGTAACTTCATTTGAAGCCTACTTGTGACAATAAGCGAATTTCATTTCATAAGTGACGTACGTTTCATTTCATTTCATATTCACAGCCCTGCAGGGGGCTAGCAGGGACCCGTCTGGAAACTTGCAGATACGGGCCCCCGCACTTCGGGGTCAGAGGCCGCGCATGCGAAGGGCGGTGGCCTCCAGCGGCCTCGCCATGTTCCATGATGGGCTCAGACCGCGGAGCTGGACCTCCCAAGTAGTGCACCCGATTTGCAGCGCGCCCGACACTGACCGCCTGCCCAAAAATTGTGCGGTCCCATATGAGGCCCCTCCTGCTCTCCGGTCAGCCCGCCCCCGACCATGGTCCGCAGCCGCCATGACAGTATCCCGAACAGCAGGACTATGGCTGGTCCACGCCGTCAGGAATCCGGCCGGTCGTGGGCGGAGAATGGCGGGGCTGGCCTCCAGCGATGGCCGCAGGTAGGGGTACGCCGCTTTTCGGGGCCCGGAGAATCGGTGAACCGGATCCGGTCCCAATTCCGTCCGGGGAAATGGATTCTCCGCCCCGGCGTTGGACGCGATTTCGGCGTCGGGGTGCGGAGAATCCAGCCAGTGGACTTTCACGCCAGGAAATCTGGCGCCGAACCTGGACCCATTCAACGACTGCGGAGGGGCAGCACCAGCACCACGGGGAACACAATCCATTCCAATGGGAAACGGTGCGGGATTGGCCGGGTCCGGGATTGACACTCGGGAGGCTGACAAGCTGCAGCCGCTCACACACATTACACTCCCCACACACACTCACCCCAGCCGCACACACACATTACACTCCCCACACACACTCATCCCAGCCACACACACACATTACACTCCCCACACACACTCATCCCAGCCACACACACACATTACACTCCCCACACACACTCATCCCAGCCGCACACACACATTACATTCCCCACACACACTCATCCCAGCCGCACACACACATTACACTCCCCACACACACTCGCCCCAGCCGCACACACACATTGCACTCCCCACACACTCATCCCAGCCGCACACACTCATTACACTCCCCACACACACTCATCCCAGCCACACACACACATTACACTCCCCACACACACTCACCCCAGCCGCACACACACATTACACTCCCCGCACACACTCATCCCAGCCGCACACACACATTACACTCCCCACACACACTCACCCCAGCCGCACACACACATTACACTCCCCACACACACATTACACTCCCCGCACACACTCATCCCAGCCGAACACACACATTACACTCCCCACACACACTCACCCCAGCCACACACACACATTACACTCCCCACACACACTCATCCCAGCCGCACACACACATTACACTCCCCACACACACTCACCCCAGCCGCACACACACATTACACTCCCCACACACACTCACCCCAGCCGCACACACACATTACACTCCCCACACACACTCATCCCAGCCACACACACACATTACACTCCCCCCACACACTCATCCCAGCCGCACACACACATTACACTCCCCACACACACTCATCCCAGCCGCACACCCACATTACACTCCCCACACACACTCATCCCAGCCGCACACACACATTACACTCCCCACACACACTCACCCCAGCCGCACACACACATTACACTCCCCACACACACTCATCCCAGCCGCACACACACATTACACTCCCCACACACACTCATCCCAGCCACACACACACATTACACTCCACACACACACATTACACTCCCCTCACACACTCATCCCAGCCACACACACACATTACACTCCGCACACACACATTACACTCCCCACACATACTCATCCCAGCCGCACACACACATTACACTCCCCACACACACTCATCCCAGCCACACACACACATTACACTACCCACACACACTCTTCCCAGCCACACACACACATTACACTCCCCACACACACTCATCCCAGCCGCACACACACATTACACTCCCCACACACACTCATCCCAGCCGCACACACACATTAAACTCCCCACACACACTCATCCCAGCCGCACACACACATTACACTCCCCACACACACTCATCCCAGCCGCACACACACATTACACTCCCCACACACACTCACCCCAGCCGCACACACACATTACACTCCCCAGACACACTCACCCCAGCCACACACACACATTACACTCCCCACACACACTCATCCCAGCCGCACACACACATTACACTCCCCACACACACTCATCCCAGCCGCACACACACATTACACTCCCCACACACACTCATCCCAGCCGCACACACACATTACACTCCCCACACACACTCATCCCAGTCGCACACACACATTACACTCCCCACCCACACTCATACCAGCCGCACACACACATTACACTCCCCTCACACACTCATCCCAGCCACACACACACATTACACTCCGCACACACACATTACACTCCCCACACACACTCATCCCAGCCGCACACACACATTACACTCCCCACACACACTCATCCCAGCCACACACACACATTACACTACCCACACACACTCTTCCCAGCCGCACACACACATTACACTCCCCACACACACTCATCCCAGCCGCACACACACATTACACTCCCCACACACACTCATCCCAGCCGCACACACACATTAAACTCCCCACACACACTCATCCCAGCCGCACACACACATTACACTCCCCACACACACTCATCCCAGCCGCACACACACATTACACTCCCCACACACACTCACCCCAGCCGCACACACACATTACACTCCCCACACACACTCACCCCAGCCACACACACACATTACACTCCCCACACACACTCATCCCAGCCGCACACACACATTACACTCCCCACACACACTCATCCCAGCCGCACACACACATTACACTCCCCACACACACTCATCCCAGCCGCACACACACATTACACTCCCCACACACACTCATCCCAGTCACACACACACATTACACTCCCCACCCACACTCATACCAGCCGCACACACACATTACACTCCCCCACACACACTCATCCCAGCCGCACACACACATTACACTCCCCTCACACACTCATCCCAGCCACACACACACATTACACTCCGCACACACACATTACACTCCCCACACACACTCATCCCAGCCGCACACACACATTACACTCCCCACACACACTCATCCCAGCCACACACACACATTACACTACCCACACACACTCTTCCCAGCCGCACACACACATTACACTCCCCACACACACTCATCCCAGCCGCACACACACATTACACTCCCCACACACACTCATCCCAGCCGCACACACACATTACACTCCCCACACACACTCATCCCAGCCGCACACACACATTACACTCCCCACACACACTCATCCCAGCCGCACACACACATTACACTCCCCACACACACTCATCCCAGCCGCACACACACATTACATTCCCCACACACACTCATCCCAGCCGCACACACACATTACACTCCCCACACACACTCATCCCAGCCGCACACACACATTACACTCCTCACACACACTCATCCCAGCCGCACACACACATTACACTCCCCACACACACTCATCCCAGCCGCACACACACATTACACTCCCCACACACACTCATCCCAGCCGCACACACACATTACACTCCCCACATACACTCATCCCAGCCGCACACACACATTACACTCCCCACACACACTCACCCCAGCCGCACACACACATTACACTCCCCACACACACTCATCCCAGCCGCACACATACATTACACTCCCCACACACACTCATCCCAGCCGCACACACACATTACACTCCCCACACATACTCATCCCAGCCACACACACACATTACACTCCCCACACACACTCATCCCAGCCGCACACACACATTACACTCCCCACACACACTACTCCCAGCCGCACACACACATTACACTCCCCACACACACTCATCCCAGCCGCACACAAACATTACACTCCCTACACACACTCATCCCAGCCGCACACACACATTACACTCCCCACACACTCATCCCAGCCGCACACACACATTACACTCCCCACACACACTCATCCCAGCCGCACATACACATTACACTCCCCACACACACTCATCCCAGCCGCACACCCACATTACACTCCCCACACACACTCATCCCAGCCGCACACACACATTACACTCCCCACACACACTCATCCCAGCCGCACATACACATTACACTCCCCACACACACTCATCCCAGCCGCACATACACATTACACTCCCCACACACACTCATCCCAGCCGCACACACACTACACTCCCCACACACACTCATCCCAGCCGCACACACACATTACACTCCCCACATACACTCATCCCAGCCGCACACACACATTACACTCCCCACACACACTCATCCCAGCTGCACACACACATTACACTCCCAACACACACTCACCCCAGCCGCACACACACATTACACTCCCCACACGCACTCATCCCAGCCGCACACACACATTACACTCCCCACACACACTCATCCCAGCCGCACACACACATTACACTCCCCACACATACTCATCCCAGCCACACACACACATTACACTCCCCACACACACTCATCCCAGCCGCACACACACATTACACTCCCCACACACACTACTCCCAGCCGCACACACACATTACACTCCCCACACACACTCATCCCAGCCGCACACAAACATTACACTCCCTACACACACTCATCCCAGCCGCACACACACATTACACTCCCCACACACTCATCCCAGCCGCACACACACATTACACTCCCCACACACACTCATCCCAGCCGCACATACACATTACACTCCCCACACACACTCATCCCAGCCGCACACCCACATTACACTCCCCACACACACTCATCCCAGCCGCACACACACATTACACTCCCCACACACACTCATCCCAGCCGCACATACACATTACACTCCCCACACACACTCATCCCAGCCGCACATACACATTACACTCCCCACACACACTCATCCCAGCCGCACACACACTACACTCCCCACACACACTCATCCCAGCCGCACACACACATTACACTCCCCACACACACTCATCCCAGCCGCACACACACTATACTCCCCACACACACTCATCCCAGCCGCACACACACATTACACTCCCCACACACACTCACCCCAGCCGCACACACACATTACACTCCCCACACACACTCATCTCAGCCGCACACACACATTACACTCCCCACACACACTCATCCCAGCCGCACACACACATTACACTCCCCACACACACTCATCCCAGCAAACAAGGTGGCATTGGTTGTGCTGGAGGTCGGCCATAGAGCTGATGGGTCGGCCCTGGCCAGAGGGCACCCAGGGGGATGGCCTGGGGGGGGACACCTATATGACCCGTGGCCCTTCGTTCGTTTTCATGATTTTTAAAAGCACCAGTGAACCGGGCCGTCGGGAACTCGGCCCATCGGAGGCGGAGGATGGCGGTGACCCGGCGGATACCCGGTCAAGCCCGTTAATGATACGCTAACAGTGTTTACTGTACGTGCGTTCCGGACGCATTGCACCGCGGTCGAGGTGACGGAAAATTGTGATTTGGCGTAAAATCGGTGCCCACCGCGATTTCGGTGTCAGCCAAAGGAGAATCCTGCCCTGATATTTTCTTCACGCTCCCACAAAATCTCCTATCTGTGCCCCTGACTATAGAGTCCCCAATTACTAATGCTCTGCTCCTCTCCCCCCTTCCCTTCTGAGCAACAGGGACAGACTCCGTGCCAGAGGCCCGTACCCCATGGCTTACCCCTGGTAAGTCCCCCCCCCCACAAGTATCCAAAGCGGTATACTTGTTTCTCAGGGGAACGACCGCAGGGGATGCCTGCACTGACTGCTTTTTCCCAGTCCCTCTTACAGTTACCCACCTATCTCCAATCTTTGGTGTAACTAATTCCCTGAAGCTGCTATCTATGACCCCTTCTGCCTCCCGAATGATCCGAAGTTCTTCCAACTCCAGCTCCAGTTCCCTAACTCGGTCTTGGAGGAGCTGGAGATGGCAGCACTTCCTGCAGGTAAAATCAGCAGGGACACTAACTGCATCCCTCACCTCAAACATCCTGCAGGAGGAACATTGCACTCCCTTCCCTGCCATTCCTCTAACTTTCTACCAAGATCTGGCTAACAACTAAATTAAATTTTTTATAAAAAATAATAATAATATAATAAAATATGGTACCTACCTCAGACCAATGGGTTTTATTATTAGGTTAGAGGAGGAGGGCGGGTGGGAGACACTACACGTGTAGTGTCTCGGGTTTCCTCTCCACCAGAATTTATTGGTGAGGGTCTTCCCAGACGTCCGTGGGTCGACTTCCTGTTCCCGCCTAAAACACTTATTTTTTAAAAAAATTCTCAGCTCCTGCTGAAATTGACTAACCAGCCAGCTCCACTCCCGCCGAAATCGACTGGCCTGCCCCTGCAAAGACAAGTGCTTTTAAAGGTTGACTTACCTCCCAGCAGCCACTTCCGCAATGCTCCCGCTGAAACTGACTCACCAGCTGTTCTCCCGCCGAAATCGACCCTAAGGACCCGGAAAACACGATCCGAGACATCACGTACCCTTGCACCTGGGAGGCAACATACCAATGCTCAGAAGGGAAGGGGGGAAAGGAGCAGAGCATTAGTAATTGGGGACTCTATAGTCAGGGGCACAGATAGGAGATTTTGTGGGAGCGTGAGAGACTCACGTTTGGTATGTTGCCTCCCAGGTGCAAGGGTACGTGATGTCTTGGATCGTGTTTTCAGGGTCCTTAGGGGGAGGGGGAGCAGCCCCAAGTCGTGGTCCACATTGGCACTAACGACATAGGTAGGAAAGGGGACAAGGATGTCAGGCAGGCTTTCAGGGAGCTAGGATGGAAGCTCAGAACTAGAACAAACAGAGTTGTTGTCTCTGGGTTGTTGCCCGTGCCACGTGATAGTGAGATGAGGAATAGGGAGAGAGAGCATTTAAACACGTGGCTACAGGGATGGTGCAGGCGGGAGGAATTCAGATTTCTGGATAACTGGGGCTCTTTCTGGGGAAGGTGGGACCTCTACAGACAGGATGGTCTACATCTGAACCTGAGGGGCACAAATATCCTGGGGGGGAGATTTGTTAGTGCTCTTTGGGGGGGTTTAAACTAATGCAGCAGGGGCATGGGAACCTGGATTGTAGTTTTAGGGTAAGGGAGAATGAGAGTATAGAGGTCAGGAGCACAGATTTGACGTCGCAGGAGGGGGCCAGTGTTCAGGTAGGTGGTTTGAAGTGTGTCTACTTCAATGCCAGGAGTATACGAAACAAGGTAGGAGACCTGGCAGCATGGGTTGGTACCTGGGACTTCGATGTTGTGGCCATTTCTGGAGACATGGATAGAGCAGGGACAGGAATGGATGTTGCAGGTTCCGGGGTTTAGGTGTTTTAGTAAGCTCCGAGAAGGAGGAAAAAAAGGGGGAGGTGTGCCGCTGCTAGTCAAGAGCAGTATTACGGTGGTGGAGAGGATGCTAGATGGGGACTCTTCTTCCGAGGTAGTATGGGCTGAAGTTAGAAACCGGAAAGGAGAGGTCACCCTGTTGGGAGTTTTTTATAGGCCTCCTAATAGTTCTAGGGATGTAGAGGAAAGGATGGCGAAGATGATTCTGGATATGAGCGAAAGTAACAGGGTAGTTATTATGGGAGACTTTAACTTTCCAAATATTGACTGGAAAAGATATAGTTCGAGTACAATAGATGGGTCGTTTTTTGTACAGTGTGTGCAGGAGGGTTTCCTGAAACAATATGTTGACAGGCCAACAAGAGGCGAGGCCATGTTGGATTTGGTTTTGGGTAATGAACCAGGCCAGGTGTTGGATTTGGAGGTAGGAGAGCACTTTGGGGACAGTGACCACAATTCGGTGACGTTTACGTTAATGATGGAAAGGGATAAGTATACACCGCAGGGCAAGAGTTATAGCTGGGGGAAGGGCAATTATGATGCCATTAGACGTGACTTGGGGGGGATAAGGTAGAGAAGTAGGCTGCAAGTGTTGGGCACACTGGATAAGTGGGGCTTGTTCAAGGATCAGCTACTGCGTGTTCTTGATAAGAATGTACCGGTCAGGCAGGGAGGAAGGCGTCGAGCGAGGGAACCGTGGTTTACCAAGGAAGTGGAATCTCTTGTTAAGAGGAAGAAGGAGGCCTATGTGAAGATGAGGTGTGAAGTTTCGGTTGGGGCGATGGATAGTTACAAGGTAGCGAGGAAGGATCTAAAGAGAGAGCTAAGACGAGCAAGGAGGGGACATGAGAAGTATTTGGCAGGAAGGATCAAGGAAAACCCAAAAGCTTTCTATAGGTATGTCAGGAATAAGCGAATGACTAGGGAAAGAGTAGGACCAGTCAAGGACAGGGATGGGAAATTGTGTGTGGAGTCTGAAGAGATAGGCGAGATACTAAATGAATATTTTTCGTCAGTATTCACTCAGGAAAAAGATAATGTTGTGGAGGAGAATGCTGAGCCCCAGGCTAATAGAATAGATGGCATTGAGGTACGTAGGGAAGAGGTGTTGGCAATTCTGGACAGGCTGAAAATAGATAAGTCCCCGGGACCTGATGGGATTTATCCTAGGATTCTCTGGGAGGCCAGGGAAGAGTTTGCTGGACCTTTGGCTTTGATTTTTATGTCATCATTGGCTACAGGAATAGTGCCAGAGGACTGGAGGCCAGCAAATGTGGTCCCTTTGTTCAAAAAGGGGAGCAGAGACAACCCCGGCAACTATAGACCGGTGAGCCTCACGTCTGTAGTGGGTAAAGTCTTGGAGGGGATTATAAGAGACAAGATTTATAATCATCTAGATAGGAATAATATGATCAGGGATAGTCAGCATGGCTTTGTGAAGGGTAGGTCATGCCTCACAAACCTTATTGAGAAGGTGACTGAACAGGTAGACGAGGGTAGAGCAGTTGATGTGGTGTATATGGATTTCAGCAAAGCGTTTGATAAGGTTCCCCACGGTAGGCTATTGCAAAAAATACGGAGGCTGGGGATTGAGGGTGATTTAGAGATGTGGATCAGAAATTGGCTAGCTGAAAGAAGACAGAGGGTGGTGGTTGATGGGAAATGTTCAGAATGGAGTACAGTCACAAGTGGAGTACCACAAGGATCAGTTCTGGTGCCGTTGCTGTTTGTCATTTTTATCAATGACCTAGAGGAAGGCGCAGAAGGGTGGGTGAGTAAATTTGCAGACGATACTAAAGTTGGTGGTGTTGTCGATAGTGTGGAAGGATGTAGCAGGTTACAGAGGGATATAGATAAGCTGCAGAGCTGGGCTGAGAGGTGGCAAATGGAGTTTAATGTAGAGAAGTGTGAGGTGATTCACTTTGGAAGGAAGAACAGGAATGCGGAATATTTGGCTAATGGTAAAGTTCTTGAAAGTGTGGATGAGCAGAGGGATCTAGGTGTCCATGTACGTAGATCCCTGAAAGTTGCCACCCAGGTTGATAGGGTTGTGAAGAAGGCCTATGGAGTGTTGGCCTTTATTGGTAGAGGGATTGAGTTCCGGAGTCGGGAGGTCATGTTGCAGCTGTACAGAACTCTGGTACGGCCGCATTTGGAGTATTGCGTACAGTTCTGGTCACCGCATTATAGGAAGGACATGGAGGCTTTGGAGCGGGTGCAGAGGAGATTTACCAGGATGTTGCCTGGTATGGAGGGAAAATCTTATGGACTTGAGGTTGTTTTCGTTGGAGAGAAGAAGGTTAAGAGGAGACTTAATAGAGGCATACAAAATGATCAGGGGGTTGGATAGGGTGGACAGTGAGAGCCTTCTCCCGCGGATGGAAATGGCTGGCACGAGGGGACATAACTTTAAACTGAGGGGTAATAGATATAGGACAGAGGTCAGAGGTAGGTTCTTTGCGCAAAGAGTAGTGAGGCCGTGGAATGCCCTACCTGCTACAGTAGTGAACTCGCCAACATTGAGGGCATTTAAAAGTTTATTGGATAAACATATGGATGATAATGGCATAGTGTAGGTTAGATGGCTTTTGTTTCGGTGCAACATCGTGGGCCGAAGGGCCTGTACTGCGCTGTATTGTTCTATGTTCTATGTTCTCCGGGATTGTGGTAAGTTTGTGTGAGGAGATTTACTCACCTGTGTCACAGTCGCTTTGTGGTGCTGCATTTCTGGGGCTGATTTATCTCATATTATTATTCATCTCAACCCACTGCATGAGCTAGAAGACCATCTATCCAGTTTCTGTTC
The DNA here is from genome assembly GCF_047496885.1 of Scyliorhinus torazame. Taxonomy (NCBI): domain Eukaryota; kingdom Metazoa; phylum Chordata; class Chondrichthyes; order Carcharhiniformes; family Scyliorhinidae; genus Scyliorhinus; species Scyliorhinus torazame. Next base: position 268,331,707 of record NC_092715.1, on the reverse strand, counting down.
CGTAATGGGGCGCTGCGATCTGGAATGCAGTGCCGGAGTCTTCAAAAACGGGCGGGGCGGGTACCTCCGGCGGGAAGGAGTGGTGTGAACCAGTCCGGCGTCGGGCCGCCCCGAAGGTGCGGAATTCCCCGCACCATCCGGAGCGCGGCCGGCGCCGGAGTGGTTTGCACCACGCTGGGAGCGCCAGTGTGTGCTGGCGTCGTCCCAGCGCACGCGCAGGAGGGTTCTTCTCCGCGCCGGCCATCGCGGACTGTTCCAGCGGCCGACATGGAGGAATAGAGTGCCCCCACGGCACAGGCCCGCCCGCGGATCGGTGGGCTCCGGTCGCGGGCCAGGCCACCCTGGGGGCACCCCCTGGGGCCAGATCCCCCCGCGCCCCCCCCCCCAAGGGCCCCGGAGGCCGCCCGCGGGGCCAGGTCCCGCCGTTAAGTACCTGTTGTAAAATAAACCGTCCGGAAACAGCCGGCCGTTCGGCCCATCGAGGGCCGGAGAATCGCGGGGGGGGGGGGGGGGGGGTCGGCGAATCCCGCCCACTCTCTCTGAAAAGACGGGGGAAGCAGATTCAATAATAACTTTCAAAAGGGGACCTTTGCCGGACTGTGGGGAAAGAGCAGCGGAGTGGGTGTAAATGAGTCGCTCGCACAAAAGAGCCAGCAAGCTGGGGCAACTGGCCTTCACATCCCAGGATCCAGCCCAGGTTTTGGAGAATTTTCCTGGCTCTCTTCACCAGTTGGAAAGGTTAAAAGCAGAGGTTCGCTATCTGCTGCTCATTGCTTTTCAGAATTACAGCCAACTGGTTAAAAAATTAGACTTCAAGTCCAGCCCCAAGTCTAATGAGCTTTTATCAAATAAACAGACGACAGAAGGTATTTCAGAAATGTGTATGTATATATTACAAGCAGCTACATATAAACAAGTACAATATGGTATTTTATTTTCACTGCGAGTATGAGTTTGGATAGAAAACAAATTTGCCGCGATTCTCCGTTTCAAGTGCTGACCGCGGGACTGAACCAGTGGACTTACATCCCACGGAGGAGGGGCCGGTCCTGAACAATTCAGGATCCGTTAACGGACCAGCGCCACGGGGAACTCGGCCAATTCCAATGGCAAACCGTGTCCAGTTCCACCGGAGTCGGGGTTGCCAGTCGAGAGGCTGATAAACTGTAGCCGCATATCAGCACTCCACTCCCCCCACACACTCCCCATACACACTCCCCCACACACACTCCCCCACACACACTCCCCCACACACACTCCCCACACACACTCCCCCCACACACTCCCCACACACACTCCCCCACACACTCCCCCACACACTCCCCCACACACACTCCCCCACACACACACCCCACACACACTCCCCCCACACACTCCCCACACACACTCCCCCACACACTCCCCCACACACACTCCCCCCACACACACTCCCTCAACACACACTCCCCCCACACACACTCCCCACACACACTCCCCCCACACACACTCCCCACACACACTCCCCACACACACTCCCCACACACACACTCCCCACACACACTCCCCACACACACTCCCCACACACACTCCCCCCACATGCTCCCCACACACACTCCCCCACACACACTCCCCCCACACACACTCCCCACACACACTCCCCACACACACTCCCCCACACACACTCCCCACACACACTCCCCCCACACACTCCCCCACATACACTCCGCACACACACTCCCCCACACACTCCCCACACACACACCCCACACACACTCCCCCCACACACACTCCCCACACACACTCCCCACACACACTCCCCCACACACTCCCCACACACACTCCCCCACACACTCCCCCACACACTCCCCCACACACTCCCCCACACACACTCCCCCACACACACACCCCACACACACTCCCCCCACACACTCCCCACACACACTCCCCCACACACTCCCCCACACACACTCCCCCCACACACACTCCCTCAACACACACTCCCCCCACACACACTCCCCACACACACTCCCCCCACACACACTCCCCACACACACTCCCCACACACACTCCCCACACACACACTCCCCACACACACTCCCCACACACACTCCCCACACATGCTCCCCACACACACTCCCCCACACACACTCCCCCCACACACACTCCCCACACACACTCCCCACACACACTCCCCCACACACACTCCCCACACACACTCCCCCCACACACTCCCCCACATACACTCCGCACACACACTCCCCCCACACACTCCCCACACACACTCCCCACACACACTCCCCCCACACACACTCCCCACACACACTCCCCACACACACTCCCCACACACACTCCCCACACACACTCCCCCCACACACACTCCGCACACACACTCCCCCCACACACACTCCGCACACACACTCCGCACACACACTCCGCACACACATTCCCCACACACACTCCCCACACACACTCCCCCCACACACTCCCCACACACACTCCCCCACACACACTCCCCCCACACACACTCCCCACACACACTCCCCACACACACTCCCCACACACACTCCGCACATACACTCCCCCCACACACACACTCCCCACACACACTCCCCACACACACTCCCCAAACACGCTCCCCACACACACACTCCGCACACACACTCCGCACACACATTCCCCACACACACTCCCCACACACACTCCCCCACACACTCCCCACACACACACTCCCCACACACACACACTCCCCGCACACACTCCCCACACACACACACTCCCCGCACACACTCCCCACACACACACACTCACCACACACACACACTCACCACACACACTCCCCACGCACAATCCCCACACACACTCCCCGCACACACACACTCCCCACACACACACACTACCCACACACACACACTACCCACACACACACACACTCACACAGACACACTCATACACACACATACACACACACTCCTAAAGTAGGGAGCATCTGGACAGCCTTCACTGTATACCGGAGCTGGTTATCATTTATCTTATCAAATGTATATTTGATATGGGCAGCACAGTAGCACAGTGGTTAACACTGTTGCTTCACAGCTCCAGGGTCCCAGGTTCGATTCCGGCTTGGGTCACTGTCTGTGCGGAGTCTGCACGTTCTCCCCGTGTCTGTGTGGGTTTCCTCCGGGTGCTCCGGTTTCCTCCCACAGTCCAAAGATGTGCAGGTTAGATGGATTGGGATTGTCTGTGCTACATTGCCCTTAGTGTCCAAAAGAAAGGTTAGGTGGGGTTACTGGGTTATGGGGATAGGGTGGAGGTGTGGGACTTGGCTAGGGTGCTCTTTCCAAGGGCCGGTGCAGACTCGATGGGTCGAATGGCCTCCTTCTGCACCGTAAATTCTATGATTCTGTGATTCTATCTGGTGTAACAATGGTGAGAAATGGATTTGTGTGCATCACTGGAGCAGACAGCAGAGATTGGACCAATGACCTTCAGTTTCCTTTGAGTAGAGTTCGTCAGGACGGTCACCAAGATCTAACCACTGGTCCAGAGACAGTCATTGCAATCTTTTAGAATATATTTAGAGAAGATGAGCACAGAACCACTTCTCTCTTTTGTATTTGTTTAATCATTGTTTGTAATCACCCACTTTCTTCAGGAAGGGACAAAAGCAAATTGCTGCGGATTCTGGAATCTGAAACCAAAAGAGAAAATGCTGGAAAATCCCAGCAGGTCTGGCAGCATCTGGAGGGAGAGAAAAGAGCCAACGTTTCGAGTCCAGGTGACCCTTTGTCAAAGCAGATGACCCTTTGTTCTAATAACTCCTTGGCGTAGAAGTTCAGTCCCTCGGGGGTATCGCATACAGGGTATGGCAAGGTATGCACTGGGACACCCTTCCCCATTACCCACCCCCCCTCCCCCTCCCCCGCCGGCCCAGAGATCCACGCACAAGGACAGGATGGAATTTCCTGGAATTTTAACTTGCAATGAGGCATTACCCATCCCCGAGCACCGCAGGTCATCCTCCTTGGCCCTCAGACTGCAACCCCCCCCAAATCCGAACGTCACCCCACATTACCCCCCACCCCCTCCGACTACCTCTCCTACCATTCCAATTACCCCCTGACCTTTCCTACCCCCTCCTCCCCCATCCCACACACGCCCCCCACTCCATCCTACCTTACACACTTGCCTTCTCCCTGGATTGGTCTGGGACCTATAAGCGTACTTGGCCCTTGACACCTTTGCCGTATAAAGCGGAGGGGGTGGGGGGCGTATCTTCACATCCCCTGCCTCTGCGCTTGTGCACTGGAAGGCGCTGGGAAGCATGTAAGCTGCACATTCTTCAACCAACCGGGGTCAGAAGACTCGGTCAGAAGCCTGTTATTTTAGAACTGGGAAAGGATGGGAGTGATTTCCACTCCTCAGACGGTCCTGCCTCTTACCCCTTCGTGTGAAATTGTATCCCTCCACTGAAAGTCACTGGAATGTTTTCGTACAATTAAGAGCTCGATACAAATGCACGTTTTGCCGCTGTTACTTCGGGCAACCTGGATTTCAACTCCTTTCCAATTCTTTCACGGGACGTGGCCGCCGTTGCCTGGGCCAGCATTTATTGCCCATCCCTAATTGCCCCTGAAATGAGTGCTTTGCTCGGCCATTTAAGAGTCAACCACAGTTGCTGTGGGCCTGGAGTCACGTGTAGGCCAGACCAGGTCAGGACAGCAGATTTCCTTCACCAAAGGACATCAATGAACTACATGGATTTTTATGACAATCGACAATGGTTTTAATTGCAGATTTATTTTATTGAATTCCAATTCCGCCACCTGCTGTATCCTTGGTCCCCCAAAGCACTATGTAAGGTCTTTGGATTTCTCGTCCAGTGGCAATACCATTACTTCGCCTCCTACCCTCTCTGCGTGTCACTGAACTACCTTCACTGTACTAGTGACAGGCCTTTCTCAGCAGAGGCCATGGCCAGATAATATGAGGTATTTCAGCAAAACAGACCATCATTCAGACAGTCAGCCATTTGCTAATGGCCTGGATCTGGTTTGGTTTTGTTTATTGTCACGTGTACCGAGGTACAGTGAAAAGTATTTTTCTGCGAGCAGCTCAACAGATCATTAAGTACATGAGAAGAAAAGGGAATAAAAGAAAATACATAATAGGGCAACACAACATATACAATGTAACTACATAAGCACTGGGATTGGATGAAGCATACAGGGTGTAGTGTTAATGAGGTCAGCCCATAAGAGGGTCATTTAGGAGTCTGGTGACAGTGGGGAAGAAGCTGTTTTTGAGTCTGTTCGTGCGTGTTCTCAGACTTCTGTATCTCCTACCCGATGGAAGAAGTTGGAAGAGTGAGTAAGCCGGGTGGGAGGGATCTTTGATTATGCTGCCCGCTTTCCCCAGGCAGCGGGAGGTGTAGATGGAGTCAATGGATGGGAGGCAGGTTTGTGTGATGGACTGGGCGGTGTTCACGACTCTCTGAAGTTTCTTGAGGCCTTGGGCCGAGCAGTTGCCATACCAGGCTGTGATGCAGCCAGATAGGATGCTTTCTATGGTGCATCTGTAAAAGTTTGGAAAAGTTGATAAGAGTTAATGTCGGCATGCCGAATTTCCTTAGTTTCCTGACCTGGGGCGAAATTCTCCGACCCCCCGCTGGGTTGGAGAATCGCCGGGGGCTGGCGTGAATCCCGCCCCCGCCGGTTGCCGAAGTCTCCGGCACCGGATATTCGGCGGGGGCGGGAATCGCGCCGCGCCGGTTGGCGGGCCCCCCCCCGCTCGATTCTCCGGCCCGGATGGGCCGAAGTCCCACCGCTAAAATGCCTGTCCCGCCGGCGTAAATTAAACCACCTACCTTCCCGGCGGGACAAGGCGGCCTGGGCGGGCTCCGGGGTCCTGGGGGGGGCGGGGGGGGCGATCTGGCCCCAAGGGGTGCCCCCACAGTGGGCTGGCCCGCGATCGGGGCCCACCGATCCGCGGGCGGGCCTGTGCCGTGGGGGCACTCTTTCCCTTCTGCCTTCGCTATGGTCTCCACCATGGCGGAGGCAGAAGAGACTCCCTCCACTGCGCATGCGCGGGAATGCTGTCAGCGGCCGCTGACGCTCCCGCGCATGCGCCGCCCAGAGATGTCATTTCCGCGCCAGCTGGCGGGGCACCAAAGGCCTTTTCCGCCAGCTGGCGGGGCGGAAATCCGTCCGGCGCCGACCTAGCCCCTCAATGTTGGGGCTCGGCCCCCAAAGATGCGGAGCATTCCGCACCTTTGGGGCGGCGCGATGCCCGTCTGCTTTGCGCCGTTTTGGGCGCCAGTCGGCGGACATCGCGCCGTTTCCGGAGAATTTAGCCCCTGGTCAGCACACACGGCAAGTTAGTTTGAGGAGAATCAGTTCACTTCATACTTCCTTTACCAAATTGGGAGACTTTGTTCAAAATCTCCTCCCATTAATCAGGAGCACCAGTATATCTCCATATCGATTTTAATCCAAGTAATGACCGTGGATGAGGCAAATAAGAGAAACAAATAACAATTAGTGTGACTTTCTGGTGGCGGTTTCGTCTATCGATGAATGCGGAAACTATCCTGAGCATCTGTTTACCAATTGCACCATCTGTCTCAATTGTGAGTATTTGCAAAAGCCATACAAAATGATTCGTTTTGTAGCAGCACAGATTATTTGACTCCACCATTGGCAGCAGATCAAATATCCAGCTAATCCGTCTCGTCTCCCGATCTTCGGTAATTATGGGCTTGCAGTCAATTTTATAGTAAGAGTTAATGCAAACAGGAGCTTCAGGTGCCATGAATGAATTACATGAAACAGTACAAAGACATTCTTTCCGTGTGTGTATATATATAAGAACTGTAATTTCACTGTTTCAGCTCTAGTTTTAAATGCAGCACGATAACATATAGAGATTATACTGGACTCCTCATCCCCGGGATACTACCCATGGCTTATGTCTGTAATGCGCAGTCCTTCCCCTCAAACACGCAGATAAATCTCCCGATGCTACCTTGTTTCTAAATCTAATCAGGAATGAAAGAAACGTCTTTAGTCAGAAAGTGGAGGGAATGTGGAACATGCTTCCACGGGGAGGTGAACAGAGGGAGTTGGATAAACAGGAAGTCAAAGGATAGGGTGAGAGGGTTGTGATATTATGAGAAATGTACAGAACTGGAAGGGTTAATGTTATGTCCGAATCAACCACTAGAGGGAGCTAGATGCAGAAAGCATCGATGCAAAGAGTTCTGGGAGAGTGTTGAGGAGAAGGCGAGGAGAAAGACTGTAGGAAAGCTAGTGTGAGTGAGAGCAGATCATAGTTATTGTATTAGTGCAGAGATGAGTGTAGATTGTATGTTTATTGTCAATTGTTTATTTAGAAGTAAGAGGTTGAATTCAATTAAGTAGTGTAAAAAATCTTTAGCTTCGTTTCATGCAAAAGCTAGTTGTGGTCTTTGTGAACACTTTGTTTGCCAACCATCCGAGGATCTGAACCACAAAGAACACCACAAGGGTGAAATAAAGTCAGGTTGGAGGACACTCACATGGAGAGAATGGCTGGCATGGACCCGTTGAAATGAATGGCCTGGTCCTGGAAATGCTTTGTAAGTTTGTAAAATACTTTTACAATTTGCTGATTTGGGGCATTTTGTGGGAGATTTCAAAGCTGAACCATCTGGAATCTCAGTTGAAAATCTATCAAAGATAATAAAAATTAAATAAAAATTAAGTTCAATGCTTAAAACGTGAATTTTCTTTTAACAATGCATAGCTCTGTCAAATACTCTGCTCAATATCTAACCACTTTTACTTGCAAACCTCTGGTGGGAACAGGAGAGAACCCAAGGGTTAAACGCTCCAAAGGCACTTTACAGGAGTAATTACGACATAATTTGACACTAAATCATGTAAGTAGATATGAGGAGAGGAGACCAAATGCTTTATTAAAGAGATAGGTTTTAAATACATTTAATTCTGGGTCAGATGGCTTCAGAAAAGTATCCATTTATGTTACAACTAAGGCACTTGTAGGTAACATGGTGACCAACATCTCGGTTTATTTTGCATTAAGTGCTTGTCATCAAAGAATCCCTGCGGTGCAGAAGGAGACCATTTGGCCCATCAAGTCTGCACCGATCCTCCGAAAGAGCACTCTACCCATGTCCACTCCCCCGGCCTGCCCACCCCACCCTATCCCCAGAACATAACCTAAACATCTCTGGACACTAAGGTGCAATTTAGCGTATCCAATCCACCTAACCTTTGCATCTTTGGACTGTGGGAGGAAACTGGAGCACCCGGAGGAAACACAGGCAGACATGGGGAGAAAGTGCAGACTCCGCACAGACAGTCACCCAGGGTCTGAATCACACCCGGGTCCCTGGAGCTGTGAGGCAGCAGTGCAAACCACTGTGCCACTGTGCCGTCCATTGTCATTGATATGTATCAACGTTTTGCACAATTAAAAATGTTCCCCTGAATAGCCTATTCTAATTGTCCTGTTTCTTTGCCTGGTTTTGTATTGGGCCTTCTGAGGTGCTGGATTCAGGAGCCAACACTCCTACCATCTGGCTAATCTCAATTTGACTGTGGCTATTGTTGGGCAGTGTCGTTTCCCTGAGATACAGGGGAGGCTAAAAGCTCTTAGATGAGAATAATCATGGCCCATCTAGTTTCCCTACTATCCTGGAAGCCACAAGCTACAACAATAATGCAGTTATTGAATCATCACAGCAAACAGTCTCTATCAATGAGTCTACAACACATCTACACATGAGAGTAAAACCCCTTGTGTGGGAGAGTTCTGAGGACCATTGTTCTAACTTTACCTGCTCCTCCCACGGTACGCTCACCATTAATCATGTCTGAAATTACTGATACACTGTACAATCCACAGTGCAATTCGGGGCGGCACAGTGACACAGTGATTAGCACTGTTGCTTCACAGCGCCAGGGTCACTGTCCCCGGGTTCGATTCCCAGCTTGGGCCACTGTCTGTGCGGAGTCTGCACGCTCTCCCCGTGTCTGCGTGGGTTTCCTCCGGGTGCTCCGGTTTCCTCCCGCAAGTCCCGAAAGACGTGCTCTTATGTAATTTGGGCATTCTGAATTCTCCCTCCGTGTAACCGAATAGGCGCCGGAATGTGGCAACTCGGGGCATTTTACAGTAACTTCATTGCAGTGTTAATGTGAGCCTCCTTGTAATAATAAAGATTATAAATTGATATAAATATATTAAAAATGTAGAGTGACAACAGTAACTGTGCTCATTGGGAGCCAGAGGGATTTTCTTTACAAGTTGACTATTAAAAGCTGGTGAATGGTTAATTGTAGCAAATATCAGAATGTATATTTTTCCGCAATTTAATCTGCTTTTCTAAGTTTCGTAATTGAAATCAAGCAGGGAAATAAGTTTGTTATAACGGAAGACGGAAGGCTGGAACAATTACGTTTGTTCGAACAATGTTGGACAATTTTCTGCATCACATTTCATCCATACACTTGGCTTTCATTTTCAAAAGAGTTAGTCAAATGCTCGTTACTTCTCCTCAAGTATAATATTTAAATACTAGAGTAGTGTCCTTGTCTCTCTTCAAAGGTATCAAATCCATCATTCACCTTTTACCTTATACCTCTTTTTTAAATTAAGGATTTAGTTGAAGTTACTATGAGCAGTAATTTAAAGCGATTCCACTACATGACTACCTCTGTCAGATCTTTCTCCTTCCTGTGTTATGACTCTCTCTATAACTTTTCTCTTCATGTTGAAACTGTCCTTGAAGGGGTGTTTTTTTTGTTGGTTTTATTTGTAAACTGTTACTTGAACAAGGAACGGTTAATTACAAAACTTTTCAAACAATGGCCTTAGGTAGTTTCCAGTTCATTTCTTCACTGTGACAGTCAAAGAGACCATTGAATACGAAAAAAACCTCTTATGACCGGTAACCTTTGTTTGAATCAATCGAAGTTGTGGCCATTTTCCAGACATCCAAACAAATTGTTACCAATCGATCAAAGTACTATTTTTAACAAGGGGGAGGAAATCGTCAACATTCTAACTTTTACTCATGATTGTGATATTTGTGCAATCATATGGCACAGAAGGAGGCCATTCAGCCCATCTTCTCAGCACTTACTTTTTGAAAGAGTTATCCAATTAGTCCTACATGCCCTGTTCTTTCTGCGTAGCCCAGCGATTGCTCCCTTTTTAAGTATTTATCCATTTTCCTTTTGAAAGTTACAATTGAAACTGCTTCCACCACCTTGATCCTGCTGTGTAACTGAACAAAAGGATGAGAATTTTCAAATCGGTGTTGCCAGACCGGGAGTCAGTATAAATCAGGGAATATAGAGCGATGGGTGAGCAGGATCTGGTTTGGGTCTAATGCAGACAACAGAGTTTTAGATTAATATCATTACTTAGATGAGCAGAGTGAAAGCACGGTAGCTAAATGTGCAAATGAAACAAGGATAGGTAGGAAAGTATGTTGTGAAGAACACAAGAACTAGGAGCAGGAGTAGGCCATCTGGCCCCTCGAGCCTGCTCCGCCATTCAATGAGATCATGGCTGATCTTTTGTGGACTCAGCTCCACTTTCCGGCCCGAACACCATATCCCCGAATCCCTTTATTCGTCAAAAAACTATCTTTATCTTAAAAACATTTAATGAAGGAGCCTCAACTGCTTAGTTTGCAGGCACAGTAAGGAGTTAAGAAGGCTAATGGAATGTATCCTTTACTACAAGAGCAATCGAACATAAAAGTAAAGATGCCATGCTTCAGTTGGACAGGGCACTGGTGAGATCACATCTCGAATCCTGTGTTCAATTTTGATCTCCTTATTTAAGGAAGGATGTTACTGTTTTCTTTTATAAATGTTTTTTACTGGGTTTTTGAACAAAGTATATTTACTGTTATGTACACAGGATAAGAAACATATATATATATACACATAAATAGAAGAGAGGGCACACCCAAACATAACAAAGAAAAGAAAATAGTAAATAATTTAAAAAAATAATACAATAAAAAAATAAAATAGAATAATTGGTCGGATGTTGTGCACCAGCTCAACACCAGCAACTCTATACAACTGGCAGAATTATTTACAACACATACGTAGGCGACTGTTTGCGGGAGGGAGGGAGGGAGGGCTGGGGGGTGGAGACCAGGGAGGTAAATATACATTCGGGTGCCGGAGAGACAATTACAGTGGGCAATACTCGAATGGGTTTGGTGTTGTTGTCGCTTCTCCCGGACGGATCTCGCTGCCGTCTCGCACTCACCGCCACTTCTGCCATTCCTCCCGTCTTTCTTCTTCATTCTCCTCGTTCCCTACTCCTGGAGATGCCCTGTTCGTTATTGTAGCCCATGCCTTCCTTCCAGCTCTCATTTCCCTGCCTCCCCCCCCACCCCCCCCCCCCCCCACCTCTTTGGTTCTCCTCTCTTGTTCCCTGTCTCTTCCCTCTCTCCCCCCCCCCCCCCTCCCGTGGTTCGCCTTTCTTTCCTCATAGGCTGAGCTGTCGTCCCCCCCCCCTTCTCCCGGTCCACCACCATGCCCCGGCTACTCCCCCCTGATTCTTGGCTACCTGGCTATTCTTCCTCTCATTCATTGGCCACAAACAGGTCCCGCAACAATTGGGTGAATGGCTCCCACGTTCTGTGGAAGCCGTCGTCTGACCCTCGGATGGCAAATTTGATTTTCTCCATTTGGAGAGATTCTGAGAGGTCGGACAGCCAGTCTGCAGCTTTGGGTGGTGCTGCTGACCGCCAGCTGAACAGGATTCTACGGTGGGCGATCAGGGAGGCAAAGGCAAGGGTGTCCGCCCTCCTCCCCAGGAATAGATCTGGCTGGTCTGAGTCCCCGAAGACCGGCACTTTAGGGCATGGCTCCACCCTCATCCCCACCACTTTGGACATTGCCCCGAAGAAGGTTGTCCAGTACCCCGCACGTCTGGGGCAAGACCAGAACATGTGGGCATGGTTGGCCAAGCCTCTTTGGCACCATTCACATCTATCCGCCACGTCCAGGAAGAACCTACTCATACGGGGTCTTGTTAAGTGGGCTGTATGTACCACTTTTAGTTGCGTCAGGCTGAGCCTTGCGCACGTGGAGGTGGAGTTGACCCTATGCAGTGCTTCGCTCCAGAGTCCCCACCCTATCTCAATCCCCAGGTCCTCCTCCCATTTCTTTCTTGTTGCGTCCAGTACGGTGTCAGCCCTTTCTATCAGTCGGTCATACATGTCACTACAGTTTCCTTTGTCTAGTACGCTTGCGTCCAGTAACTCTTCCAGTAATGTCTGTCATGGCGGTTGTGGGTACGTCCTTGTCTCCTTTTGTAGGAAGTTTTTGAGCTTTAGATACCTTAGCTCGTTCCCCCTGGCCAGGATCGTCCAGTGTTGCGACCCTGCCATCCGTGTATAGGTCCCTGACTGTCAGTGTCCCTCTGTCCTGTCCCCACCTTTTGAAGGTGGTGTCAGTCAGTGCTGGTGTGAACCTGTGGTTGTTGCAGATGGGAGCTTTGTCCGACATTTTGGTCAGGCCAAATTGCTGCCGTAGTTGGTTCCAGGACTGGAGGATGGCGATCACCAACGGGCTGCTGGAGTGTTTTTTGGGTGGGGATGGGGATGCTGCCGTGGCGAGGGACCGGAGGGAGGTTCCCATGCAGGAGGCCTCTTCCGCGCCCACCCACTCGGCTTCTGGCTCCTTGATCCATCCCCTTATTCACTCGGCCGTCGCCGCCCAGTGGTAGAATTGTAGGTTTGGGAGGGCTAGCTCCCCCCCTGGATTTTGTTTTTTGTAGGACTTTAGAACATAGAACATAGAAAATACAGCACAGAACAGGCCCTTCGGCCCACGATGTTGTGCCGAACCTTTGTCCTAGATTAATCATAGATTATCATTGAATCTACAGTGCAGAAGGAGGCCATTCGGCCCCCTGAGTCTGCACCAGCTCTTGGAAAGAGCACCCTACCCAAACGCAACACCTCCACCCAACACCAAGGGCAATTTGGACATTAAGGGCAATTTATCATTGGCCAATTCACCTAACCCGCACATCTTTGGACTGTGGGAGGAAACCGGAGCACCCGGAGGAAACCCACGCAGACACGGGGAGGACGTGCAGACTCCGCACAGACAGTGACCCAAGCCGGAATCGAACCTGGGACCATGGATCTGTGAAGCAATTGTGCTATCCACAATGCTACCGTGCTGCCATTAAGAACAAATAAATCTACACTATATCATTTTCCCGTAATCCATGTACCTATCCAACAGCTGCTTGAAGGTCACTAATGTTTCCGACTCAACTACTTCCACAGGCAGTGCATTCCATGCCCCCACTACTCTCTGGGTAAAGAACCTACATCTGATATCCCTCCTATATCTTCCACCTTTCACCTTAAATTTATGTCCCCTTGTAATGGTGTGTTCCACCCGGGGAAAAAGTCTCTGACTGTCTACTCTATCTATTCCCCTGATCATCTTATAAACCTCTATCAAGTCGCCCCTCATCCTTCTCCGCTCTAATGAGAAAAGGCCTAGCACCCTCAACCTTTCCTCGTAAGACCTACTCTCCATTCCAGGCAACATCCTGGTAAATCTTCTTTGCACCTTTTCCAGAGCTTCCACATCCTTCCTAAAATGAGGCGACCAGAACTTTGTTTGGGATCCTTGCATTCCCCCCCCATACGAACGCCATGATTAGTTTGTCCAGCGCTTTGAAAAAGGCCTTGGGGATGTAGATCGGAATGGATCTAAGTAAGAAGAGGTACCCGGGCAGTACGTTCATTTTGATGGTCTGGACTCTCCCCGCGAGGGAGATGGGAGTGTGTTCCATCTTTGCAGGTCCTTTTTTACTTCCTCCGTCAGACTGGTGAGGTTCCATTTGTGGATCCCTTTCCAGTCATGGGCTATTTGGATTCCCAGGTAGCGGAATTTGTGTCGGGCTTGTTTAGACGGCAGTCCCGTTAGTGCTGCCCCGCTTACTTGTGGGTGTACCGGGAAGATCGCGCTTTTGCTCATGTTACTGTTTTGGAGGTGGCTCACAGGAGGTTCACTAGATGGATGTCTTATGAGGAAAGGTTAGACAGATTGGGCTGGTCTCCACTGGTGCTAAGAAGAGTGAGGTGTGACTTAATTGACATAATGTGGAGATGCCGGCGTTGGACTGGGGTGAGCACAGTACGAAGTCTTACAACACCAGGTTAAAGTCCAGCAGGTTTGTTTCGATGTCACTAGCTTAATTGACATAGACACGATCCTGAATGATCTTGACAAGGTGGAGGTGGAAAGGATGTTTCCTCTAGTGGGTGAGTCCAGAAGGAGGGGGCATTGTTTTGGAATTAGGGGGTCTCTCTTATAGCACATGGTTGAGCAGAGGTATTTTTCTCTCAGAGGGCTGTGCGACTTTCGAACTCTGTGCCTCAGGAGGCGGTGGAAAGGGGGCCACTGAATATTTTTGAAGCGGAAGTAGATAGATTCTTGTTAGGCAAGAGGATCAAAGGTTATGGGGGTAGATGGGAATGTGGAAACCGGAACACAAACATATCAGCCATGATCTTATTGAATGACGGAGCAGGGTCGAGGGGCCGAATGGTGGCTTCTGTTCCAATTTCACCTGTTCGGATGTTCACATCTAACCCAGACGGATAAAAGACATGTCTTTCTTTCTTTCCTGCTCATTCACTTTCAGTGCTAGTTGTCAACCTAAACTAGTCTCCACCCATTTACCAGTCAACAGCGAGTTTTCAAGTTGCCACAAATTAAATTCAGACTGGCAAACCCATCAGGGAGATTGCAATAAGTAGTAAAGCAAGCAAAAGATTCACGTCACTGCGCTGTGTTGGAGTGGAGGCCAACTATTGGAGCAGAGCAGAGGAGTTGGCAATCCTTGCTGCTGATGTCTAGCACGCTGTCCACAAGTGTTCCAGTTCTCGGGATTGGCATTCCCCGCTTTTTGTTGATCAGAAGACGACAGCATCACACAATATAAATAAATTTCCACCAACTCTAGCACGATGCCATCACCAAACATATCTTCCCCTCACCTCCCCGGTCATCATTCCGAAGGGACCATTCCTTCTGTGACACCCTGGTGCACTCCTCTGTCTCCCCCAGCACCCCTTCGCCGAAGGCACCTTCCCTTGCAATCACAGGAGGCGTAACATCTGCCCCTTTACCTCTTCCTTCCTATCTCCTCAGAGCCTCAAATACTCATTCATGGTGAAGCAGCGATTTACTCGCACTTCTGTCAATTTGTTCTACTGTATTCGCTGCTCACAATGTGCTCTCCTCTACTCTGGGGAGCCAGAGCGCAGACTGAGGTGACTGCTTTGCGGAACGCCTTCACTCAGCCAGCACGCATGGCCCCGACCTCCCGATCACTTGCCGTTTCAATTCACCACCTTGCTCTCATGCGCGCATTTCCGTCCTTGTCTGTGACAATGTTCTAGTGAAGCCTAACGCAAACTGGGGGAACAACGGCGCAGGCTCTCATTCGGCGCCTTCCAGCCCTCTGGACACAACATTGAGTTCAACAACTTCAGACCACGAACTTTGTCCTCCATTGTGATTTTAATTCCACCTAGTGTCAGTCTGTAACTTGTTCTCATGTTTTTGCTTTCCCTGCAGCCCCCAATCTGAACATCATCCCTCACTCGAGCCAACTTGTGCCGGGGGAAATGTTCTGGATAATTCGCCACCCAAATGGCCACCTTCCTGCGTGATGGAGACTGGGGGCAGGCTGATCAGTGGCAAGGAGAAAGAGGAAGGACACTTTTAAAATATTCTCTCACAGGATGTGGTCTTCGCTGGCCAGGCCAGCATTTATTGCCCATCCCTTATTGCCCCTGAGAAGGTGGTGGCGAGCCGCCTTCCTGAACCGCTGCAGTCCACGTGGTGTAGGTGCACCCACTGTGCTCTTAGGGAGGAAGTTCCAGGATTTTGACCCAACGGCAGTGAAGGAACGGCTGATATATTTCCAAGGGAGTGACTTGGAGGGGAATGTGTAGTAGGCGGTGTCCCCAGGTATCTGCTGCCCTTGTTCTTTTAAGTGGTGGAGGTCACGGGTTGGGAAGGAGTTGTCGAAGTAGACTTGTATCTTTTACAGAGATGGTCCAAAGTGTGTTACACCCAATTAGGTACCTTTGCAGTGCAGTCACAGTTGTGATGTAGGCAGCATGCTGGCTAATTATTTGCATAGTAAGCTCCCGCAAACAGCAGTGTGATAATGACCAGATTTGAGTGATGTTGGTTGAGGTTTAAAATTGACCAGGGCCTTCTTAGCAAATGTAGAGCCATGGCATCTTTAACTTTCATTTGCGAGGGCAGAGAGGGCCTCGGTTTAATGTTTGATCCATAAAAACAACACGTCCAACAGTACATCACTGGGAATGTCAGCCTGGATTTATGCTGAACTCTCCAGATTGGATCCTGAACTTACTGCTGTCTGACTCTGAAGCACAGCTCAAGAAGACCATGGCACACAACAGTGCACACAATTCCACTCTCCTTGCGTCTGGCATTCACTCCACTCCTTCCTGCGGGAATCACAGAGTGGTCCAGAGTAAAACACTTGATTTGATATTCCCCCCCCCCCCCCCCCCCCCCGCCCCTCTCAACCAAGGGCCAGAGGTCAATATAAAACCTCTTTGTAAACCCCAACTGACGTCAGTTAACTGAATACACACCAGGAAAATTCACTTTGTTTATTGGTCTTTAACTGAGGTGGTAATTGTTCCCATAGCATATTCTAAGCCTCTAAACTGATTTCCAAACAATGGTAAATCATTATGGATAAAATTATTATCTTACTCTCTAATTAACATTCCTACAATCAAAGAGTTATACAGCAAAGAATGAAGCTTGTTCGGCCATTGTGTCTTTACTATGATCTATGATGTGGAGATGCCGGCGTTGGACTGGGGGGAAGCACAGTAAGAGGTCTTACAACACCAGGCTAAAGTCCAACAGGTTTGTTTGGAATCACTAGTTTTCGGAGCACAGCTCCTTGATCAGGTGAGTGAAGGGGTGTGTTACACAAACACATATATAGACAAAGTCAATGATGCAAGATGATACTTTGAATGCGAGACTTTGTAGGTAATTAAGTCTGTACAAATCCTATAAAATTAGTCTGACTTCCCTGCACCTTCATATTAACCCTACAATTTTCTTCATTCAATTGTGTGTCTAATTTACTTTTAAAAGTTATTTTTGTGTCTTCTTCCTCCACCTTTTCAGACAGTGACTTCCAGATCACGACAACTCACTCTGTAAAATAATTTCTCTTAATCTCCAGTTCTTTTATCAATTACCTTCAAACTGTGTGCTGTAATGACTGAACCTCCCGCCAACAGACGAAATAATTTCTTCTTATTTACTCGATCCAAACCCTTCATGACTTTGAGCATCCCGTTTCATCTCCCTTAACTATATCTTCTCTGAAGGAAATAATTGCAGCTTCTTCACTTTCGTCGGGAATTTCATTCCTGATGCAATTCTGTTAAATCATCTCTGCATCCTCTCTGAGAGCGTGACATTCTTCCCGAAAGTGTGATGCCTAGAACTAGACACAAAACTAGCTGAGATCTAGACAGTGACTTGTAAAGATTTAACATATCTTCCTTGCATTTGCATTCCACTGCCCTGTAATTGTCTTTAAATATTCTTTAATCTATATGCGTGTGATTTTCTTTTTAAAACGCTACATCATTTAAAAATCCATAGAATAATAGCCATTTAACTGTATGGTTTTTTTTGTTTAGCAATCAAGCTGGTGAGAATTACACCTCGTAATTTCATTGAATCCCATCCTCACCCTTACAGGGTTAACAGCACGTAACTTCATAAAACTTTCAATTGTGCCAGAGTGCTTAACTAGCACACGGGCTGCCTTTATAATTTTGTACTTATCACATATTCTGTGGTGTTACTTCAGCGAAAAACTCCTAAATTGTGTTTTCTATGAAATCCATCTGTCCACCACAATATTACCCCGGTACTTCTCGGAAAGGTCTGCCTCTAATAGATGCACAACTACTAATTATGTTTCTTTTAATGTTGTGTACTTTTGTGTCCATTAAATCCATCTGCTTGGCTAAAACATATTCCTTTCTTCAGTATATAATTTGATAAAATGCAAGCAATCTTGACTTGCATGCTGTAATTTTATTTCTCAATTGCCTTTCTCACGCTAAGTAAAGGCGTGTAGCACAATGATAGCAACACTTTATATTTAGGCTTACATGCTTCTCTGTTTTTCAATGCACCTCGTCCGTCTAAGTGGATTTGTATGTTATATTTAACAGCAAATATGTTCCTTGTTTTGTTCGCCTCCTTGTTGCGTGCCTGCCCGGGGTTCTGTAGCAGGGCATCTGGCCCTCAATTAAGCTTTCCTTCCCTTGCATTGAACGTCAAAATCAGACCCTTCCTAGCCCTAGCAGGAGTATCAGCCACTTTGGGTTCTTTATTGTAAAGCTGTTATAATGCTTTATGGTCTGTGACCACACTGAAATGCACCCCTTCCACATCTGGTCGAAATATTTGCCTTTCCCACACCAGTTTAGTATGTTATTTCACAGTGCCCTGAGACTGACTGAGTACCTGACTATAGAGACGGCTGATGACATTTCCTGATCTATTATTACCGCACTGAGAAATAGCTTTTGAAATTGTGCCAATAGCTTGAGCCAAAAACGGGCAACACAAGGGTTAAGATATTGAGCAAAGGCCATTTCTTCAATGTTCGATTTGTTCTATTCTTCCCTGAAAGGCACAATGATGCTTTTCTTAACCTTAAAACATCTTGTAATCTGTTCTGATTGACTGCCGCATCACCATGAAGAAATCTCTGTCTTTTTCCTGCTGTGCCACTACTGAGAGTCCGGAATGTGGATCCTGTCATTTCTGTTCAGGATTTCCTCCAATACACTTGGTTACAATCCAGAGGACATATAGACGTATCTCAGTCAATGAAAAATGGACTTCACCATGTGATGAGATTGAATAGTGTTTCTTAGTCCCAATGTCAGAAGTACAAAGTCTAGAACAAAGAACAAAGAGTCTAGAATTGCTTTAGTTTCCCCTCCCTTTCATTATTTAACTCATAATCTTCTTGCACTGCTCCTGCTCCAGAAATCGGTGCTCACTCTAAACTGATCTTGTCTTTCGATGTCGATCGGTACTGACACTCCTTGTGTGTAAAGTCCCATGCACGTTCTTTCTGTTTTTCTGTGAGAAGACACTGTGGTTTACCTCTGGTCCTGTCAGCCATTTGTATCCTCAATTCATCACAATAGGTACAACTCATTTTCTGTTAGACCATAAGCCCATAAGACATAGGAGCAGAATTAGGCCACTCGGCCCATCGAGTCTGCTCCGCCATTCACTCATGGCTGATATTTTTCTCATCCCCATTCTCCTGCCTTCTCCCCATAACCCCTGATCCCCTTATTAATCAAGAACCTATCTATCTCTGTCTTAAAGACACTCAGTGACTTGGCCTCCACAGCCTTCTGCGGCAAAGTGTTCCACTGATTCGCCACCCTCTGGCTGAAGAAATTCCTCCTCATCTCTGTTTTAAAGGATCGTTCCTTTAGTCTGATAAATGAATGAATGAAATGAATGAATGAATGAAATGAAAATCACTTATTGTCACAAGTAGGCTTCAATGAAGTTACTGTGAAAAGCTCCTAGTCGCCACATTCCGGCACCTGTTCGGGGAGGCTGTTACGGGAATTGAACAGTGCTGCTGGCCTGCCTTGGTCTGCTTTCAAAGCCAGCGATTTAGCCCTGTGCTAAACAGCCCCAGATGATATGGTGTCCTCTGCTTCTAGTTTTTCCTACAAGTGGAAACATCCTCTCCACATCCACTCTATCCAGGCCTCGCAGTATCCTGTAAGTTTCAATAAGATCCCCCCTCATCCTTCTAAACTGCAACGGGTACAGACCCAGAATCCACAACCGTTCCTCATAAGACAAGTTCTTCATTCCAGGGATCATTCTTGTGAACCTCCTCTGGACCCTTCATTTTATTTGGTGTCATATCTATTTTCATTTTCCTCCAAAGGAAGTGGGTGGAGGAATATTGTCCATGAGGTGAATTCTACTCAGGTTCAGGTTGTGCTGATATCGGCTATTGGCTAAACGGTCTACACCACTGTAACAATGCCTTCAAATTGATAAAATACCCGCATACTATCAGACAGACTCGAGGCCGAGTTGCCTAAAGGAGTGTTCGGACAATTGATCAAAAGCTTGGTCAATGTAGTAGGTTTTATGGAGCCTCTTCAAGTAGCAGAGAGAGGTGGAGAGGTTTACAGAGAGAATTGCAGAGTTTGGGACCCAGGCTGCCAATGGCAGAGCAATGGAAATCAGAGGTGGACAAGAGGCCAGAATTGGAGGAGCTCAGAGATCCAACTGATTGTCCCTCCTGGAAAGGGCATTCCTGGATAATTGTCACTTATCCATATTGGACAGTAAAACTGGATTCCCACCATCAACAATGCCATCTGATTTTGGTTCCCATTGACTTCAGCAGGTTGTAAATCCGGCAGATTCTATAACAGGTGTGTGGTGTGCGGCAAGGCAAGGCAAGGCAGATGTATTCTGAAAATCAGATTTGCCAATCTTCAGTCACATAGATTAAGCACTTCAATTAAAGGTTGAGTATACTATAAAGGGGCAGCACGGTAGCATTGTGGATAGCACAATTGCTTCACAGCTCCAGGGTCCCAGGTTCGATTCTGGCTTGGGTCACTGTCTGTGCGGAGTCTGCACATCCTCCCCGTGTGTGCGTGGGTTTCCTCCGGGTGCTCCGGTTTCCTCCCACAGTCCAAAGATGTGTGGGTTAGGTGGATTGGCCATGATAAATTGCCCTTAGTGTCCAAAATTGCCCTTAGAGTTGGGTGGGGTTACTGGGTTATGGGGATAGGGTGGCGGTGTTGACCTTGGGTAGGGTGCTCTTTCCAAGAGCCGGTGCAGACTCGATGGGCTGAATGGCCTCCTTCTGCACTGTAAATTCTATGATAATCTATGATAAAAATGTGTTTGGTCCAGTGAAATGCAGAAAGAAAATGGGTCAACTGTGGAAAAACTCACCTACTAAATAAAGGCATTTTTTCCAAAGGTTTAGTAAAAGACCATTGTTGCAAAGCATTCCTGCAATGCTGTCAGCTTTGTCAATGACCTCTTACCTCTGAGTCTAAAAGTTGTGATTCAAGCCCCACTCCAGGACTTGAGAACTAAATCAAGGCTGCTGGTCCAGTGCAGTACTGAGTGAGTGCTGCACTGCTTGGCATGCTGCCTTTTGTGTTTTAAACCAAGGCCCTGCCTGTCTTTTGGGTGGAAATAAAAGATCCCATGATGCTATTTCATCACTATGGAGAAGTTTCGGGGGGAACTGAAAGGTCTGAAGGTGGATAAGTCACCTGGACCGGGTGGACTACACCCCAGGTTTCTAAAGGAGATAGTGAGGAGATTGTGGAGGCATTGGTGGTGATTTTTCAAGAATCACTGGAGGGAGGGATGGTCCCAGAGGACTGGAAAACGGTCTTTTTCAGGATGGCAGCCAGTATCCCGTGGTGTGCCTCAGGGGTTGGTGTTGGGGCCACAACGTTTCCTAAAGCCATGTCTTATGGTTTTATATACCTTAACGATCTGGAAGAAGGAACTGCAGGCATTGTTGGTAAGTTTGCAGATGACACAAAGATTTGCAGATGGCCAGGTAGTATTGAGGAAGCAGGGGGCTGCAGAAGGACTTGCACAGGCTAGGGGAGTGGGCAAAGAAGTGGCAGATGGAATACAATGTGGGAAAGTCTGAGGTTATGCACTTTGGTAGGAAGAATGGAGGCATAGACTATTTTCTAGGTGGGAACAGGCTAAGGAAATCAGAAGTACAAAGGGACTTGGAAAACCTAGTTCAAGATTCTCTTAAGGTTAATTTGCAGGTTCAAGCGGCAGTTAAGAAGGCAAATGCAATGTTAGCATTCATGTCGAGAGGGCTAGAATACAAGACCAGGGATGTACTTCTGAGGCTGTATAAGGCTCTGGTCAGACCCCATTTGGAGTACTGTGAGCAGCTTTGGGCCCCGTATCTAAGGAAGGATGTGCTGGCCTTGGAAAGGGTCCAGAGGAGGTTCACAAGAATGATCCCTGGAATGAAGAGCTTGTCATGTGAGGAGCGTTTGAGGACTCTGGGTCTGTGCTCGTTGGAGTTTAGAAGGATGAGGGGGAGGAATCTTTATGAAATGTACAGAATACTGCGAGGCCTGGATAGAGTGGACGGGGAGAGAATGTTTACACTTGTAGGAAAAACTAGAATCAGAGGACACAGCCTCAGACTGAAGTGACGATCCTTTAAAACAGAGAAGAGGAGGAATTTCTTCAGCCAGAGGGTGGTGAATCTGTGGAACTCTTTGCCGCAGAAGGCTGTGGAGGCCAAATCACTGAGTGTCTTTAAGACAGAGATAGATAGGTCCTTGATTAATAAGGGGATCAGGGGTTATGGAGAGAAGGCAGGAGAATGGGGATGAGAAAATATCAGCCATGATTGAATGGCGGAGCAGACTCGATGGGCCGAGTGGCCTAATTCTGCTCCTATGTCTTATGGTCTTATGGTTTTATTTCAAAGAAGAAAGAGGAGTTCTCCCTGGTGTTCTCGCTAATATGTATCCCTCAGTCAACATCGCAAAGAAACACACATTACCTGTTAATTTTCAATTGACGTTTGTGGGAGCTTGGATTGGCTGCCGCGCCGCCCACATTGTAACAGTGGCTGCACTTCATTGGCTGTTAAGTGCTTTGAGATATCAGGTGGTCATGAAAGGGTGTAAATAATACCGCCCCCCCCCCATTTCATTTAAGATACACTTTAGTTTTTTTTCTGATTGATGACAATAATTAAGATTACATTGATGTGATTATTGAGCCTTCAAACCCATTCACTTTGTTTTTAAACCCACCCTTAAAGCTGATGAAACAAAACTTGCAGCATTTTCCATGAACATGTTCCAGCTGATCCCAAATCTTCAGGGCAGCTTTCTTCAAAAGCGAATCGGCTCCATCTGATGAATTTCACGAACAAAGATCTCAAGGAGGCAGGCTAGTTGTTACAAGATTACTCGATCTGTGGCCAACTTTTTGCATCGGGTCTTCTTCAAACTATTTATACTTCTTCAAATGGTTCAGCTATTTTTAAAAAAAAACAGAAGAGAGAATCTGCCTCACAGTCTGTCTATGTCAGCGAAAGAGATCCCATCTCTTTAATTAAGGCTGAGCAAAATATAACTATGTTCAACTCGTTTCTTCTAAGAATGTCAAAAAAAGAAACTATTGACTGACAATAAATCACAGGTTCACTCACAAATAGTTTTGATGTTCTCGGCTGGGAGACAGAGGGCTATATGCAAAATAAAATTACAACTAATCTATCTTTTCCAAATATTTAATATATTTCAGGACTGTTGGGCTCATTTTCTGAGGATTCTCTGTCTTACCAAATTTGTGCGCAACTAAATAAAATACAACCTATGTCATACTTAAGAACACAGGAAAGGACCTTCAGCCCTTCAGTCTGTTCTGTCATTCAATTAGATTGTAGCTTATCTGCAACAGAACTCCATCTCCCAGCCTTAGCTCTGGGACCTTGAATAGCCTTCCCTGACCAAATTACACCAGTCTCAGTTCTGGAATTTTGTACGCCGCGATGGTTTTTTGGGGGGAGGGAGAGTTCCGGATTTCCACTCCCTTTTGGGTGAAGATGTGCATCCTGAGAACATTGCTGAATGGGCTGCCTCTGATTGGAAGGTTATGCTTCTATGTTCGGGCCGGAAAGTGGAGCTGAGTCCACAAAAGATCAGCCATGATCTCATTGAATGGCGGAGCAGGCTCGAGGGGCCAGATGGCCGACTCCTGCTCCTAGTCCTTATGTTCTTATGTCCTGAATCCCACCACCCACCACCAACACCACCCTGCCACCAGATGAAACAGTTTCTCTCTCTATCAACTCTATCAAATCCTTTAATCATTTAACACCTCCCTTAATTTGCCTTTAATCTTCTACACACAAGAGAATTTAACCCTCTGTCATTCTGGTGAATCTATGTTGCACCCCTCCGAGGGTAACAGTCCTTGTACACAGTTGTCCAGGTGGGATTTGACCAGCCCTCTCTGCAACTGAACCACAATTCCCCCCACTTTGTCTCCCAGCAGGTTAGGTGCCGATCAGTTTGGTCAGCCTGTCAAAAGAGGCATAGAATCCCTACCATTCAGAAGGAAGCCATTCAGTCCATCAAGTCTGCACCGACCCTCTGAAATAGCACCCTACCTAGCCCCAGGGGGAAAAAGTGTAAACTCCACACAGTCACCCGAGGCCGGAATTGAACCCGGGTCCCTGGTGTTGTGAGGCAACAGTGCTAACCACCATGCCACCGTGTCACCGTGCTGGCATCTGACCATATGCAATATCTTTGTGACTCCTCTGCCACAGTCATCATGTCGGAACCAGTATTTGCTTCGAGCACCTTGGGGCCAACAGACCCAAGTTATACTGCAGGCTACGCATTGCACTTTAGCCTGGGAAAACAGATCTCAGTGCATGCTTGCCTAAAGCTCCAATTATCAGCATCTCTATTCCAGTTAAATTGAAATGTAGCTGAACGGGAAGTTCATTTGCTATCGAAATTGTAAATATTAGAAGTGGAAGTGCCTATGAAACCAATGGAATCTTTGCAGACTATTTAAAATCTCTTCTGTAGTAATTGACATTAATCTATGAATGCAATCGGGCCTTGACGCCAAAGCAAAATCTATATCAGAGCTCCCTGGAATTCCGTGTTACCCTCGTTCAGATCACCTTCCTTTGGAAACAGATTGCCAAATGTTGAACTCTACTCAAGACTGGATGCATTCAAACAAAGCAGGATGCTGAAATTACCCAGTTCCACCATAGAACAAATTGAAGAATAATGAACAGCGGATTACTGGGTGCTACTCAACAATAACAGCAGCAACAATTTGCATTTATACAGAGCACTCGTGTCTATACAGAGACTTGGAGCTGCGTAGAGTTTGGCATGACCCTGAGCCTCCCCCAAAGAATTTTCCACCAATTGCAACACAATGGCGGCACGGTAGCACAGTGGTTAGCACAGTTGTTTCACAGTTCCAGGGTCCCAGGTTCGATTCCCCGCTCGGTCACTGTCTGTGCGGAGTCGGCAGGTTCTCCCCGTGTCTGTGTGGGTTTCCCCCGGGTGCTCCGGTTTCCTCCCACAGTCCAACGATGTGCAGGTTGGGTGGGTTGGCCACGCAAAATTGCCCAGTAGTGACAAAAGGGTTAGGTTTGGTTACAGGGATAGTGTGGAGGTGTGGGCTTAAGTAGGGTGCTCTTTCCACGGGCCGGTGTAGACTCGATGGGCCGCTTGGCCTACTTCGGCACTGTAAATTCTATGATTCTTTGAAGTGTGGTCACTGTTATAATGTAGGAAACACGACAGCCAATCTGTGCACAGCAAGCTCCCACAAACACCTGCGTAAAACGACCGGATGGTCTGATTTTAGGTGTAGACTGAGGGGGTAAATATTGGCCAAGACATCAGGAATAAGTCCGCTGCTCTTTTTTGAAATAGTGCGATGGGATCGTGATGTCCCCCTGAGAGGGGAGACAGAGGTTGGGCCCAATGTCGCACCCCCCCCCCCCCCACAAAAAAAAAATACCACTCCTGACAGGACAGCACTCTTTCAATAGCCCACTGGAGTAACAGCCTCGGTGTTGTGCTCAAGCCACTGGATTTTGACAGAGGAGAACACCACAGTTATTGAGTAGAGGGGAGGAAGTCAGTGACAGAAATGATTATTGTCATAGAATCATAGAAATTACAGTGCAGAAGGAGGCCATTCGGCCCATCGAGTCTGCACCGGCTCTTAGAAAGAGCACCCCACCCAAGGTCCACACATCCACCCTAACCCAGTAACTCCAGCCAACACTAAGGGCAATTTTGGACACTATGGGCAATTTAGCATGGCCAATCCACCTAACCCGCACATCTTTGGATTGTGGGAGGAAACCGGAGCACCCGGAGGAAGCCCACGCCCACACGGGGAGGATGTGCAGACTCCACACAGACAGTGACCCAAGCCGGAATCGAACCTGGGACCCTGGAGCTGTGAAGCAATTGTGCTATCCACAATACTACCATGCTGCCCCCAGTGAAATTCCTTCCTCTGGTCAGGCCCATCTCTGTATCACTCCTGGTTCTTACACACCGACTTCAATTTGAAGAGGTTTCATTCATATTATGATAAGCAGTGAAGCTTTCGGAAGATTTGTACCATAATGTGATTGTGTGTTCAGCAATTATCAGAAAATATACACATGATAGAAATTGTACAAAATTGCTTTTGACCTCCAAAATACATTACTGGTTCCACAGTCTGAGAAAAACACAAAAGAGCGCCATTAGGGCATACACCCATCACAAAACTCTGCTGCTTAAGTTTATAACAAGAGAGCAAGCTAAATCGTATTGAGTAAAAGATGATCATTCATTAGAAAATAATCATTCATTCATACATTTCTATCATTCCGTTTTCATTGTGTATTTTTTCTGCTGTGGAAGTCACTCTTCTTGCCACTCCGAAGACCTCTGAGCAAGCAGGCATCCCAAACAGGTTCTACCAGCCAGGCCCTTCATCCGAGCAGCTCAGAGAGAGACTGTCCCTTTGACCCTCCCCATTCCCTGTCAGGATAGTTGTCACTAGCTTTCGGAGCGCTGCTCCTTCCTCAGGTGATTCACGACATCGTGACATCGAAACAAACCTGTTGGACTTTAACCTGGTGTTGTAAGACTTCGCACTGTGCTCACCCCAGTCCAACGCCGGCATCTCCACATCAAGGATAGTTGTAGTTTGCGACTCTGTTTGACAGAATGAGCGAGGCGAGATTCACAGCAATCAGGAAACTGGGGGGCATCAATCAGCCAGCCCATTTCTCCAGCCTCTACCAACAGTGTGCCAAAGAAGCAAAGAATTTTTAAATATCCCTATCGTTCGTTTCAAAACAGCAAAAGAGGTTGAGTTCCCAACAGATGGGATCTATTTTGTAAACATCGGTTTGCATTGCATAGCGCGGATTTTTAAATCATATTTATTTCATAATCCTGCACAAATCAAATCTTCACTTTTCCCATCTCTCTGGTGAAATAGCTGAGAATGAACTCACTAAGGGAGCGTGTAATAACAGAATCGTAATAACTGTCCGTCAGTTACATGCTCTGCCCTAAAGGAGGGGGGGAGGGGGCGTGATGGGGGTTGGGGGGAATACAGAAACCCCGGGGGGGGGGGGGGGGGGAGTCAAGCCCAAACTCTGTAACCATCAACCAAACTCCGGGGTCACGTTTTAGTAGCTCTTCAATTACAGAATCAAGTGACGCCAAGCACATTCCGTTCAGCAACTGCAACAAGGGGTCAAATTAAATGTGTAATCTCCAAATGAAGTCGGGCTGTCTGGATATTGGGGGGGGGGGGCATTAGATACCGGCTGTGATGCCCATAATGGCATTTACAACAGAATAAAATCGTAGAGTAGAGAATTCGGCGAGCGAGCTCGATGATAAAGCGTTGATCAATATTTTGTATCGTTGAATATTCTATGCATTTGCCTGAAATGTGATTGGCGTTGCTTTCAAATTAAATGTCGACGCGTGGTTTGAAGTAAAACTCAGATTACCAGCCCTGTGACAAATTGCAAAGAATTAATCTGTCAACCCCCCACATCACAATGAGAGATTTTGGTGTTAACCTGAACCGAAACTGTTCACAGAGAATCAGGGATATGAGTAAATTCTTCACCGGGTCGCGTGCTGCTGGTATCTCCACTCCCTCTCTGTTCTTATATTCATCGGCCAAACTAAAACGCTGCATTACTGGAAGTGGGACTTAGATCGCTTTGAAAAGGAGAATTTGAAGTTCTCCCGGCATTTCAGAAACACGGGTAGGATTCGGTGAAGACGCTATCGCAAATTCGTCTTGGGGGCACTGTTACGTGAAGGAGTTTCGATGATTTAAGAAGGGTTTCGAGATTCCATTGCTTCATCTAACTCTGTGCAACTTGTGCGCGGATCCTATGTGCTTTTATACATAGATATATTATATATCTATAAGAAGTTACTTGTTCCTTTCTTAACCATGACAGATCTTCCCACCAGCTCATCCAGTCTGACCAACACTTTTTTTGGATTTGATGATTGTTTCACTCAAAGAGATTACTTAATAATAATCTTTTATTGTCACAAGTATCAAGTTATTGTGAAAAGCCCCTCCTCGCCACATTCCGGCGCCTGTTCGGGGAGGCCGGTACAGGAATTGAACCCGCGCTGCTGGCGTTGTTCTGCTTCACAAACCAGCTGTTCTAGCCCACTGCAGTTTTATTTCAATCTAATTACCTTTCTGAAACATTCCGGCTGCCTTTTAACCTGACTCTGCGATTTCCATTTCTCCACCCAGGCATCACAAATCGCCAGGTCGTTTTTGGGTGGTAAGGAATGGCATCTGCCCGGTTACTGATTTGATCGGGATTTTCTTTCCTGACCTATACCCATCTGCTGGACTCGGAAAGTCTGGTCTGTCTGAAGCGTGGGGCCGGGTGGAGAGGGGTCCGCCCTCTTGCCCCACACACCGAATTGTTTCAACAGCAAAATGTGACAAAGGAACCAATTGTATTTCTTCAAATATCCAAAACTCTGACGATTATTTATACCCACACTTCATAGCAATGTTCTTGTTGCATGATCAGCGATGTGAAACTCCGATATTGGGTCCCATTCCGTAGCTAAACCTTTGTCCCCCGACATTGTTCATGTATTCACAGTTAACACGGGGGTCACCGCGTAAAATTGCTCTTCGACACTCCGCCAGAAGAGCCCCTGGCTGGATTTTAATCGATTATTTTAAAGACAGTCTGATCTAGGTTGTTCCCCAGACCCTTCACCTGTCCAACAAACGAATTCATGTTAAAATGACTTCCTCATCTGTAATGGTTGTATTTTACCTGAAACATGGAAATCCTTCTGAAGGGCAGTTAGGGGTAGCCAGTAAGTGCTGCCCTCTGAGTGACACCCCCCATGTTGACCAATGTACTGGGCTAAATAATTTCGGAGCAGGAGGTTCTTCCTTTGATGCATCCATTTATTTTTCCTAACATTTGGGTGAATTTGGTTCAAGGCTGGTGAGCGGCTTTCTGTTTCCATGTCTGTTTAACAATATCGCTGACAATTGATCTCACATAGACCATTTGCGGGCGAATTCTTGCTTTGTTTTACCAGCGCAGTAATATCAGGTGTCAAACTAGGACAGATATTTGGATGTTGAAATGAGATTGAAGGGACAACCTTTGCAAGGTGCTCTCTCTATTGCAATGCTCTGTCGACACATGCTTCAAAGGGTAACATGTTGCAATATATTTTGGCAATACAGGATTGTAATCATCAGGGCATCTTGTGCTAAAAAAAAACTTGTAGGCAACATGTAAAGCATCTTCTAACTTTCGAACTTCTATCTGAGCGGGGTGTATGCTGGATCTGCGGAGACGTGGCAATTCCAGCTGGTAAAATGAGTGATTTCCAGGCAACATTATCATGAAGGAAGACAGAATCAATACAACAAGGGAGGCCACTCGCCCCACAGAAAGTGCGCGGGTTCTGGTGAAATAATAATAATCGCTTATTGTAATAATAATAATCGCTTATTTATTATAATAACAATCGCTTATTGTCACAAGTAGGCTTCAATGAAGTTATTGTGAAAAGCCCCTAGTCGCCACATTCCGGCGCCTGTTCGGGGAGGCCGGTACGGGAATTGAACCCGCGCTGCTGGCCTAGTTCTGCATTACAAGCCAGCTGTTTAGCCCACTGTGCTAAACCAGCCCCTGCACATCGCAGGTGGATCCATTCCCAGCTCCTCCCCCAGGTCCCTCGCAATGTTTTATCCAATCCACATATTGATCCAACCCCCATTTGAAGGCTGCCGTTGAATCTGTAGCCACCTTCCTTTCAGACTGCAAATCCTGTCCACTCAGTGGGGAAAGATGTCTGTGTCCCCTCTGCATCATATTTTCACCAATTATCTTAAACCTGTCTCTGGACACCCACCCATCAGCTGTTGGAAACGATTGTTTTCTGTTAATTGTGTGTTGTGTGTCAGAGATACATTGACAGTCCGTGACTGCCCAGACTTTCCCTCTGTAATATCCACAAGATAATGTTTTATTCGGTGTAATCCAGCCCAAACATCCCGCTCCCTCTGACTAGGGAAACAGGGAAGAATAAAAATGTCCAACTCCCACTGTCTAAGAAGACTTCCTGTAACGTGTCCCTGCCTCTAAGGTCGATGTGGCCACACCTTGGGCAAGAGAGGTCTCGTAACTGTGCAAAATGCCGCTTGATTCTCTGCTGGGGGCTGGGGAAAGGGGAGTGGGACAGTTATCTAAGCGCCTTTGAGATCGAAACCCAATCCGAGTGCCTCTGCCCACAGCCCGGGTCCCGCTGTCAGTTTTCGGGGTGTTTTTAAGGGTTTCTAATCCTGGACCATCAGCCCATATCATCAGCTGACTGTGTGCCCGAGACAGAATCATTTCAACATCGGAGCGCGGCCAATCAGGCGGGGAACTCTGTATTTATCTCCTGTGTTTGCTGAAAGGTCCACCCACCATCTGCAGCCGCCGTGCTTCGGGTGTTTTTTTTTACACATGTGTGTGTATAAATCACGGACAAAAGTTCTTCAAAGAAGTTGGGTGTTTATTTTTTCTTCACTGACTTCAGCAGCATGTGACCAGGAAGACAGGCAGTGTTTCCATTTCCCCTCTCGGCTGGAGGAACAAGGTTGTGTTATGGGATGTCGGCTCTGAGAATTACGTAGCAAGTTAAAAATAACTGCGATATATAAGGACTGGTGCAGCGGAATCCCAGCCCAGAGAGAGAGAGGAGGGACAGAGTGAGAGTGACCAGCTTCAAAACCAGTGTTTGGTGTGTGTGTCTGTCTGTGTGTCTGTCTGCCTGTGTGTGTATGTGTCTATGCGTGTGTGTATGTCAATGTGTGTGTGCCCGTGTGTGAGATTGAAAATGTGCAGCATTTGGAATGAATCTAGTGGTTTCCAGCACGGTTCTCTCGTCCCTGTTTCATATTCCATTTCAGGGAGGGTTCGCGGGGTCTGCCCTTGTTGAAAGCGCTCTGTCTCTCACACACACACGCACACTCCGGCTTTGAACCTCAATTCCAGGTGCACTCAATGTCGGCAAGCTCTCACACACCCTGACAGAGGTGTTACAAATCATCCCAGAACTCTCTCAGACAGTTGAATGAGATTGTCTGGGCGGGGGGCGTGCGTTGGAAAGGACACATCGTTTCTCCAGGGCTGCACCCTGCATTCCCATAGATCATTACTATTTTACTGTCAATTTAGACGAGAGCTACGAAATGAAATGTTAAATACACCCGGTGACAACGGTGAGCACGTTATTCCGTAAAGTCTTCTTGGGAACTTCAGACGTATGTATCTGAGTAACAGATACAGTGTGTGAGGGTCTTTGTGTGTGTGTAAACCTGTTTTTTATTTTGCCAGATAAAATGACGTTTGTGTATATGGATTTGAGTTTCCACATTGCACGGAGTTATTCAGATTATTAAAGAACATATGAATCTCGTCCTATCCCTGTTGGTCTCACTCTCCCAACAGAATCTTCTATTTCTATCGCCCTCGTGTGTTTATTAACTCCCTCTGAAAACATGTAGCTGTCGGTGTGAATGGGTCGTGTGTGTATAGCATGTGTACGGCTTCGCGTGCGTCTGGATTCATGTGCGAGTTTAATTCTTAAACGTGTTCTGGCAAGATTCAAATGTTTCAGGATCCTGCGCTGCTCCAAGCTGATATTATTGTCTGGAATAAATCCACCGCCTCACCTGGATCTGAAATCGTTTTCCTTGTCGTTTCACTGCAGAACACAGAGGTGACCTGAACAACGGTTGTTGTCCTTGTAAACGGGACCAGGGCTGAAATGACCCGATTAACAAAGAGGAGCATTGAATGTAATCACTTGACAGGTATTTGTGTTGGCTGCAGAATCGGCTGAATTGAGAGTGAATATTTAATTGTCAGACTTGACATCTGTCATCTTTTCATGTTGTGTTTTATAGGGTCCATCACAACACCAGAAACATTGCAACGTACATTTGTGTCTGTCTGCTTCGCTGTGTGGCCTCGAGGAGAGTATCCTCTCTGTATATACCCTCCAGACAATCCCACCAGATGTGACAGGACAGACACTGTCCTATTTCAGTAATTGACTAACCACCAGGAAAAAGGTGTCCCTCACACCCAGTGAGTCTGACTTTCTGTTTGATTTCGATGGATCTCGGTTGTAATTTATTGCTGCAGACGGGAGGCAGCTGCTAGAAAGTGTAACCTGTGTAAAACCACAGAAGCTGACGAAGGAGTGAACGAAGGTGGAGGTGTATATATATCGCGTGCACACTAGTCACCACCCTAACTGTGCTTTGTGCGGCCCGCTACATTTCTACTAACTCGCACCAAGCCCCAATCACCTATCGCCCCTGTGCTCACTGACCCGGGTCCCAGTTCAGCAACACCTCAATCTTAAAGTTCTCATCCTTGAGTTCAAAGCTCTCCACAGCCTTGACCCTCCCCATAGACCCGCTCCCCATCCCTGTGACGTGGTCCTGGTTCTCAACCCCTCCTGCACTCTTCCAAATCTGGCCTTTGGTTCAGTCCTGATTTTAGTCACTCTTCCATTGGTGGCGGTGTTCTCAATTGTCTGGGCCCCAAGCCCTGGAATTGCCTCCCCCAAAACTCCCTGTCTCTTGACCTCTCTTTCCCTCCTTCAAACCTACCTCTTTAACCCAAGCTTGTGGTCACATGTGCTAATATCTCTTTATGTGGCTTGGTGTCATTTTTCTTTTGCTAATGTTCCTGTGAAGTGTTTTGGGTATGTTGAGGTATGCTAAAGACGCTGTGTAAATGCATGTTGTTGTTGATAGCAGTAGTATACATGATGTCTCAGAAGGGGAGATGGGAATCTCCCGATCCCTCAGCGACACCCACCTAGGAGCTACCCTCTGCCTCGTTTAGCCTGGAATATCCAGTTGGCCAGGGTTGGGGAACCAAAGTGGGAAGTTGAGAGTTGCCTGCAATAATGGAGACCAGAGATGTGAATCCATCCACAGACCATGGGACTGTCTCCTGGTCAAAGGGGCTGTTCTTAATGCTGCACAATACACCCCAAAAATAGTACAACTTACTGTATAATAGCTTCTTGAAATGTCCGGTCACTTGGGTCGTACAGAACTTGAATATTGCTGACAAGAGAGACACATTGCTGAAACTTCATCTCACATTCATCAGGACAAATGCAAGAATACCAAATTTCAAACAATCACAATTTATTCTACAAAAGAAAGGACTGCTGCTCGTTTGGCAAGTCTTCTGCTACAATTAGAAAATAAATTCCCTACCTGAGGTGTTGCTTTATTTTTCCTCAAGTAAAACCACTAGGTAATTTATGAAATATGGAGTCGGCTAGTTATAGGTTTAGTGACGATTCTAGTCACAGTTAAAGGAAGTAGACTAGTTCGAGTAAAACTCAGCAATGAAAGACATCATCGCTCCAAACCCCCCTCCTGAGCTCTCTTTTGAAATATTGCATTAAGTATGAGTTTTTAATTGAAATCCATTTGCAGTAATCTTTTAAACGATAACGTGGTGAGTAAAGCAGTTTCACTAAAGCAGTTGTACAGCACCAGGTTCTGTTTCTGTCAAACGATATTTGAAATAAAACGACTGTCAACAAGATGCAGATAATTAACTGAAGATAATATTTTAATATCTTATTGCACATGGTCTAAAAGGAACGAGACAACTGTTCACCTCCTCGCAATGCGGTTGCCCGTAACAATATAAGGAATATAAGGAAGCCCCCCCCCCCCACCCCGCCCATAAGATGAACTATTTACTGGAGGAGATTAGCTGGAGGAGCATTTTGACATTGGAACTAGAGACCCTTGCTTAATTAATAACCTCGCATCTAAACAACACATCACAACACCTAAAGGAACATACAGTCCCCCATCTGTATACTGTTCCTAAATACATTCTATAGATAAGATACAACATCAGCCATCTTTCATACTGTCTTGGTGTTGAATTCGGGGAGACATTATTTTGTCACAGTGGAGTGATAATGCCATGTTGGAAAAGGCACAGGGCCATCTATTCTTAGTGACTGAGTATCACAAAGCTAAATCATTAATAAAGAATATTTGGGGGACTCTTTGATCTGGCATTACTATATTTGGACTCCTGAGGCAGAACAGAATGGGAATCTGTCTGGCCACATTGGGTAACTGGCAACCTAGATCTGGCAGCATTGGTTAGTAACAGTCTAAAGGATCTGTACTAACAGCAAAGTTGTCACTTAGGATTGACTTCCAGCTCTCTATTTCAGTCTGTTTCCCTCCAATTTTTTCTCCGCCGGTGTCCCTGTTGTCGCTCACAAGTATCAGTAATTTGAATGTTTACATTTTCTAACTCACAACAGGACATGGGAGATAATTAGAGGCGAGTTGTTTGCTTTTAAAACCAATGCATTTTTTTCACGAATTCGAACTTGATGAGGAAAGGAACGGTGTGTGTGTGTGTATCTGTCTCTCTGTGTCCTATCTACCTGCCTTATCTCCTTGTCTTGCAGGTATGAATAGTTTAAATGTCTAGATTTTCTACCTACCGACAAAACATGGGCAAGTGACTGTCAGAAGCTACCTGTTTGCTTTTAAAATTGATGTCATTTCTCTCTCTATTGGATATACTTCCTGAATGTATTCATCTATAACTGGCGGGATAACATGCCCTGTGCCCATATAGGCACAGCCTTTTAAATGCTCAATACAACGTTTAGCTGGACAAGATTTTGGAATGTAATAAAGGATGCACAGGGGCAGTCACTGTGCCCAGAGTGTGGGATACTTCAGCGGCTGTTACCTGGAGGAGGGACGATAGGGGTCCTGGTATTCACAATGCTGTTTCTTCAAGGCAACAGCAAACGCACAAATAACCACTGGATTCCAAATCCACCCTGAATTAAACACCGAGGGGTATGGGAAAGGGACGAGCGCACGCTTAAAAGAATAACACGGAAATGGCTTGCTTCCCAGTGAGAATATTTTTATTAAACAGTCAACAGTTTGAAAATGGAAAAAAGAAGCAAAACGTTAAATATCAGGGTTTTTTTTTCAGATAGATAAAATTAGATAGGAAGATAGAAGTCAGCACTTGGGGTAGAAAAAAGCTGTCAGGCGCAGCTTATTCATAATTGCGGATCACAGACAGCAGGGTTACCTTGAAGAACCTCCGATTGTTACTCCTGGAATGGGGCCAGGGATAGTTTGTGAGCTGTCTTTTTGGTGACAGGTCACTCGGGTGTTGTCAGATCTCTCGCTCTGGGGCGATGTCAGAGAGCTTTGCAACAGTTAATGACACTCGCTGTGTTGGGGGGGGGCAAGAAACCTTTGGATCGAAACCTTTTTGTGCGTGTGTGTCTGTTTTGATGAACTGGGTGGAATCCAGGGGCCGGGAGCGCAATGCAGGTTGGAAGAAAGTGAGAGGGGGTGAGTCACGCTGGGCACTCGGCCAGGGGTTCCCGGTTCGGCAGCGAGGCGCTGGGCAAGCTCCGCTTGGCATCGAGGTTGAGGAAGTTCTGACAATGAACGCACAAGGAGATGAAAGTGTTGTGGAGTGAGTGCAAACAGTTACCAGTCCAGCATTGGACTGGGTTAAATATAATGCGATTGACGTCAGTGCGGTTTTCTTTCACACACAGAGTCGGTGTTTGAAAATTGTCATTAATCTGGGGAGCCTGAGGAGGGGACATCCCTGCTCCTGACAGCACTCCCCCTCCCCCTGGCTCTTACTGAACCTGCCAACCTCGTGAATGAATGAGGAAGGTGGCATTCAGAGATTCCCGCTGCACAGAAAGTTTAGCCAATGGCACTATAGTGGTTCCCTTCAGTTAATTGGGGTGTATCATCGCTAAACCAATAAAGAAAGGAGGCCGGACAGGTACATGGAGCAGACATCACTTCAATGCAGATTCAGCCCCATCCCTGCCCAGATCTTTTGCTTTCCCATATCTGCGCCCAGGGCGGGAGTCAGTCAGCGCCCGGCTCGCACGCCTTTGGGAATTTGCATAGTCCCGAGCTGAGTGTCCGTGGAACCGGGAACAACTCCTCCCAGCAAAAAGAAACAACATAACAAGCAAAAAACGTGGTTTTTTTTTAAAAAAGCAACGTTTCAAGTAAAACCCTGGGGGAGGGGGGGAGGCGGCTGGGCAACTGCACAAAACACAACCACTCACCCAGAAAGGGAAAGTTTCTAATGTTTACCTGACTAATCAATGTCAATAGATGTGTTTCACTTCTGGCAGAAAGCGGCTCCTTTTGAACAGTGGGGGCGGGGGGGGGGGGGGGGGGACTTTGTTATTTACCCTAAACACGCTTGTTGCTACTAAAGTGTCTTGGCTCTGCACGGGTACACACACGCACACACACACTCTCAGAGACACACACAGAGACACACACAGACAAAGTCACACAATCTCACAGAGACACACACACTGACAGACACACACACTCACAGAGACACACACACACTCAGACACACACAGAGACACACACACTCACGCGCACACACACACACACTCACAGACACAGTGACAGACATCGCAGTGACAGGCACACACACTCACACAGACACACTCACACAGAGACCGACACACACACTCACGCATTCACAGACACACACACACACACACACACACATAGACACACTCGCACACACTCTCATTCACACACAGTGACACAGACACACAAACACACACAGTGACACACAGTGACGGACACACTCAGACACAGTCACTCACACACACAGACACACATACACTCACAGAGACAGACACACACACACAGGGACACACAGTGACACAGACACACACATAGTGACACAGACAGAGACACGCACTGACAGACAGACACACTCTTACACACACAGTGACACAGACAGGGACACACACTCTCACATACAGTGACTCACACACAAACAGCAGCCTCTCGCTGTTGCCACTGTTTTGCTTCCAAATAGTTGCAAGCCGGGCTTCCGGCTGCGCGTCACGGTGACGCGGTCCCCATTGTGACGTCAGAGGAGTCCCCGCCCAATCCGCGCCCTCGGCGCTCCCGCAAATGGTTATTTTGTTGTTGCGCTGCCATGGCGACGGCGCGGGGGGCGGGTCCGGGGGCGGGAGCCGCGCGATTTCATAAAGGCCGAGCGGAGCGGGCGGCCCGCACTCCCTCCCCGGCACTCACTCAGTCCGCACTCACTCACTACTGGCTGCACCGATAGCGCAGCAGCAGCGAGCCCAGGCCGGGAACATCTGCAGCTTTGCCTCTCTGGGACCGACAACACTGCCCCCAGCCCCTTCCCCCAAGCCCTCTGTCTGCTATACTCCTGCCCCCAGCCCCTGTCTCAAGCCCCTGTCTCCAGCCTCTTGCCTCCAGTCTGCTGTCTCCAGTCTCCTGCCCCCTGTCTGCTGTCTCCTGCCCCCTGTCTGCTGCCCCCAGTTTCAGTCCCCAGCCTCCTGTCTCAGTGCCCAATCTCCAGCTCCCTGCCCCCCTGCCCCCCTGCCCCCCAGCCCCCTGCCCCCCAGCTTCCTGCCCCCCAGCTTCCTGCCCCCCCTGTCTCCAGCCCCCAGTCTCCAGCCTCCTGCCCCCCAGCTTCCTGCCCCCCTGTCTCCAGCCCCCAGTCTCCAGCCTCCTGCCCCCCTGTCTCCAGCCCCCAGTCTCCAGCCTCCTGCCCCCCAGCTTCCTGCCCCCCTGTCTCCAGCCCCCAGTCTCCAGCCTCCTGCCCCCCAGCTTCCTCCCCCCGCCCCCCCAGCCTCCTGTCGCCGGGGTTAGTGACGGGGCCAGCCGGCTCCGGGACTCTTGATGCTGCGCCCGTCCCCAGCCCAGCTGCTGCCTGTCCGCACAGTTTCTAACCGGGCGGCGCATTATTAATGAGGTAGGTTTCCCACTTTGTAATGGGTGGGGGGGGGGGGGGGGGGGGATGTTTGAACCAACAAGGCAGAAGGTGCGGCTGGTTGAGCAGAGCCTCTGCTGCCCCGGGGCGGTGCGGGGTGGGGTACAGGGAGCGGCGGGAGGGATAGAGTCCAACTGGATGTGACTCTTGTGTTTGGTGACCTGCAGGCGGCCGCAGAGTGAGTGTGACATGGCTCTAACCGGCACCGTGCTGCCCTCCATAAACACATTCTCCAGCCCTTCCAGCGACAAGACTGTGGACAGATCCGGGGTGCAACACACGGCGTGCAATGTGAGTAAACCTCGTTCTCTCAAAGAGTGGCTTCAACCAGACTCCGAGTTCTCTAAACTTTGTGCAAACGGTGGTACGGGTTTGCTAGATTGCTGTGCTCCTCCAAGTTTGGGCTGTGGAGTTGTCAGGACGGTTTGGGAATTATTGCTCTTTGAGTTTGCAGAGAGAGGGTGTGCATGGAGAGAGAGAGGGTGTGCATGGAGAGAGAGAGGGTGTGCATGGAGAGAGAGAGGGTGTGCAAGGAGAGAGAGAGGGAGAGAGGTTCTACATTGGCCAGGCCAGTGTTATCAAGTGATTTTGATGAAAGCAGGTTTATTTTTTCTTCCTGAACCATGTCATTAAAGCCTGCCATTGAGGATTCACCAGTAATGATGTGTGTTTGATGTTAATGACTGCTTGGCTGTGCCTGTGTACAGATAGAGCTGTGTTTAAATGTGGGGCCATTGCAGTTAATTGTATCTGTCTGTCCTGCAGAGGTGGAGGGAAGAAATGACCCACTTTCGGAGGGTCGCCGAACAGGAAAACGCCAACGTTGGATTTCGGAGGGAGGACGAGGAGCTGAGCGAGCTCTTGGACCTGGATTTTATTTTGTCCAACACCATGAACTCTGAGTCCATGGCCAGCGCCGCCAATCACTTTAACTGCCCGGAGAGTGCGGGGGACATGTACCAGAGAGAGTCTGCAGCCGCCTACAACATCACGGATATCAGCCAGGGCCCACCGACGGCGGGCAGCTTCGTTGCTGAGCTGCTGAGGCCGGATTTGGATGCCAGTTACTGCCACCTGAGCAGCCTGCAGGGCAGCTTCGTGCTGAGGACGGCGGCAGAGGCGGGGGATTACAGCCAGGCTCCCAAGGCTGCCGCCCCGGGCATGGAGGCGCCCCTGCCCCACCACCAGGGACAGCACCACCTTCCCCAGAGTGGCCGCAAGATCAAGCAGGAGCCGCTGAGGGGCAGCCCCTCGTCCAGGACACTGGAGGGCCGGGGAGGTGGGCAGCCCCCTGCAAACAGCGCCAGAGCGGGCTGCAGGGGCCGGCCAGCCCAGCACACCTTCTCCAACAGGAGCAGCAGCCCCCTAGCTCCAGAGGACATCCAGTGCCGCTCCTCCGCACACATCCTGGCTCAGCACCGAGCTCCAGGCATCTCCATCCAGCAGAGCTTCCCTCCCCCGGCGACCTTCCCCCACTTCCAGGACCAGCCACGCCTCCAGTACCAAGGTCAGTTCTCGTCTTCTCTTTGGAGTGCCCTTAACGCGCTCAGCGCTCGGTTAACAGAGCATTGCTGACCCCCCGCCCCTCTCTCTCTTCCCCCTCCTTTCAGAGCTCCTGCCCTCCGCCTTCAATCCAGAGGAGAAGCCACGCAGAGGTCGCAAGTCCTGGCCCAGGAAACGGGTGGCGACCCACACGTGTGACTATGCGGGTTGTGGAAAGACCTACACCAAGAGCTCTCACCTCAAAGCACATCTGCGGACACACACAGGTATCCAGCCCCCTCCCTCACTGCGCCTTGCCGAGCACCCAGCAACTCGCTACCTGCACTGTTGTCAGGCCAGAGAGTGAAATAAGAATAAAAGCAGGTTACTGTGGATGCTGGAATCTGAAACCGAAAACATTGGACAATCTCAACAGATCTGACCGCATCTGTGTGAAGTCTTAAACACCAGGTTAAAGTCCAACAGGGTTGTTTCGAATCACTAGCTGTGGGAGCACAGCTCCTCCCTCGGGTGAAGCTGTGGAGAGAAAGGAGCTAACATTTCGAGTCTGAATAACCCTTAGTCAAAGCTCCAGGCTCGATGTTCGCCCCCTTCTCTCTCTCCACAGATGCTGTTTGACCTGCTGAGATTGTCCAGTATTTTCTATTTTTGTCGAATAAGGTCGTTAGACCACAAACTCTCTCCTTTATTTGAAAATAAATCTGGTTTATTTTTGTCACTTTCTGCAAATGTTGATCCCGTGTGAAGTGCAGGTGAAAATTCTGATGTTGCAATCTGTAAGCAGCCGCCTTCGTCTCCAACTTGCACTGTCGGTTCCTGTGTAAACACACCCCAGTACAGAGAACCACCAGGTCCTTTCACTGCTGGGTCTGTCTCCAGAACCCATCTTCACCATTTCCCATCGGAGCTGATGCCTGACTGCCTCTTTTGCAACCAAAGGCAAAAGATTAACCCCAAAATGTGATCTTAAAAAAAAAAATGTTCGCCCCATCAATGTTTAAATTCACCTCCTCAAGGTGTGGGGTGTTATCCATTCTACATTCCCGAGGTTTAAACAAAAGTTCAGTACAAGGATTGGCTGCATTCACACCTGACCTGTGTACTGTTTTGGCCTCCTCATTTTTTTTTTTAAAAGTGTGTTTGCATTGGAAGCAGTTTGGAGAAGGTTAACTCGGTTGATTCCTGGGGTGAAGGGATTGTTTAATTATTAGGAATCAGTGAGCAGGTTGGGCCCATTGGAGTTTAGAAGATTGAGGTGATATTATTGAAACATGGAAGGTCCTGAGAGGCTTTGATAAGACTCGGAGGATGCTTCCTCTGGTGGAGACGTGTAGAACTGGGGACCCGGTTACAGAAGAATGGATCTTCCACTGACACGGAGACAGGGTCACAGTTTTCCAGCAGCAAAGGAGGCCCTTCACCCCATCATGCCTGTGCCAGCCATTGAACCAGCCCCATTTTCCAGCACTTGTTCCAATAGCTCTGTGTGCTACGACTTGTCAAGTGCTCATCTAAATTCTCCTGAAATGTTGGGAGGGTCTTGCCCCTACCACCCTTTTTTTCAAGCAGTAAGTTCCAGATTGCCATCACATTCTGAATGAAAAGGTTTTTCCTAAAGTCCCCTCTAAATCATAAGAACGTAAGTCGGAGGAGGAGGAATTCATAACCCAGCCCGCTCCGACATTCAATCTGATCATGGCTGACCTCATCCCATCCTCATCGCCAACATCCTGCCCGCTCCTCATAACCCTTCACCCCGTACGCCGCTGTCTGTCTCGTTAAATTGCTTAATATTCCAGCGTCCACTCCACTGGGATAGAGAATTCCACAGATTCTGAACCCTTTGAGTGAAGTGATTCCTCCTCATCTCTGTTTTAAATCTGCCACCTTTTAGCCAAAAACTGTGGCCTCTCCTTCTGGAATTTCTAACCAGGGGAAACAGCCCCTCCATGCCTACCCCGTCAATCCCCAATCTCCTGCCCCTTACCTCAAACCTTTCCCTCCTGAGAAGATGAGAAATGTCTTCTCTCAGAGGGTGACTCGGAGAGCAGTGAAGCTGGGTCATTGAATATGTTCAAGACTGAATTCAATAGATTTTTGATCTTCAAGAGAGGCAAGGGTTGGGGGGGGGGGGGGGGGTTCGAGTGGCATTGAGGTCACACTCCGACCAGCCACAATCTTATTGAATGGCCTAGCATGCTGCAATGGGTCGAATGGCCTATTATGATCCTGTTAGAATCTTTGAAAATCATTCTGGTGCTGCATTCGCTCAGTGCAAAAGAAATTGGATTGTAAATGCTGCATAATTTAAGGTG
The DNA here is from genome assembly GCF_047496885.1 of Scyliorhinus torazame. Lineage (NCBI taxonomy): Eukaryota > Metazoa > Chordata > Chondrichthyes > Carcharhiniformes > Scyliorhinidae > Scyliorhinus > Scyliorhinus torazame. The sequence goes on along the minus strand of NC_092715.1, from coordinate 268,289,777 downwards.
TTTATTGGGGAAGTGAAGGAGACCAGGGAGGGAATCAACAGATTGGGATCCTTTGTGTCTCTGTGCATGTGTGTCAGTGTCTCTGTCTGTGTGTGTGTGTCTCTGTCTGTGTGTGTGTGTCTCTGTCTGTGTGTGTGTGTCTCTGTCTGTGTGTGTGTGTCTCTGTGCATGTGTGTGTCTCTGTGCATGTGTGTGTCTCTGTGCATGTGTGTGTCTCTGTGCATGTGTGTGTCTCTGTGCATGTGTGTGTGTGTGTCTCTGTGCATGTGTGTGTGTGTGTCTCTGTGCATGTGTGTGTGTGTGTCTCTGTGCATGTGTGTGTGTGTCTCTGTGCATGTGTGTGTGTGTCTCTGTGCATGTGTGTGTGTGTCTCTGTGCATGTGTGTGTGTGTCTCTGTGCGTGTGTGTGTGTGTCTCTGTGCGTGTGTGTGGGTCTGTGTGTGTGTGTGTGTGGGTCTGTGTGTGTGTGTGGGTCTCTGTGTGTGTGTGTGGGTCTCTGTGTGTGTGTGTGGGTCTCTGTGTGTGTGTGTGGGTCTCTGTGTGTGTGTGTGGGTCTCTGTGTGTGTGTGTGGGTCTCTGTGTGTGTGTGTGTGTCTGTGTGTGTGTGTGTGTGGGTCTCTGTGTGTGTGTGTGGGTCTCTGTGTGTGTGTGTGGGTCTCTGTGTGTGTGTGTGGGTCTCTGTGTGTGTGTGTGTGGGTCTCTGTGTGTGTGTGTGGGGGTCTCTGTGTGTGTGTGTGGGGGTCTCTGTGTGTGTGTGTGTGGGTCTCTGTGTGTGTGTGTGGGTCTCTGTGTGTGTGTGGGTCTCTGTGTGTGTGTGTGGGTCTCTGTGCATGTGTGTGTGGGTCAGTGTCTCTCTGTGTGTGTCTCTGAGCATGTGTGTGTGTGTCAGTGTCTGTGTCTTTGTGTGTGTCTCTGAGCATGTTTGTGTGTGTCTCTGTCTGTTTGTGTGTGTCGGTCTCTGTGCATGTATGTGTGTGTCTCTGTGCATGTGTGTGTGTGTCTCTGTCTGTTTGTGTGTGTCTCTGAGCATGTCTGTGGGTCTCTGTGCATGTGTGTGTGGGTCTCTGTGCATGTGTGTGTGGGTCTCTGTGCATGTGTGTGTGGGTCTGTGTCTCTCTGTGTCTGTGTCTTTGTGTGTGTCTCTGAGCATGTGTGTGTGTGTCTCTGTGCATGTGTGTGTGTGTCTCTGTGCATGTGTGTGTGTGTCTCTGTGTGTGTGTGTGTGGGTCTCTGTGTGTGTGTGTGGGTCTCTGTGTGTGTGTGTGGGTCTCTGTGTGTGTGTGTGGGTCTCTGTGTGTGTGTGTGGGTCTCTGTGTGTGTGTGTGTGTGTGGGTCTCTGTGTGTGTGTGTGTGGGTCTCTGTGTGTGTGTGTGGGTCTGTGTGTGTGTGTGTGTGTGGGTCTGTGTGTGTGTGTGTGTGGGTCTGTGTGTGTGTGTGTGTGGGTCTCTGTGTGTGTGTGTGTGGGTCTCTGTGCATGTGTGTGTGGGTCAGTGTCTCTCTGTGTGTGTCTCTGAGCATGTGTGTGTCTCTGAGCATGTTTGTGTGTGTCTCTGTCTGTTTGTGTGTGTGGGTCTCTGTGCATGTGTGTGTGTGTCTCTGTGCATGTGTGTGTGTGTCTCTGTGCATGTGTGTGTGTGTCTCTGTCTGTTTGTGTGTGTCTCTGAGCATGTCTGTGGGGGTCTCTGTGCATGTGTGTGTGGGTCTCTGTGCATGTTTGTGTGGGTCTCTGTGCATGTGTGTGTGGGTCTGTGTCTGTGTCTTTGTGTGTGTCTCTGAGCATGTGTGTGTGTGTCTCTGAGCATGTGTGTGTGTGTCTCTGAGCATGTGTGTGTGTGTCTCTGTGCATGTGTGTGTGTGTCTCTGTGCATGTGTGTGTGTGTCTCTGTGCATGTGTGTGTGTGTCTCTGAGCATGTGTGTGTGGTTCTCTGTGCATGTGTGTGTGGGTCTCTGTGCATGTGTGTGTGGGTCAGTGTCTCTGTGTCTGTGTCTTTGTGTGTGTCTCTGAGCATGTGTGTGTGTCAGTGTCTCTGTGTCTCTGTGCATATGTGTGTGGGTCTCCGTGCATGTGTGTGTGGGTCTCTGTGCATGTGTGTGTGGGTCAGTGTCTCTGTGTCTGTGTCTTTGTGTGTGTCTCTGAGCATGTGTGTGTGTCAGTGTCTCTGTGTCTCTGTGCATATGTGTGTGGGTCTCCGTGCATGTGTGTGTGGGTCTCTGTGCATGTGTGTGTGGGTCAGTGTCTCTCTGTGTCTGTGTCTTTGTGTGTGTCTCTGAGCATGTGTGTGTGTGTGTGTCTGTGCATGCATGTGTGTCTCTGTGCATGCCCGTGTGTGTGTCTCTGTCTCCGTGCATGTGTGTCTCTCTCTCTCTCTGTGCGTGTGTGTGTATGTCTCTGTGTGTGTGTGTCTCTGTGCGTCT